>NC_091981.1:227237014-227837014 GCF_044704955.1 Pristiophorus japonicus
CACCACCCTCCTCCTCTCTCCCCCCCCACCACCCTCCTCCTCTCTCCCCCCCCACCACCCTCCTCCTCTCTCCCCCCCACCACCCTCCCCTCTCTCCCCCCCCACCACCCTCCTCCTCTCCCCCCCCACCACCCTCCTCCTCTCTCCCCCCCCACCACCCTCCTCCTCTCTCCCCCCCCACCACCCTCCTCCTCTCTCCCCCCCCACCACCCTCCTCCTCTCTCCCCCCCCACCACCCTCCTCCTCTCTCCCCCCCCACCACCCTCCTCCTCTCTCCCCCCCCACCACCCTCCTCCTCTCTCCCCCCCCCACCACCCCCTCCTCTCTCCCCCCCCACCACCCTCTCCTCTCTCCCCCCCCACCACCCCCTCCTCTCTCCCCCCCCACCACCCTCCTCCTCTCTCCCCCCCCACCACCCTCCTCCTCTCTCCCCCCCCACCACCCTCCTCCTCTCTCCCCCCCACCACCCTCCTCCTCTCTCCCCCCCCACCACCCTCCTCCTCTCTCCCCCCCCACCACCCTCCTCCTCTCTCCCCCCCCACCACCCTCCTCCTCTCTCCCCCCCACCACCCTCCTCCTCTCTCCCCCCCACCACCCTCCTCCTCTCTCTCCCCCCACCACCCTCCTCCTCTCTCCCCCCCCACCACCCTCCTCCTCTCTCTCCCCCCCACCACCCTCCTCCTCTCTCCCCCCCACCACCCTCCTCCTCTCTCCCCCCACCACCCTTCCTCCTCCTCTCCCCCCCACCACCCCCTCCTCCTCCTCCCCCCCACCCTCCTCCTCCTCCTCTCCCCCCCACCCCCTCCTCCTCTCCCCCCACCACCCTCCTCCTCCTCTCTCCCCACCACCCTCCTCCTCCTCCTCCTCCTCTCTCCCCACCACCCTCCTCCTCCTCCTCTCTCCCCACCACCCTCCTCCTCTCTCCCCACCACCCTCCTCCTCCTCCTCTCTCCCCACCACCCTCCTTCTCTCTCTCTCTCTCTCTCTTTCCCCACCCCCATCCTCCTCCTCTCCCCCCCCACCACCCTCCTCCTCCTCCTCTCTCCCCACCACCCTCCTCCTCATCCTCTCCCCCCACCCCCATCCTCCTCCTTCTCTCTCTCTCTCTCTCCCCCCCCCCCATATTCTCTCCTCTCTCCTCCCTCCTCCCTCCTCTCCCCCCCCCCCCCCCCACCCCACCCTCCTCTTTCATGGAGTGAATTGAACTGGCTTGACACTGGAGGGGGGGGGAAGAGAGTCAAAATTGGTGCATGAATTATAATTATATGCAAGGACTTTTGTCTTATTACACAAGGGCCTCGGATTGATGGACATCTAAAAAGGTGGTACCCATTGCTTATACCCAGATCACAGGATCTGAGAAGGGCAGACAACAAGTACATGGAACCACCAAAAATGTACATCTTTCTTTTTCTGGATGTAGCAGAGGAGCTTCAGGGCTTGAGACTGTCTTTTGGACAACAGTCATAAGACCTCGAAGTCTGCTGGCATTATTGTTGCCCCTGGCAGCACGGAGGACGGAGTGGTTGGAAAGGACAGGGAAACCTCATTACACATAACCGACGGAAATACAGACAAGCTCAGGTCAAGTCAGGCTGTGCACACTTTGGCATTATATTGAAGGAATGCTGTACTTCAACTACTCATGTGGCCAGCTGGTTAAACACTTATGCATCGCCTGTCGTATGTGTTTGTTTATCTGATCACTGCTTACTGATGAATACAATAGATAGTTGTTTCTTTTTTGTTGTTTGTGTTTCTCTTTTTAGTTTTTTCTTTTGCCTTTTTTAAATTCAAAATCAAATAAAATTATAAAAAAATGCCACTTTGTACAAAGATATTTTCTAGACAGGGTAGAGTTTAACACTAATATACCTCAACTACATTTCTAGTTGCGACACAATTATCAAAATCTTTACCTAAAGAGTAAAATGTATTTAATTCAAGAGTATAAATAGTACCAAAAAGGGCAAAGTGCTCCATGAAGTAAATGACAAGTAAAACTCACTCATTCTATATAATAAACATGGACATTTTTTTATGCAACCAATTATATTTATATATAACTATATTTCCTTTCACAAAGATCGAGCTGTACTCTTGAATAGGAAATATATATTGTAACATGGGCTAGCAATGTTCACTTGCAGTTGTAAGAAATGTTTCTGAGCAGGAAGCCGATGCTTGGCTCTTGGTTTTGATGAAGGGTCATCGACCTGAAACGTTAATTCCGTTTCTCTCTATACAAATGCTACCTGACCTGCTGAGTGTTTCCAGCATTTTCTGTTTTTATTTAAGCCAATACTTGTGTTGTAAAACTTCAGTTATAAGTTTGGTACAAGATAAATATACAAGATGTCAATATTTAAAAGTTCACTGTTAGAGAAAAAAACGTGATCACATCTCAGAAATGTCCCAAGGCTTTTCCTATACAATTAATTGCTTTGAAATGCAGTCACTTGTTATGCAAATGCTACCTTGTGAATGGCTGACAAGGAGGACTCATCAGGATCATGTCAAAGTCCAATCTGTTAAATTGATCCACCATCATACCCTAAAATAAAAATACTTCAATTAATTTTATAAAATATTATACTGCAATAGTAGACTTAAGTAATATTTTATACTTTTGGGGGGGAGCGAGTAAACCAAAGTGAGCAACTTGAACATTTCAGTATCTTTTTCAATACTCAAGGCAGTATTAAACAGTTCAATATCAATACAGCATAGGTTTGATGAAAAATTGTGTTTTCTCTGCAGATTACATCTTAGAGAGTGTTTTTATACATCTCATCAATCTTTCCTAAAACTTCAGTACCTCTCAGTTTTTTCTTCCTTTACAATCTTGAGACTTTTGAAATAGAAGCTGGCATCACCCATTTCCCAATTTATTTTTCTTCTCTTCTATCTTTTCAACATTTGCCCTCCATTTTCTGATATTTGTGCTACTGGAAATAAATTTGGATATCTATTTGGAGCTGCAGCGATTCTGTTAGAAACATGTGCATATAACTTGTGAATCAATATTGACTTTATGCTCATTTCCTTTTTCAGGAACACAAGCCACTGGTCCAAATCTTCATAACTGTGTTTCATTGGACTGGGATGCTTGTTCTAATTGAAGGACAAGATGTGGACAGATCTGAACCTTCTTCCTGATCCCTTTGGAGGAATTTGTCAAAAACAAATTTAAAAAGACAGCTCTTGCATTATGGAATAATAAGATACTCCTTTACATTAGTGGGTACATTTACACTTTTGATTCTCAGAGTGTGAATATTATTCTTTTTGTGGGTTACTTAAATTAAAAATGTTTCATGTGAAACCACATTTTTCCCCGATATCTATCATTTACCACTTTGGCATCAATGCTAATGCAAGAAATCTGGACAATCCTGACTTATGAAAAGCAAAAATACTGCAAATGCTGGAAATCTGAAAGAAAATCAGAAAAAAAACTGGGAACACAGAACAGGTCGGCCAGCATCTATAGTGAGAACAGATGGGGTAAGTCTGTTGGTATCCAAGGGGAGAGGGAGGGTAAATGGGCTGGTTGTTTTTTTTCAGTGGGGGAATGGGAAAGAGAACTCTGTTGACCTGTTTTTCTTTTCTGGTTTTGGAGTTGGTGGACCCACACTACTTGGCTCGCATTTCCTTCTCAATTACAAACCTCTTTTCCTTAGGCCTCTCGCTTGCTTGGTTATTTGCATGTTCTTAGCTTCTTGAATGCATTTTTCCTTAGTGCTTCCTTGACACTCCAGTGCAGTACTGAAGGAGTGCTGCACTGTGGGAGGTGCCGTCTTTCAGATGAGAAATTAAACTAAGTCTGCCCTCTCAAGTTGATGTAAAAGATTCCATAACATCCCAATATTTATTCCTCAAAAAACATAAGACAGTTTATCTGGTCATTAACATATTGCTGTTTGTGGGAGTTTGCTGTGCGCAACTTGGCTGCTGTGTTTCCCACATTACAGCAGTAACTACACTCCAAAAGTACTGCATTGGCTGTAAAGCGTTTTGAGACATCCGGTGGTTATGAAAGATGCTATATAAATGTAAGTCTTTCTTTCTGTCTATTTCTATGACTGAGATGATCTGTTAATAATTCCAGTGATACTTCCTCTCTGTATTTGACTAGTCGTGTTATTTTAATAAATTATATATTACGCCCTTTTCTGATCTGATATGCCTTTCCATCTTTTATCTTCTGGTTCTGATGACAGATGTGCACCTGAAATGTCAAACAGTTCTTTCCACAGATGCCGATTGACCTTTTGAGTGTGTGCAGCTTTTTTCTGCTTTTAGCACCGATAACATCACGGTCACTCTTTCAAAATGTCACAACAGCAATTTAACTACAGGTAGTACATGTAACATCCAGCCACCGCTCCTCAGCTGTGCAAAGGAAAGCTTGTGAGGCAGATGTTGTTGTCCCTTGCCATCCTTCACTTGCTATGGTGTCTGCTAATGTCTCTTTTAATGACGATGTGTAAAACATGTAGCGCACAAACTATTTTGGTCACCTTCTCAGGGGTCATGTAACTGAAATGCATTTTTCACCAAGCTAAAAGTTCAAACCCGCTCCTCACTGTGCCATAACAGTCTTACAGTCTTGGTACACAGATTTTAGAGAGTTGAACTGCAAAGCCCATATCTCCCAGCAGCCAGTTATCAAGTTTTTCGTATTGTTGAACAAACTCAGTAATGTTGGAATTGTGCTGCATGTATTAATGACAGATAATAGCAGTGTAAGATTATAGCACCATGATTCATACACCTTTGAGTCAGAAGGCTGTGGGTTCAAGACGTACGGCGTAGCTTGAGTGCACAATCTAGGCTGACACTCCAATACAATACTATTGGTATTAGCATAGTACATATGGGGTTACAGACTCACCCATAGAAAATAGCCCAGCTTATTTTGATATATAATGGTGTCAGAATAGGCATTTCGTCTCCGATAGTTATTGGAGGGAGGAGCCAAACCATTCAATTCAAGATTCTTGTGGGTTTAGTTTGTATGCAGCTTTTTTGAGTTTAATTGACACACACTTCATATACATACACATGTATATACCTAGACATTATAAAAAAACTCCAGGTTTGTCAGCAACAAACTGCATATAAAGATTAATATTCGGGGGCACTGGGGGGGAATTTCAACCCCCAAAAATGGATGGGTTGGGGTCGTGTGGGAAGTTAAAGTGTTAAAAATCTGACCCCATTGGTGTAAGGGGGTGGTCTCTGAGGGGGTCAGGTTCCCTTCTAACCAACTTGAGTGGTTCGAATCGCTCCCACTCCCTTGGGCTCTAGACTCTGGATTTATTTGGGGGGTGTGACAAAAGTGCAAAGGACACTGGTTTGATGCAAAAGAACTTTGGTTTTATTACAGTCAGGGAAATACAAGCTTATTACTCTAATAAGAAAATACAAGGCCAACTTACAATAAGGGACAATACAAGGAAAGGTACAAGGTCAAACTTATAATCACTCGAATAAAATACCATACACTACACATTCAAAGGGGGTTGCAGTAAAATTATACCTCCCACCTCCCAAAACCTAATTCTAGCTAGGTTGGACTCCAGGGCAGGCAGGTACTATGTTTACCAATCCCTTTGACAGCTAACGGTAGATCGCAGTTTCAGGGTTCGCTGGATGCGGTAGGGTCTGCTTGCCGTACCCCAAACGTCAGAGAAGACTTCTTGTTGCGCAATCTTCAGTTGGGTTGAGTCCACTGATGCGGTAAGGTGCGTTTTGGATCTATGGGGTAAGTACCTGGTTTTCTTCGTTCGAAATAGGTTTCTACAGTCTTTTAGGTAATGTTTTACCCGTTGGTAGGTCAAGATTAGATTGTAGGGTGGAAACTTTTCGATTCTTCGGTTATTTGCCATTAGAGTATTGTTCGAGTTTGGTCGATCGCGGTGGTTTTTCCGTTGATACCACATTAACTGTGGTCGGTCGCTGCCACGATGGTGATGTTCTTCCTTCCTTCAGGACTTCTAGGCTGGAGAAGTTAGCTTACAACTGTCGCGTTGGTTTCTCTCCTCGTCTTGATGGCATACTCGCAGTATAGCACCTGGTGTAGTATGGCATACCCTCTGTTAGAACAGGGGGTCAGTTATACGATTTCAGTGTTTCTAATCTTGGCGCCAAATCAGTTCAAAATCCTTTGTATAAATTTGGCGGGCTTGGCTCTTCTTTGTAATATTTTGGCAGGCTCATTAAAAGTTGATATGTTTTGGGTGAGTTGATGTTCGAAAACGGTTTCCTGATGGAAATATTAGTTTGGGGGTAATTACAATGTCCTTTTGTGCTTCGTCTTTTGCATACAGGCTGGATTGGGCCTTTTTGTGATGTATATGCTGAAATGGTTTTCCAAACCCATGTTGATGGGTAGCTATCTCTGGGTGATTTTGTGATGTAAATGTTTCTTGTGGGGGAAGGATTCTCGAATACTCATTCCTCCAGACAGGTTAGTTTAGTCCTCACACCCAGGTAGCCTCAATTAATCAGACTGTCTCCTGCTCATTCCTTAGGCTCGCCCACAGCCTTGAATTTGTCTTTTAAAATCCAAAATTCTATTAAAGTTCGTAGTTTCTTTCATAAGCACTTTAGAGTTCCAAACTTTTCGGTAGATAGTCCCAAATTAAATGTCCATTCGAATGAGCCCAAACACGGTGGGGGGGGGGGAGGTTTCTTGTGAACTTTGCACCTTCTTCACCAGAACCCACCCCGAATCGCCCATCTCCAGTTTTAACGGAGGTGGGACGGTGGGGGGCGAGCACCCAACTCGTTCCCAGGAGGTGGGTCATCCATTTAAATATCATAATGAGGCTGCCGTGCCTCAGATTTTATCTCCATTTTAAATTTAACAGCGGCTGATCCAGTTTTGAAGGCCTCGTGAAACCTGCCACTTACCTCTTGGATCCAGCATCCCTGTCTAACACACCCCTCTGCGAGTGGAGACTACCCCACAAGGCCAATCCCCATTAAATGTCCCCCATGATTATTGTATTACCATTGATACATGCACCTCTAATTCCCTGATTTATAACTGTGCCTTATATTACCACTAATGTTTGGGGGCCTATAAACACCTCCCACCAACGTTTTCTGCCCCTTGCTGTTTCTTAGCTCTACCCAAACTGATTCTACTTCTTGATTTTCCGAGCTAAGATCCTTTCACTCTAGTGTCTTTATTATCAGGGCTACCCCTCCTCCTTTTCCATTTTGTCTATCTCTTCTAAAAGCTAAGTATCCTGGAATATTTAATTCTCAATCTTGGTCACTTTGCAACCATGTCTCCGCAATGGCTATTAGATCAAACCTATTAATTACTATTTCCGGTATCAATTCATGTATTTAGTCAGTAATGCCCTATTATCTTTGTTACTCTCTGTCCCTTCCTTACCCACTCTGCTTATTTTTACCCAAAACTCTGCTCTGTTCTAGAGCCTTGATATTTCTGTTGCTACTTTTAAATTTCCTCTTTCCTGAATCCTCCCACCCGCACCCCCCCACCACATCATTAGTGTAAAGCCCTGTCCACTACCCTAGTTATGCGATTCGCTGGGACGTTGGTTCCAGCACAGTTCAAGTGGAGCCTGTCCCAATGGAACAGCTGTGTCTTTCCCCAGTACTGGTGCCAATGCCCCAGGAAGCAAGCCCCTGCCTCCCACACCACTCTTCGGAAAGGTAGGTTGGAGATTATGGCAATAGTATATGTGCATAAATCCAGGGTAACGGATCTTTGCCATTCTGGTGATTGGTTATGACCATTTTACATCCACCAAAAGGGTTGAACTGAGCAGAAAATCTATTCTCTGCTGTAGAATTAAACCTAAATGATCAACATGACTAAAATTTATGTTAATGAGAAAGAAGGCAAATATTACAGCAACAACTTGCATTTATATAGTGAGGAGATTTGTGTAATAATTCCAAAAACTTAACACTTCGATGTCATACACCAGGGGAATAACACACAATACAGTTATAGCACAAGGCATGGGTATATCTTACTGAAAAATAACATCTGAGCAACTGCAGCTGCTCATGGTTCTTGTCCAAAAAATATCTAGAATTTCCATAAAAGTCTTGACGTTATTCAAAAGGGTACGCTCAAAAATGTAAAACTAGCCTCTGTAAATATGTTCAAGCTGGAATGTCAACCTCTGCAAAATTAATTTTAAATGTGCTTTTATTTTTAAAAAGACAAACCACAGCTACAGGGTTCAAAGGGAAGACTGAACAATCACTAAACACCAGAACCAACAAAAATGTCACTAATCAGCATTATATACTACAGTAAACTCCCTTTCACTGTGTGTTACACATACATGGTTTCATAAGCAGCATCACAAGAAATGAAATGCAGAAGTGAAAGGTGGCAACCAGAATTAGGTATTGGAATGCATTTTACCACTTATCGGCTCAATCACCTTATCATCGTCCCTTGCCTGTTGCTAAATGTCCTGGACTCAGTAAATTTCATTCCTTAAAGATGCTATCACAAAATGCAAAACACTTTTTTTAAACTGTATCATGTAACTAATTAACCCTCACTCTCCAACTTTACTCTCCATCATATCTACATATTGATATTAGTTTCTAACTAGCAGCTCAATCATAAAAAGAGTCAAGAAAGCAGTCATTTACTTGAAAGACTACTTGGGAGTAAAATCCCCCAATTATTCAATCTGGCGCTTGCCTACAGCATGCAAGGGTTGTTGGGCTGGAGTCGGTTACAGACAGGCAAAGTCACAAAGGAATTTGAAATCGAGGATGAGAATTTAAAAATGCAGTTGCTGGCAGGATGAGATGCAATGTAGATCAGTGGGTACAGGCGTGATAGGTGAGCAGGACCTGATCAGGGTTAGGATACGGTCAGCAGAATTTTGCATGAGCTGAGGGTTATGGATGATGGGAGGCCAGCCAGGGAAGCAGTGGAATAGTTGAGTCTGGAGGTAACAAAGACATGGATAAGGGTTTCAGCAGAAGATGGACTGAGGTAAGGACAAGGACAATGAATGTTAGAGATGGAGGTAGGCAGCCTTCGTGATAGAGAGGATATGGGGTTGGAAGCTCAGCTCGTGATCAAATAGGATGCTGAGATTGCAAACAGCTGGCTTCAACCGGAGTTTCCGGGGAGGGGAGGATGTAATTCATGTCTAGGGTACAAATTTTGCACTTTGTGGAGGCCCCGACCTGCGTGAGAACACCAGCAGCAGGTCGGGACCATAAAAGGAGCGGCAAGCAGCAGCCCTGGACAGCGTAGAGGCAGGCCCCTTCAGGGAGCAGCACGAGCTGGTGCAGGAGGGCGATAGCAGCGAAGAGTGATGTCATCAAGGTCCAGGTCGTGATTGGAGTGTGGACAGATACAGTAAATGCGGCGAGGTCGTGGCGAAGGAGCGGCAAGAGACTGTCGAGGGATATGATCGGGGCCCGGGGAGGTGCGAGTTCGGGGTCAGGGGCACAGGGGCAGCACGGGCCAGCCCACACAGCGATATGTGTGCACACTAGGTCTGTGCAGCAGAGCTGGTCTCCAGTCGTCTTGGGTAATCCTTGCCACTGGACCAAGACTTAGCTCTGTCAAGCCCATGTGGTGGCTGATGTGCAACGGCCACCATACTTTAAAAAAATCCACGAATAGGCATCTTCCACCCTTGAGGATGCAGTTCGGGTCCTTCATTGAAACACCTGTGAACTCCTATTTTGGCGTGGTAGCATGTCATCCTCGTTTCGAGGGACCGCCTATGATTAAAAACTTTACAAAGTTTGTGGTGGAAGATGAAAACGATGGCTTTGGTCTTCCCAATGTTGCTCATCCAGAATTGGATTTCCTCCAACTTCCTCTATAATCAGGAAGATTATGGAATTTACAGGAGGGAATTGGAAAAGTTATTACAGGAGACAAAGAAAGGTTACGAGAAAAGATTAGGAGGCAACATTAAATTGAACTCCAAAGCATTTTATAAAACATACAGGGCTAGAGTTTCCTCATTTTTTGCATGCTTAATGCCCATTTAACATCCATTTTACCGCTGAAATGACATATAACGCCCATATATCGTCCATTTAGCCACAAAACGGAAACTGGCGGGCGTTTTTCGGAACATTATCGCCGAGCGTTACTTTCCCCATGTGCGTAACGCCGGGAAAAAATACCGCCCGCCCACTTTTTTGGGGCGGAATCATCAGAATAGGCGAAATCAACGCCCATAATATCGCCCAGCGTTACTTTCCACACGGAATTAACAGCAAGATTCAATAATACAGTTCGCCCATTTTTTTTGTCGTAAAGAGCACATTTGGCGAAACTAATGTCCAGGAGATCGCCCACCTTTCACCACCTCGCACACATATCGCCCACAATATCGCTTGCCCAAAAAATCCCCCAGAAAGTGAAACTGTTCTGAATGAAAGCCAGTGGTGTGGCTGTCATTTTTTAAAATTGCAGGTCGCTTCATTCAAAAGGCTGCTTCAACTTCAGGGGAGTTTGGATTGACTCTGGAGTTCTTCTCAGGTGAAGTGACCATCTCAACAGACATATTTTCAGAATCTGGACTCGAGGTGTATTTTAGTGAGGAAATTATTGCTTCTGATCAATCGCTATTATACTTTCATTGCAATGGGGCCAGCTATTTCTCAGCCTGCATCGATTAATACACAGATGCTGCAGACTGCAGATGGCTCAATGTGTGATGCACATCATTATGTCCCCAATTTAAGACGTGCAAGAATGAGGAGGATGGCCAGACCATACACATCCCGCACGTACAGGGAAAAGAGGTCTTACCTCGACGTGTCCGACCACACCTGCCTTCAGAGACTGCGCTTCCACAAGGTGGTTCCACAAGGTGGTGATCAATGAAATATGTGAGCTCATCAGGCCACATATGCAGCCTGCCATCAGGACATCAGTGTCGGTCGAGGTCAAGGTCACCGCGGCACTGTTTTTCTACACGCCCGGTTCCTTTCGGGCCTCCGCAGTCGAGATTTGCCCTCTGTCTCACCATGCCACCCATCGCTGCATTGGACAGGTCACGGAGGCCCTGTACGCGAGGATGGACTTTATTACTCAGGAGGCTCAGGCTGACAGAGCTGGAACATTTCCCGCATTGCTAAGTTCCCCAGGGTGCAGGGAGCTATACAGTGTACTCACATCGCCATGCAGCCACATTCTCAGGACCCGGAGCGTTTTCGTAACAGAAAAGGATTTCACCCCCTGAAGGTCCAAGTAGTTGTCGACCACAACCAGATCATAATGGCAGTGAATGCCAAATGTCCGGGCACTTTCGATGAGGCTCACATCCTGCGTGAGCGCGCCATCTCTGACATCTTTACGAGTCAGCCACAAGGACAATGCTGAATGCTTGGTGATAACTGATATGGCCTAGCCACCTGGCTGATGACCCCCCTGCATGACACCCACACCAAGGCCGAGAAGCAACACAACCAGAGCCAGAGAGACACACGCAATGTGGTCCACAAAGCAATAACTGTGCTTAAGCAGTGCTTCAGATGTCTGCACCACTCAAGAGGGGAGCTACAATACAACCCTGAGCAAGTAGGTAAATTCATGGTTGTGTGCTCCATGCTGCACAATCTGGCTATCAGGAGGGGCCAAGAATTGCCAGAAGGGACTGATGCTCCACCTCAGGAGAGAGAGGAAGAGGACGACAAGGGGCTGGACGCTGACCTGGGCCGGACAATCACGAAGATGGAAGCCTATGGAATTAAGGGACAAGTAGTGGTATGGATATGGAATTGGCTCAGTGACAGGAAGCAGAGGGTAGCGTGGATGGACTGGGAGGTGGTTTGCAGTGGTGTTTTCCCAAGGGTAGTTTTGGGTTCATTACTCTTTTCAATTTTTATAAATGGCCTAAAGTCGGGTGTAATCGAAAGTGTTGAGGATAATTATAGGCTTCAGGATGACAGACGGGATGATTAAATGGGCAGAAGCATGGCAGATGGAGTTCAATGCGGAGAAGTGTGAAGTGATGCACTTTGGATGGACTACTATGGAAAGACAGTGTACTATAAATGGCATGATTTTGAAGTGTAGATGAGCAGAGAGACTTTGGTGTCCAAATACACAAATCCTTAACGGTGGGAGGACAAGTTGATAATGTGATTAAAAAAAAGCATATGGGTTACTTGGGTTTATAAACAGAGGCATAGAATATAAAAGCAAAGATATCATGTTAGAACTTTATAAATTACGGATTAGGCCTCAGCTAGAGTTTTGTGGACAATTCTGGGCACCACACCTCAGAAAGATGTAAAGGCCAAGGGTATGGAGGAGGTTTACCAGAGATGAGGAACTTCAGTTGTGAGGAGAGGTTGGAAAAGTTTGACTGTTCTCTTTGGAGCAGAGGAGCTCAAGAGGTAACCTATTAGAGGTTTTCAAGATAATAGAGTAGAGAGAGAAAAACTATTCCCTCTGGCGAATGGGTCAAGAACCAAAGGTCATATGTTTAAAATCATTGACAAAAGATCCAGAGGGGAGATGAGGAGAATTTGTTTCACTCACACGAGATTTGGAACGCTCTATCTGAAAAGGTGGTGGAAGTTGATTCTATAAATAATTTTAAAAGGGAGTTGGAAAGGTACATGACGTTGAGAAACTTGCAGGGTTAATGACAAAAAGCAGGGGTGTGGGACTAAGAACGAATGCTCTTTAAAGAGCCAGCAGGCACGATAGGCCGAATGGCCTCATTCTGTGCTGTAAGTTTTTATGATTCTATGAATTAAATAGTTGGAAGACAGAAGCAATGTTCCCTCTAATTTTTATTTGTACTAAGTGGGCCACGAACTCCTCCGGGGCAGTTTACGAAAACTACAACAATTTAAAATAAATAAATATTATATATATTTATTAATTCTGGAGATCACTGGCCCCGAAACTTGTCAGAATACTCCCCCCTGCATTTTATTAATCAGTTCTAAATGATACAATTTTAAACAGGATGCAGTAACAAAGAGACCTGGGGGTGTGCATACACAAATCTTTGAAGGTGACCGGATAAGGTTGAGAAGGCTTTAAAAAGGCATATGGGATTCTTGGCTTTACAGAAATTATGCTAAACCTGTATAAATCACTGGATAGGCCTCAGCTGGAGTATTGTTTCCAATTCTGGGCACCTCACCTTAGGAAGGATGTCAAGGCCTTGGAGATTTACTAGAATGGTACCAGAGATGAGGGGTATCTGTTACATAGAATGACTAGAGAAGCTGGGATTGTTCTCATTAGAGCAGCGAAGAGAATATATAATAGAGATGTTCAAAGTCATGAAGGGCTTATATAGAGTGAATGCAGCGCTATTTCCAGTGGCAAGAGTCAGTAATCAGAGGACACAGATTCAAGGTAATTTGGCAAAAGAGCCTGAGGTGAGATGAGGGAAAAAAATATGCAGCGAGTTATGATCTGCCTGAAAGGGTGGTGAATGCAGATTCAATAATAACTTTAAGAGAATTGGTTAAATACTTGAAGGGGGGAGAAAATTGTACAGCAATGGGGAAAGAGCAGGGGAGAGTGGGAGTAATTGGATCGCTCTTTGAGTAAGCTGGCACAGGCATGACAGGGCAAACTGCTTCCTTGTCAATGTTACTGTTAACAAGCTTGGAGGTGCTGCGCAATAAACAAAAGTCTGCGCAGACGCTCGCAATGTCGTCAAGCCCGCAGGGAGCAGGCTTCTACGTGCGAGCGAATACAATGGAATAAAACATATCAAGTGACACTGTGGAATAACAATGGGTTTGATTCGAAATTTAACTTTCCATTGGAATGCATGAAACATCAAGGAATTAGCAACTTAAATTGTGATTCCAATCACTATATTGATCTGAGAGAGGAGAGAGAAATTAACGTAAAGAAAGAAAAAGAACGATAGAACTCCTCCCTTTTTCTGTTTTTTACCCTCGCTCATCAATGCCGGTTAAAAAAAATTGCAAATATCTGGGAGAATTTAAACAAAAAGGGGAGAGAAAATGCTGCTGAAACCCAGAATCGAACGAGGCCCCTCATCAAACTAGCTGTTTAACTGTCTCCACACTGGGGGATTTCCATAAATCCATAAAGCAAAATTATCCTCCAATTTTCATTTTTTGTTAAATTAACAGAGATCTGTCACTCGGGGTTAATATCTGTGTACACATGGCCGAATAATAAAATTGCGAGTTATCTAATATTTTCTGAACGGATTTCCTGCTGAAAGCTTACAATTTATCTGATGCAAAGCTGACAAATGAAGGAAATGACATCCGTGATATTCAGGTTATGAATTTCTTTTTAAATATTGCAACTTTTTTATTATTAAAAGTCACATTCCTGTATAAAAGATATACATTCCACAAGAGAACTGCATCAAAATTCATTCTATTCCTCTTTAATACTGAGCGGGTTTAGTTCTCATTATGTATTTCCTTTCAAACAATGCAGTGTTCCATATTAAAATACATTTTCCATGCAATTGTGTGTGTTTATTTCTTACTGAGCTTTGTATTTTGTTTAATTACTAACAGTCAAAGAAAATTAATTGACTGAGATATTTTGTGTTCTTGTGCGCTGTAAGATAATGGGCCAGAATTTGCAGTGGGTATGGACAGGGTACACAGAATTCACCGTGATACCACCTTTGAAATGCACAGCACGTTCAGGAATTCTGCATATATTTGCGCATTTGCTAAATTTCGAACTGACAAATCAGCCACACCAACCAGAAAATCTAATTGCAGATGCAGAGTTGGACTAATTGCCCAACAATTACGGCTGGTGGAAACAGCCGGTGGGCCTGTTTCCACAGCATAAGGCAATACCTCCTTACAAAAGCAAGCAGTTTCAAAAACTTATGAGGCCACAAATGGAAGCATTTTAAGATTTTGTCCATGAAAAGTATTTACTGATTGGATCATCAGGCACACGTTCCTGTATAAATTGACAAATTGACGCTTCCTCATATACTGCGCCCCTGTTACGCTGCCCTCGAGCACGCAGTGTCAAACACAGCAAGTTCGCGAAGGAGGGTCCCCATCAGGTAAGTTCGCATTCTATTCAGATATTGGCGGCGTACTCCGTAGGCACGCCGCTGACTGCAAAATCCAGGCCAATATAAGAACATAAGAAATAGAAACATAGAAACATAGAAACATAGAAAATAGGTGCAGGAGCAGGCCATTCAGCCCTTCTAGCCTGCACCGCCATTCAACGAGTTCATGGCTGAACATGAAACTTCAGCACCCACTTCCTGCTTTCACGCCATACCCCTTGATCCCCCGAGTAGTAAGGACTTCATCTAACTCCCTTTTGAATATATTTAGTGAATTGGCCTCAACTACTTCCTGTGGTAGAGAATTCCACAGGTTCACCACTCTCTGGGTGAAGAAGTTTCTCCTTATCTCGGTCCTAAATGGCTTACCCCTTATCCTCAGACTGTGACCCCTGGTTCTGGACTTCCCCAACATTGGGAACATTCTTCCTGCATCCAACCTGTCCAAACCCGTCAGAATTTTAAACGTTTCTATGAGGTCCCCTCTCACTCTTCTGAACTCCAGTGAATACAAGCCCAGTTGATTCAGTCTTTCTTGATAGGTCAGTCCCACCATCCCGGGAATCAGTCTGGTGAATCTTCGCTGCACTCCCTCAACAGCAAGTATGTCCTTCCTCAAGTTAGGAGACCAAAACTGTACACAATACTCCAGGTGTGGCCTCACCAAGGCCCTGTACAACTGTAGCAACACCTCCCTGCCCCTGTACTCAAATCCCCTCGCTATGAAGGCCAACATGCCATTTGCTTTCTTAACCGCCTGCTGTACCTGCATGCCAACCTTCAATGACTGATGTACCATGACACCCAGGTCTCGTTGCACCTTCCCTTTTCCTAATCTGTCACCATTCAGATAATAGTCTGTCTCTCTGTTTTTACCACCAAAGTGGATAACCTCACATTTATCCACATTATACTTCATCTGCCACGCATTTGCCCACTCACCTAATCTATCCAAGTCACTCTGTAGCCTCATAGCATCCTCCTCGCAGCTCACACTGCCACCCAACTTAGTGTCATCCGCAAATTTGGAGATACTACATTTAATCCCCTCGTCTAAATCATTAATGTACAATGTAAACAGCTGGGGCACCAGCACAGAACCCTGCGGTACCCCACTAGTCACTGCCTGCCATTCCGAAAAGTACCCATTTACTCCTACTCTTTGCTTCCTGTCTGACAACCAGTTCTCAATCCACGTCAGCACACTACCCCCAATCCCATGTGCTTTAACTTTGCACATTAATCTCCTGTGTGGGACCTTGTCGAAAGCCTTCTGAAAGTCCAAATATACCACATCAACTGGTACTCCTTTGTCCACTTTATTGGAAACATCCTCAAAAAATTCCAGAAGATTTGTCAAGCATGATCTCCCTTTTACAAATCCATGCTGACTTGGACCTATCATGTCACCATTTTCCAAATGCGCTGCTATGACATCCTTAATAATTGATTCCATCATTTTACCCACTACTGAGGTCAGGCTGACCGGTCTATAATTCCCTGCTTTCTCTCTCCCTCCTTTTTTAAAAAGTGGGGTTACATTGGCTACCCTCCACTCGATAGGAACTGATCCAGAGTCAATGGAATGTTGGAAAATGACTGTCAATGCATCCGCTATTTCCAAGGCCACCTCCTTAAGTACTCTGGGATGCAGTCCATCAGGCCCTGGGGATTTATCGGCCTTCAATCCCATCAATTTCCCCAACACAATTTCCCGACTAATAAAGATTTCCCTCAGTTCCTCCTCCTTAATAGACCCTCTGACCACTTTTATATCCGGAAGGTTGTTTGTGTCCTCCTTAGTGAATACTGAACCAAAGTACTTGTTCAATTGGTCTGCCATTTCTTTGTTCCCCGTTATGACTTCCCCTGATTCTGACTGCAGGGGACCTACGTTTGTCTTTACTAACCTCTTTCTCTTTACATACCTATAGAAACTTTTGCAATCCGCCTTAATGTTCCCTGCAAGCTTCTTCTCGTACTCCATTTTCCCTACCCTAATCAAACCCTTTGTCCTCCTCTGCTGAGTTCTAAATTTCTCCCAGTCCCCAGGTTCGCTGCTATTTCTGGCCAATTTGTATGCCACTTCCTTGGCTTTAATACTATCCCTGATTTCCCTAGATAGCCACGGTTGAGCCACCTTCCCTTTTTTATTTTTACGCCAGACAGGAATGTACAATTGTTGTAATTCATCCATGCGTTCTCTAAATGTCTGCCATTGCCCATCCACAGTCAACCCCTTAAGTATCATTAGCCAATCTATCTTAGCCAATTCATGCCTCATACCTTCAAAGTTACCCTTCTTTAAGTTCTGGACCATGGTCTCTGAATTAACTGTTTCATTCTCCATCCTAATGCAGAATTCCACCATATTATGGTCACTCTTCCCCAAGGGGCCTCGCACAATGAGATTGCTAATTAATCCTCTCTCATTACACAACACCCAGTCTAAGATGGCCTCCCCCCTAGTTGGTTCCTCGACATATTGGTCTAGAAAACCATCCCTTATGCATTCCAGGAAATCCTCCTCCACCGTATTGCTTCCAGTTTGGCTAGCCCAATCTATGTGCATATTAAAGTCACCCATTATAACTGCTGCACCTTTATTGCATGCACTCCTAATTTCCTGTTTGATGCCCTCCCCAACATCACTACTATTGTTTGGAGGTCTGTACACAACTCCCACTAACGATTTTTGCCCTTTAGTGTTCTGTAGCTCTACCCATATAGATTCCACATCATCCAAGCTAATGTCTTTCCTAACTATTGCATTAATCTCCTCTTTAACCAGCAATGCTACCCCACCTCCTTTTCCTTTTATTCTATCCTTCCTGAATGTTGAATACCCCTGGATGTTGAGTTCCCAGCCCTGATCATCCTGGAGCCACGTCTCCGTAATCCCAATCACATCATATTTGTTAACATCTATTTGCACAATTAATTCATCCACCTTATTGCGGATACTCCTTGCATTAAGACACAAAGCCTTCAGGCTTGCTTTTTTAACACCCTTTGTCCTTTTAGAATTTTGCTGTACAGTGGCCCTTTTTGTTCTTTGCCTTGGGTTTCTCTGCCCTCCACTTTTCCTCATCTCCTTTCTGTCTTTTGCTTTTGCCTCCTTTTTGTCTCCCTCTGTCTCCCTGTATAGGTTCCCATCCCCCTGCAATATTAGTTTAACTCCTCCCCAACAGCACTAGCAAACACTCCCCCTAGGACATTGGTTCCGGACCTGCCCAGGTGCAGACCGTCCGGTTTGTACTGGTCCCACCTCCCCCAGAACCGGTTCCAATGCCCCAAGAATTTGAATCCCTCCCTGCTGCACCACTGCTCAAGCCATGTATTCATCTGCGCTATCCTGCGATTCCTACTCTGACTAGCACGTGGCACTGGTAGCAATCCCGAGATTACTACTTTTGAGGTCCTACTTTTTAATTTAGCTCCTAGCTCCTTAAATTCTTTTCGTAGGACCTCATCCCTTTTTTTACCTATGTCGTTGGTACCAATGTGCACCACGACAACTGGCTGTTCTCCCTCCCATTTCAGAATGTCCTGCACCCGCTCCGAGACATCCTTGACCCTTGCACCAGGGAGGCAACATACCATCCTGGAGTCTCGGTTGCGTCCGCAGAAACGCCTATCTATTCCCCTCACCATCGAATCCCCTATCACTATCGCGCTCCCACTCTTTTTCCTGCCCTCCTTTGCAGCAGAGCCACCTACGGTGCCATGAACTTGGCTGCTGCTGCCCTCCCCTGATGAGTCATCCTCCCCAACAGTATTCAAAGCAGTGTATCTGTTTTGCAGGGGGATGACCACAGGGGACTCCTGCACTATCTTTCTTGCACTGCTCTTCCTGTTGGTCTTCCATTCCCTATCTGGCTGTGGACCCTTCTCCTGCGGTAAGACCAACTCACTACACGTGATACTCACGTCATTCTCAGCATCGTGGATGCTCCAGAGTGAATCCACCTTCAGCTCCAATTCCGCAACGCGGACCGTCAAGAGCTCAAGGCGGATACACTTCCCACACACGTAGTCGTCAGGGACACCGGAAGTGTCCCCGAGTTCCCACATGGTACAGGAGGAGCATATCACATGACCGAGCTCTCCTGCCATGTCTTAACCTTAGATACCCTTAAATTGGTAATAACAATGTTATAGTTCACTTACTGATATAAAAAATAAAAGAAAAGCTACTCACCAATCACCAGCCAATCACTTACCCCATTGGCTGTGACGTCACTTTTTGATTACTTTCTACTTCTATTTTGCTTTCTCTCCCGCTGTAGCTGCACCAGTATGCTTTTGACATAGGAACAGGAGTAGGCCATACGGCCCCTCGAGTCTGCTCCGCCATTTAAGATGATCATGGCTGATCTGATCATGGACTCAGCTCCACTTCTCCGCCCGCTCCCCATAATCCCTTATCGTTTAAGAACCTGTCTATTTCTGTCTTAAATTTATTCAATGTCCCAGCTTTCACTGCTCTCGGAGGCAGCTAATTCCATAGATTTAAAAACCTGAGAATAAATTTCTCCTCATCTCTATTTTAAATGGGCGGCCCCTTATTCTAAGATCATGCCCTCTAGTTCTAGTCTCCCCAATCAGTGGAAACATCCCCTCTGCATCCACCTTGTCAAGCCCCCTCATAATTTTATACGTCCCGATAAGATCACCTCTCATTCTTTTGAACTCCAATGAGTAGAGGCCCAACATACTCAACCTTTCCTCATAAGTTAACCCCCTCATCCCAGGAATCAACCTTGTGAACCTTCTCTGAACTGCCTCCAAAGCAAGTTTATCCTTTAGTAAATATGGAAATCAAAACTGCACGCAGTATTTCAAGTGTGGCCTCACCAAAATCTTGTATAGCTGTAGCAAGACTTCCCTCCTTTTATACTCCATCCCATTTGCAATAAAGGCCAAGATACCACTGGCCTTCCTGATCACTTGATGTACATGTAGACTATCCTTTTGTGTTTCATGCACAAGTACCCCCAGGTTCCGCTGTACTGCAGCACTTTGCAATCTTTTTCCATTTAAATAATAACTTGCTCTTTGATTTTTTTCTGCCAAAGTGCATGACCTCACACTTTCCAACACTATTCTCCATCTGCCAAATTTTTGCCCACTCACTTAGCCTATGTCCTTTTGCATATTTTGTGTGTCATCCTCACACATTGCTTTCCCTCCCATCTTTGTATCGTCAGCAAACTTGGCTATGTTACATAGAAACATAGAAACATAGAAAATAGGTGCAGGAGTAGGCCATTCGGCCCTTCTAGCCTGCACCGCCATTCAACGAGTTCATGGCTGAACATGCAACTTCAGTACCCCATTCCTGCTTTCTCACCATACCCCTTGATTCCCCTAGTAGTAAGGACTTCATCTAACTCCTTTTTGAATATATTTAGTGAATTGGCCTCAACAACTTTCTGTGGTAGAGAATTCCACAGGTTCACCACTCTCTGGGTGAAGAAATTCCTCCTCATCTCGGTCCTAAATGGCTTCCCCCTTATCCTTAGACTGTGTCCCCTGGTTCTGGACTTCCCCAACATTGGGAACATTCTTCCTGCATCTAACCTGTCGAACCCCGTCAGAATTTTAAACGTTTCTATGAGATCCCCTCTCATTCTCACTCAGTTCCTTGTTTATGTTCAGTTTGACTGGCTATGTGCAACTTTCTGCAACTCCAGCAGCTTTATTAACTTCTTTCAAGGTTCTAAGGTAACAGGGATTGTGGTTGCAGTTGGAAAATGCCTTAATTCTTATTTAAAGACTTCTGCTCACAATACTTGCCCACAGTCAGGAGGCTCTACCGGCAGTCCCTGTTGCATCAAGTATGTTCGGGAGAGAGTGGAGGCAGCGAAGACGACGGCCAGGAGGGCTCTCAACAGGAGGCCTTACCCATCGAGAGTCTTCCGAGAGCACTTCTCTTATATTCACTGAAGCAACGAGTAGTGTATTCGGAGGTCACGCTTCACCAAAATGGTGGTCACAAAACTCTGCCACCTCCTGCAACAAAATATGGAGCCTGAGAACAGGGCGACCACGGCTTTCCCAGTGGCAGTCAAGATCACCACGGCCCTCAATTTCTTCACCAGCGGATCCTTCCAGTCTGCGGCAGGAGGCATAGCTAACATCTCACAATCTGCCGTCCATCGCTCCATCTGGGAGCTCACTGAGGCTCTCTATACCAGGAGAAGGGACAATGTCATCTTCTCTCTGAGCAGAGAGAAGCAGGATGAGCGCGCATGTGACTGCCCCGAAAACGGGCTTCTGCATGGTGCAGGACACCATCAACTTCACCCACGTGGCTTTGCGGGCGCCGCATAACAATCCTGAGATCTTCCATAACCACAAAGGCTCCCACTCACTTAATGTGCAGTTGTTGTATGACCATGCAGAGCACTTCCTGATGATCAATGTCCACTATCCTGGTAGCAGCCATGATGCCTTCATCTTGCTTCAGTGCGATGTGGCAAAAATCATTTCTCCACCACATCAAACTCGAGGCTATCCGCTCTGCATCTGGCTCATGACTCATCTCTGCAACCCCAACACTCATGCCCAACACTCATATAATGAGTCATGCTTCCAACAGGAACATCACTGTGCAGACCATCAGGCTACTGGAGCAACGGTTCCGCTCCCTTGACTGCTTGGGAGGAGCCCTCCAGTATACATCAGAGCTGGTTTCCCATTTTGAGGTGCTCGGTTACATGCTTCATAACCTGGCCATCATGAGGGTACAGCACTTACTTTGTGGGACCACGTTAGGAGGAGGAGGAGGAGGAGGAGGAGGAGGAGGAGCAGGAGGCAGACAGCCAATCCCCCTTACAGATGGGCTGTCCATGAACTACTCATCAGACTCCGATTCCAATGAATAAAACCCCAGATCCCCGTTGCTCACCGCATGCCTATCAGACATTCTCGCTATCATGGAATAGCACAGTGTCCTCCTGGGCATAAAGCTGAAATGAGAGCCACCACAAAAATATTCCAAACAAAATTAATAAATTTATCCAAAATTAATTCACACGTATTTACACTTATGATATGAACTAAATACTCTTGTGCAATCTCTTAGCGCCGGTCATCCATGTGCCCTTTCCTACTCCTATGAAGTGCTCCTCGCAGTGGCTGCAGCATGGCTGGTGGAATGCTGCCAAGTTTAATGGGAGGAGACTTCAATTGGCTTTGCAAGGTGACCTCGAGCAGCACTGGCCCGGCTGTAGACTGGATCACCTCGGCATGGTCAGCAGCAGTCTGGGCTGGCTGACTGACAGGCAGCGGCAAGGGCAATGGAGGAGTGGCAACAGGAATGCTGTCATCCTGAGAGAGGACAGCAGGGTCCTGCTCCACTGACACACCCCTAGTGTGGCGTCTCAGCATTACTAGCAATCTGTTGGAGATGGTGGGATATGGCATTTGCTGAAGCCTTCACTCACCTTAAAATGCCATGCGAAGTCATTAAACTTTTTTCAGCACTGGATGGCCAACCTTGGGAGCACGGAGCTGGCCATGACATAGGCGGATATCTCCTGCCGGAACCTTCAAGGTGTGTGGTGAGGGCTTCCTGCCAACATGTGGGAAGAGGACAGCCCAGTTCTTCTCCACGGCCACGACCAGTGCCTCAAGAGCTGCATCAGAGAATCTGCAGGCTCTCTCCCTGTGCCAAGGCTCCGCCACGTGTTTGCACTGGTGTCTTTTTCCAGATGATGTTGTGAGTGGCTCGACAATAAGATGCTGTAGCATCAATGCACCTCCCCTTTAAGTACTGAATAAAGCTTGTGCGACACATGACTGGGAATTGGACTCGACCCACTATTGGCCATCTGTTGAGCGTTAAGCCAATTAGCATTGGTTTTAGCACTGAAATCAAGACTACAATCATGTTAATGAGAACTGAGCACAAATGTGTGCTATCTGGACCATTTTGACCTGGCGCAGCTTAACATCATTGGGCCTTAACACTGCCCATTTTGTGGCCATATCCAATTTCTAGGCTAATGAATTTTAATATTCCCCCAATTACTGACATTACATAGCTACATCCTCCACCAATAGATACGCTACTTTATATAGAACTAAAACTTTATCTGTTATATCTAAAAGTTTCAAAATTACTGAGCACTACCAAAATAAATGCCAAATTGCCATTTTATATTATCTACAGTGAGATTAGTTCTCGGGGCGAGTTTGAAGTGGAATGTACATCAGGCAAGTGATGGGGGAAGTGGTCCGAATGCCTGCTTGACGTAGCTTGCAATAGGTCCAAACTATTTTAATTTGCATGGAAGCGTCCATTCTAGGACTGGGGCAGGGAGGGAAATCTGGCAGCCGATTCGCGGAGCCACGTTGGCAGAATGCTATTGGAGGGGAGGCCAGGCCAAACCAGGGACAGGCAGGTAAGTCAAAGTCTATGAGGATTTTTAGGGAGGCTCAGAAGAGCAATTATGCTTATCCTGCTGCCAAAAGATCCTCCCAAACCATTACTTTAACTTTTTCCTCTTTATGCGACACTGACCACTTTCCGCTTGCAGAAAGTGGGCATGATCTACACTTCAGGGATGCTGCACAGTGGAGTATTAAAATAACATTGAGGTACTATCCAAGCCATAGGTCCCTGATTTGCATGGCCCACTGAGCGTCCTTCTCATTTCTGGCAGGAGCGCATGCCATCTGTTTTAAGGATTGCTCTAAAACTTGAGGCAGGCCTTGAGTGAGAAGATGCGGTAATTTTAACTGAATAATTTAAATTATGATGCTTTTTTAAAAAATTATTCATAAAATTTGTGACCTCATTTATAAGGCATTTGTGCATTTCATTGGTTAATTCCGAACCTCTGACGTCAATAAAATGGCATGTAATGGCAATAAAATGGAAAGTAACTTATCTATTACTGCAGGGTATTCAAACTCTGTCTTTGCGGTCGCACACCATGCAGCCTCAGGGGCCACATATACCTTTCCCACAATTTGCTTATCTCTCAAGTTGCTCATACTAATCAAACTTGATTTATGCACCAGGGCCAAGACCACAGACTAGAAAGCATAATTATTTAGAACATTAATTTACAGCAAAGGAGGCTATTTGACCTATCATGTCTATACTAGCTCTTGTTTACAGCAACCCAAAACTAACCCTACTGCCTTACAGTCCAAAATCCTGGATATTTCTTTGCTTCAAATATTTATCTACTTTTCCCTTCAAAAGGTGCAATGATTTATGCCTCACCTAAAGCCTGTGCCAAAGCACTCCATGCCCAGCAATCCTCTGTGCAAACAAATTTCTGCTCACCCTCATAGTAATTGATTATTATAAATTGATGATCCCTTGTCATGGATTCCCTAGAGGAAATAGTCTTTCCTTATTCACCCCTTCAAAGTCCTCAATGAGATATCCTCTTAGCTCCAATATAAATAGTCCCAGTGTGTAGTCCTCATCCCTAGAGCACTGGTTTCTAAAGAAACTGTAGTTTCGAAGGCCTAGTGACCCCTGTGTTTCTACAAACGTACGTCCCTTGCAGTCAGATTCAGGTGAATTTATAATGGGGAACAAAGAAATAGCAGGCCAGTTGAACAAATACTTTGGTTCTGTCTTCCGGAAATACTAGGGGACCGAGGTTCAAGTAAGAAGGAGGAACTGAAGAAGATACTTATTAGGTGGGAAATTGTGTTAGGGAAATTGATGGGATTGAAGGCCGATAAATCTCCGGGGCCTGATTGTCTGCATCCCAGAGTACTTAAGGAAGTGACCTTAGAAATAGTGGATGCATTGGTGATCATTTTCCAACATTCTATCGACTATGGATCAGTTCCTATGAATTGGAGGGTAGCTAATGTAACATCACTTTTTAAAAAAGGAGGGAGAGAAAACGGATAATTATAGCCTGACATCAGCAGTGGGGAAAATGTTGGAATCAAGTATTAAAGATGAAATAGCAGCGCATTTGGAAGGCAGTGACAGAATCGGTCCAAGTCAGCATGGATTTATGAAAGGGAAATCATGCTTGACAAATCTTCTAAAAAAAATTTGGGGATGTAACTGGTAGAGTGGACAAGGGAGAACCAGTGGATGTGGTGTATTTGGACTTTCAAAAGGCTTTTGACAAGGTCCCACACAAGAGATTGGTGTGCAAGATTAAAGCACATGGTATTGGGGGTAATGTACTGACGTAGATAGAGAACTGGTTGGCAGACAGGAAGCAGAGAGTCGGGATAAACGGGTCCTTTTCAGAATGGCCGCAGGGCTCAGTGCTGGGACCCCAGCTATTTACAATATATATTAATGATTTAGATGAAGGAATTGAGTTTGCAGATGACACTAAGCTGGGTGGCGGTGTGAGTTGTGAGGAGGGCACTAAGAGGCTGCAGGGTGACTTGGACAGGTTAGGTGAGTGGGCAAACACATGGCAGATGCAGTATAATGTGGATAAATGTGAGGTTATCCACTTTGGTGGCAAAAACAGGAAGGCAGAATATTCTCTGAATGGTGGCAGATTAGGAAAAGGGGAGGGGCAACAAGACCTGGGTGTCATGGTATATCAGTCATTGGAAGTTGGCATGCAGGTACAGCAGGCAGTGAAGGTGGCAAATGATATGTTGGCCTTCATAGTTAGGGGATTTGAGTCTCGGAGCAGGGGAGATCTTACTGCAGCTGTACAGGGCCTTGGTGAGGCCTCACCTGGAATATTGTGTTCAGTTTTGGTCTCATACTCTGAGGAAGGACGTTCTTGCTATTGAGGGAGTGCAGCGAAGGTTCACCAGACTGATTCCCGGGATGGCAGGACTGACATAAGGAGAGACTGGATCAACTGGGCCTGTATTCACTGGAGTTTAGAAGGATGAGAGGGGTTCTCATAGCAACATATAAAATTCTGACAGGACTGGACAGGTTAGATGCAGGGAGAATGTTCCCGATGTTGGGGAAGTCCAGAACCAGGGGACATAGTCCAAGGATAAGGGGTAAGCCATTTAGGTCTGAGATGAGGAGAAACTTCTTCACTCAGAGTTGTTAACCTGTGGAATTCCCTACCGCAGAGAGTTGTTGATGCCAGTTCATTAGATTTATTCAAGAGAGAGTTAGATATGGCCCTCACGGCTAAAGGGATCAAGGGGTTGGGAGAGAAAGCAGGAAAGGGGTACTGAGGTGAACGATCAGCCATGATTTTATTGAATGGTGGTTCAGGCTCGAAAGGCTGAATGGCCTACTCCTGCACCTATTTTCTATGTTTCTATCTGCTGATGTGGTTTGTATGCTGGAAATGCTGCTGGATTGCATTGTTTGAATCGGGCAGGTTTGCCGTTAGTGTACTTTCTCATTGGGAAGTTCTGTTGTCTGCAGAACTCCTCTCCACTTGCAAGTACACTATATGCAATATGCCAGATATATCAGCTCGCAACAAGCCACCTGAGCAAGGAAAAGCCGAAGCCCTAAAAAAGTAATTTCAGAAGATTGAGGTAAACTGCAATTATTATTGTTGGAGAAACAGTTGCCCCCTTCATAAGAACATAAGAAATAGGAGGAGTAGGCAATACGGCCCCTTGAGCCTGAACTGCCATTTAATACAATCATGGCTGATCCGATCATGGACTCGGGTCCACTTCCGTGCCCGCTCCCCATAACCCCTTATTTCAATATCGCTTAAGAAACTGTCTTTTTCTGTCTTAAATGTATTCAATGTCCCAGCTTCCACAGCTCTTTGAGGCAGTGAGTTCCACAGATCCATAACCCTCAGAGAAGAAATTTCTCCTCATCTTAATTTTAAATGGACACCTCCTTATTCTAAGATTTTGCCCTCTAGTTCTAGGCTCCCCCATCAGTGGAAACATCCTCACTGCATCCACCTTGTCAAGCCCCCTCATAACCTTCTGTGTTTCGATAAGATCACCTCTCATTCTTCTGAATTCCAATGAGTAGAGGACCAACCTACTCAACCTTTCCTCATGAGACAACCCCCTCATCTCCAGAATCAACCTTCTCTGAACTGCCTTCAAAGCAAGTATATCCTTGTGTAAATATGGAAACCAAAACTGCACACAGTATTCCAGGCGTGGCCTCATCAATACTCTGTACAACTGTAGCAAGACTTCCCTGCTTTTATACGCCATCCCATTTGCGATAAAGACCAAGATTCCATTGACTTCCTGATCATTTGCAGATGACACTAAGCTGGGTGGCAACGTGAGCTGTGAGGAGGATGCTAAGAGACTGCAGGGTGGCTTGGACAGGTTAGGTGAGTGGGTAAATGCATGGCAGATGCAGTATAATGTAGATAAATGTGAGGTTATCCACTTTGGTGGCAAAACCAGGAAGGCAGATTATTATCTGAATGGTGACAGATTAGGAAAAGGGGAGGTGCAACGAGACCTGGGTGTCATGGTACATCAGTCATTGAAAGTTGGCATGCAGGTACAGCAGGCGGTGAAGGCAGCAAATGGCATGCTGGCCTTCATAGCGAGAGGATTTGAGTATAGGAGCAGGGAGGTCTTACTGCAGTTGTACAGGGCCTTGGTGAGGCCACACCTTGAATATTGTGTACAGTTTTGGTCTCCTCATCTGAGGAAGGACATTCTTGCTATTGAGGGAGTGCAGCGAAGGTTCACCAGATTGATTCCTGGGATGGCAGGACTGACATATGAAGAAAGACTGGATCGACTAGGCTTATATTCATTGGAATTTAGAAGAATGAGAGGGGATCTCATGGAAACATATAAAATTCTGACGGGTTAGATGCAGGAAGAATGTTCCCGATGTTGGGGAAGTCCAGAACCAGGGGTCACAGTCTAAGGACAAGGGGTAAGCTATTGAGGACCGAGATGAGGAGAAATTTCTTCACTCAGAGTTGTAAACCTGTAGAATTCTTTACCACAGAAAGTTATTGAGACCAGTTCGAT
The DNA here is from genome assembly GCF_044704955.1 of Pristiophorus japonicus. Lineage (NCBI taxonomy): Eukaryota > Metazoa > Chordata > Chondrichthyes > Pristiophoridae > Pristiophorus > Pristiophorus japonicus. The sequence goes on from NC_091981.1 coordinate 227,264,971, forward strand.
AGATATATTCAAAAGGGAGCTAGATGTGGCCCTTATGGCTAAAGGAATCAAGGGGTATGGAGAGAAAGCAGGAATGGGGTACTGAAGTTTCAAAAATGATCAGCCATGATCATATTGAATGGTGGTGCAGGCTCGAAGGGCCGAATGGCCTACTCCTGCTCCTATTTTCTATGTTTCTAATATGTTACTCCCAATCCCATGAGTCCTAATCTTGTGCAACAATCTCTTGTATGGAAGCTTATCAAATACTTTCTGAAAATCCAAATATGCTACATCCAGTGGTTCCCCCTTGTCTACCCTGCTAGTTATACCCTTTAAAACTTCAACAGATTTGTCAAACACGATTTCCCTTTCATAAAACCCGTTGACGCTGCCTAATCAGCCAGTGCCCCATGAATTGAAACCCCTGCCTCCCACACCACTTTTTAAGCGGTGCATTTCAATCTCTAATCTGTTTGTCCCTATGCCAATTTGCACTTCGCTCAGGTAATAATCCAGAAATTATTACTTGCGAGGTTCTGCTTTTTAAATTCATACCCTAGTTTCGCAAACTTCCTCAGTAGACTTATATTGCTGACTTCTACATGGACCAAAACAACTGAATCCTCCCTCTCCAAGTTCTTCTCCAGCTGCGAGGAGATGCCGCTGGCAGGCGACACTGCCTTCGGGACACCCGGTCGCGGCTACAGAGAACAGCATCTATCCCGCTGACTATACTATCCCCCATCACTGCCACATTCCTTTTCGCTCCCCCCAGTACAGTGGTCTCCTGTAGAATGGTGCCGTGGTCCATTTGCCCATCTTCACTGCAGTCTTTGTTCTGATCCACACCTCGTACCTGTTGGACATTGGCAAAGGCTGAGGCCCCTCCACCACTGCATCTGCGATCCCCTTAGCTGCCTGAATCGCAATCACAGCCTCTGGTCCCTGACCACTAACCAAATATAAACCAATACCTAACCTAAGAGGTATGACTGCCTCCTAGGTCAAAATGTCCACGTTACTCTCCCCCTCCCTGATGCATCTAAATGTCTGCACCTCGGACTCCAGCTCAAAAACTCGGAGCTGAAGCCCCTCGAGCCCCAGACACTTACTGAAAATGTAGATGCCTGGGTACACACTGCTCTCCACAAACTCCCACATGCTGCAGATATGGCACACCACCTGCACTGCCATCTCTATCTAACCTTGTTTTATATATTTATTTAATTTATAGTTTTATGTAATTAATTCACTTGGTTTATTTTTAGTTTCTTTTCATACTAATTAATGTAACTAGTTTAAATTACTAATTTAATGAAGTATTAGTTATAGGTTCCTAGTTTTAAATACTTGCTGCCTTAAACCTATTCAGGCCACTACATGTTTTAAAAGCCAAAAAACAGCACCTCCTTTCCCTTCTGGAAACATAGAAAGTAGGAGCAGGAGTAGGCTATTCGGCCCTTCGAGCCTGCACCACCATTCAATAAGATCATGGCTGATCATTTACCTCAGTACCCCTTTCCTGCTTTCTCTCCATACCCCTTGATCCCTTTCGCCGTAAGGGCCATATCCAACTCTCTCTTGAATATATCCAATGAACTGGCAGCAACGACTCTCTGCGGTATGGAATTCCACAGGTGAACAACTCTCTGAGAAAAGAAGTTTCTCCTTATCTCAGTCCTAAGTGGCTTACCCCTTATCCTTCGACTGTGTCCTCTGGTTCTGGACTTTCCCAACATCGGGAACATTCTTCCTGCATTTAACCTGTCTAGTCCTGTCAGAATTTTATATGTTTCTATGAAATCCCCTCTCATCCTTCTAAACTCTAGTGAATACAGGCCCAGTTGATCCAGTCTCTCCTCATATGTCAGTCCTGCCATCCCGTGAAACACTCTGGTGAACCTTCACTGCACTCCCTCAATAGTAAGAGTGCTCAGATTAGGAGACCAAAACTGAATACAATATTCCAGGTGAGGCCTCACCAAGGCCCTATACAACTGCAGTAAGACCTCCCTGCTCCTATAGTCAAATCCCCTCGCTATGAACGCCAACATACCATTTGCCTTCTTCACCGCCTGCTGTATCTGCATGCCAACTTTCAAAGACTGATGTACCATGACACCCAGGTCTCGTTGCAACTCCCCTTTTCCTAATCTGCTGCCATTCATAGAATATTCTGCCTTCGTGTTTTTGCCACCAAAGTGGATAACCTCACATTTATCCACATTATACTGCATCTGCCATGCATTTGCCCATTCATCTAACCTGTCCAAGTCACCCTGCAGCCTCTTAGCATCCTCCTCACAGCTCACACCGCCACCCAGCTTAGTGTCATCTGCAAACTTGGAGATTTTACACTCAATTCCTTCATCTAAATCATTAATGTATATTGTAAATAGCTGGGGTCCCAGCACTGAGCCCTGCAGCACCCCACTAGTCACTGCCTGCCATTCTGAAAAGGACCCGTTTATCCTGACTCTATGCTTCCTGTCTGCCAACCAATTCTCTATCCACGTCAGTACATTACCCCCAATACCTTGTGCTTTAATTTTGCACACCAATCTCTTGTGTGGGACCTTGTCAAAAGCCTTTTGAAAGTCCAAATACACCACAACCACTGGTACTCCCTTATCTACTCTACTAGTTACATCCTCAAAAAATTCCACAAGATTTGTCAAGCATGATTTCACTTTCACAAATCTATGTTGACTTGGACCGATCCTGTCACTGCTTTCCAAATGCGTTGCTATTTCATCTTTAATACTTGATTCCAACATTTTCCCCACTACTGATGTCAGGCTAACCGGTCTATAATTACCCATTTTCTCTCTCCCTCCTTTTTTAAAAAGTGACGTTACATTAGCTACCCTCCAATCCATAGGAACCGATCCAGAGTCGATAGACTGTTGGAAAATGATCACCAATGCATCCACTATTTCTATGGCCACTTCCTTAAGTACTCTAGGATGCAGACTATAAGGCCCTGGGGATTTATCGGCCTTCAATCCCATCAATTTCCCTAACACAATTTCCCGCCTAATAAGGATTTCCTTCAGCTCCTCCTTCTCACAAAGACCCTCGGTCCCCAAGTATTTCTGGAAGCTTATTTGTGTCTTCTTTCGTGAAGACAGAACCAAAGTATTTGTTCAACTGGTCTGCCATTTCTTTATTCCCCATTATAAATTCACCTGCACCGCATTTCCACTCTCACCAACTTCCCACTCTGTTCAAGCTGCGATCTGTGGTTATGCCCTGTGCCTTAGCTACCTCCTTACTTGACCCTATTCTTGGAAGTCCTTCCTTAGACTCCTCGGTCTTGCTCGTTCTGCCTCCGCTTTTACAATCATCCTCAAAACTTATCTTTTCAATCATGCTTTCAGTCGCCTCTCTTAACTCTGGGCTGGATCATTTGGCTGTTACAGCTGGTGCTCTGCTGAACATGAAACATTCTCTACTCCTTTACTAATGCCGGGCCTCAGCTGAGCCTTAACCTCCGGCTGCAGCCAACATGGCCTGAGCCTTAATCCCACAAGTAATGCCACAGGAGACACATGATAACATTGCACTGAACACACAGGGAATAAGCACACTGCATTAGCAGTGAGAAACAAGAGCACAATTTATGTAAATCTATGAGGAGGTCATGGGAGATTAACTAGTAGAAATTTAATCTGGAAGGGGACATCCTATAGCATGCAAACATGTCTCCATCTGAATGCAGGTAGGACGATTTAAACCAGCTTCCTGAGGATTTATAGATAAGACATTTTAGAATATCACTTGAAAACTTTGGGAACAAAACAGCAATGTTTTAAAAAATATACCAGAGTGTTTTTCATTTTTAACAGCTTACCTGTAGATCAGTCATCCAAACTTAAAACTTGCCTCCAGCAGCTCCAATAACTCAGTTGGCAAAGGCAATGTATAACTCACAAGATTCCAATTTTGACTTCCATTCTGCGCTGAGTTCATTGATTTAGTCATGGGGACCGAAATTGTCCCCTCTTTAAGGTCCATTACCATGGGGCGGTAAGGCCTTTCTGATCGGGGGATAGGCAGATGGGTCGACCCATCTGAAATTGGTCCCTGGCCGGAGGCGGCGGAAACAGGCTTACGCCGCGCCCATCTTGCCACCCCGTCGGGCACGCGCCGACCCTTTACTGCCCAGCCACGACCCCTTTCCGCCCAGTGAGGGAAATTGTCCTGCATGAGTGGAGTCATCACCGCTCGGTGCCCCCAGAAGCTTTTCCCGGAGGGAAGCTGCCAGTGGCCGAGTGGCGCATCCACCCTTAATGGAGAGAGCGCACCGCCGCGGCCGTCATTTTATTTTAATTGTCGGCCAAGTCTGAAGTCGACCCAACAATGGTAACCACGGGTTTGGCCGGACCGCCAACAGGAAACCCGATGCACCCTCTTGGGTACCAGGCCACTGGCCCGGCTGAAACCCTCCCTGGTGGCCCAGTGGGTGCCACTAATGTGGCTGGAGAGCTCACAGCGGCCCTCCCCCTTTAACTGAAGGGGAGGGACATTGCTACCGTCAGCGCGGCACAGCAACGTCACGCTGATGACAACCGCCCGCCTTCCGCCCCGCTCCGCTCCCAAATCACTTCTAACTCTCAGCTGCCCGAAACACCGCTCACAGAAATAAAAAAATTTAAAGAGGCCAATTTCCTGCTATTCTCCGCCCCATGGATTGGAGCGGAGAATAATCATTTATTTCAAATTGTGCGCCCCGTTTGGGGCGGAGGGCAATTTCGGCCCCATCGAGTAATTATGGCACAGGTGAAGACCATTTGGCCCATCAAGTCAATGCCGGCTTTCTGTAGAGCAACCTCAGTCAGTCCCATTCCATCCCTGTAGCCTTGTAAGTTTATTTCCCTCAAGTGCCTATCCAATTTCCTTTTGAAATCATTGATCGTTTCCACTTCCATCACCCTCATAGGCAGCGGGTTCCAGGTCATTACCATTCGCTGCATAAAAAAGTTCTTCCTCACATCCCCCCTGTATCTCTTGCCCAAAACTTTAAATCTGTATCCCCTAATCCTTGTAGCATCAGCTAATAGGAACAGCTTTTCTTTGTCTCATCTATATGCTGCCGCTTGGCGACATCATCCTAAAAAACGACATCAGTTTCCACATGTATGTTGACTACACCCAGCTCTACCTCACCATCACTTCTCTCAACACCTCCATGGTCGCTAAATTGTCAGATTGCTTGTCCGGCATCCAGTACTGGAAGAGCAGAAATTTTCTTCAATTAAATATTAGGTAGACCGAAGCCACTGTCTTTGGTCCCCACCACGATCTGCGTTCCCTAGCCACCGACTCCATCCCTCTCCCTAGCATCTGTCTGAAGCTGAACCAGAATGTTCCCAATCTAGGTGGCATATTTGATCCTGAAATGAGGTTCCGGCCACATATCTGCGGCATAACTAAAACCGCCCATTTTCACCTCCGTAACATTGCCCCGTCTCTGCCCTTGCCTCAGCTCAGCCACTGCTGAAACTCTTATCCATGCCTTTGTTACATCTAGACTTGACGACACCAACACACTCCTGGCAGGCCTCCCACATTCTACCCTATGTAAACTTGAGGTTATCCAAAACTTGGCAGCCCGTGTCCTAACTCGCACCAAGTCCCGCTCACCCATCACCCCTGTCCTCGCTGAACTACACTGGCTCCTGGTTAAGCAACGCCTCGATTTCAAAATTCTCATTCTTGTTTACAAATCCCTCCATGGCTACATAACTCCCATCTCTAATCTCCCCTCCCCCTGCCCCCCCGAGATGTCTGCGCTCCTCAAATTCTGCCCTCTTGAGCATCCCTGATTATAATTGCTCAACCATTGGCAGCCATGACTTCAGCTGCCTTGTCCCCAAGCTCTGGAACTCCCTCTGTAAACCTCTCCGCCTCTCTACCTTTCTTTCCTCCTTTAAGACGCTCCTTAAAACCTATCTCTTTGACTAAGCTTTTGGTCATCTGCCATAATTTCTTATGTGGCTCAGTGTCAAATTTATTTGTTTCATCTTATAACACTCCTGTGAAGCGCCTTGGGAAGTTTCACTACGTTAAAGGTGCCATGTAAATAGAAGTTGTTGTTTTTGTTGTTGTTGTACCTTATCTAAACCGGTAAATCTTGTACACCTCTATCAAATCTCCCCTGCTCCAAGGAGAACAACCCCAGCTTCTTCAACCTAACTTTGTAGCTAAAATCCCTCATCCCTGGAACTATTCTGGTAAATCTCCTCTGCACCCTCTTAAGAACAGTCATATCCTTCCTAAAGTATGGTGACCAGAACTGGACACAATATTCCAGTTGTGGACTAACCAGAGCTTTATAAAGGTTCAGCATAACTTCCCTGCTTTTGTACTCAATACCCCTATTTATGAAGCCCAGGATCCCATATGCTTTGCTAATGCAGGATCCCATATACTCTCTCAATATGTCCTACCACCTTGATTCCCCAGGTCCATACACATGAATCCCCAGGTCCCTCCGTCCCTGAACATTCTTTAGAACTGTGCCATTAAGTCTATATTACCTTTCTCTATCCCTTCTGCCAAAATGCATCACCTCACATTTCTTTGTATTAAATTTCATCTGCCACTTGTCTGCCCACTCTGCCAGCCTATCTATGCCCTGTTGCAGTCAATTGGTATCATCCTCACTGTTTGCCACACCTACATTTGGTATCAGCAAATTTTGAAATTTTACACTATATTCCAATATCCAAATCATTTATATATATAAAAAAAACACCCCATCCATTACTTCTACCATCCCCGCTTCTGCCGATATTTTGTCAGCATCCTCTTCTTTAGTAAACACAGATGCAAAGTACTCATTAAGTATTCTAGCCTGGCCCTGCGCCTCTAAGCATACATCACCTTCTTTGTCCCTAATAAGCCCCACCACCCCTCTTACTACCCACTTACTATTTACATGCCGGTAGAAGATGTTTGGGTTCCATTTTATGTTAACCATCATTCCATTCTCATATTCTCTCATTGCCAATCTTATTTTCCTCTTCACTTCCCCTCTCAACTTACTGTATTTGACCTGGTTCTCGCTTGAAGAATTCAAATGACATAATTCACCCTTTTTTTTGTTTCATCATATTCCCCATTTCCCTCGTCATCCAAGGAGCCCTGGCTTTGGTTCCCCTACCTTTCCATTGTTGGAATGTACCTAGCCTGTATCCGAAACATCTCCGCATTAAAAATTGTTCCGTTACAGTTTTTCCTCGTCAATCTTTGGTTCCATTTTACCCTGACTAGATCCCCTTGCATCCCATTGAAATTAGCTCTGCTTCAATTTAGAAGTTCCACTTTAGATTGTTCCTTGCTCTTCTCCACTACAATCTTTGTGATCCGATGATCACTCTTACCCAAGTGCTCTCCCACAGATACTTGGTCCAAATGGCCCACCTCATTCCCTAGCACCAGATCCAGCAATGCCTCCTTCCTAGTTGGGCCAAGAATATACTGGTCAAGGAAGTTGTACTGAACACATTTCAGAAATTCCTCCCCCTCCTTTCCCTTTACTCCAACATTATCCCAATCGATATTTGGGTAATTAAAGTCCCCCAATATCACCACTCTATAGTTCTTGCACATCTGAGTGATTTCCCTGCAGATTTGTTCCTCCATCTCTCACTCATTACTTGGAGGCCTATAGACTATCCCCAATAGTGTGATCATGCCCTTTTTGCTTTTCGACTCTAACCAAATGGATTCTGTCCTTGCCCCTCAAGGACATCTCCCTTTCTAACACTATAATGTCGCCCCTAATCAGTACTGCCACTCCACCTCCCTTATGAAAATAACTGTAAGTTCTATAGTTAATGCTATCAAACAAATAAGTGGAAAATGTTCACATGACATTCTCTATATTTTTGGTAGTAAATAACATTCAACTTCATGAGTGAGCACAATGTCTGTACCAGTCACATATAGCATTTTGTATATACACTATATATTCCAAGAGTTTTTTTTAATAGTATGTAGACAGTTTAATTAGCTCTGCAGAAAGTGGACATTTCTTGAGGGCAATATGTATGATACTGTAGTACTTTGCAGTATTCTGTTTCACCTGGCTGAATCAACAACTAAGAAACAACTGTAGGTGAAACCATCACTAAGTTGGTGGAGTTAGGGCTTCCACATGATTATAGTGCGAGAATGGAAGAAATGTCAGGCCCAGTTTTTGCCCAAAGATTGTGCAGCAAGGCAGTGACAGGTGTGAAACGTAGTGCCAAATTGACTTAGTTGATAGCACTTTCACCAAGTCAGAAGCTGTGAGTTTATACCCCATTACACACTTGAACACATAACCTAGGCTAGTGAGTGCTGCGTTGTCACTGGGAGAATGTTACTAGTGGGGACCAATAGGGGTCATTTTTGGGACCACTTTTGTTAAACATTTTCAGAAATGATGTGGAACTAGGATTACAAGCATAGTGGCTAAATTTGCAGATGATTCAAAGCTAATGAAGATAGACCACAAAGCTAAACAGAATTACCGACAGGAGTTGAATATACTTCGAAATATACAAGACAGGTGGCAGATGAAATTCAATGTAGACAAATACAAAGTGCTCACATTGGGACAAAACCCAAAGAGAGAGTGGGGTGGGGGGGGGGGGTGGGGTGGGGGCATGATAAATTTAAAACTAACTTGCAGAAACATTATTTCAGTGAGCAATTGGCAAGTGGTACATCTATGAATCAGCCTCCATAGAAAGCCGGTGAAAGCAGATGGTGTTCAAATGCAAATTAGATCATTTCTTTCACAAAATACTATTTTGGGATATTGCATATGAGGAATTTGAAACATGACATACAGAAACATAGAAACATAGAAAATAGGTGCAGGAGCAGGCCATTCAGCCCTTCTACCCTGCACCGCCATTCAATGAGTTCATGGCTGAACATGAAACTTCAGTACCCCCTTCCTGCTTTCTCGCCATACCCATTGATCCCCCGAGTAGTAAGGACTTCATCTAACTCCCTTTTGAATATATTTAGTGAATTGGCCCCAACCACTTTCTGTGGCAGAGAATTCCACAGGTTCACCACTCTCTGGGTGAAGAAGTCTCTCCTCATCTCGGTCCTAAATGGCTTACCCCTTATCCTCAGACTGTGACCCCTGGTTCTGGACTTCCACAACATTGGGAACATTCTTCCTGCATCTAACCTGTCTAAACCCGTCTGGATTTTAAACATTTCTATGAGGTCCCCTCTCATTCTTCTGAACTCCAGTGAATACAAGCCCAGTTGATCCAGTCTTTCTTGATAGGTCAGTCCCACCATCCCGGGAATCAGTCTGGTGAATCTTCGCTGCACTCCCTCAATAGCAAGAATGTCCTTCCTCAAGTTAGGAGACCAAAATTGTACACAATACTCCAGGTGTGGCCTCACCAAGGCCCTGTACAACTGTAGCAACACCTCCCTGCCCCTGTACTCAAATCCCCTCGCTATGAAAGCCAACATGCCATTTGCTTTCTTAACCGCCTGCTGTATCTGCATGCCAACCTTCAATGACTGATGTACCATGACACCCAGGTCTCGTTGCACCTTTCCTTTTCCGAATCTGTCACCATTCAGATAATAGTCTGTCTCTCTGTTTTTACCACCAAAGTGGATAACCTCCCATTTATCCACATTATACTTCATCTGCCATGCATTTGCCCACTCACCTAACCTATCAAAGTCACTCTGCAGCCTCATAGCATCCTCCTCGCAGCTCACACTGCCACCCAACTTAGTGTCATCCGCAAATTTGGAGATACTACATTTAATCCCCTCGTCTAAATCATTAATGTACAATGTAAACAGCTGGGGCCCCAGCACAGAACCTTGCGGTACCCCACTAGTCACTGCCTGCCATTCTGAAAAGTACCCATTTACTCCTACTCTTTGCTTCCTGTCTGACAACCAGCTCTCAATCCATGTCAGCACACTACCCCCAATCCCATGTGCTTTAACTTTGCACATTAATCTCTTGTGTGGGACCTTGTCGAAAGCCTTCTGAAAGTCCAAATATACCACATCAACTGGTTCTCCCTTGTCCACTTTACTGGAAACATCCTCAAAAAATTCCAGAAGATTTGTCAAACATGATTTCCCCTTCACAAATCCATGCTGACTTGGACCTATCATGTCACCATTTTCCAGATGCGCTGCTATGACATCCTTAATAATTGATTCCATCACTTTACCCACTACTGAGGTCAGGCTGACCAGTCTATAATTTCCTGTTTTCTCTCTCCCTCCTTTTTTAAAAAAGTGGGGTTACATTGGCTACCCTCCACTCGATAGGAACTGATCCAGAGTCAATGGAATGTTGGAAAATGACTGTCAATGCATCCGCTATTTCCAAGGCCACCTCCTTAAGTACTCTGGATGCAGTCCATCAGGCCCTGGGGATTTATCGGCCTTCAATCCCATCAATTTCCCCAACACAATTTCCCGACTAATAAAGATCTCCCTCAGTTCCTCCTCCTTAATAGACCCTCTGACCCCTTTTATATCCGGAAGGTTGTTTGTGTCCTCCTTAGTGAATACTGAACCAAAGTACTTGTTCAATTGGTCTGCCATTTCTTTGTTCCCTGTTATGACTTCCCCTGATTCTGACTGCAGGGGACCTACGTTTGTCTTTACTAACCTTTTTCTCTTTACATACCTATAGAAACATTTGCAATCCGCCTTAATGTTCCCTGCAAGCTTCTTCTCGTACTCCATTTTCCCTGCCCTAATCAAACCCTTTGTCCTCCTCTGCTGAGTTCTAAATTTCTCCCAGTCCCCAGGTTCGCTGCTATTTCTGGCCAATTTGTATGCCACTTCCTTGGCTTTAATACTATCCCTGATTTCCCTTGATAGCCACGGTTGAGCCACCTTCCCTTTTTTATTTTTATGCCAGACAGGGCTGTCCAATTGTTGTAATTCATCCATGCGGTCTCTAAATGTCTGCCATTGCCCATCCACAGTCAACCCCTTAAGTATCATTCGCCAATCTATCCTAGCCAATTCACGCCTTATACCTTGAAAGTTACCCTTCTTTAAGTTCTGGACCATGGTCTCTGAATTAACTGTATCATTCTCCATCCTAATGCAGAATTCCACCATATTATGGTCACTCTTCCCCAAGGGGCCTCGCACAATGAGATTGCTAATTAGTCCTCTCTCATTACACAACACCCAGTCTAAGATGGCCTCCCCCCGAGTTGGTTCCTCGACATATTGGTCTAGAAAACCATCCCTTATGCACTCCAGGAAATCCTCCTCCACCGTATTGCTTCCAGTTTGGCTAGCCCAATCTATGTGCATATTAAATTCACCCATTATAACTGCTGCACCTTTATTGCATGCACCCCTAATTTCCTGTTTGATGCCCTCCCCAACATCACTACTACTGTTTGGAGGTCTGTACACAACTCCCACTAATGTTTTTTGCCCTTTGGTGTTCTGCAGCTCTACCCATATAGATTCCACATCATCCAAGCTAATGTCCTTCCTAACTATTGCATTAATCTCCTCTTTAACCAGCAATGCTACCCCACCTCCTTTTCCTTTTATTCTATCCTTCCTGAATGTTGAATACCCCTGGATGTTGAGTTCCCAGCCCTGATCATCCTGGAGCCACGTCTCCGTAATCCCAATCACATCATATTTGTTAACATCTATTTGCACAGTTAATTCATCCACCTTATTGCGGATACTCCTTGCATTAAGACACAAAGCCTTCAGGCTTGTTTTTTTAAACACCCTTTGTACTTTTAGAATTCTGCCGCACAGTGGCCCTTCCTGTTCCCCACCCCGGGCCTCTCCGCCCCCCGCCCCCCACCCCGCCCCCATATCCCCTCCGTCTCCTGCCTCTGCCTCCCTTTTGTCTCCCTCTGTCTCCCTGCATTGGTTCCCATCCCCCTGCCATATTAGTTTAACTCCTCCCCAACAGCACTAGCAAACACTCCCCCTAGGACATTGGTTCCGGTCCTGCCCAGGTGCAGACCGTCTGGTTTGTACTGGTCCCACCTCCCCCAGAACCGGTTCCAATGCCCCAGGAATTTGAATCCCTCCCTGCTGCACCACTGCTCAAGCCACGTATTCATCTGCGCTATCCTGCGATTCCTACTCTGACTAGCACGTGGCACTGGTAGCAATCCCGAGATTACTACTTTTGAGGTCCTACTTTTTAATTTAGCTCCTAGCTCCTTAAATTCGTTTCGTAGGACCTCATCCCTTGTTTTTTACCTATGTCGTTGGTACCAATGTGCACCACGACAACTGGCTGTTCTCCCTCCCATTTCAGAATGTCCTGCACCCGCTCCGAGACATCCTTGACCCTTGCACCAGGGAGGCAACATACCATCCTGGAGTCTCGGTTGCGGCCGCAGAAACGCGTATCTATTCCCATCACAATTGAATCCCCTATCACTATCGCGCTCCCACTCTTTTTCTTGCCCTCCTATGCAGCAGCGCCAGCCACGGTGCCATGAACTTATCTGCTGCTGCCCTCCCCCGATGAGTCATCCCCCCCAACAGTACTCAAAACGGTGTATCTGTTTTGCAGGGGGATGACCACAGGGGACCCCTGCACTACCTTCCTTGCACTGCTCTTCCTGCTGGTCTTCCATTCCCTATCTGGCTGTGGACCCTTCTCCTGCGGTAAGACCAACTCACTACACGTGATATTCACGTCATTCTCAGCATCGTGGATGCTGAGAATATGGTAAATGTACTTGGGACAAAGAGCACCACTAATAGATTTTTGTCACCTCATGTCTGGGTCTGTTGTGAACTAGATTGATTTCCATGATTAGTCAACAACTCCATTATTGCTACATCATTTGAGTATCAGGACGATAGAAGTGAACTAGATGGAACTTGGTCTTTTTTCATCTAGCAATTCCTATGTTCCTCGAGGTGCCATCTTTTGGACAAGATGCTAAACAGAGGCCCTGCCTACAAAAAGCATTGCTGGCCAACATTCTTACCTCATCCACCACCAAAATAGATTATCTGGTCATTCATTGTTGAGGAACCTTGCTGTGCACGATTGGCTGCCACATTTGCCTACATAGCATTAACTGTACTTCAAAATGTAATTCATTCATTCATTATAAATTACCTTGGCATGGATTGAGGAAGCTATACATGCTATATAGTTAAAAAAGTATTTTTACTACATTACCAATGCTCTTGGATTGACTGGACTGTCTCTGCTTAGAAGCAGGTCTCATAGAAGATCAAAATACTAAGTACTGTTTTTATTACTAACATTATAGGAACAAACAATCATGGACATGTAGAAAATTTGAAAATATACTTGATATGGAAATAACTAAAATGTATAAAATGGCTGTTGCTTCTCACAAATAAAGCATATAAAAACAGATACTGAATGATTCACAAAATATATGTTTACAACTTACTTCAATTGTTTTAGGGCAGAGGTAGGTGTTAGGAAAGTTGTGCTTGTAAACGTCATTCGCAACAGTATTGATGTCAACTGCAGCAACAACTTCTGCAGCAATGCAGCTTTCTGTAACAAAGAAAATTAATGAATTGTAGTCAAATATTGCTAAGCTTTTATAAATACAAAATACAGCAAACTATTGCTTAGCCAACAGTTAAGAATCCGCTGTTAGTAGGACTGAATAGCATATTTTCATTCCTTGCTTTCTTACATCATTAAATGGTATCCCATCATCATAGGCAGTCCCTCGAAATCGAGGAAGACTTGCTTCCACTCTCAGTGAGTTCTCAGGTGACTGAACACTCCAATTCGGGAATTATAGTCTCTGTCACAGGTGGGACAGACAGTCGTTGGATGAAAGGGTGGGTGGGGAGTCTGGTTTGCCACACGCTCCTTCTGCTGCCTGCGCTTGTTTTCTGCATGCTCTCGGCGATGAGACTCGAGGTGCTCAGCGCCCTTCTGGATGCACTTCCTCCACTTAAGGCGGTCTTTGGTCAGGGACTCCAAGGTGTCAGTGAGGATATTGCATTTTTATCAAGGAGGCTTTGTGGATGTCCTTGAAATGTTTCCTCTGCCCACCTGGGGCTCACTTGCCGTGTAGGAGTTCAGAGTAGAGTGCTTGCTTTGGGAGTCTTGTATCCGGCATGCGTACAATGTGGCCCGCCCAATGGAGCAGGTCGAGTGTGATCAGTGCTTCAATGCTGGGGATGTTGGCCTGATCGAGAACACTGATGTTGGTGCATCCGACCTCCCAGGGGACATAGTGCACAGGAGGATAATTTGGCAGCTAAATACCATTCAGGCTGCTGTCTATCTGTTATGTCTATGTACTTTGGCTCCCTTCCTCTAAAGTTTCTGAATTTCAGTTTTTCTTTCACAGGGCCCCTGGATGGTCCCTGCATTTTATGGTCAGGAAGGCAACTTTCGGAATTTCTTAACATGGGAGAGGTTATGTGCAGTGGAGCAAATAGGGCTCGCAATGACAAGGTGCTAACTGGGAAGGAGGCAAAGTGCATCTCAGGGATTGGGACAGAATACTAGTGGCATACAGATGCCATCAGACTGAATTATAACCCATTACTGATACAATAATTTCAATTAATCAAAAAAGACTAGATTTAGCATCCATTCGACTATGAATGAAAAGAATATCTAGCCCAATGTGAACCGTAGTGTTGAAATTACATTGAAGACATTTATCGTAATTGGTACTGTCAAAATGAGCTCCATGAGGGCACAGCAGTGGAATTACTTCTCAGCCAGAAATAAAAATTACAGAGGAATTAAGAATCTAGTACCTGTATATTAATTATGTGCTGGTTTTCAGTGTCAGTACAGGTACAAACAAGGGCCTCTGCAGTGGGACAGCTAAATGTAGGACAAGTGTTTGTTACACCTAGTCCCTGCACCACCAATAGTCAAAAAAGGTAGAATTCTATTTAAGATCAATTTAAATGTTAAGATTTTATTTTTGTGTTCAACTCTGATCTTTCCTGACCATTTGGATTCCGTGCATGCATCCTCAGGTAAAAGTGTTGTTTTAATCTATAAAATACACTTAATGGAAAAATCAATGAAGAGTCGTTATTCTGTGAAAGAACTTGTTTATAATTTCACGAGGCACTACACATTGAAGAGCCCTGATAATAACTACAGCCATGTCATTTAAAAAAACAGATACACTGCACACAATGACTACAACATATTGATCTTGGCACATCGTGCAAAATTAAATTAATTCATATTTCAGTCTGAGTTTACAAAAATTGTACTTCATGTGGTTTTGTGCAACTTCAAACATTAATTTTAGCAGTCAAGATTCACATTATAAATGTAAAATAGCTCAACTGTATTTTGTGTTCATGGAAACTTGTTATATTACATTACTTTTCGAACTGCCACTGAGGCCATAGAAATGGTCTATAAACTTGGGCTGTCATTTAGTTTACATAGAATTTTACAGCACAGAAACAAGTTATTTGGCCCAACAGGTCTATGCCAGTGTTTATGCTCTGCATGAGCCTCCTCCCACCTTACTTCATCTCGCCCTATCTACATATCCTTCTACTCCTTTCTCGCTCATATATTTATCTAACTTCCCCTTAAATGCATCTATGCTATTCACCTCAATGACTCTCAAGTTCCACATTCTCACCACTCTCTGGGTAAAGAAGTTTATCTTGAATTCCTTATTGCATTTATTAGTGACTATCTTATATTTATAGCCCTTAGTTTTGGACTCCCACAAGTGGAAACAACTATGTCTACCCCATTGAAACCCTTCATAATTGTAAAGATGGATATCAGGCCACCTCTTATCCGAGCCCCAGCCTGTTCAGTCTTTCCTGATAGTTGCACCCCCTCTCAATTCTGGTATCATACTTGTAAATCTTTTTTGCACTCTCTTTAGTGCTTCTACATTCTTTTTGTAATATGTAGACCAGAAGTGTGGTCAAACTAAGGTTCTACATAAGTTAACACAACTTCTCTGCTTTTGACTTCAGTTCCTCTCAAAATGAACCCCAGTGCTCTGTTTGCACTTTTTATGGCTTTATTAACTCGTGCTGCTATTTTTAGTGATTTGTGAATCTGTACCCCTCGATCCCTTTGTACCTCTACCCCATTCAGTCTTGTAATGTTCCAAAGAAGTAGGTGGCCTGCTTATTCTTCCTACCATAATGGTGCCTTGCTGGTCTCTAACCTATTTTCGTTCAGATTTAGTGATGTTCAAAATAAAAACTGACTTTTAATAATTTTCTCAGAACACATCTGGGTTTTTTTTCCTGCTTTTCTTAATGTTTTTGATGCTAAAAACAAATACTGAAAAATAGTCATGAAAACCCAGGTTTTTAAATTGACAAAAATTGACTTTAAATGTCTTTAGATAGAGTGGAGATTGGGAACTCAGCGAAGTGGGGGATTGAAGGTACAGGTACAGTCCCAATAGGCAGCACAACATGCTAGAGCCACTGTGTACCTTCAACTGCTGTCCCTTCTTTAAAGAAAATGAAAGGAGAGAAATCTACCTCATACAGTACCGCATTTGTCTTATGGTCAATTCCAATTACAATTGTATCTTTACCCTTTTCTTATTTGCTTACACCAAGTTATCAAAGAACAATTAATGCTCTCTCATCCATACACTATATACAAGCACCACATAGAACCAATTAGCACAACTCAGAACCACCACTTGATTTAATATGATCATTCTTAATGTCATTTTGACTTTTGTCATGGCTTTCAACAGTATCGTAGGATGCACAAGCTCGAACCATTAAATAGAGTTTATCCGTGGGAGTAGGAGAGATAGTGTTGAAAGGGCACAAAATGCTAACTACTCAAACACCATTTTTTAAATTAATTATTGGACTTGATGCAGTAGTTTACAGTATCCTGCCAGAGTATAGTAACAATGTAGTTACAAACAATAGTTAGTACAGTCCCTTAGGAAATACTAGAAGGAAGTGATACTTTTGTACAATGCCCAAGGAGCATGCCGATGTTCAGGTTTGGCAAGCTGCCTGTACTAAGGTTGCATAATTCCTACTACAAATGAAGGCACATTTTCTACATGATCAAGAGGGAACCAATTTTATTTTAGACATTGATCATATATTTTCTGCATTTCTTACAGCTTATAATTTGAAAAGATAATGGGCCAGTTATGAAGAAAGACACATCCTGTTATTTAGGCATCACCAGTCATCCGTTCAGCTTTGGCTCAGTGGTGTCTCGGAGTCAGAAGGTTGTGGGTTCAAGCTCCACTCCAGACACTTGAGTACATAATGTAGGCTAGTGCTACAGTGTAGTACAGTACTGCACTATCAGAGTTGACATCTTTCAGAGGAGATGATAATTAGAGGCCCCATGTGCTCTCGCAGGTGGACATAAAAGATTATCTGGGATTTCTCAAAAGATCAGGAGCGTTCATAGTATTATAGAAATTTATGGCACAGAGGAGCCCATTCGGCCCATCATGTCTGCCCAAGCCGAAAAAAAACTATCCAACCTAATCCTACTTTCCAGCTCTTGGTCCATAGCCCTGCAGGTTACAGCACTTCAAGTGCATATCCAAATACTTTTTAAAATGCAAATGATCCTATTGTCCTGGCTAACATTTATCCCCAACGTCACTAAAAAAGGTAATTTCTATCATTGCTGTTTGTTGGACCTGGCTGTGTGCAAATTGGCTTCCATATTTCCCGAGATTATATCTGTGACTGCACTTCAACAGTACTTCACTAGCTTTGAAGTGCTTTGACACATCCTGAGGTCATGAAAGGCACTATAGAAGTGCAAATTCCTTCTTTCATTCTATAGCTGGCTAAAATATGGCAAGCTACAGGAATGGGGATAAGTAATATTACCTGTTTCAACTTTTGCATGCTTTCACATGGAATCCAAAAGATATCTGCATACAACGTAGAAAATTTGCAAAAGCTGAAAGCAACAAACAATGGCAATCTGAAACAAAATCAAAAAAAGCTGAAAACGCTCAGCAGGTCAATCAGCATCTATGGAGAGAACAAATGAGTTAATGTTTCAAATGTGGACCATTCATCAGAACTGGAAGATATTACAGATGAAGAGCATTTAAAAAAAACAGAACAAAGGAAAGGGAGGAGGGAAAACCACACACACACAAACATGAGAAGAAAATGACCTGTAAAGTGTAGAAGGGGAAAACAGAGTTGGTTAAGTGGCAGGGGTGGTATTAGCATGAGACAACAGGAGAAACTAAGGAAATTAAAGGCATTTGAGACACAGAAAATGTGTGAATAGCCGAGGAGAGGGGTAGTATGATGGGTAGAAATAGACATTTAAGTGCATTACTGGGATAGTGCTGCATTAACAAAGGGGTCATCTTTCAGATGACACTCTAAACCGTAGGCTGTCTGCCTGTTCAGATAGACATAAAAGAACCCATAGCACTATTTAAAGAGAAGCAGTCTCCTGGTATCCTGGACAGCATTCATCCCTCAATCAATACCACCAAACACAGATTAGTTGATCATTTATCTCATTGTTGTTTGTGGGCTCTTACTGTATTTGCCTACATAACAGTGATTACAATCTAAAATAAATTAGTCGACTGTAAAGCAATTTGGGGCTTTGGGAGGACACGAAAGGAGATATTATTGCAAGTTATTTTTTTGTAATGTGCCCAATATACCATTATCCGTAAGGTCGTGAAAACAATTAAAGTACAAAAAAATATGGTTTATGCAATGATGATGTTAGGATTTTGCGAAGGGGGATGTGAGCATTGAATGTAGTTGGCAGGAAGTGACCAAAGGCTATGAGAAGATAGTAGTTTTTAAGGAAGCTTGTGACAGTAGGAAGAGTTGTAGCAAAACGGCTGGTTTGAGAGAATTCCAGAATAGTGGACTGCGATAGTGGAATAGCAGGAGAGAAGGACAGACAGATACATAGAAGGCTATGGGAAGTGAGTGAGGATAGGTCTGATAGGCGAGCAGGATTTGGTATGAGATAGGACATGAGTAGCACTTTTGGCCAAGTTCGAGTTTATGTAGGAGGAGTCAGTGAGGAGAGTACCAGGGAAGTCAAGCCCAGGAATTACTATAAATCAGTGATCCAAATTATTTGAGAGATTTTTGGGAATGTCATCAATGTTTCCCCATTTGGACTGTATTGCAAACTTTTTCAGTTTGCTTCTGGTCCAACGTTGATAAATAGAAAATAGAAGATAGCCATGCATTTAAAAAAGGTTTATTCTCATTCAAACTGAACATACACATATACTGAATACGAGCTAGAGTAATTTTTAAATAGCAGAAGTGACTGGATTAATTGCTCAAGCACTGCATCCTAGATGTGGAATTTTGAAAATTGGGATTTTATTAAATTGTCATAATCTGATCAAAACTGTATTACTTAATCTCACACTGATTATTAAAGTTAAACATCACATAGTTCCAAAGTTAAATACTGTACTGCAGCTTCACATGCAAAAATGAGCTCTTCCAATTTAAATCCACCAGGAAATATCTGTGGTCTGGTATAGTGGGTATGATTCACTGCTTTAGATTTTCAGTTTTACAACTCTTACAGTTTTCTCTGCATTACTCATGATCACTTGACTGCCTAAAGACAGATGTCTGACCTAGAACTGCTTTTCATTATAAAACACAAACATGTACTGAACTTACAGCAATAGTCTGCATACGAGTTTGTACACTGTACATGAAAATTATAACAGAATTTAAACTAAAGTGAACATTGGCAGCATTATTACTAGCATTACCAATTCCTATGCTAAATCAAAAATGAAGTATCACCAAACAATACTCGGAAATGAAAGACTAGTGGTAATATAAATTAAATAGGGCAAGTTTCGTTTGGCTGTAAGATAGAGACGTGGTGTATAAAAGCATACCACAGAGGGATAACAGAATTAATAAATCACAAATGGCACAGAGATGAATCTGTTAAAAAATCATGTAACAAGTGCTGCATTTTCCATACATCACACTACCAATTCATCCAAAACATTGTTAACTGCTCAAATTCTTCTACTGTTATTTGCTTATTTATTATTTGGTCAATTTAACTCATGTCCTAAAAGAATCGAGTTGGTCAATAGATCTTTTAACAGAAATTATGTTGACTTAGGCCTGTTATTTGGAAGTTTGGGGACATTATCAAGGCAGCGCTGGAAGTAAAAGAACTGCAAATATGCATTAGGATACCACATTTCAGTTGTGGAGCATATTAGTGGCTAAGCTGTGAAAGTCAAAGATGGTAACTGTTAAGAGCTGGGTCATGAATTACATTGCTCGAGTCAGAAGCTGTTAACTGTGCAATTTAGAGAGCAGGCCATGATAGATCAGAGCTATAATATGTGATGAGAACTGGGTAGAGGAGGCTCGATAGTAGTGGTGCACGCTGAAGCAATGGGAAACTCACATTGCGATTGTTAAAGCAATGCAGATTCTGAACCTGAAAAATGTCTTAAAATATTTTTGAGTACAAGTAGTAAATATGTCATGGATACATAGTTCCAGACCTTCTACAAGTGAGAGCTGAACACGATGGCTTCAGTTTTGCTAATGTTGACCTGTAAGAAGTTTTAACTCATCCAGGATTGATAACAGACAAAACAACAACCACCTTTGAGTGAAATGCAGTGATGAAGAGGTAGAATTGTGTTTTGCCATATGTGGCACTGACCCCATGCATGTGAATAATGTTGCTGAGGGGTAGCATGTAGATAATAGGAGGCAACAGTGAATGCAGCCCTAATCACACACAAGTTGATTGTGTAGGCAGGGGAGTAGAAACAGTTAAAGGCATGAAGTGACTGTGTTGGGTCTGGAATCACGAGACAGCAGAGCCGTAGAGGTTGTTTACAATTATGAAACTGTGTGAACTGCCAGTAGGTGCACTCAACACTTTTGGCTTGCCTGACTATCCAAGAATAGGTTAATATTATTAGCAAACCATGTTGTTTTACAGAAGTTCTTCAATTTTAAAAATGGGATTTAAAAACAAAGTTCCTATCAATAAAACAGCAAAAAGAGATTTTAACTTGGCACAAAAATGCAAATGCTAGTTAATTAATCAAAAAGCTTCACACAACACAGTCTCATTATGTTTAGCAGCATTTATTTCATTGGACTGGCTTCCTGCAGCCGCAGGAGAAAACTGTTTACTCATTCTCAATTTTGTGCTGCTAAACAAATATGGTGCCAACAGCATACGGAGGTAAAAACAAGAGTCCCTGCCTGCCTAATGCAGTCATAAACTGAATTGCAGTAGCTCAGTTATGCTATACAAATAGCCTAATTAAACTATTCTAACTGTTGAAGAATCATTGGAATATTGGTCATTGACATTTTTCAGCATCACGATCCAATTTTTTCACTTCATAAGTCAAGATTTTTAAATAGAAAACCATGTAACTATAGATGTGTCAAGCTTGGCTCACACCTGTCAGAGGCTATGCATTGCATTCCTGCACCAGGACTGCAATGCACAACAAAGGCCGACAATTCAGTACAGTATTGAGGAGATGCTGCATTGTTGCATAAGGACACAAACCAAGGCTCAATCTGCTGCTCAGGCAGGTGTTAAAAATCCCATGCCACCAAAGAAAAGCAGAGTTCTCCCATGACTTGACCAACATTTCTTCTTCAACCAATAGGGCAGTAAAAAACAGATAACTAGTCAGTCATTCATCTCATTGCTGTTTCTGGGATATTGCTGGCACAAAATGGCTACTACATTCAACTCCCAAAATCAATTTAATTCAATGAAATATTGAGACATTTTAACAACATGATAAGGTGCCATATAAATATATTTCTTCTATCTGGTTGCTTATTTTTGATTCTGGCAATACAAAGGATCAGCTCATTTTTTTGAAATAAAGGTTGCTATATTATATGCTTAACAGTTGTTGTGCCAGGGTCTGGAAAGCAAGGCACTAAAGTTTTGTTGTTATAAATTCACCACTGTTTTGCTTACTTCAATTTTGTCAATAATGGAGCATGTTCTCACCTGGCATCAACACACATGGATCTTATTGCGGTAAACAGCAATTTGAAGCAAGAACCCTGGTTGTTTATCCTACCTCAGAGACACCGAGGCCAATTATAACAGCCTACTGTTTCCCTCCCAAAGATCAGCAGACTGAAAATCGAATACGAGACCTTCTAGTTTCTACAATAGAGTGCTACATCAGCAGTGTCTTTACCCTCTGGGTTATTCTCAGAATGTCCTCTAAACGTAACTTTTTTTTTCCAGGTGCCAGCCTTTTTAACTCATGCATAACAAGAATGCTAACTTGCTCAGAAGGAACAAATGAACTTCCAAGTATCTAGAGCCTTTCATAGGGCCCAACATTGGCCATGACTTGCATCAATTTTTTTGGAGCAAGTTTTTTTTTGGTTAGAAAATGCCATTTTCCCCAAAACATTTGCTCCAGAGTAAGTCAGTTAGGTCAACGTATGTGGCCAGCTCTGAAAAACCTTGCGGGCAGTTAAGAAAAAGCAACGCACATTCGGCAGACATTAGGGCAGGGATAGGGGAGGGAAGGAAACTGGAGAGGACCTCAACAACCAAGCAGCAAACATTAAAATACAATAAAAAAAGAAGTAAATCCTACCTTATCTTTAAAGTCTGCCCGGGAAAGGCAGCGGGCCGGTCTGTGCGTGAGGCCATTCGGCCTGGGATAGGGTAGGGAAGACATGCACCGGAGAAGTCATAGCTGCTGGGCCGGGGCGTCTCAGGGGGCAGGGGGCTCCAAGCGACCAGAGGAATCACAGCTCGTGGGTCTGGAAGTCTCATCCCTCCCTCGCGCCCCCCTCATGACTCTCTTCCTCCATAATAATAATAATAATAATAATCCTCCTCCTCCTCCTCCTCCTCTACCCCCCCCAAAAAACCTCTTCTCTCTCTCCCCCACCCCACCCACCCCTCCAATCAAAAGTTTCAAGCACAGCCACTAAATAAAAAATAAAAGCAAAGTCCTTACCTGCCCGGGAACTCAGCGGGTCGGCCGGTGCGGGAGACCACTCGGCCGGGTTTAGGGTGCGGCGAGATCGGGCATCCCTTCAGCATGGGATAGGGGCTGCATGCATCGGGTCCTGCTCACAGCCCACAGGACGCGCTGGGAAGGCAGGAGCATGTGCACAGATGCTGACAGTGCTTTCTGCGCTGGCCTGTTGCTCCACCCCCTCCTTCAGCCACCACGCCACTCTACGATTCCGGGGACTCTGAAGAGCGGCCAGGATGGGGCCCCTTTTTTCTGGCGCCCTTTCCAGCGCGCTTCAGGTCAGTGCGCCGAAAAAAGGGGTTGGACAATGTTGGGCCCATGATTTCAGCATGTTCCAAAACACTTAACAGCCAATTAAATGTTTTTAAATTGTCGTCACTTGTAACATAGGAAACAAAGCAGCCAATTGGCTCAGCTGTTTTACATTACAAGATAATAGCAGCCAGCTACAGCAGGGACATAAAATGTTGTCACTCTTCCAATAAGTACTGCTACCTGAAGTATTTTTAGCGAGTGCAGTCTTGAGTTACAATGACTATAAATTTAAAAATATCTCGAATATTATTCAAACACATAGCTTAATGTACTTCGACTTGTCAATATGAAAGATTAGTCAGTTGTTATTTCAAAATTTCCTAATCACAAGGTTTTGATGCAATCTCGATTCAAAACTTAACCAAGACATTTTTGTGCCTCTGGCAGAAATGATGCAGTTTATCATCTCTACAAATCTAGCTTCAACTACCTAGGACCCTGGGTTCCAAGACATGCAGGCTCCAATATCCCCAAAGCTTCCAAGGTTATGTTCCAAAGCAAAGCACTTTGCCAACCAGATCTCTGCATATCAGTAACCAGTTTTTCAATCTGTTGGAGACATTTTAAAATAAAACCTACCATCAGATTTCTCTCTCCTCCCAAAAATGTTCTCAGCATTCATCACTTCATCTGTTCCCCTCCCTCTAGGAGTCTTTAGGATTCTCACATTTCTGACAAAATCAGTCCTATATTCAACTTCATTCCTTGAATCCTGTTACTAAAGTGGGGTCCTGAATAAAATTGCACTGCTTTGCGCATGAATGATGGCTCTGTTTGCATTAATAATGGACAAAACTAATACTGGTCTTTTCTCTTTCCCTCTTAATACCTAATCAACAAATTAAAAGCCATTTATTTTAAATGAACAGGCTGCAATGCATTCCCTAAGTAAAATCAATCCAGTTGGCCAGAAAATGCATTGAGTTATGTTTCTATTCCATTTCTGGTGAAGTACCAAGTCCATTAAAGCAAGAATACAAGCAGGAAGTGTGCAGTGCATTGTGGATTGGGAACTGATAGTGTTACCTGCATCCATACTCACACTAGTAGACCTCCCATGGTGTTGCTCATGGAAAGTTAGGATCAAGCAAATTTCCCCGAGTATATTAATAGGTATAGGGCTCTGACATTTGGAGCTAATAAAACCCCAGCTAGAGGTAGAAGTGTGACTGTGTGACAAATAGCTTTATAATGGGAAAATACTATTGAAACATTACCTCAAGCGTGACAGAATGGTTATGTCCAAATAAAAAGGCCACAACTTATACATCAAATGTAATATACTATAGATATATATGGAGCATAGCTTACCAACCTTTAGCTACCACAACAACTTACATTTATATAGTGCCTCAAACATAGTGAAACATCCCAAGGTACTTCACAGGAGTGTTAACAACATTTGACATTGAGCTACATAAGGAGATGTTAGGACAGATGACCAATAGCTTGGTTTTAAGGAGAGTCATGAAGGAGGAAAGAGGTGTAGAGAGGCGGAGACGTTTGAGGAAATTCCAGAGCTAAGGGCCTGGACAGCTGAAGGCACAGCCAAGAGAATTGAAGGAGCACAGCAATCACGATGGATTGTAGAACTGGAGGAGGTTACAGAGATAGGGAGGGGCGAGGCCATGGAGGGATTGGAAACAAGGATGAGAATCTTAAACATAACATAAGAAATAGGAGCAGTAGTAGGCCATTTGACCCCTCGAGCCTGCTCTGCCATTCAATAAGATCATGGCTGCTCTGATCCTGGCCTCAACTCCACTTCCCCGCCCACTCCCCATAACTCATGGCTCCCTTATCATTCAAAAATCTGTCTTTCACCACCTTAAATGTATTCAAATGACCCAGCCTCCACAGCTCTCTGGGGTAGAGAATTCCAACGATTCACGTACCCTCAGAAGAAATTCCTCCTCATTTCCGTTTTAAATGGGTGACCCCTAGTTTGAGATTCCACCACGAAAGGAAACATCCTCTCTGCATCTACCTGTCAAGCCCCCTCAGAATCTTATACGTTTCAATGCGATTACCTCTCAATCTTCTAAACTCCACTGAGTATAGACCCAACCTTTCTTCATATGACAACCCCTTCATCTCAGGAATCAACCTCGTGAACCTTCTCTGAATTGCATCCAATGAAAGTATATCCTTCCTTAAATAAGGAGACCAAAACTGTACGCAGTTTCCAAGTGTGGTCTTGTCAACGCACTGTACTGTTGTAGCAGGACTTGCTTATTTTAATACTCCATCCCCCTTGCAATAAAGGCCAACATTCCATGTGCCTTCCTAATTACTTGCTGTCTCTGCAAGCTAACTTTTTGTGTTTAATAGAAACATAGAGACATAGGGCCCAAGTTTCCACATGATTTGCGCCTGATTTTTTAGGAGCAACTGGTGGAGAACGGACTATCTTAGAAATCGCAATTCTCCACATTTTTTTTTCTGCAGTTCTAGTCAGGTAGAACAGTTCTACTTTGGAACAGAATTTTTTCTTCAAAAAGGGGGAGTGTCCGGCCACTGACGCCTGATTTCAAAGTTTCCACAGTGAAAACGTACTCCAAACTAACTTAGAATGGAGCAAGTGAAGATTTTTGTAGAACTGAAAAAACCTGTTCTACACATTAAAAAATCAGGCGCAGGTTACAAATTAGGCGTCCAGAACGAGGTGGGGGTGGAAGGAAAGTCATTAAATTCTACAATAAATCCTTAGTTATATTTATACAAATATTATACAAATAAATCCAACCTGAATAAACATTTATAAGCAAAGAAAAGATTAAATAAACCATCTTCCTACCTGTGTGAAAGTGCTTCAGCCAGCCTCACAAGTTCGTTCGTTCGTTCCCGACGGCAGGGGGGGAGGGAGGGAGTGCGGGCCCGCCCGCCCGAATGCAGCAAGGGGGGGGGAAGGAAGACGTTCCAGACGGCGGGCAGGAAGGAGACAGTGAGAAGGCTGCAGGAAGCCTCAGTGCTGATGGTAATGTGCTTTTCTTAAAAAATGTTCAAAAATTAAACAGCTACAAAGAACTACAAAAATGTCCGAGTGCCAATGTTTCCTTCACACTGCGCGTGCGCGAACGCTCCAACAAGCACGCGCAGGGTTGCCAGCATGGAAAAAAACTAATTTAAATAGTACCCGCCCCCTCCCACTTACAAAATCGGCACGAGTGTAGGCTCCGCGCCAAACAGACAAGGAGCTGCAGGGCTCTCCAGAATCGCGAGTTTTTTTTCCGGCGCCGTTTTAGGCGCGAGAAACGGGCGCCCAGCTCGGAGGGGCGTCCGTTTTTTATCGTGTGGAAACTTGGGCCCATAGAAAATAGATGCAGGAGTAGGCCATTCGGCCCTTCGAGCCTGCACCACCATTCAATAAGATCATGGCTGATCATTCACCTCAGTACCCTTTTCCGGCTTTCTCTTCATATCCCATGATCTCTTTCGCCGGAAGGGCCATATCTAACTCCCTCTTGAATATATCCAACGAACTGGCATCAACAACTCTCTATGGTAGAGAATTTCACAGGTTAACAACTCTCTAAAAGTGAAGAAGTTTCTCCTCATCTCGGTCCTAAATGGCTTACCCCTTATCCTTAGACTGTGTCCCCTGGTTCTGGACTTCCCCAACATAGGGAACATTTTTCCTGCATCTAACCTGTTCAGTCCCATTAGAATTTTATATGTTTCTATGAGATCCCCTCTCATCCTTCTAAACTCCAGTGAATACAGTCCCTTCTTATATGTCAGTCCTGCCATCCTGGGAATCAGTCTGGTGAACCTTCGCTGCACTTCCTCAATAGCAAGAACGTCCTTCCTCAGATTAGGCGACTAAAATTGAACACAATATTCCAGGTGAGGCCTCACCAAGGACCTGTACAACTGCAGCAAGACCTCCCTGCTCCTATACTCAAATCCTCGAGCTATGAAGGCTAACATGCCATTTGCCTTCTTCACCGCCTGTTGTACCTTCATGCCAACTTTCAATGACTGATGTACCATGACACCCAGGTCTCGTTGCACCTCCCCTTTTCCTAATCTGCCGCCATTCAAATAATATTCTGCCTTCGTGTTTTTGCCACCAAAGTGGATAACCTCACATTTATCCACATTATACTGCATCTGCCATGCATTTGCCCACTCACCTAACCTGTCCAAGTTACCCTGCAGCCTCTTAGCATCCTCCTCACAGCTCACACCGCCACCGAGCTTAGTGACATCTGCAAACTTGGAGATATTACACTCAATACCTTCATCTAATTCATTGATGTAGATTGTAAATAGCTTGGGTCCCATCACTGAACCCTGCGGCACCCCACTAGTCACTGCCTGCCATTCTGAAAAGAACCTGTTTATCCCGACTCTCTGCTTCCTGTCTACCAACCAGTTCTCTGTCCACGTCAATACATTACCCACAATACCACGTGCTTTAATTTTGCACACCAATCCCTTGTTTGGGATCTTGTCAAAAGCCTTTTGAAAGTCCAAATACACCACATCCACTGGTTTTCCCTTGTCCACTCTACTAGTTACATCCTTAAAAAATTCCAGAAGATTTGTCAAGCATGATTTCCCTTTCATAAATCCATGCTGACTTGGACCGATCCTGTCACTGCTTTCTAAATGCGCTGCTATTTCATCTTTAATAATTGATTCCAACATTTTCCCCATTATTGATGTCAGGCTAGCCGGTCTATAATTACCTGTTTTCTCTCTCCCTCCTTTCTTAAAAAGTGGTGTTACATTAGCTACTCTCCAGTCCATAGGAACTGATCCAGAGTCGATAGACTGTTGGAAAATGATCACCAATGCATTCACTATTTCTAGGGCCACTTCCTTAAGTACTCTGGGATGCAGACGATCAGGCCCTGGGGATTTATCGGCCTTCAATCCCATCAAATTCCCCAACACAATTTCCTGACTAATAAGGATTTCCTTCAGTTCTTCCTTCTCACTAGACCCTTGGTCCCCTAGTATTTCCGGAAGGTTATTTGTGTCTTCCTTCATGAAGACAGAACCAAAGTATTTGTTCAATTGGTCTACAATTTCTTTGTTCCCCATTTTAAATTCACCTGAATCTGACTGCAAGGGACCTACGTTTGTCTTCACTAATCTTTTTCTCTTCACATATCTATAGAAGCTTTTGCAGTCATTTTTTATGTTCCCAGCAAGCTTCCTCTCGTACTCTATTTCCCCCTCCTAATTAAACCCTTTGTTCTCCTCTGCTGAATTCTAAGTTTCTCCCAGTCCTCGGGTTTGTTGCTTTTTTGGCCAATTTATATGCCTCTTCCTTGGATTTAACACTATCCTTAATTTCCCTTGTTAGCCACGGTTGAGCCACCTTCCCCGTTTTATTTTTACTCCAGACAAGGATGTACAATTGTTGAAGTTCATCCATGTGATCTTTAAGTGTTTGCTATTGCCTATCCACAGTCAACCTTTTAAGTATCATTCGCCAGTCTATTCTAGCCAATTCATGTCTCATACCATCGAAGTTACCTTTCCTTAAGTTCAAGACCCTAGTCTCTGAATTAACTGTGTCACTCTCCATCTTAATAAAGAATTCTACCATATTATGGTCACTCTGCCCCAAGGGGCCTCACACAACAAGATTGCTAATTAGTCCTTTCTCATTACACATCCTCCAGTCTAGGATGGCCAGCCCTCCAGTTGGTTCCTCGACATATTGGTCTAGAAAAACATCCCTAATACACTCCAGGAAATCCTCCTCCACCATATTGCTACCAGTTTGGTTAGCCCAATCTATATGTAGATTAAATTCACCCATGATAACTGCTGTACCTTTATTGCACACATCCCTAATTTCTTGTTTGATGCTGTCCCCAACCTCACTACTACTGTTTGGTGGTTGTGCACAACTCCCATTAACGTTTTCTGCCCTTTGGTATTCCGCAGCTCTACCCATACAGATTCCACATCATTCAAGCTAATGTCTTTCCTTACGACTGTGTTAATTTACTCTTTAACCAGCAATGCTACCCCACCTCCTTTTCCTTTCTGAAATGTTGAATACCACTGGATGTTGAGTTCCCAGCCTTGAGCAGCCTGGAGCCATGTCTCTGTAATGCCAATTATATCATATTCGTTAATAGCTGCCTGCACAGTTAATTCGTCCACCTAATTACGACTACTCCTCATAGAGGCATAGCGCCTTCAGGCTTGTCTTTTTAACTCACTTTGACCCTTTAGAATTTTGCTGTAATGTGGCCCTTTTTGATTTTTACCTTGGGTTTCTCTGCGCTCCACTTTTACTTTTCTTCTTTCTATCTTTTGCTTCTGCCCCCATTCTACTTCCCTCTGTCTCCCTGCATAGGTTCCCATCACCCTGCCATATTAGTTAAACCCCTCCCAAACAGCACTAGCAAACACTCCCCCAGGACATTGGTTCCAGTCTTGCCCAGGTGCAGACTGTCCGGTTTGTACTGGTCCCACCTCCCCCAGAACCGGTTCCAATGTCCCAGGAATTTGAATCTCTCCCTCCTGCACCACTCTTCAAGCCACATATTCATCTTCGCTATCCTGCAATCCCTACTCTGACTCGCACGTGACACTGGTAGCAATCCTGAGATTACTACCTTTGAGGTCCTACTTTTTAATTTAAGTCCTCGCTCCCTAAATTCAGCTTGTGGGACCTCATCCCATTTTTTATCTATACCGTTGGTACCTATATGCACCACGACAACTAACTGTTCACCCACCCCCTCCAAAATGTCCTGCAGCCGCTCCGAGACATCCTTGACCCTTGCACCAGGGAGGCAACTTACCATGCTGAAGTTTCGATTGCAGCTGCAGAAACGTCCATCTATTCCCCTACCAATATAGCTCTCCCACTTTTTTCCTGCCCTCCTGTGCAGCAGAGCCACCCATGGTGCCATGAACTTGGCTGCTACTGCCCTCCCCTGATGAGTCATCCCCCTCAACAGCACCCAAGGCGGTGTATCTGTTTTGGAGGGGGATGACCCCTGCACTACCTTCCTTCCACTGCTCTGCCTGATGGTCACCCATTCCCTATCTGCCTGAGTAACCTCTACCTGCAGTGTGACCAACTCACTAAACGTGCTATTCACAACATCCTCAGCATCGCGGATGCTCCAGAGTGAATCCATGCGCAGCTCCAGTGCCGCAATGCGGTCTGTCAGGAGCTGCAGCTGGATACAATTCCCGCAGATGTAGTCGTCAAGGACACTGGAAGCGTCCCTGGCTTCCCACATAGCACAGGAGGAGCATGACACAGGTCTGGGCTCTCCTGCCATGACTTAACCCTTAAATTAATTTAATTTGACGACAATGCCAAAGGTTTCTTACTGATAAAGGAAAAGAAAAGAAAAAACTACTCACCAATCACTTACCCCCTTGGCTGTGACGTCACCCTTCGATTTCTTTTTACTTTTTTTTGCCTTCTCTCCCTGCTGCAGCTGCACAAGCTGGCACCTCCTCCGACACTGGGCCTTTTATGGGCCTCCCCCAGACTTCCGCTGCTCGGACAGCCGCTCCTCCTCCGACGCTGGGACTTTTCTGGGCCTCCCCCGGACTCCTGCTGCTCAGACTGCCGCTCCTCCTCCGACGCTGGGTCTTTTATGGGCCTCCCCCGGACTCCCGCTGCTTGGACTGCCGCTCCTCCTCCAACGCTGGGCCTTTTATGGGCTTCCCCCGGACTCGCGCTGCTCAGACTGCACAAGGACCCACAGATCCTCTGGACTTCAGCATTTTGTAATCCCTCCCTATTTAAATAATTTGCTTTTTTATTTTTCCTACCAAAATGGATAACCTCACATTTTCCCACATTAAACTCCATCTGCTAATTTTTTGCCCACTCACTTAGCCTATCTATATCCCTTTGCAGATTATTTGCGTCCTCCTCACAACTTGCTTTCCCACCTATCTTTGTATCATCAGCAAATTTGGCTACATTAGCATCGGCGAGAGGTGCATGGTGAGGCAGTCGGGACTTCGGCGTGAGGCATATAAAAGGCACAGCAGGGAGTCCGGGGCCCAGCGTCGGCGAGAGGTGCGTGGTGAGGCAGTCGGGACTTCGGAGAGAGGCCTATAAAAGGCTAGCCAGTGCAGCTACAGGGAGAAGGCAAAAAAGTAGAAAGGAACAGAAAGGTGATGTCACAGCCAAGGGGGTAAGTGATTGGCTGGTGATTGGTGAGTAGTTTTTCTTTTTTCTCTTCTATAACAGTGAGTAAACTTTAACATTGTTGTTGCCAATTTAAGTGTATCTAAGGGTTAAGTCATGGCAGGAGAGCTCGGTCACGTGATATGCTCCTCCTGTGCCATGTGGGGACTCAGGGACACTTCCGGTGTCCCCGACGACTATGTGTGCGGGAAGTGTATCTGCCTCCAGCTCCTGACGGACCGCGTTGCGGAATTGGAGCTGAAGGTGGATTCACTCTGGAGCATCCATGATGCTGAGAATGACGTGAGTAGCACGTGTAGCGAGTTGGTCTTACCGCAGGTGAAGGGTCCACAGCCAGCTAGGGAATGGAAGACCTGCAGGAAGAGCAGTTCAGGAAGGTAGTGCAGGGGTCCCCTGCGGTCATCCCCCTGCAAAACAGATACACCGTTTTGAGTACTGTTGAGGGGGATGACTCATCAGGGGAGGGCAGCAGCAGCCAAGTTCATGGCACCGTGGCTGGCTCTGCTGCACAGGAGGGCAGGAAAAAGAGTGGGAGAGCGATAGTGATAGGAGATTCGATTGCAAGGGGAATAGATAGGCGTTTCTGCAGCCGCAACTGAGACTCCAGGATGGTATGTTGCCTCCCTGGTGCAAGGGTCAAGGAGGTCTCGGAGCGGGTGCAGGACATTCTGAAAAGGGAGGGTGAACAGCCAGTTGCCATGGTGCACATTGGTACCAACGATATAGGTAAAAGAAAAGGGATAAGGTCCTACAAGACAAATTTAAGGAGCTAGGAGCTAAATTAAAACGTAGGACCTCAAAAGTAATAATCTCAGGATTGCTACCAGTGCCACGCTAGTCAGAGTCGGAATCGCAGGATAGCTCAGATGAATACGTGGCTTGAGCAGTGGTGCAGCAGGGAGGGATTCAAATTCCTGGGGCATTGGAACCGGTTCTGGGGGAGGTGGGACCAGTACAAACTGGACGGTCTGCACCTGGGCAGGACCGGAACCAATGTCCTAGGGGGAGTATTTGCTAGTGCTGTTGTGGAGGAGTTAAACTAATATGGCAG
Source organism: Pristiophorus japonicus (assembly GCF_044704955.1). Lineage (NCBI taxonomy): Eukaryota > Metazoa > Chordata > Chondrichthyes > Pristiophoridae > Pristiophorus > Pristiophorus japonicus. The sequence goes on from NC_091981.1 coordinate 227,297,468, forward strand.
GGGGATGGGAACCAATGCAGGGAGACAGAGGGAAACAAAAAGGAGACAAAAGCAAAAGACAGAAAGGAGATGAGTAAAAGTGGAGGGCAGAGAAACCCAAGGCAAAAAACAAAAAGGCCCACTGAATATAAAGGGGCTGCCGGAGGGGTCAAAACTAAAAACTATGGTTTAAAAACTAGTATTAAAACACTCTACCTAAACGCGCGCAGCATTCGAAATAAAGTAAATGAGTTGACGGCACAAATCATTACAAATGGGTATGATTTGGTGGCCATTACAGAAACGTGGTTGCAGGGTGGCCAAGACTGGGAATTAAACATACAGGGGTATCTGAGGATTCGGAAAGATAGACAAGAAGGGAAAGGAGGTGGGGTAGCTCTGTTAATAAAGGATGTTATCAGGGCAGTTTTGAGAGACGATATTGGCTCTAATGAACAAAATGTTGAATCATTGTGGGTGGAGATTAGAGATAGTTAGGGGAAAAAGTCACTGGTGGGTGTAGTTTATAGGCCCCCAAATAATAACTTCACGGTGGGGAGGGCAATAATCAAGGGAATAATGGAGGCATGTGAAAAAGGAACAGCAGTAATCATGGGGGATTTTAACCAACATATCGATTGGTCAAATCAAATCGCACGGGGTAGCCTGGAGAAGGAATTCATAGAATGCATACGGGATTGTTTCTTAGAACAGTATGTTACAGAACCTACAAGGGAGCAAGCTATCTTAGATCTGGTCTTGTGTAATGAGACAGGAATAATAAACGATCTCCTGGTAAAAGATTCTCTCGGAATGAGTGATCACAGTATGGTTGAATTTGTAATACAGATCGAGGATGAGGAAGTAGTGTCTCAAACGAGCGTACTATGCTTAAACAAAGGGGACTACAGTGGGATGAGGGCAGAGTTGGCGAAAGTAGACTGGAAACACAGACTAAACAGTGGCACAATTGAGGAACAGTAGAGGACTTTTAAGGAGCTCTTTCATAGTGCTCAACAAAAATATATTCCAGTGAAAAAGGGCGGTAAGAGAAGGGATAACCAGCCGTGGATAACCAAGGAAATAAAGGAAAGTATCAAATTAAAAACCGATGCGTATAAGGTGGCCAAGGTTAGTGGGAAAATAGAAGAGTGGGAAAATTTTAAACGACAGGAATGACTAAGAAAACAATAAAGAAAGAAAAGATAATTACAAAGGTAAACTTGCGCAAAACATAAAAATAGATAGTAAAAGCTTTTACAGATATATAAAACAGAATAGAGTGACTAAAGTAAATGTTGGTCCCTTAGAAGATGAGAAGGGGGATTTAATAATGGGAAATGTGGAAATGTGGAAATGGCTGAGACCTTAAACAATTATTTTGCTTCGGTCTTCACAGTGGAAGACCATGCCAAAAATTGCTGGTCACAGGAATGTGGGAAGGGAGGACCTCGAGACAATCACTACAAAAACCATGCCAAAAATTGCTGGTCACAGGAATGTGGGAAGGGAGGACCTCGAGACAATCACTATCACTAGGGGGGTAGTGCTGGACAGGCTAATGGGACTCAAGGTAGACAAGTCCCCTGGTCCTGATGAAATGCAGCCCAGGGTATTAAAAGAGATGGCGGAAGTTATAGCAGATGCATTCGTTATAATCTACCAAAATTCTCTGGACTCTGGGGAGGTACCAGCGGATTGGAAAGCAGCTAATGTAACGCCTCTGTTTAAAAAAGGGGGCAGACAAAAGGCAGGTAACTATAGGCCGGTTAGTTTAACATCTGTAGTGGGGAAAATGCTTGAAACTATCATTAAGGAAGAAATAGCGGGACATCTAGATAGGAATAGTGCAATCAAGCAGACGCAGCATGGATTCATGAAGGAGAAATCATGTTTAACTAATTTACTGGAATTCTTTGAGGATATAACGAGCATGGTGGATAGAGGTGTACCGATGGATGTGGTGTATTTAGATTTTCAAAAGGCATTCGATAAGGTGCCACACAAAAGGTTACTGCAGAAGATAAAGGTACGCGGAGTCAGAGGAAATGTATTAGTATGGATAGAGAATTGGCTGGCGAACAGAAAGCAGAGAGTCGGGATAAATGGGTCCTTTTCAGGTTGGAAATCGGTGGTTAGTGGTGTGCCACAGGGATCGGTGCTGGGACCACAATTGTTTACAATATACATAGATGACCTGGAAGAGGGGACAGAGTGTAGTGTAACAAAATTTACAGATGACACAAAGATTAGTGGGAAAGCGGGTTGTGTAGAGGATACAGAAAGGCTGCAAAGAGATTTAGATAGGTTAAGCGAATGGGCTAAGGTTTGGCAGATGGAATACAATGTCGGAAAGTGTGAGGTCATCAACCTTGGGGAAAAAAAACAGTAAAAGGGAATATTATTTGAATGGGGAGAAATTACAACATGCTGCGGTACAGAGGGACCTGGGGGTCCTTGTGCATGAAACTCTTTTAGAGTCTACTTGTAAAACATAAAACATTAAACCGTGCCACCCGACCTGGATGACACACCAGACATTTACAAGGCCCTTTTTTTTTCTTTTTTTTTCCGTTTTTTTTTTGTGTTTTTCTTTTTTTGGTTTTTTTTTGGGTACTAAAATCACATTTTTCCCCCAGTGCCCCCTATAAAAGGGAAGGGGGACACTAAAAGCACTGGCAATTGAAACAAATTAAACTTTAAAACGTAAAATCAAATTAAAATTTGATTGCCGGGCGTGATGATGCACTCCAGTCCCTCCGGTGCCCACCTCTCGCGGAAGGCCGCGAGCGTACCGGTGGACACCGCGTGCTCCATCTCCAAGGACACTCTGGACCGGATGTAAGAGCGGAAGAGAGGCAGGCAGTCAGGTTGAACGACCCCCTCGACCGCCCGCTGCCTGGACCGGCTGATGGCACCATTGGCCGTGCCCAGGAGCAGTCCTACAAGGAGGCCCTCGGACCTACCCGCTCCCCTCCGCACAGGGTGCCCAAAGATCAGGAGAGTGGGGCTGAAGTGCAGCCAGAATTTCAGGAGCAGCCCCTTCAAATAATGGAACAGGGGCTGCAACCTCGTGCACTCAGTAAAAACATGGAACACGGACTCCTCCAGACCGCAGAAATTGCAGGCGGCCTGGGAGTCCGTGAACCGGCTTAAAAATTTGTTGCACGGCACTGCTCCGTGCACCACCCTCCAGGCCAAGTCCCCGATGAATAGTGGGAGGACTCCCGCATTGAGTGCCCTCCATCGGGGACCCCCGCCTCCTCCGGACGGCAAGATGGTACGCCATGGCGTGTCCGGACGGCCGGCGAGGATGGCAAAGTTGAGAGTGTGCAGGAGCAGCCCGTACAGGAAACCCCTCCGCGCGGAACTGAAAGGCACGGAGGGGATTTCCCCGAGGCGGCTCAAGTTGTGAGGCACCGGCCCCCGAGGGAGGTTCCGGGGTTTGGCGCCAATGAGGAATTCCGTCCGGACGGGGGTCAGTTCGGACGGGATCTCCCCATGTGCTTGAGCCTCCTCGATGCACCTAACAAGAGTCAGGGCCCAAAGCTGTTTTTAGCGACTCGATGGCTTCGGCCGCGTGGCGGACGTCGGCTGAATTTAGGCGCCGCGCCAGCGTGCCTGGCGCCATCCAGCCCGCTCCTCCGCCATCGAGCAGGTCCCTGACTCTGGTCACCTCACCAGCCACAGCCCTCTCTTCCGACCGCCACATAAAACCTCGGTCGTGGAGGTACGGTCCTTGTGCATGAAACTCTTTTTGGAGTTCACCTGCAAAAACATAAAACATGTATCCGTGCCACCCGACCTGGATGACACACACAAGACATTTACAAGGCCCCTTTTTTATTTATTTTTTTGTGTTTTTTTTTTGGGGCACTAAAATCAAATTTTTCCTTTTTCCAGTGCCCCCTATAAAAGGAGAGGGGGACACTAAAAGCACCGGCAATTAAAACAAATTAAACTTTAAAACGTAAAATCAAATTAAAATTTGGTTGCCGGGCGTGATGATGCACTCCAGTCCCTCCGGTGCCCACCTCTCGCGGAAGGCCGCGAGCGTACCGGTGGACACCGCGTGCTCCATCTCCAAGGACACCCTGGATCGGATGTAAGAGCGGAAGAGAGGCAGGCAGTCAGGTTGAACGACCCCCTCGACCGCCCGCTGCCTGGACCGGCTGATGGCACCCTTGGCCGTGCCCAGGAGCAGTCCTACGAGGAGGCCCTCGGACCTACCCGCTCCCCTCCGCACAGGGTGCCCAAAGATCAGGAGTGGTCCTTGTGCATGAATACCAAAAAGTTAGTTTGCAGGTGCAGCAGGTAATCAGGAAGGCGAATGGAATGTTGGCCTTCATTGCGAGAGGGATGGAGTACAAAAGCAGGAAGGCCCTTCTGCAACTGTATCGGGTATTGGTGAGGCCGCACCTGGAGTACTGCGTGCAGTTTTGGTCACCTTACTTAAGGAAGGATATACTAGCTTTGGAGGGGGTACAGAGACGATTCACTAGGCTGATTCCGGAGATGAGTGGGTTACCTTATGATGATAGATTGAGTAGACTGGGTCTTTACTTGTTGGAGTTCAGAAGGATGAGGGGTGATCTTATAGAAACATTTAAAATAATGAAAGGGATAGACAAGATAGAGGCAGAGAGGTTGTTTCCACTGGTCAGGGAGACTAGAACTAGGGGGCACAGCCTCAAAATACGGGGGAGCCAATTCAAAACCGAGTTGAGAAGGAATTTCTTCACCCAGAGGGTTGTGAATCTGTGGAATTATCTGCCCAAGGAAGCAGTTGAGGCTGGCTCATTGAATGTATTCAAGTCACAGATAGATAGGTTTTTAACCAATGAGGGAATTAAGGATTACGGGGAGCGGGCGGATAAGTGGAGCTGAGTCCACGGCCAGATCAGCCATGATCTTGTTAAATGGCGGAGCAGGCTCGAGGGGCTAGATGGCCTACTCCTGTTCCTAATTCTTATGTTCTTATTACACTCGGTCCCTTCATCCCAGTCATTACTATAAATTGTAAATAGTTGAGGCCCCAGCACTGATCCCTGTGCCACCCCACTAGTTACAATTTGCCAACCTGAAAATGACCCATTTATCCCCGCTCTCTGTTTTCTGTTAGTTAGCCAATCCTCTATCCACGCTAATATATTACCCCCAACCCCGTGAACTCTTATCTTGTGCAGTAACCTTTTATGTGGCACCTTATCGAATGCTTTCTGGAAATCCAAATACATGACATCTACTGGTTTCCCTTTATCCACCCTGCTCATCATAGCCTCAAAGAACTCCAACAAATTTGTCAAACATGATTTCCCTTTCATAAAACCATGCTGATTCTGCTGGACTGCGTTATAATTTTCTAACTGCTCTGTTACTACTTCCTTAATGATAGACTCCAGCATTTTCCCAATCACAATAGAGATGTAGCCAGACCGAAAGTCAATCTAGCTCAGTGGGCACAAGGGTGATGGGTGAACAAGACTTGGTGCGAGTTCGGTTCAGGCAGCAGAGTTTTGGATGTGCTCATATTTACAGAGAGTGCAAGGTGGGAGGCTGGCTAGGAGAGCAATGGTCTCGAGGTAACAAAAGTATGATTGAGGGTTTCAGCAGCAGATGAGCTGAGGCAAGATGGGCGATTTTACAATGGTGCAAATAGGCAGCCTTGGTGATGGAGGATATGAAGTCGGAAGCTCAGCTCAGGGTCAAATCGGGCGCCATGGTTAAGAATGGTCTGGTTCAGTCTCAGACAGTGGCCAGAGAGAGGAATAGAGTTGGTGGCTAGGAAACTGAGTTTTTGGTCCTCCCAATATTTAATCGGAGGAAATTTCTGCTCATCCAATTCTGGAAGTCAGACAAGCAGCATAACAAATCAGAGACAGAGGAGAGGTCGAGAGAGATGGTTGTGAGGTAAAACTGAGTGTCGGATGATGTCACTGAGGCGCAGCATATTGATGAGAAATAGGAGTGGGCCAAGGATAGATTCTTGGGGGACACCAGGTTAACAGTGCAGGAGTAGGACAAAAAGCCATTGCAGGTGTTTCTCTGGCTACGACTGGATAGATAGAAATGGAACCAGGTGAAGTAAGTCCCAAGCAGCTGGAAGACAGAGGAGCGGCGTTAGAGGAGGATGGTGTGGTCAACCATGTCAGAGGCAGTGACAGGTCGAAATGGATGAGGGGGGGGATAGTTTAACACAGTCACAATGACACAGGATTCAATGTGACTTTGATAAGGGCCCTTTCAGTGCTGCGGCAGGGGTGGAAAGCTGATTGGAGGTGTTCAAATGTGGAGTTGCAAGAAAGATAGGCACAGATAGGGAGGCGGCGACAACACGTTCAAGGACTTGAGAGGAAAAGAAATTGGAGATGAAACGGGAGTTTGCAAGGACAGTTTACTAGTGAGATTTTTTTAATTGCTATATTTAGAATGGCAGTTTAGGAGAAAGCCTCAGTTCAAAATTTAACAAACTGACATAAGACAGGACTTGCATTGGTGGCAATTACACTGCTCCAGTGCAAAATTAAAGTGATTCAAAATCAACGAGAAGTCATCTTTTCTGAACCAATACTGATCCACCCCAGCAACTTTATATTTGACTTTTGGCATTGACATGCTGAAAATCTTGGCACAGTTCCAGGACAAAATGTTGAAAAGAAACAGGATATTAACCAACAAAGAATTAGATAGTGGATCTACATGACCCAAAAGATGCATGCTACGATTGCATTTAAGCAAATAATTAATTTTATTTTAAGACCTCAGGGTCTTCGACAGACAGAAGTGATCTTGAAGCATCAGATACACATCAAAAAGTAAAATGTGTTACTTCTATACTGAACTATAACAGCATACATGACATTACAAATTTGGGTCTGCCGCAGCTACTTTCAATGGTTTAAAACAGAGGCTCAGTGGTACAACAATTTATATTTATATAGCACCTTTAACATAGTAAAACAGCCCAAGGCGCTTCACAGGAGTGTTAAAATTTGCCACCGAGTCACACAAGAAGAAATTACGGCAGATGACCAAAAGCTTGGTGAAACAGGTAGGTTTTAAGGAGCGTCTTAAAAGAAGAAAGAGAGGTAGAGAGGCGGAGAGGTTTAGGGAGGGAGTTCCAGAGTTTAGAGCCGAGGCAGCTGAAGACACGGCCACCAATGGTTGAGCGATTATAATGAGGGATGCTCAAGAGGCCAGAATTAGAGCAGCGCAGATACCTTGGGGGGCAGGGGGGGTGTTGTGAGGCTTTAGAAGATTACAGAGATAGGGAAGGGCGAGGCCATGGAGTGATTTACAAACCAGGATGAGAATTTTGAAATCGAGGCGTTGCTTAACCAAGAATCTTCAGCAAGCACATGGGTGATGGGTGAACAGGACTTAGTGCGAATTAGGACACGGGCAGCCGAATTTTAGATGACCTCACGTTTATGTTGAGTAGAATGGCCTGGGAATGCGTTGGAATAGTCAAGTCTGGAGGTAATAAAGGCATGGATGATGGTTTCAGCAGCAGATGACGTGAGGCAGTGGCAGAAACGGGCAATGGAAATAGGCAGTCTTAGTTATGCCGCTGATATGTGGTCAGCTCATTTCAGGGTCAAAAATGACACCAAGGTTGTGAACAGTCTGGTTCAGCCTCAGACGCAAAGAAAAGGGATGGAGTTGGTGGCTAGGGATTGGATTTGTGGCGGGGACCAAAGATAATGGCTTCGGTCTTCCTAATATTTAATTGGAGAAAATTTCTGCTCATCCAAGACTTGAATACTCCAACGCACTCCTGGCCTCCCACCTTCTACCCAACGTAAACTTAAGGTCATCCAAAACTTGGCAGCCCGTGTCCTAACTCGCACCAAGTCCCGATCACCCATCACCCCTGTGCTCGTTGACCTACATTGACTCCCGGTTCAGCAATACCTCGATTTCAAAATTCTGATCCTTGTTCACAAATCCCTCCATGGCCTCACTCCTCCCTATCTGTAATCTTTTTCAGCTTCACAACCCCACGAGATGCTTGCGCTCCTCAAATTCTTCCCTCGTGAGCATCCCTGATTATAACTGCTCAACCATCGGTGGCCTTGCCTTCAGCTGTTTGGGCTCCATGCTCTGGACCTCCCTCCCTAAACCTCTCCGTCTCTCTACCCACTCTTTCCTCCTTTAAGATGCTCGTTAAAACCTTCCTCTTTGACTCTGGAGAGGAAAGGGAGGTTGGAGATGGGGCGATAGCTTGCAAGGACAGAGGGGTCAAGAGTTTTTTTTTAAATGACGAGAGTGGTGATGACAGCAGATTTGAAGCAGAGAGGGACATTACCCAAGGAGAGAGAACCGTTAATATCAGCTAACATGGGAGGCAGGGACGGAATTTAGGTGGTCAGCAGTTTAGTGGGAATAGGGTCGAGGGAGCAGGATGTGAATCTCATGTACAAGTTGAGCTCGGAGAAGGCATGAGGGAGAGAGAAACTGGAGAAAGATAGAAACATACAAAATAGGTGCAGGAGTAGGCCATTTGGCCCTTTGAGCCTGCACCACCATTCAATAAGATTATGGCTGATCATTTACCTCAGTACCCCTTTCCTGCTTTCTCTCCATACCCCTTGATCCCTTTAGCCGAAAGGGCCATATCTAACTCCCTCTTGAATATATCCAATGAATTGGCCTCAACCGCTCTCTGCGGTAGAGAATTCCAAAGGTTAACAACTGAGTGAAGAAGTTTCTCATCATCTCAGTCCGAAATGGTTTACCCCTTATCCTTAGATTGTGTCCCCAGGTTCTGGACTTCCCCAAAATCGGGAACATTCTTCCTGCATCTAACCTGTCCAGTCCCGTCAGAATCTTATATGTTTATATGAGATCCACTCTCATCCTTCTAAACAACAGTGAATACAGGCCCAGTCGATTCAGTCTCTCCTCATATGTCAGTCCTGCCATCCCGGGAATCAGTCTGGTGAACCTTCGCTGCACTCCCTCAATAGCAAGAACGTCCTTCTTCAGATTAGGAGACCAAAACTGAACGCAATATTCCAGGTGAGGCCTCACCAAGGCCCTGTACAACCGCAGCAAGACCTCCCTGCTCCTATACTCAAATCCCCTAGCTATGAAGGCCAACATACCATTTGCCTTTTTCACCGCCCGCTATACCTGCATGCCAACTTTCAATGACTGATGTACCATGACACCCAGGTCTCCTTGCACCTCCCCTTTTCCTAATCTGCCGCCATTCAGATAATATTCTGCCTCTGTGTTTTTTGCCACCAAATTGGATAACCTCACATTTATCCACATTATACTGAATCTGCCATGCATTTCCCCCCTCAACTAACCTGTCCAAGTCACCCTGCAGCCTCTCAGCATTCTCCTCACAGCTCACACCACCACCCAGCTTCGTGTCATCTGCAAACTTGGAGATATTACACTCAATTCCTTCATCTAAATCATTGATGTATATTGTAAATAGCTGGGGTCCCAGCACTGAGCCCTGCGGCACCCCACTAGTCACTGCCTGCCATTCTGAAAAGGACCCATTAATCCCGACTCTCTGCTTCCTGTCTGCCAACCAGTTCTCTATCCACATTACCCCCAATACCATGTGCTTTAATTTTGCACACCATTCTCTTGTGTGGGACCTTGTCAAAAGCCTTCTGAAAGTCCAAATACACCGCATCCACTGGTTCGCCCTTGTCAATTCTACTAGTTACATCCTTAAAAAATTCCAGAAGATTTGTCAAGCATGATTTTCCTTTCATAAATCCACACTGACTTGGACCAATCCTGTCACTGCTTTCCAAATGCGCTGCTATTTCATCTTTAATAATTGATTCCAACATTTTCCCCACTACTGATGTCAGGCTAACCAGTCTGTAATTACCCGTTGGAGATGGTGGCTGTTCCAGGGGGAACGGGCAGGGTGAGGTACAGTAATGGTTTTCAAGTGGACTAGGGCATCATAGGTGGAAGTGAGGTGTGGTTGAGCAGATTGTTAGCTGCAGAAATGTCGTGGAGAATGGAGGGCCAAAGGCTAGAGAGTCAGGATGCTGAAAGTCCAGTTGTAAGTGAATTAGGAGAGTGCTTTTTTTTCCCCAGGGGTGGACACAGAAGGTAGTAAAGTTGGGAGGGTGAAGAGGGATGTGGGTGGAGAGCGATACAAGGAATCTTCAGTGGTGTTAGATGCTTCTAGCATCTTACTTTTATGGTATTGGCTCATACTGCCTTATATGTACTTGTACAATACAGTATTGGGTGTAACAATCACTGAAGCAGATCTTTCATGCATGTTTTTCTCCAGAAATGAACCAAGTTAATAGTACATGAGGCAAGACTTAATATTAATCGTTACGCCGTTTTATTTTGTGGTAAGCTGGGCAGATTTACTTAGTTCAATCAGTAAAATATATTTTCATGGAATTATATGAAAGTAATAAAATGCTACACTACTCCACTTCAATGGGTTATCTCACTTGAACAAAATAATTCCTCTGCATTCTGTTCTACAGTCCAGGGCAGAACATCTCTTTTAAACTTTCTTGCAGCAATTTCCTCCACCTCCACCTCCACCTCCACCGCCCCCCCCCCCCCACCTCCAACCTCGAGTCTGTTACGCCATTCTATTAGATCTTTTTGTACCTGTGCACTAGCTTTTAGTGATTTGTATGCATGGACAACCAAATCAATTTGATCATCCACAGTTTCTAGTCTCTCAGCATTAAGTAAACATAGAAACATAGAAAATAGATGCAGGAGTAGGCCATTCGGCCCTTCTAGCCTGCACCGCCATTCAATGAGTTCATGGCTGAACATTCAACTTCAGTACCCCATTCCTGCTTTCTCGCCATACCCCTTGATCCCCCTAGTAGTAAGGACCTCATCTAACTCCTTTTTGAATATATTTAGTGAATTGGCCTCAACAACTTTCTGTGGTAGAGAATTCCACAGGTTCACCACTCTCTGGGTGAAGAAGTTCCTCCGCATCTAGGTCCTGAATGGCTTACCCCTTATCCTTAGACTGTGACCTCTGGTTCTGGACTTCCCCAACATTGGGAACATTCTTCCTGCATCTAACCTGTCTAACCCCGTCAGAATTTTAAATGTTTCTATGAGGTCCCCTTTCATTCTTCTGAACTCCAGTGAATACAAGCCCAGTTGATCCAGTCTTTCTTGATAGGTCAGTTCCGCCATCCCGGGAATCAGTCTGGTGAACCTTCGCTGCACTCCCTCAATAGCAAGAATGTCCTTCCTCAGGTTAGGAGACCAAAACGGTACACAATACTCCAGGTGTGGCCTCACCAATGCCCTGTACAACTGTAGCAACACCTCCCTGCCCCTGTACTCAAATCCCCTTGCTATGAAGGCCAACATGCCATTTGCTTTCTTAACCGCCTGCTGCACCTGCATGCCAACCTTCAATGACTGATGTACCATGACACCCAGGTCTCTTTGCACCTCCCCTTTTCCTAATCTGTCACCATTCAGATAATAGTCTGTCTCTCTGTTTTTACCACCAAAGTGAATAACCTCACATTTATTCACATTATACTTCGTCTGCCATGCATTTGCCCACTCACCTAACCTATCCAAGTCGCTCTGCAGCCTCACAGCATCCTCCTCGCAGCTCACACTGCCACCCAACTTAGTGTCATCCGCAAATTTGGAGATACTACATTTAATCCCCTCATCTAAATCATTAATGTACAGTGTAAACAGCTGGGGCCCCAGCACAGAACCTTGCGGTACCCCACTAGTCACTGCCTGCCATTCTGAAAAGTACCCATTTACTCCTACTCTTTGCTTCCTGTCTGACAACCAGTTCTCAATCCATGTCAGTACACTACCCCCAATCCCATGTGCTCTAACTTTGCACATCAATCTCTTGTGTGGGACCTTGTCGAACGCCTTCTGAAAGTCCAAATATACCACATCAACTGGTTCTCCCTTATCCACTCTACTGGAAACATCCTCAAAAAATTCCAGAAGATTTGTCAAGCATGATTTCCCTTTCACAAATCCATGCTGACTTGGACCTATCATGTCACCTCTTTCCAAATGCACTGCTATGACATCCTTAATAATTGATTCTATCATTTTACCCACTACCGATGTCAGGCTGACCGGTCTATAATTCCCTGTTTTCTCTCTCCCTCCTTTTTTAAAAAGTGGGGTTACATTGGCTACCCTCCACTCCATAGGAACTGATCCAGAGTCAATGGAATGTTGGAAAATGACTGTCAACGCATCCACTATTTCCAAGGCCACCTCCTTAAGTACTCTGGGATGCAGTCCATCAGGCCCTGGGGATTTATCGGCCTTCAATCCCATCAATTTCCCCAACACAATTTCCCGGCTAATAAGGATTTCCCTCAGTTCCTCCTCCTTACTAGACCCCCCGACCCCTTTTATAACCGGAAGGTTGTTCGTGTCCTCCTTCGTGAATATTCCAATTGGTCTTTCTCTGATCCTAAGTGGATTACTTCACACTTCTTCACATTGAATGTTGCTATAATTTTGGTCACTAACTAAGTATGTCTCTGTTCATTTGTAACTTCCTGCTCCCATCTACACAACTTACTATGCCCCTAATTTACTGTCATCTGTAATCTTAGATAAACAACTCTCTATTTCTTCATCCAAGTCATTTATGGTGAAAAGCTGAGCCCTCAGTTCTCTGGGAAACATCCTAGTCCTAATCCTAGACAGCGTGGATAGGAAGTACCTATGTCCTTCAGCAAAGAGAGGTCAGAGAGGGGGCATAAGTTTAAAGTAATTGGAAGTAGGATTAGAGGAGAGTTGCTAAGTTTTTTCACCCGGAGGGTGGTGGGGGTCTGGAACTCACTGCCTGAAAGGGCGGTAGAGGCTGAAGCCCTCATTGCATTTAAACTTGGATAGACACTTGAAGTGCTGTAACTAACCTACAAGGCTACAGACCAAGAGCTGGAAAATGGGATTAGGCTGGGTAGTTCATTTTCAGCCAGCGGAGACAATGGGCCTCCTTCTGTGCTGTAAACATCTTCCATGATTCCACCACTTGTCACATTTTTCCAATCAGAGAATGTTCGCTTTATCCCTACTTCCATCAGGGGAGGGCAGCAGCAGCCAAGTTCATGGCACCATGGCTGGCTCTGCTGCACAGGAGGGCAGGAAAAAGAGTGGGAGAGCAATAGTGACAGGGGATTCGACTGTAAGGGGAATAGATAGGCGTTTCTGTGCCCGCAACCGAGACTCCAGGATGGTATGTTGCCTCCCTGGTGCAAGGGTCAAGGATGTCTCGGAACGGGTGTAGGACATTCTGAAAAGGGAGGGTGAACAGCCAGTTGTCGTGGTTCACATGGGTACCAATGATATAGGTAAAAAAAAGGGATCAGGTCCTACGAGACGAATTTAAGGAGCTAGGAGCTAAATTAAAACGTAGGACCTCAAAAGTAGTAATCTCAGGATTGCTACCAGTGCCACGTGCTAGTCAGAGTAGGAATCACAGGATAGCTCAGATGAATACGTGGCTTGAGCAGTGGTGCAGCAGGGAGGGATTCAAATTCCTGGGGCATTGGAACCGGTTCTGGGGGAAGTGGGACCAGTACAAACCGGACGGTCTGCACCTAGGCAGGACCAGAACCAATGTCCTAAGGGGAAGTGTTTGCTAGTGCTGTTGGGGAGGAATTAAACTAATATGGCAGGGGGACAGAGGGAAACAAAAAGGAGACAAAAGCAAAAGACAGAAAGGAGATGAATAAAAGTGGAGGGCAGAGAAACCCAAGGCAAAAAACAAAAAGGCCCACTGAATGTAAAGGGGCTGCAGGAGGGGTCAAAACTAAAAATCATGGTTTAAAAACTAGTATTAAAACACTCTACCTAAACGCACGCAGCATTCGAAATAAAGTAAATGAGTTGACGGCACAAATCATTACAAATGGGTATGATTTGGTAGCCATAAACGTGGTTGCAGGGTGGCCAAGACTGGGAATTAAACATACAGGGGTATCTGACGATTCGGAAAGATAGACAAGAAGGGAAAGGAGGTGGGGTAGCTCTGGTAATAAAGGATGATATCAGGGCAGTTGTGAGAGACGATATTGGCTCTAATGAACAAAATGTTGAATCATTGTGGGTGGAGATTAGAGATAGTAAGGGGAAAAAGTAAATGGTGGGCATAGTTTATAGGCCCCCAAATAATAACTTCACGGTGGGGCGGGCAATAATCAAGGGAACAATGGAGGCATGTGAAAAAGGAACGGCAGTAATCATGGGGGATTTTAACCTACATATCGATTGGTCAAATCAAATCGCACGGGGTAGCCTTGAGGAGGAATTCATACGGAATTGTTTCTTAGAACAGTATGTTACAGAATCTACAAGGGAGCAAGCTATCTTAGATCTGGTCCTGTGTAATGAGACAGGAATAATAAACGATCTCCTGGTAAAAGATCCTCTCGGAATGAGTGATCACAGTATGGTTGAATATGTAATACAGATTGAGGGTGAGGAAGTAGTGTCTCAAATGAGCGTACTATGCTTAAACAAAGGGAACTACAGTGGGATGAGGGCAGAGTTGGTTAAAGTAGACTGGAAACACAGACTAAACGGTGGCATAATTGAGGAACAGTGGTGGACTTTTAAGGAGCTCTTTCATAGTGCTCAACAAAAATATATTCCAGTGAAAAAGAAGGGCGGTAAGAAAAGGGATGACCAGCCGTGGATAACCAAGGAAATAAAGGAGAGTATCAAATTAAAAACCAATGCGTATAAAGTGGCCAAGGTTAGTGGGAAAATAGAAGATTGGGAAAATTTTAAAGGACAGCAAAGAATGACTAACAAAGCAATAAAGAAAGGAAAGATAGATTACGAAGGTAAACTTGCGCAAAACATAAAAACGGATAGTAAAAGCTTTTACAGATATATAAAACGGAAAAGAGTGACTAAAGTAAATGTTGGTCCCTTAGAAGATGAGAAGGGGGATTTAATAATGGTAAATGTGGAAATGGCTGAGACCTTAAACAATTATTTTGCTTCGGTCTTCACAGTGGAAGACACAGAAATCATGCCAGAAATTGCTGGTCACAGGAATGTGGGAAGGGAGGACCTCGAGACAATCACTATCACTAGGGGGGTAGTGCTGGACAGGCTAATGGGACTCAAGGTAGACAAGTCCCCTGGTCCTGATGAAATGCATCCCAGGGTATTAAAAGAGATGGCGGAAGTTATAGCAGATGCATTCGTTATAATCTACCAAAATTCTCTGGACTCTGGGGAGGTACCAGCGGATTGGAAAGCAGCTAATGTAACGCCTCTGTTTAAAAAAGGGGGCAGACAAAATGTAGGTAACTATAGGCCGGTTAGTTTAACATCTGTAGTGGGGAAAATGCTTGAAACTATCATTATGGAAGAAATAGCGGGACATCTAGATAGGAATAGTGCAATCAAGCAGACGCAGCATGGATTCATGAAGGGGAAATCATGTTTAACTAATTTACTGGAATTCTTTGAGGATATAACGAGCATGGTGGATAGAGGTGCACCGATGGATGTGGTGTATTTAGATTTTCAAAAGGCATTCGATAAGGTGCCACACAAAAGGTTACTGCAGAAGATAAAGGTACGCGGAGTTAGAGGAAATGTATTAGTATGGATAGAGAATTGGTTGGCGAACAGAAAGCAGAGAGTCGGGATAAATGGGTCCTTTTCGGGATGGAAATCGGTGGTTAGTGGTGTGCCACAGGGATCGGTGCTGGGACCACAACTGTTTACAATATACATAGATGACCTGGAAGAGGGGACAGAGTGTAACAAAATTTGCAGATGACACAAAGATTAGTGGGAAAGCGGGTTGTGTAGAGGATACAGAAAGGCTGCAAAGAGATTTAGATAGGTTAAGCGAATGGGCTAAGGTTTGGCAGATGGAATACAATGTCGGAAAGTGTGAGGTCATCCACCTTGGGAAAAAAAAAACAGTAAAAGGGAATATTATTTGAATGGGGAGAAATTACAACATGCTGCGGTGCAGAGGGACCTGGGGGTCCTTGTGCATGAAACTCTTTTGGAGTTTACCTGTAAAACATAAAACATTAAACCGTGCCACCCGACCTGGATGACACACCAGACATTTACAAGGCCCTTTTTTTTTTCTTTTTTTGTGTTTTTCTTTTTTTTTTGGTTTTTTTTGGGGGACTAAAATCACATTTTTTCCCCAGTGCCCCCTATAAAAGGGAAGGGGGACACTAAAAGCACCAGCAATTAAAACAAATTAAACTTTAAAACGTAAAATCAAATTAAAATTTGGTTGCCGGGCGTGATGATGTACTCCAGTCCCTCCGGTGCCCACCTCTCGCGGAAGGCCGCGAGCGTACCGGTGGACACCGCGTGCTCCATCTTCCTTGTGCATGAATACCAAAAAAAGTTAGTTTGCAGGTGCAGCAGGTAATCAGGAAGGCGAATGGAATGTTGGCCTTCATTGCGCGAGGGATGGAGTACAAAAGCAGGGAGGCCCTTCTGCAACTGTATCGGGTATTGGTGAGGCCGCATCTGGAGTACTGCGTGCAGTTGTGGTCACCTTACTTAAGGAAGGATATACTAGCTTTGGAGGGGGTACAGAGACGATTCACTAGGCTGATTTCGGAGATGAGTGGGTTACCTTATGATGATAGATTGAGTAGACTGGGTCTTTACTTGTTGGAGTTCAGAAGGATGAGGGGTGATCTTATTAGAAACATTTAAAATAATGAAAGGGATAGACAAGATAGAGGCAGAAAGGTTGTTTCCACTGGTCGGGGAGACTAGAACTAGGGGGCACAGCCTCAAAATACGGGGGAGCCAATTTAAAACCGAGTTGAGAAGGAATTTCTTCTCCCAGAGGGTTGTGAATCTGTGGAATTCCCTGTCCAAGGAAGCAGTTGAGGCTAGCTCATTGAATGTATTCAAGTCACAGATAGATAGATTTTTAACCAATGAGGGAATTAAGGATTACGGGGAGCGGGCGGGTAAGTGGAGCCGAGTCCACGGCCAGATCAGCCATGATCTTGTTAAATGGCGGAGCAGGCTCGAGGGGCTAGATGGCCTACTCCTGTTCCTAATTCTTATGTTCTATGTCACAAGGTTACCTCCAATCATGTTTTTTTTAATCATTTCTTGTGCAGAGCCTTATCAAATGCCTTTTGTAAGTCTATATAAGCAATATCCATAGATGTTGCTATCTCAATTATCCTATTTGATTGAGGTGCAGCCCATCTCTATACCAATCTTTTTATTCTAATAATGTCCCCAGTTGTTTATGAAAACAGCACTGTTGAAAGTAGCACTGTAGCTTTGCTATCAGGTTGGCAGCCATTTATTTACACCCTTAGTTTTATTAGTGAACTTTCTCAAACTAGAAGTATACAGAGAACACAGCTTTGCATTCCCTATTTTTGAGTTTTGATACAAGGCTTGCGTACGTGCCTTTAAGACACCCATATTCTTTCTCCCTTTGGTCATTTCCCACTATATTGACGACTACCACAGGGCCTGGTCCGGAGCCCTTAGCAGCCCTTCTAACCTTTCCTCAATGTGTACTTGTCAAGCTCCAGGTAGACAGCCCGTTGGCTTGCGCCTTTTCAGTGCATATAGTGCTATTTACTTTCCTGTGTAAGGTACCTTCTACAAGCAGTTTCTCTGTGCCTCACAGATTGTCTCTTAGTCCAAGCTGAGCCTTCTGGAATTCCAGCTGCCTTTTCTTCCAGAACCTTGTTAACTTCCTCAAAGGATGCGAACAACATTTAGACTTACACAGTGAGAAGAAGGGAACACGTTATTTTGTGAACCGATAAAGTGCTTAGCAGGAGACCTGAACCAGCACATTGCTCGGCTCTCGGTGCGCCTCTGCGAAACGACTGCCCTTTTTGCTGCTGCTTTACCTTTTAGCGCATAGTGCATGCCCCCGATGCCGCTATACAGCTCCAACACCCTCAGCGGTGGCTGCGGCGCCTCGGGCTCCATCATAGCAACCAGGCCGTCTCCAGGAGAAAGCCCGCACCCTCAGTGCTCCGCCGCTGCTCGTACCCAGGACAAGAGTTCCTACCTCAGCTCCTGAACGCTTGGCCTCGACTGGACAAGGGCCTCC
Organism: Pristiophorus japonicus; assembly: GCF_044704955.1. Classification (NCBI taxonomy): domain Eukaryota; kingdom Metazoa; phylum Chordata; class Chondrichthyes; family Pristiophoridae; genus Pristiophorus; species Pristiophorus japonicus. The sequence continues at coordinate 227,315,520 of NC_091981.1, forward strand.
ATCTGCCAAGTTATTGTCTCAAAATCAGTCTGTAACGTTTCCATATCTACAACAAAACGATACAGCGCCAAATAGTAACAGAACTGTGCACGTCAGGGAGCTGTAAGGACCGGGATTTATATCGTTAAAAAGAGTGAGACTGACCACACATCGTATTTAAACACAAGGAGGTGTTTTATTTTTGAGCGGAATTCTTCCGAATCGGTGACATTTTTTTAAAAAATGGACCCTCGCTCCACATGAGTGAAGCTTTATATGTCTCCATTAAACAGAACAGGAATCAAGGTGTGTAAAGAGTTGGTGTGTAGCATTTTTCCAAACAGTGATTTCTATTAAATTATATTAAAGAGTTTCGATGTGATTTCTAATATATAAAAGAAAAAAAATCTATCGATTTCATAATTTGAGAGAGTTAATCAGTGATTCAAAATATTTATTTCACATTTTTCCTCTTACAACATCATTTCATAGGCTGTCCCTCGAAATCGAGAAAGACTTGCTTCCACTCTAAAAGTGAGTTCTCACGTGACGGTACACTCCAATTCGGGAATTACTGTCTCTGTCACAGGTGGGATAGACAGTCGTTGGAGGAAAGGGTGGGTGGGGAGTCTGGTTTGCCGCACGCTCCTTCCGCTGCCTGCGCTTGTTTTCTGCATGCTCTCGGCGACAAGACTTGAGGTGCTCAGCAACCTCCCGGATGCTCTTCATCCATTTAAGGGCGGTCTTTGGCCAGGGACTCCCAGGTGTGAGTGGGGATGTTACACTTTATCAAGGAGGCTTTGAGGGTGTCCTTAAAACGTTTCTTCTGCCCACCTGGGGCTCGCTTGCCGTGTAGGAGTTCCGAGTAGAGCGCTTGCTTTGCGAGTCTTGTGTCGGGCATGCGAACAATGTGGCCCAGCCAACAGAGCTGGTCGAGTGTGGTCAGTGCTTCGATGCTGGGGATGTTGGCCTGATCAAGAACACTGACGTTGGTGCGTCCATCCTCCCAAGGGATTTTCAGGATCTTGCGGAGACATCGTTGGTGGTATTTCTCCAGCGATTTGAGATCCGTAAGACAAAGGTCCTCCACCAACCTGACCCCGCCACACAGCACAGTCATAAAGATCCACGGCGCAGCCTTGGACAGCGTGGACCACTTTCCATATCTCGGCAGCCTATTATTAGCAAGGGCAGACATCGATGACGAGGTTCAACACCGCCTCCAATGCGCCAGCGCAGCCTTCGGTCACCTGAGGAAGAGAGTGTTCGAAGATCAGGCCCTCAAATCTGGCACCAAGCTTATGCTCTACAGGGCTGTAGTGATACCCGCCCTCCTGTATGACTCAGAGACGTGGGCCAGATGCAGTCGACACCTCTTACAACACTGCGCACATATCGGTACGTCTCTTTTTTTTTCTCTTTGTCTCTAATGGCATCCGCCATTACTCCGCCAGTCACAGCCTTTCCACATTAACTTTGTTCTAACTTCTGTCATTACCATTTCAATTCGGCCCATCATCCCTTTTGTCTCTCTAATCCCCCCTGCCTTTCCACCCTATCACTCACCTTCCCTTTTTCTCAGAGCGGGTGCAGGACATTCTGAAAAGGGAGGGAGAACAGCCAGTTGTCGTGGTGCACATTGGTACCAACGACAGGTAAAAAAAGGGATGAGGTCCGACGAGACGAATTTAAGGAGCTAGGAGCTAAATTAAAAAGTAGGACCTCAAAAGTAGTAATCTCGGGATTGCTACCAGTGCCACGTGCTAGTCAGAGTAGGAATCGCAGGATAGCGCCGATGAATACGTGGCTTGAGCAGTGGTGCAGCAGGGAGGGATTCAAATTCCTGGGGCATTGGAACCAGTTCTGGGGGAGGTGGGACCAGTACAAACCGGACAGTCTGCACCTGGGCAGGACCGGAACCAATGTCCTAGGGGGAGTGTTTGCGAGTGCTGTTGGGGAGGAATTAAACTAATATGGCAGGGGGATGGGAACCAATGCGGGGAGACAGAGGGAAGCAGGATGGAGACAGAAGCAAAGGACAGAAAGGAGATGAGTAAAAGTGGAGGGCAGAGAAACCCAAAGCAAAAAACAAAAAGGGCCAATGTACAGCAAAATTCTAAAGGGTCAAAGTGTAATAAAAAGGCAAGCCTGAAAGCTCGGTGCCTCAATGCGAGGAATATTTGGAACCCAGGAGAGGGCTCTGAGCTAGTTGGAGTGGGTGAGAGCGCAGATGAACAGGACCCCAAGAAAGAATGCAAAAGTCAGGAGGCAACAGAGCAGAGTAGCACTGGAGTAAGTGTAAACCACAAGGTGATAGGAAAGGACAATATGTATGAATATAAAGGGGCTGCAGGAGGGGTCAAAACTAAAAATCATGCTTTAAAAACTAATAAAACACTTTACCTAAACGCACGCAGCATTCAAAATAAAGTAAATGAGTTGACGGCACAAATCATTACAAATGGGTATGATTTGGTGGCCATTACAGAAACGTGGTTGCAGGGTAGCCAAGACTGGGAATTAAACATACAGGGGTATCTGACGATTCGGAAGGATAGACAAGAAGGGAAAGGAGGTGGGGTAGCTCTGTTAATAAAGGATGATATCAGGGCAGTTGTGAGAGATGATATTGGCTCGAATGAACAAAATGTTGAATCATTGTGGATGGAGATTAAGATAGTAAGGGGAAAAAGTCACTGGTGGGCGTAGTTTATAGGCCCCCAAATAATAACTTCACGGTGGGGCGGACAATAATCAAGGGAATAATAGAGGCATGTGAAAAAGTTTTGGCAGTAATCATGGGGGATTTTAACCTACATATCGATTGGTGAAATCAAATCGCACGGGGTAGCCTGGAGGAGGAATTCATAGAATGCATACGGGATTGTTTCTTAGAACAGTATGTTACAGAACCTACAAGGGAGCAAGCTATCTTAGATCTGGTCCTGTGTAATGAGACAGGAATAATAAACGATCTCCTCGTAAAAGATCTCTCGGAATGAGTGATCACAGTATGGTTGAATTTGTAATACAGATTGAGAGTGAGGAAGTAGTGTCTCAAACGAGCGTACTATGCTTAAACAAAGGGGACTACAGTGGGATGAGGGCAGAGTTAGCTAAAGTAGACTGGGAACACAGACTAAAAGGTGGCACAATTGAGGAACAGTGGAGGACTTTTAAGGAGCTCTTTCCGAGTGCTCAACAAAAATATATTCCAGTGAAAAAGAAGGGCGGTAAGAGAAGAGATAACCAGCTGTGGATAACCAAGGAAATAAAGGAGAGTATCAAATTAAAAACCAATGCGTATAAGGTGGCCAAGGTTAGTGGGAAAATAGAAGATTGGGAAAATTTTAAAGGACAGCAAAGAATGACGAAGAAAGCAATAAAAAAAAGGAAAGATAGATTACGAAACTTGTGCAAAACATAAAAACAGATAGTAAAAGCTTTTACCAATGTATAAAACGGGAAGAGAGTGACTAAAGTAAATGTTGGTCCCTTAGAAGATGAGAAGGGGGATTTAATAATGGGAAATGTGGAAATGGCTGAGACCTTAAACAATTATTTTGCTTCGGTCTTCACAGAGGAAGACAGAAAAACCATGCCAAAAATTGCTGGTCACGGGAATGTGGGAAGGGAGGACCTTGAGACAATCACTATCACTAGGTAGGTAGTGCTGGACAGGCTAATGGGACTCAAGGTAGACAAGTCCCCTGGTCCTGATGAAATGCATCCCCGAGTATTAGAAGGGATGGCGGAAGTTATAGCAGATGCATTCGTTATAATCTACCAAAATTCTCTGGACTCTGGGGAGGTACCATCGGATTGGAAAGCAGCTAATGTAACGCCTCTGTTTAAAAAGGGGGGCAGACAAAAGGCGGGTAACTATATGCCGGTTAGTTTAACATCTGTAGTGGGGAAAATGCTTGAAGCTATCATTAAGAAAGAAATAGCAGGACATCTCGATAGGAATAGTGCAATCAAGCAGACGCAACATGGATTCATGAAGGGAAAATCATGTTTAACTAATTTACTGGAATTCTTTGAGGATATAACAAGCATGGTGGATAGAGGTGTACCGATGGATGTGGTCTATTTAGATTTCCAAAAGGCATTCGATAAGGTGCCACACAAAAGGTTACAGCAGAAGATAAAGGTACGCGGAGTCAGAGGAAATGTATTAGCATGGATAGAGAATTGGCTGGCTAACAGAAAGCAGAGAGTCGGGATAAATGAGTCCTTTTCGGGTTGGAAATCGGTGGTTAGTGGTGTGTCACAGGGATCAGTGCTGGGACCACAACTGTTTACAATATACATAAATGACCTGGAAGAGGGGACGGAGTGTAGTGTAACAAAATTTGCAGATGACACAAAGATGAGTGGGAAAGCGGGTTGTGTAGAGGACACAGAGAGGCTGCAAAGAGATTTAGATAGGTTAAGCGAATGGGCTAAGGTTTGGCAGATGGAATACAATGTCGGAAAATGTGAGGTCATCCACTTTGGAAAAAAAAACAGTAAAAGGGAATATTATTTGAATGGGGAGAAATTACAACATGCTGGCTGCGGTGCAGAGGAACCTGGGGGTCCTTGTGCTTGAAACTCTTTTGGAGTAAAGTACACGAGCTCCTTCAAGCCAGATTTGAACCAGCGACCTAAGGATGACTTTTGCTGAGTATTCCACTACAGTCCTCCGCTCTACCAACTGAGCTATCGAAGGGAAGCGGCTCCTTGTGCTTGTCCCAAAAAGTTAGTTTGCAGGTGCAGCAGGTAATCAGGAAGGCAAATGGAATGTTGGCCTTCATTGCGAGATGGATGGAGTACAAAAGCAGGGAGGTCCTGCTGCAACTGTACAGGGTATTGGTGAGGCTGCACCTGGAGTACTGCATGCTGTTTTGGTCACCTTACTTATGGAAGGATATACTAGCTTTGGAGGGGGTACAGAGACGATTCACGAGGCTGATTCCGGAGATGAGGGGGTTACCTTATGATGATAGATTGAGTAGACTGGGTCTTTACTCGTTGGAGTTCAGAAGGATGAGGGGTGATCTTATAGAAACATTTAAAATAATGAAAGGGATAGACAAGATAGAGGCAGAGAGGTTGTTTCCACTGGTCGGGGAGACTAGAACTAGGGGGCACAGCCTCAAAATATGGGGGAGCCAATTTAAAACCGAGTTGAGAAGGAATTTCTTCTCCCAGAGGGTTGTGAATCTGTGGAATTCTCTGCCCAAGGAAGCAGTTGAGGCTAGCTCATTGAATGTATTCAAATCACAGATAGATAGATTTTTAACCAATAAGGGAATTAAGGGTTACGGGGAGCGGGCGGGTAAGTGGAGCTGAGTCCACGGCCAGATCAGCCATGATCTTGTTGAATGGCGGAGCAGGCTCGAGGGGCTAGATGGCCTACTCCTGTTCCTAATTCTTATGTTCTTATGTAGGCCCCACAGATATACATGGAAAGGTTATGACAGCACAGCATGTGGTGGCCTGCTTGTCAGAAACAACATTACAGCGGAACAAAGGGAAGCATGGTTTTGCACCATAATTGCGAACAGCCTGCCCAGTGTCAAGGAAAGGGCAGATCTCTGGTTCATCCCGGGGGACCCCAATCTCACCGAAGCCATCATGATAGGCAGACTGGCTGCCACACGGCGGCGGGATGGGGAGGATGAGGGGAAGCCAGAGAAAACAGTAAAAGGCCGGGTGCATGCGGTGCAACCCAACCAAACCCCCAAGAGAGAGAGTCGCATCAGGAGGGTGGACATCTTCCCGATAGAAGGCGGGTGTCTTATGGGTGCGGTAAGCCTGGCCACTACCGCAGCAACTGTAGGGCTAATCCCTACCGCATGAAAGAAGTAAAAACATCCACGGAGGTGAAACCGGGTAATGAGAAAGCGGATGTCACAACAGTGTTTGAAACCACTGTAGAAACCCTCAGGCAGCTGCTGACAGGTCCCGGCCGTATCAATGTAGCGGTGGATAGAGAGATCCCCACAGCAGGAACCATGACTAGCACCCACGAAGCCTGCCTACCTGTATCCTCTGGACTATGACTCGTGGGGAAGACCGTGCCTGAAAATGGAGGTGGAGGGGGACCAGGGAACTTACTTGTTGGACACTGGGGCTTCAAGCACCCTTGTCCACACAGATGACCCGGCCTCCTCGCCCCTGTCCAGCGGTGTGCCCTACGAGCTGGTCGGCCTCACAGGGAACGAAAGAATAGGGTATTTTTCGATCCCACTGACCCTTAAGTTGGGAGCACTGACCACCAAATGGAAGTGCGTCCCGATAAGGTGGGAGCAGGCTAACAAAGGTATATTGGGGGCAGACATCATTATAGCCCACCAGATCCTGGTGGATCTGCGAAATCACTGCTTATGGGGAACAGTGGACCCTGGTACAAACAACGAGGTCATGCTTATAGAGAGGATACAAGACAAAGGGGCTCTGTGTACTGTGAAGCCAAAAGGGGGTTATGACTTAGAACTTCTGGTCAGGGACACCCCGGCAGAGTATGAGCCAGTCTCGCAGCATTTGCCACCCACAAACACGACTGTGGGAGAGTCACTGGAGTAGAGGTCAGGATAGATGGGGATCCCATGTCTTGACCTCAGAGGCAGTATAACTTCCTGAGAGAGGCAGAAGCCGACTTGGAAGTGGCACTGAGCTCACTGGTGGAGCAGGGTGTGTTGAGACCTATAGCCACGCACGTGAACTGTCCCATGTGGCCAGTCAGAAAACCGGACAACTCGTGGAAGGCCACCATGGACTACCAGGTGCTCAACAGAAATATCCCGGCTTGTGCTCCTACAGTGGCAGCAGTGGCAGACCTGATCAGGGAAATCCCTGCATCTGCAACCACCTTCACAGTCCTAGACATTTCAAATGGCTTCTGGTCTATCCCTGTGAGGAGAGAGGACCAGTACAAGTTTGCTTTTACCTTTAAGGAACAGCAATATACTTGGAGCTGCCTCCCTCAGGGATTTCACAACAGTCCCAGCATCTTCCACCAGTGCATGGCGAACTGTTTGAAGAGCTTCAGCCAGCCACAACAGTTGGTGCAGTATGTGGACGATCTGCTCCTTTTCACTGACAACAGTAAAGAGCATGGTTCCCTGCTGACAGAACTGTTGGCTGTGCTCAAGGAGGGGGTTTTAAGGTCAACCCCAAGAAGGCCCAGATAGGGTTAAAGGAAGTAAAATTCCTGGGTCTAACACTCAGAGCATGGGAATGAGGTATAGATGAGGCCCGAAGGCAAGCCGAGCAGGAACTCCCGGTCCCGACCACCGTATCCGGAGTCGGGTCTTTTTTAGGGATCACAGGCTACTACAGAGATTTCATTGAAGATTATGCAGCAACCGCAGCCGCTCTACTCAGGCTCCTACACAAAGGGGTCGAGTGGGAGTGGGACCAAGGCTGCCAAGCTGCATTTCTTCAGTTGAAACAGAACCTGCAGACGGCACCTGCACTGGGGGCTATTGATGGAGGAAAGGATTTCTATTTAGAAGTAGCAGCCAGCGGGGACAGTCTGAGTGCAGTGCTTTTACAGGAAGTGGTGTACTCCTCTAGAGTCCTTGCAGAGGTGGAGAAGGGGTACTCCAACTATAAAAGGCATCTGTTAGCCACTCAATGGACTGTGAAAAGAGCCCAGGTTTTCACAGGAGTATCCCCTATCACACTCCTCACCCATCACACCCCGACCCAGATGTTGTTACATGGGAGAATAAAGGATGGAACAGTCAGCAGTGCCGGGACACCGATTTTGGATTTCGGGCAGCGGTACATCCCACAGGCCGCAAGATCTACGTCGATGGATCCAGTTCGGTGTCCGCAGGTACAAGACTCACGGGTTGCGGAGTTTGGGACCCCGAGGCAGGCATAGCCTTGGCGCTTAAACTCCCCAGCACCCTGAGCGCCCAGCAGGCTGAACTGTCAGCAGTGATGTACGTGATGACACACCCCGAGGAATTCCCACCCCGTACACGATTTGTTCGGACAGTATGTTTACTTGCAATTCGTGTACAGAGTATCTGGCTATTTGGTCACGCAGCGGGTACACATTCGCAGATGGGAAGCCCCTGGTAACCAAATCCCTGCTAGTAAGGATCGTGGCAGCCCTAGGGAACAATAAAGATGTCTACATCCACAAGGTTAAGGCACATTCTAAGACAGAGCCCAGGGCAGAGGGTAACCAGCGGGCGGACCTCCTGGCCAGAGAAGGAGCCAAGACAGGTCGCTTCTGGGACCCGTATGAGAAAGGCAGGGTGATAGCAGCTAGAGGCAAGCCAGGGAAACAAGGGAGCGCAGGGGTAGCAGTGGCCCCGGACCTGAGAACGGTTCAGGCGCAGGACCCCGTCCTCAAGGCTGCCATAGCAACCATCCTAAGTGGAGGAAAGGCAGAGAGTCCATACAGTGCCGCAGATATAGCTGTCAAGTAAGGGATGCTGTTTAAAGGGGATAAGTGGGTGGTTCCAGCACAACACCAGCGGGAGTTCCTACAACTGGCTCATGAGGGTCCAGGTGCGGGACACCCCGGGCCAGAGTCCACCTGGCAGAAGGTGGAACAGGCAGCACGGTGGCCAGATCTCCGGAATAACGTCCGTGATTTCTACGCAGCCTGTCTGGTGTGTGCAGCCAACAACCCAGACCCCCAGAAGAGAAAAGCATCCAAGGGACACATCAGGCGGGTAGAGGGACCATGGCAGTCGATCCAAATCAACTACATAGGGCCCCTACCAACCGCTCAGTACAAGTACTGTCTAGTGCTGGTTGATGTATTCTCCAAATGGATGGAAGCCTTCCCTTGCCGAACAGCTACTGCATTGGGGACGGCCAAGATCCTCGTCAGGGAAGTGTTCTCAAGGTGGGGTCTGCCGCAATTTGTGGAGTCCGACCAGGGAAGCCGCTTCACTGGCCAGGTGATGCAGGCCACCTTAAAGGTACTGGGGATTAAAGCACGGAGGCATGTGGCGTACAACCCCCAGTCCTCAGGCCTTGTAGAGCGTCTCAACTGCACCATCAAGGAAAGGCTCCGCAAGGATACAGGGAATTCACCCCAGATGGGTAGCGGTCTTGCCACTGGTCCTTATGGGGATCTGGGCCGTCAGTCGAAAAGCACAGGGTATTCACCCCACGAGCTGATGACTCCAGTACACACATCGGTGCCGGGTCTCACCGAAGGAGAGCTTCAGGAAGCTAACCGAGACCGCTTTGCTGGGAATCTGCTAGAACAGCTGCAGTAGATTCACTGGCAGGCAGCCACCAACATAGGAAGACAGCACTTTAGTAACAAGCTGCTGCTGGAACCCCATAGCCACCACGACAGGGAAATAGGCGACCAGGTCATGGTACGCAGCTTCGCCAGGGTGGGGGTGTTCAAGCCACTGTACATGGGGCCCTACAGTATAGTGGACAAGGCAAGCCCTATGGTTTATGCGGTCCAATTACCCCGCCGGGTAAAGTGGTACCACATAAACCAATAAGCGGTTCGACCCTACTAGGGCAGGGAAAAGGAAGGCTCCCACAGGTAAAGAAACCTCACGGGAGGCAGAGGACATTCCGGTGGATGTGGAGGCTGTAACAGAGGTCAACCCCGGCCCCGAAGCCCCACATCCCGGAATAGTCCACTGCCACAGTAGGACCATCACACAGCAGAGTGAAGTGGCACAGCCTGATAGGCAGGAAAGGGACTTAGCACAGGAGAAGGGAACTCTGTGCAGTATAACGACAGGGCAGATAGAGGAAGGGATAGACCAGTGGGAGGACCAAGGGGTGCAGCCCGTAACATGGGACTCCGCGCCCCTGGTTAGGCGTAGTTCCAGAGTGGGGCAGCCTAGAATGCCTTGGTCCCCCGTATATCTTCCCGCCCGTCCCAGAGTCAAACGAGAAAAGAAGCACAAGAGTGGTAGACTCTGTGCGGTAAGAGGGACACCACCGAAAGACCCGGGAAAGATCCCAGACATCAAAGGGCTCACAGAAATGGAAGCAGGACATTTAAAATAAGTCCTCCTGCAAAAGGGGGCAGTCCGACTCCTGGGACAAGGTCAGCAAGATGGCCGACAAAGCCAAGTCAGTATCAGAGACTGACCTGGCCACCCGGAGATGGGTGGCATTGTATATAGCCCGGTGTTCTGTATATAGTTTAGGGAGATTTTAAAGTGAGGTGATGGTGTTACTCCAGTCTAGCCTGAAGAAGTCTAAGGCAAGACTGTGTTCAATCTTGTGTTCCAGAAGATGCTCCGGACCGTCGCGATGTTATTTACCTACCTGGGGATCTGCACCGGACAGAAACTCGACATCGAGATGTCTTTGACATACGGGTGCTCCGGGGGGCAGGGCGCCAATCGTGACCACGGGAGAAGGGATCATGGAGGCAGAAGGCCAGGCCACCTACTTCCACAAGGGGAGATGGCCTGGGTGGTTGGGTTCGAATTCCACTCTGTATTCGAGCCATGAGAGTTTTACCTATGGGGAGGCCTCCATCCCTTGCCCCGAAATCGAGATGGCCATGTCCGGGTTAGGGTGACAGAGGGAAGGAGAGTGTGTTTAAAGTGTGTTGGGGACATACCTTTGGGACGCTGGTGGTGGCTCAGGAAACTGAGCGCGGACGTCGAGGACAGCAGCTCAGATTGGGAACGTCTGAGCAATGACACCTACCGGACGGTCACGGGGTCACCAGGGGGGGGGGGGTCACTGTGTGTTGGGAGAAATAGTGGGCCTATGATCAGGGGATCTATACAGGCCCATGTGGGGGGGGGTCGGCCCAGGTGTGCCCAGCGGGTTTGTCCATTGCCTTTGCCAGATGGTGGAAGGACTCGGGGAAGGGGATGGAATGGGATCGCAGCAGGGAAGACTGTGCTCCCTCGCTTCCGGGTACCAGTCAACGCCACCGAGCTGCTGGCTCAGGTGAAGAAACCCCTGCCCACGCTAAAGCCCATTGACAGTCATGGATGTCCGCCCACCACTAGGGGACCTGGGAATGGATTAGTGCTAGTACCGACAGATAAGTTAGTATACCAGGGAGTACATTATGCTGCTGCTTCAGTAATTCTAAACCTGACAGAAGTTCGCCTACCTGTTTTCTGCCCCAGAGAAACCGAGTTGTTGTACCAAGCTCTACTGAAGGAAATGTTCAGGAGCTTCTACGAGCTGGACTTTGGGAACGACAATGTGGCAGACCTGTATAGACAAGAAGATGGGGCCATCCGCCAAGCCAGCACCCCTGTACCGTGTGGAGAACATTGGAGTCATTCGCGGGTGGGTACACGTCCATTTCGCAACAGTCCCACCCAATGTCATTGTGTGGGAGCGCGCAATAAGGGGTACAGACCTATCTGGCTGCTGTAGCCGGGGAGCACAGGTCATCCTGTGTCCCCAGCACTTGAACGTCTTCGGGAGGCCACAGTGCAGGTTTAGCACTGCTGGGGCAGAACCTATGAATTGCACGATGGAGGTGATAGCACCTGGCCACAGATAGCATGTAGGTTGATACGTCCTTACTACACAGTATAAATGCACACGAGGCCCATGCTTGAGAGAAGGTCAGTCTGTGACCTGTCCTTTATTCCTTAGCACTCAAGTGATGAAGGTGGGTGGAGCTTCCCCTTTTATACCTGAAGGTCCAGGTTAGGAGTGTCTCCCACCTAGTGATCAGTGTTCTCACGGTGTACAACTTAGGTCAGATTATACATGGGTTACAATGCTGGTTGAATACATGACATCACCTCCCCCCCCAAAGTCTTATTGGGATCACAGGTTGAGTCTCTCTGGTGGTTTACGCTCTCTTGTAGAGCGCCTGAGTTGGGGCTCCGGTTGTTGGGCGCTGGCCTGAGTGTCTGCTGTTTGCAGTGCCTCAGATCTGTCCGGACTGCACACAGTGACTGGGCTCTCCTCCCTTTGGTTCCGGTGTTCGGTCACCTGTGGTGGAGTGAACTCTATATCGTGTTCTTCCTCTGCTTCTTCTATGGGGTTGCTGAACCTCCTTTTTGTTTGATCCACATGTTTGCGGCAGATTTGTCCATTGGTAAGTTTAACTATCAGAATCCTATTTCCCTCTTTGGCAACCACAGTGCCTGCGAGCCATTTGGGCCCTGCAGCGTAGTTGAGGACAAAAACAGGATCATTTACATCAATACATCGCGCCCTCGCATTCCTGTCATGGTAGTGATATTGTGACTGGCGCCTGCTCTCGACAATTTCTTTCATGGTGGGGTGTATAAGGGATAATCGGGTTTGGAGCGTCCTTTTCATTAGCAGCTCTGCGGGTGGAACCCATGTGAGCGAGTGTGGTCGGGATCTATAGGCCAACAGGAGGCGTGATAAGCGGGTTTGTAGGGAAACCCCTTGGAATCTGAGCATCCCCTGTTTGATTATCTGCACTGCTCGTTCTGCCTGGCCGTTTGAGGCCGGCTTGAACGGTGCCGTTCTAACATGGTTGATTCCATTGCCTGCCATGAAGTCCTGGAATTCAGTGCTTGTGAAGCACGGGCCATTGTCACTGACCAAGATGTCCGGTAGACCGTGGGCGGCGAACATTGCCCGTAGACTTTCTACCATGGCAGAGGATGTGCTTGAATTTAAAATGTCACACTTGATCCATTTGGAGTAGGCGTCTACTTCAACCAAAAACATTTTCCCCATGAAAGGACCTGCGTAGTCCACACGGATGCATGACCAAGGCTTGGCGGGCCATGGCCAGGGGCTAAGGGGGGCTTCCCTGGGCGCATGGCCCAGCTGGGCACACGTGTTGCACTTGCAAACACAAAGTTCCAGATCTGCGTCTATCCCTGGCCACCAAACGTGTGACCTGGCAATTGCCTTCATCGTGACAATGCCCGGGTGCCCATTGTGGAGTTCTCTGATGAACATCTCTCTGCCCATCTGGGGCATGACTACGCGGTTTCCCCACAGTAGGAAATCGGCCTGAATCGAGAGTTCATCCTTGCTCCTGTGAAATGGTTTAAATTTCTCAGGGCATGCCCTGTACGTGGCTGCCCAGTCCCCATTCAGGACACATTTCTTGACTAGAAACAATAGCGGGTCTCTATTTGTCCAGACTTTAATCTGACGGGCTGTCACGGGTGAGCCTTCGCTTCCGAAAGCTTCAACAGCCATGACCATCTCAGCTCGGTAGCCCCCTCAGTGGTGGCTAGTGGGAGCCTGCTGAGTGCATCGGCGCAGTTTTCGGTGCCCGGTCTGTGCCGAATTGTGCAGTCATAGGCAGCTAACGTGAGTGCCCACCTCTGTATGCGGGCCGATGCGTTTGCATTTATGGCCTTGTTGTCGGCCAAAAGGGACGTTAGGGGTTTGTGATCTGTCTCCAGCTCATATTTCCTGCTCAAACAGGTACTGGTGCATTTTCTTTACCGCATATACACATGCAAGCGCCTCCTTTTCTACCATCCCGTAGCCCCTTTCTGCCTGGGAAAGACTCCTGGAGGCATAAGCTACCGGCTGTAACTGACCCTTGGCATTGACATGCTACAACACACACCCGACACCATAGGATGATGCATCGCACGTTAACACAAGTTTCTTACATGGGTCATATAGCGTTAACAGATTGTTGGAACATAACAAATTGCGTGCTCTATTAAAAGCCCTTTCCTGGCTGTCCCCCCAGACCCATTCGCGACCTTTGCGTAGGAGCACGTGTAGCGGCTCCAGCAGCGTGCTCAATTTGGGAAGAAAGTTACCAAAATAGTCCAGGAGCCCCAGGAACAAACGCAGCTCCGTCGTGTTACGGGGTCTGAGTGCTCTCTGGATCGCTTCCGTCTTGGATGCAGTAGGTCTGATCCCATCTGCTGCTACCCTCATCCCCAGGAATTCTACCTCTCGAGCTAGGAAGAAGCACTTCGCCTTTTTCAGTCGCAGACCTACCAGGTCCAGTCTGCGTAGCACCTCCTACAGGTTGTAGAGGTGTTCTTCAGTATCGTAACCCGTGATGAGGATGTCATCCTGAAAAACCACCGTCCCTGGAATCGACTTGAGGAGGCTTTCCATATTTCGTTGGAAGATCGCGGCGGCCGAGCGAATCCCGAACGGACATCTGTTATACTCAAACAACCCCTTGTGTGTCGTGATGGTGGTCAGCTTCTTCAACTCACTCGCCAGCTCCTGGGTCATGTAAGCTGAGGTCAGGTCCAATTTTGAAAAAAGTTTGCCACCGGATAGCGTCGCAAAGAGGTCCTCCGCTCTCGGTAGCGGGTACTGGTCTTGGAGTGACACCCGATTGATGGTGGCCTTGTAATCGCCACATATCCTGACCGACCCATCCGCCTTGAGCACTGTCACAATCAAGCTCGCCCAGTCACTGAATTCGACTGGCGAGATGATGCCTTCCCTCAACAGGCGGTCCAATTCGCCTTCTATCTTTTCCCGCATCACGTACGGCACCGCTCTGGCCTTGTGGTGTACTGATCTGGCGTCCGGGTTTATGTGAATCACTACCTTGGCACCCATGAAAGTGCCAATGCCGGGTTGAAATAATGAGTCAAATTTGTCCAGGACCTGTGAGCATGATACTCGCTCCACAGATGAAATTGCATTGACATCGCCCCATTTCCAGTTCATGACAGCAAGCCAACTCCTCCCCAGTAGTGGGGGACCGTCCCCTGGGACAATCCAAAGTGGCAGTCTGTTCTCCGAATCTTTGTGGGTCACGACTACCGTGGCGCTGCCTAGCACCGGAATGATCTGCTTTGTGTAAGTCCGTAGCTGTGCGTCAATCGGCGATAATTTTGGCCTCCTGGCCTTGGATGCCCACAACTTTTCGAACTGTTTGATACCCATCAGGGACTGGCTGGCACCCGTGTCTAACTCCATTGGTACTGGGATGTCATTGAGGAGCACTTTCATCATTATCGGTGGCGTCCTGGTGTATGAACTGTATACATGCTCCACATGAACTCGCTGAACTTCAGCTTCCAGCGATTTCCCCCAGTGTCCATTTCTGCAATTTCTGCAGGTATTTTGCTCATCTCTGCAAACTCCGGCTGAATGTATGCCTCTACGCCTCCAGCATGAGTTGCGGTTTGAAACAAAAGGTCCCTTGCCAGTCGATCGTCTCTGACTGCCCCTGTTATTGTCCTTGAGTGCACGATTAACAGGTGTTGATGGCCCCATTACTGGCCGCATTGTCCCTTGCAATGGCGTGAATCGCTGTTCAGCTTGCCATTGTCTCTGTCGAACGCCCCCTCTGGGTTTGACTACATGTTGGGGCATGCCTGACTGCCCTTGTCTGCCTGGAGAACTGTGTGCTGCTTTAACAATGTTGAATCTCTGTCCCAACCATTCCTTAACACAGTACCTCTTGTCTGTTCTGCTAGTGGCCATGCTCGCGTGGTTTAAATCCCAGTTTCTTGTCGCCATTGATACGTCCTTACTACACAGTATAAATGCACACGAGGCCCATGCTTGAGAGAAGGTCAGTCTGTGACCTGTCCTTTATTCCTTAGCACTCAAGTGATGAAGGTGGGTGGAGCTTCCCCTTTTATACCTGAAGGTCCAGGTTAGGAGTGTCTCCCACCTAGTGGTCAGTTTTCTCACGGTGTACAACTTAGGTCAGTTTATACATGGGTTACAATGCTGGTTGAATACATGACATAGGTGGTGGGACGTATTGTGTCGCCACGACTGCCCACCGGTATAGACATGGCCCGAGTAAGTGATGTGATATTCTGAACAGCAGTTTTTGCTATAAACCTCGGCCAGAAGTTCAAGTGGCCCAGGAAGGGATCATTCCAATCCCAGAACCCTGCACGGTGCAACTCACGGTACATTATAACGCGAGTGATCTGCAGAACTATGTTGCCCATTTTGGGTACTCCATACCCTTACTACCTGAGAAACTCACTGCCCTCTTGAAGGCAGTGGATCTCAGCCAAAAACATTATTACACCCTACAGCAAAAGACCAAAGACATCGCCCTTGAAATCGCGGACATACAGTCACCAGCGTGGTGGGAATGGGGTACGAAAGTAGATATCCCGGTTTGGCTTCGCATGGCCTCCCTTGTAAGGGGTTCTCGGGGAGTGTTGTTGTGCCTTTAGTGTCTCTCTCTGGGCTTCTGCCCTCACAGCTTATGCTTGGCCTGTGAGGTACCCTGAGTGCTGCAAGAGCACCCCTGGAGAGACTGTGTCCACAGCTTATGAAGGGGGTTTTGAGACTCGTGCATCCCCACAGCTTATGCCTAGCCTGTGAGGCACCTGTGAGTGTCAAACACTCCTAACCCCTTCTTCCCTAGCCTGTGACACACAGTTGAGCATTTTCGAGGCGCTCCTAGCTTCCCTTACACTGTTCTGACATAAGACTCACGATCAGGAGATGTAATACAATAGAACTGAGACAAGGTGATTCCAAGAGGAACTTAGGCTTATAATTTATTTGACAAGGTGTATCTCAACAAACAGCAATACACCAACAAAACAATCCCCCTAAATCCCACTAAACGGACATAACAAAAATCTTTACACAAGTTTAGCAGTACAATGCCCAACCTCCCACCTTTCCTGGCCTAACTGAGTTGGGAGTTCCGGGGTTCAGAGATTATATTCACTACTGTGCCTTCTGCAGTCTGGTGGTTTGTTTCTTCTATCTTTGGTGTCTTCGGACACTGGTTTTCCTTCAGTGTCAAGAGGCTTGCTGGTTGTTGGATCACGAGAGCAGGGAACCACACACACTGCGTCAGAAACCCCTTTTTATAGCCAGATTATCCAGTCCACCTCTCCTGCTGAAATCGATCCTTCCCATTGGTGGGCTTTGTGATTTTGAAAAATGCAGCAGTTTTAGATTATTGCGGGTTTTTTCCACTGATGTTAACCTACTCAAGGTTTGAGTAGGTGTTGATTGCGTTGGCCTCCTGTAGCCATTGTGTAGGCCCTTGGTTTGTTTTGGGTTCCCTAGTTTTCTGAAGGTCTGCATAATTTCCTTCCATATTGTAAACATGGGGAAGACAATAGCCCGATAATGGCGATAAGTCAGTCCCACAGTTTTCAAGCAAGTGCTCTCCCATTGGCTTGAGTCCCCATGCTTCAGGCTGACTCTGTCCCACCATTGGTCTTCCGGTGTCCTCCCCCGTCCAGTCACTGCTCTGCCAAGGTCAAACCGTCTCGGTTTCAATTCACACTGCAGCACAGACCGATCCCACAGTCCTTTTCCTTCTGGGTAAAATGAGGGGGTTTTCGTCCTCCCCTACACCCACACACTGGTGATTGTACAACTTGTCATTGTCCTATATCTCATCATCAACGCCTGCAGATCCAAAAGAGCCCGAATAGCATGGAGTTATCTGAAAATATTCCAGAAACAACAGAAGGACAGCCCAGTCTAGCACACAAGAATGCCATTTTTGTTTCCAGATGGTTTTAAACAAAAGGGAATATTCTGGTTTACTGTAACACCACGAAAGCCCGTACCTGGAAACTGACTGGCACTGTCAACTACGTAAGCTGTTAAAACTATCCATGACAGAACACAATACAGACTTACTTATCACAGATACACATTTGTGCAGTGTAAATACATCTGTTCGATATGCTGTGATACATATCGAACAGATGTATTTACACTGCACAAATGAAAGAAAATCTTTCAAGGAACGCAAGGAACACGCGACATGATGTGCTATAATTATGTACTTAATTCTACGTAACTAAAAACAAAAATGGTACCTTGTTTGTAGTTTACCTGTAAAGGAGCGAGGGGAGTGTACAAATTATGGATAGAAATATTGTTTGTGCACATTGATTTATGCGGGTCTATAGTTTAGAGTAATTATGGGGATGGCTGACACTTGGGGAGCTCTAGAATTTTTTTGCAAACCTTTTGACACATTCCGTCTATATATCCGGGTGTGTCAAGATGGGGGAGTGTAAGGTTCGAAAATCCACAGCCGCATTTTATTGGAACACCCTAAGGACAAGAAAACTAAGATGGGATTGTCCTATACATTTTAAATGAACATTTTTGGCCAAGTAAAATCCTCAAACCAGGCAGACTGGGAAACGTGTGGGCGGATACAGACATTGTGGAGTCTGGCTCACAAGCGAGACAGAGGCACTGGCCAATGGGGGAAAAGTGCATTCTGGCAGGCCAATCAGGGGTCGAGTCCGGGCCTGAAGCGGGGAAATCCTCAACCAATGGGGACTACCCAGTTCGTAAATATGACTCACCCCTAATCAAATTATGAATGTGGACCATTATCTACCTAATTAATATGGACAGTGGACAATAATCCTGAGATCACTGCGGTGATGGCCCATCAAAGGGGAGGCCCAAACCGATTGACTCCCAGGACTGTTACAATGGACCAGCAGATTTTGAGGCACCAATGTGCACTGATCAGCCATGATCTTATTGAATGGTGGGGCAGGCTCGAGGGGCCAAACGGCCTACTCCTGCTCCTAATTCTTATGAAACAATACCCCTGCCCTCACACCTACCTGTACCTGTGACATCATCTGATTAAATATTCAAAGCTATCTCCCCGCCCAAACTTATACAATGGACCAGTAACTGAGTTTGGGCACGAAAAGGCCAGAACTAAATTGGATACAAATATAGGACCTACAGAACCACCGAGAGGGAAGAAGCAGCTGGAGCAGTAGGAGAAGGAGTCGAGGAGCAGTAGCAGTCACAGACAGACAGAAACCGAGAGAGAACGGAGACGGACTGTTACCGGCTGGGAAACCTACCATCGAACAGGCCCTGGACTCGACTTGTGTGCAGAATATACAACCCAACTACCGAGAGGCCCAACATCGTCTCAAGAAGCCGAGCTGCACACCGAACAATGCTCCGAGGCAAACCAGTTGAAGAACCAGAGACCGAAGTAACTGGGAGAGGCAACATTCACTTCAGTTACCCCGTAAACCAACCATCCTAAGGCTAAAAAACAACTGTCAAAAGGGATCGTAAGTATTATCCTGGGGTTTCTTTTCCCAACTGTCGGCCTAGGTCAATCAGGTAAAAAGGGTGGTGGGGGTGGTGTTGGAAATGTCTTGTAAAGATAAACTTGTGTAAGGTTTTCGTTATGTCCGTTTCTTCCCATAGATTTTCATAGTTTATAAGTGTGTGTCAGATATGTGTTTTGATGAAGTTTGACCTTGTTGGAAACTTACCGTGGTTAATAAATTGGACTTACCCGTTTTTTTTTTTTGTTCCAAGGACCACTTGTCTCTGAGTGTTTTGTTTTCCCTTGTGGAAGCTCATAATCCACCAAAATTCTGAGGTTAGAACCAGATAGGGGTTCTAGGGCGCTTCAAAACCGCCAGTTTAGTGGTCAGTGAGCCAGAAGCTGCTGGACTGTCCCCTAGAAGGGGCAGAGAGGCCCAATACACCAACAGCCACCAAAGACCCCCGTAATTGGGCAGAGCAAAAACCCCCTACAAGACTCAGATTGGGGCAATGACTCAGTTGGAACAAGTTTTTGGATATTGGCCATCAAGTCATAGAACAGAGGAATTTGTTATGCAAGGCAAAGAATGTACAAACTTTTGACAATCCTGCCAATTTATCCCGGCAGACCTGTTCACAAACATTAAGTGAAGCTATCTTAGATTGTGCTTGTTTAGCATCTTAACAAGCAGAAATTTATTGATCCAATAAGGAAAGAACCCATCACCAGCACAATTGTGATGAACCAAAAGCTACATAGCTACTTTGCAAAAGTACAAGACAGGCACTTTTCCTATCAACCTATTTCAACTGTTCATCACTCTCTATATCAAGATATAATTCCTGACATCTGCCTTTCAAGCTCCTAAGGCTATGCTTTCTTTTCCTGCTGCCCTCAAACATCTGAAACTATTGTTTCGGCATACTTTCTCAATTACATTGAGTATGTTATATACGTCAATGCAATTCCTCTGACATGTTTCTTTTCAAGGCCCTACCTTATCGAGCTATTCAGATGATATGTGAGAGTTGGTGTTTCCTATTGCAAGTGGTTGTGTAATGATTGTGGTTTGGATACTCAGGCTGATTTCATCTTACCCTCTTCCTGTGGGGCTACTGTGTCATTGGGCTCCTCATGTTCCAGTTACATGCTATCCCTCTTTGTACAGCACACCGTGGATGGTGATAATCTTCGCCATTTTGGCTAAACTGGAGAGCAGCACCCTACAGCAAAAGACAGAAAGGAGATGAGGAAAAGTGGAGGGCAGAGAAACCCAAGGCAAAGAACAAAAAGGGCCACTGTACAGCAAAATTCTAAAAGGACAAAGGGTGTTAAAAAAACAAGCCTGAAGGCTTTGTGTCTTAATGCAAGGAGTATCTGCAATAAGGTGGATGAATTGACTGTGCAAATAGATGTTAACAAATATGATGTGATTGGGATTACGGAGATGTGGCTCCAGGATGATCAGGGCTGGGAACTCAACATCCAGGGGTATTCAACATTCAGGAAGGATAGAATAAAAGGAAAAGGAGGTGGGGTAGCATTGCTGGTTAAAGAGGAGATTAATGCAATAGTTAGGAAAGACATTAGCTTGGATGATGTGGAATCTATATGGGTAGAGCTGCAGAACACCAAAGGGCAAAAATCATTAGTGGGAGTTGTGTACAGACCTCCAAACAGTAGTAGTGATGTTGGGGAGGGCATCAAACAGGAAATTAGGGGTGCATGCAATAAAGGTGCGGCAGTTATAATGGGTGACTTTAATATGCACATAGATTGGGCTAGCCAAACTGGAAGCAATACGGTGGAGGAGGATTTCCTGGAGTGCATAAGGGATGGTTTTCTAGACCAATATGTCGAGGAACCAACTAGGAACCATCTTAGACTGGGTGTTGTGTAATGAGAGAGGATTAATTAGCAATCCCGTTGTGCGAGGCCCCTTGGGGAAGAGTGACCATAATATGGTGGAATTCTGCATTAGGATGGAGAATGAAACAATTAATTCAGAGACCATGGTCCAGAACTTAAAGAAGGGTAACTTTGAAGGTATGAGGCGTGAATTGGCTAGGATAGATTGGCGAATGATACTTAAGGGGTTGACTGTGGATGGGCAATGGCAGACATTTAGAGACCGCATGGATGAACTACAACAATTGTACATTCCTGTCTGGCGTAAAAATAAAAAAGGGAAGGTGGCTCAACCGTGGCTATCAAGGGAAATCAGGGATAGTATTAAAGCCAAGGAAGTGGCATACAAATTGGCCAGAAATAGCAGCGAACCCAGGGACTGGGAGAAATTTAGAACTCAGCAAAGGAGGACAAAGGGTTTGATTAGGGCAGGGAAAATGGAGTACGAGAAGAAGCTTGCAGGGAACATTAAGGCAGATTGCAAAAGTTTCTATAGATATGTAAAGAGAAAAAGGTTAGTAAAGACAAACGTAGGTCCCCTGCAGTCAGAATCAGGGGAAGTCATAACAGGGAACAAAGAAATGGCAGACCAATTGAACAAGTACTTTGGTTCGGTATTCACTAAGGAGGACACAAACAACCTTCTGGATATTAAAGGGGTCAGAGGGTCTAGTAAGGAGGAGGAACTGAGGGAAATCTTTATTTGTCGGGAAATTGTGTTGGGGAAGTTGATGGGATTGAAGGCCGATAAATCCCCAGGGCCTGATGGACTGCATCCCAGAGTACTTAAGGAGGTGGCCTTGGAAATAACGGATGCATTGACAGTCATTTTCCAACATTCCATTGAATCTGGATCAGTTCCTATCGAGTGGAGGGTAGCCAATGTAACCCCACTTTTTAAAAAAGGAGGGAGAGAGAAAACAGGGAATTATAGACCGGTCAGCCTGACCTCAGTAGTGGGTAAAATGATGGAATCAATTATTAAGGATGTCATAGCAGCGCATTTGGAAAAAGGTGACATGATAGGTCCAAGTCAGCATGGATTTGTGAAAGGGAAATCCTGCTTGACAAATCTTCTGGAATTTTTTGAGGATGTTTCCAGTAAAGTGGACAAGGGAGAACCAGTTGATGTGGTATATTTGGACTTTCAGAAGGCTTTCGACAAGGTCCCACACAAGAGATTAATGTGCAAAGTTGAAGCACATGGGATTGGGGGTAGTGTGCTGATGTGGATTGAGAACTGGTTGTCAGACAGGAAGCAAAGAATAGGAGTAAATGGGTACTTTTCAGAATGGCAGGCAGTGACTAGTGGGGTACCGCAAGGTTCTGTGCTGGGGCCCCAGCTGTTTACATTGTACATTAATGATTTAGACGAGGGGATTAAATGTAGTATCTCCAAATTTGCGGATGACACTAAGTTGGGTGGCAGTGTGAGCTGCGAGGAGGATGCTATGAGGCTGCAGAGTGACTTGGATAGGTTAGGTGAGTGGGCAAATGCATGGCAGATGAAGTATAATGTGGATAAATGTGAGGTTATCCACTTTGGTGGTAAAAACAGAGAGACAGACTATTATCTGAATGGTGACAGATTAGGAAAAGGGGAGGTGCAACAAGACCTGGGTGTCATGGTACATCAGTCATTGAAGGTTGGCATGCAGATACAGCAGGCGGTTAAGAAAGCAAATGGCATGTTGGCCTTCATAGCGAGGGGATTTGAGTACAGGGGCAGGGAGGTGTTGCTACAGTTGTATAGGGCCTTGGTGAGGCCACACCTGGAGTATTGTGTACAGTTTTGGTCTCCTAACTTGAGGAAGGACATTCTTGCTATTGAGGGAGTGCAGCGAAGATTCACCAGACTGATTCCCGGGATGGTGAGACTGACCTATCAAGAAAGACTGGATCAACTGGGCTTGTATTCACTGGAGTTCAGAAGAATGAGAGGGGACCTCATAGAAACGTTTAAAATTCTGACGGGTTTAGACAGGTTAGATGCAGGAAGAATGTTCCCAATGTTGGGGAAGTCCAGAACCAGGGGTCACAGTCTAAGGATAAGGGGTAAGCCATTTAGGACCGAGATGAGGAGAAACTTCTTCACCCAGAGAGTGGTGAACCTGTGGAATTCTCTACCACAGAAAGTAGTTGAGGCCAATTCACTAAATATATTCAAAAGGGAGTTAGATGAAGTCCTTACTACTAGGGTGATCAAGAGGTATGGTGAGAAAGCAGGAATGGGGTACTGAAGTTGCATGTTCAGCCATGAACTCATTGAATGGCGGTGCAGGCTAGAAGGGCTGAATGGTCTACTCCTGCACCTATTTTCTATGTTTCTATGTACCAGCGTAGTCTAAACAGCAAAGCTGTTGCCTCTTCCTCCCTATGGAATGCCCCTGGATAATGACACGGGCTTTATTATATTGTTGCTCCAGTGCTGTGTTTGGGATCCAAACTGATCTCATGAGTCATAAGTAGCTATGGTTTCTTCAGGTGGTGGAAGCCTCTCATGTAGATGTTTGGTATGATAAAGAGCTCTGATGATCATATGCATGCCAGCTCTCAGCTTTGAGCTTTAAGTACATTGTGTAGATTTTATTTTAACACTTCTTTTTAAACTTAGTATTTTAATTACTGTGTTTTTTTAAATGACTGGAATCTCATCGAGAAGGTTCCAGTTAATAAAAGTTCAGGATACATCAATTTAACATCAGTTGTGAGGTGGTTACTGGAATCTATCATCAAGGATAGAGTGACTGAACATTTGGACAAGTTTGAGCTGATCAAAGAAAGTCATCAGGACTTGTGAAGGGTCGGTCACATCTATATTTGAATGTTTTGAGGCGCTCACTAACATGGTCGATAAGGGGCTGCCTATGGATGTTGTCTATATGGACTTCCAGAAGGCATTTGATAAAGTTCTGCACAAGAGATTATTAGCAAAAGAGATTGTGACATGTGTTGGAAATTGGTTGAGCGGTAGGAGACAGAAAGTAGAGATAATGGAAGCGTACTGTAATTGGTGGAATGTGACAAGTGGTGATCCCAATGAATTAGTAATGGGGCCTCAGCTTTTTACCAGATACATCAATGATTTGGATGAAGGTATAGAGAGTTTTATATCCAAGATTACAGATGACATTAGGTTAGGAGGGACAATAAGTTGTACAGATGCGAGCAGGAAGTTACAAAAGGACAGAGACAGATTAAGTGGGTGGGCAAAACTGTGGCAGATGGGGTTCAGCATGGCAAAGTGTGAGGTCATCCACTTGGGATTGAAGGAAAACAAATCAAAATATTTTCTTAATGGTGAGATACTAGAAACTATGGGGGAGTAAAAGTATTTGACTGTACATATACACAAATCACTAAAAGCTCGTGCACAGATACAAAAAGTAATCAAAAAGGCTAATGGAATGTTTGCCTTTATCTTAACGGGGCTAAAAAATAAAAGCGAGGAAATAATGCTTCAGTTATATAGAGCCTTGATAAGACTAGAGTGCTGTCTTCAGTTTTGGGCACCACACCTCAGCAAGGATAAATTGGCCTTAGAGGGGTACAGAACAGATTTGACAGAATAATACTGGAGCTTAAAGGATTAAATTATGAGGACAGGTTGCATAAACGCGCCATGTATTACCTTGAATTTAGAAGGTTGAGGAGAGATCTAAGAGTTATTTAAAATGATAAAAGCATTTGATAAAGTAGATACAGAAAAACGATTTCCACTGGTGCAGTAATCCAGACCAAAGGAGCATAATCTTACAATTAGCGATGCAATTTAAAAGTGAAATCAGAAAGTACTTTTTCACACAAATGGTTTTGGAAATCTGGAACTCTCTAAAAGGCTGTAGATGCTGGGCAATTGAAATTGTCAAGACAAAAACCAACACAAAAGACAAATTCCAATTCGATTTTATAAATTCAAACATGACATAATTCATACAAAAATAAACTAATCACTGTTGCACATTCCCTTAGTGCCTGTCCTCCGTATGATGTTCCTCTCCTAGTGCTTCCACAGTGGCTGTAGCATGGGTGGTTGAAGGCTTTCAAGGATGAGACGTTAAACTGAGGCCCCGTCTACTATCTCAGGTGGATGTAAATGATCCCATGGCACTATTTCGAAGAAGAGCAGGAGAGTTATCCCTGGTGTCCCGGCCAATATTTATCATCTCTCAATCAACGAAACAAAAACAGATTATCTGGTCATTATCAAATTGCTGTTTGTGGGAGTTTGGTGTGGGAATTTGTCGTGTGCAAGTTGGCTGCCGCATTTCCCACATTACTCCTGGGCATGTATTATAGACCCCCAAACAGTGGGAGGGAGATAGAAGAGCAAATATGTAGGCAAATTTCTGTGAAGTCCAAAAACCGTAGGGCAATAATAGTAGGGGATTTTAACTATCCTAATAGTGATTGGGACAAATATAGTGTGAAGGGTATAGTGGGTGCGTAATTCTTAAAATGCATTCAAGAGAACTTTTTATTCAGTATGTAACAAGCCCAACATGAGAGGGGGCGGTTTTGGATTTAGTTTTGGGGAATGAAGCTGGTCAGGTGGAACCGGGTGCCAGTGGGAGAGCACTTGGGTGCCAGTTATGAATAAGGACACAGATAGACCAGGAATAAAAGTCCCAAATTGGGGAAAAGCTAACTTTGCTAAGTTGGGAAGTGATTTGGCCACAGTGGACTGGAAACAGCTACTTGTAGGTAAATCAGTGTCGGAACAGTGAGAGGCATTCAAGGAGGAGATCCGGCGGGCTCAGGCCAAACATGTGCCCTTTAAAGAAAAAAGGTGAGAATAACAATTCTAGAGCCACCTGGATGTCTAGGGACTTACAGGGGAGGATTAAGAAAAAAAGGAAAGCTTATGTCATATACCGATGACTAAATACTGTAGAATCTTTGGAGGAATATAGAAAGTTCAGAGGTAAAATTAAAAAGGATATTAGGAATGCTAAGAGAGCATGAAAACTTCTTGGCAGGTAAAATTAAGGAAAACCCAAAGATGTTCTATAAATATATTAAGAGCAAGAGGATAACTAAAGAAAGCGTAGGGCCTATTAGAGACCATGGGCTAGAACCTCCACTTTTATTGCATGCTTAATGCCCACTTAACATCTATTTTACCGCTGAAATGACGTATAACGTCCATATATTGCCCATTTTGGCACAAAATGGAAACTGGCAGGCATTTTTCAGAAACTTATCGCTGAGCGTTACTTTCCCCATGTGCTTAATGCCGAGAGAAAATATTACCGCCCGCCCACTTTTTATGGGCGGAATCAGCAGAATGGGTGAATTCAATGGCCATAATATCGCCCAGCGTTTCTTTCCGCATGGAATTAATGCTGAGAGTCAATATTAACGCCCGCCCACTGTTTTTTGTCATAAAGAGCATATTTACCCAAACTAGTGGCCATGTAGATCGGCCATCATCAATTTCACCACCTCGCACACGTATCGCCCACAATATCGCTCACTCAAAAAACCGCCCACAAAATGTGGAACTAACCGGAACGAATCACAGCATTGTGGACAGCATGTTGGAGATCACATGTCATGTCCTTTAAAAGGCTGCTGTGCTTCAACCTTGGCGGAGTTCGGATGTACTCTGCAGGTCGTTGGAGTTGATGTGAACATCTCTAAAATCATCTTGACCACACTGTGACCAATTGGAATTGAAGAGGTGTGTTCGTCGGGACATTCCTTGTTTGCGAGCAATCGGTGGAAAGTAGAGAGCTACTGCAATGGACCTGTCCTTTCTCACCCTCTCTTGGTGACCAAATACATGCAGCAGACTTGACATCGCCGAAAGAACCCTCCACTGCATTATGTGCCCAATGAACGAAGTGATAGACAGATAAGGAGGACCAGACGTTACACCCCCCGCAAGTACAAGGAGACACATTCTTATCTCGACTTGCCCGACACCACCTGCCTTCGGAGACTGCGCTTCCAAAAAGAGGTTATCACTGAGGTATGCCAGCTGATAAGGGCAGATCTGCAGCCTGCCAGCATCATCAGAGCTGCACTGTCCATCGAGGTCAAAGTCACCACGGCACTGTTGTTCAATGCCTCGGGTTCTTTTCAGGCCACAGCTGGCAACATTTGCGGACTTTTTCAACATGCCACATATTGCTGCATTAGACAGATCACTGAAGCCCTGTACGCATGCAGGAGGGACTTGATCAGCTTCCCTATGACCAGGGAGACACAGAGTGAGAGGGGCTCTAGGATTCTCCAGAATTGCAAAATTCCCCAAGGTGCAGGGAGTAATAGACAGTAAGGGATTCCAAAGGGATTCCACTCCCTGAATGTCCAACCATCAGCAAATTATACTGGCAGTGAATGCTCAATTTCTGGGCAGCATTCATGGTGCTCACATCCTGCGTGAGAGCACTGTATCTGACTTGTTTAACAAAGAGCCACAAGGTCAATGCTGGATGCTTGGGGACAAAGGATATGGCCTCGCCACCTGGCTGATGACTCCCCTGCGTGACACCCACACTGAGGCCAAGAGGCGATACAACGAGAGCCACAGAGCAACTCGCAATATCGTGGAGAAAACCATTGGAGTGCTCAAGCAGTACTTTAGATGCCTGGACCACTCAGGAGGTGAGCTCCAATACCACCCTGAGCAGGTAGCTCAATTTGTGGTGGTGTGCTCCATGCTACAAAACTTGGCTATCAGGAGGGGACAAGAATTGCCTGATGAGTTTGACAGTCCACCTCACCAGAGGGAGGATAAGGAAGACGAGGAGGCAGATGCTGACATCGGCCCAGGCAATCAGGCTGATGCTGAAGCCATGCCCCCGGCCCCCTGCAGACCGCATGAAAGGGCCCATGGTGACATGATAGCTGCAAGAGCCTTATGTCAGGAGCTCATCAATGATCGCTTTGCCTGAAAGAATGTTGGTGTTATTTACAAGGCTGATACACTGCTGGGTGTGCAGGTCATACATTAATGGTGGGCATCACCTTGGTGACAGTTAAAGTTTAAGTTGATTGAAATTAAGTATGATTATACCCTTTGATGTTAAGGAATCACCAGTGTGTAATGGTGCAGCTATCTGAGCCGATGTGCTGCAAGGTTTTGTTAAATAAAAAAACATTTAAATCGAGCATTAGTCTGAAATCATCAATATTTCTGTACAAATCAACCCTTCACCCCCTCCCCCTGCTTCTCCTCCCCACCTCTACCTCTTTCCCTTACCCTCCTGACTCCAAGCCGCCTGGCCGAGGAGGTCCTCAGGCGATGCTTTATTGGGGGGGGGAACTCGGGGGAGGGGGGGCTGACGGCCGAAGCACTGCTTGGATGGATACGGGAGAGGATGGTCCCGAGGTGAGAACGTGCTCCGAGCCAGAAGCAAGATGATGCTGCTGGCTCTCATGTGTGGTTGGCAATGGGGGTGTGTCACCTTGGGGTGCAGTGCGGAGGTCCGGGACCACTGGGAACCCTCAGCCACCAGTGTTCCTGGCTACCGGCTCCTGGGCCTCCTCCATCCCTTTCATGTTATATATTATTTGTTGGACAAAAACTTGGTGCCAACTATGTTCTTGGTGCTTAGTCGGCTTTTTGCTGCTGGTGAATCTCCGTCGTTCCTCCCACAATAGCCAAACAAGCAAACACCACAGCCACACACGCCTTCAGTGCCTCTGAGCTCCCTCTCTCTGTGTCTCCTCTTCTGCGCATGTCATGATGACCCTGGACCTCCTGAATCGCGAGAATCGAGCGTTGCCATGCCGTTGCTAAGGACGGCCACACGTTATGGCAGAAGGTCAATAAAATTTAACGCTACCACCCATTTGATATCGCTCACGGTAATGCCCATTTTCAAAAATGTAAAATAGGTGTTTTGAGAATGGGCGAGACGTCGGTGAGCTGAAAACCCTTTTTTAATGCCCACGCCGGAAATAACGCCCATTTTTGGGCGATAAGCACAAAAGTGGAGATTCTAGCCCCAAGAGGGTAATCTCTGTGTGGAGGTGGAAGATGTTGGTATGGTTCTTAATGAATACTTTACGTCTGTTTTCACAATGGAAAGGGGAAATGTAGATACTGCTATTGAAGAGGAGTATGAAGTTCTCGATGAAATAAACACAGTGAGAGAAGAGGTATTAAGGGGTTTAGCAGCTTTGAAAGTAGGTAAGTTCCCAGGCCCGGATGAAATGTAAGAGTAAAAGCAGAGGCCTTGACCATCATTTTCCAGTCCTCTTTGGATTCAGGAATGGTGCTGGAGGACTGCTAATGTGCTACCCTTGTTTAAGAAGGGAGAAAGGGATAGGCCGAGTAATTACAGGCCTGTCAGCCTAACGTTAGTGGTGGGTAAATTATTGGAAAAAATCCTGAAAGGCAGGATTAATCTACATTTAGAAAGACAAGGATTAATTAGGGATAGTCAGCATGGATTTGTTAAGGGAAGTTAGTGTTTGACTAACTTGATTGAATTTTTCGAGGAGGGAACAAGGAGGGTTGATGAGGGTAGTGCGTACGATGTAGTGTATATGGACTTTAGCAAAGCTTTTGGTGAGGTCCCTCTTTGTGGACTGGTCATGAAGGTTAAAGCCCATGGGATTCAGGGCAAAGTGACAAGTTGGATCCAAAATTGGATTAGAGATCAGAAGCAAAGGGTAACGGTTGATGGATATTTTTATGATGGGAAGGATTTTTCCAGCAGGGTTCCGCAGGGTTCAGTACTGGGTCCCTTGCTTTTTGTGGTATACATCAATAATCTAGATTTGAATATAGGGAGTATGATTAAGAAGTTTGCAGATGAAACTAAAATTGGCTGTGTGGTTGATAATGAAGAGGAAAGTCATGGACTGCAGGAGGATATCAATCTACTGGTCAGGTGGGCAGGACAGTGGCAAATAGAATTTAATTCAGACAAGTGTGAGGTAATGCACTTGGGGAGGGCTAATTGATAGAGATTGTTGGTATGTGGGTGATGGGCATCCAGTCAATTGAGCAGTGGATGAGGCTAGTGGTGCAGTTGGTAGAATATGCCTTTTGAAGATGATCTCACTCACCTTGACAACTCGTGTCTTCTTCATGCACTGCATCCAAGTTCTTGGTGCAACACTTCTGGCATTGACTTCCACCGCTACTTCTTTTCACTGTCTCCTGAGCATATATCTGGAGGGCTACCTGTCCTCTGCGAATATAGGATGTCTCTAATTTTCACTTCTTCCACCAAGACCTCCAGTGCATTATCTGAAAACCTTTGTGCTCACTCTCTCACATGTTCAGCCATTGCTCAAAGTATCAGAGACCAGAATTGTTTCTGAAATAACTTCCACCACTTCTGCAACCACAATGCACATCCCCTTTAAGAGGAGCAGGCTGCCTTTAAGTAGTGGTAGTCACTCGTGACTTGGACAGGTTAGGTGAGTGGGCAAATGCATGGCTGATGCATTATAATGTAGATTAACGTGAGGTTATCCACTTTAGTGGCAAAAACAGGAAAGCAGAATATTATCTGAATGGTGACAGATTAGAAAAAGGGGAGGTGCAACAAGACCTGGGTGTCATTGAAAGTTGGCATGCAGATACAGCAGGTGGTGAAGAAGGCAAATGGCATGTTGGCCTTCATAGCGAGAGGATTTGCGTATAGGAGCGGGGAGATCTTACTGCAGTTGTACAGGGCCTTGGGGAGGTCACACCTTGAATATTATGCACAGTTTTGGTCTCCTAATCTGAGGAAGGACATTCTTGTTATTGAGGGAGTGCAGCGAAGGTTCACCAGACTGATTCCCGGGATAGCAGGACTGACATATGAAGAAAGACTGGATCGACTAGGCTTATATTCACTGAAATTTAGAAGAATGAGAGGGGATCTAATAGAAACATAGAAAATTCTGATGGGATTGGACAGGTTAGATGCAGGAAGAATGTTCCCGATGTTGGAGAAGTCCAGAACCAGGGGTCATAGTCTAAGGATAAGGGGTAAGCCATTGAGGACCGAGATGAGGAGAAACTTCTTCACTCAGAGAAATGTGAATCTGTGGAATTCTCTACCACAGAAAGTTGTTGAGGCCAGTTCATTAGATATAATCAAAAGGGAGTTAGATGTTGCCTTTACGGCTAAAGGGATCAAGGGGTATGGAGAGAAAGCAGGAATGGGGTACTCAAGTTACATGATCAACCATGATCATATTGAATGGTGGTGCAGGCTCGAAGGGCCAAATGACTTACTCCTGCACCTATTTTCTATGTTTCTATGTGATCCCCACGCACATTTATGGAGGTTGTCCTATTTCTACCATTTGTGTCTGCAGTTCAGGAAAGAGCCAGGTAAATTTATTGACTAGCTGTCATGGGGGCTTGTGGTTGTTTCCGCTCAACTGCCTCCAAATAAGCCCCTTTGAAAAGGGCTTTGTCCATCACTAAGTGTAAAGAACCAGTAACATTCTGTCATGTATGTACTTTTGGGACCACTAGCCACTAGATGGCGTCACTGTTGGAGACCATTGGCTACACGCACGTGTGTGCAGCCCAAGTATAAAAGGCCAGCAATTTTGTATATTTGTCACTTTGGGCCTTAATAAAGCAGAGCCAATGTCATACCTCTTGGAGTTAAACAGTACTCAGTCTAACAATTATTGCATACACAACATTTGGCGACAAGGCAACAAGAACCTTTGCATGCAAAAATGAGCACAATTGGATTGTTGGATTTGTGGAAGGAGAAGATTGGGCAGACTTTGTGAGCCATTTGAGCCAGTTCTTCGTGGCCAACAAAATGGAGGAGGTCGGCGACGCAGATCGGCGCCGGGCGATGTTCCTCACGGTTTGCGGTCCAAAAATTTATCGTCTGATAAAGAATCTACTGCTGCCTGTGAGTCCAACAGATAAAACATATGAAGAATTGTGTACACTGGTACAGGACCACTTTAAGCCAGACAAAGGCATCATCATCTCGAGATACAGATTTTGCATGCATGTTCACTCAGAGGGCCTGAATGCGGCGGAATTCATTGCCGACCTGAGACGTCTAGCAGGACCGTGTAAGTTTGGGGCTGTGTTGGCAGACATGCTGCGGGACTTCTTTGTAATCGGCATCAACCATGAGGTGATCCTGCGTAAACTACTGGCAGTGGAGACGTTGGACTTGAACAGGGCCATCACAATCGCTCAGTCATGTATGATGACAGATAGAAGTCTACAGCAGATATCAGTGAAAAATCGAAACTCGGCAAGTACTGTAAATATGATTGATTCAGCATTCGGCAGGGTGGCACATGGCAGGGCCTACCCAACTGCGTACACGAAACCTGTGGCTGCCTAAAGTCTGCCAGCGGGAATGCATCCGATTCTCCGTGTTGGCGTTGCAGGGGAAATCACCGGCACCAGCAGTTCTGATTTAAGCAATATAGTTGCAAAGACTGTCTGAGAGTAGGGCATCTCCAGCGCAAATGTCCGCAGATGAGCAAGTGTGCTGCGACACACTATGTGGAGGATGATGGTCAGACTAGCGTGGATCCGGATACGCAATCCAAGATACCAGAGGAGGAAGTATATTGACTGTACTTGTTCCTAACTAAGAGCAAACCAATAATGATCAACGTGAAATTTAATGGGGTGCCAGTAACGATGGAACTGGACACGGGGCTGAATCAATCGATAATGAGCCAGACGGCATTTGACAAGCTGTGGGATACTAAGGCTGTGAGGCCCAGGCTGAGTTCAGTCACTGCCAAGTTGCGCACGTTCACCAAAGAACTCATAACGGTGATTGGCAGTGCCACAATTAAAGTGTTGTATGACGGTGTGGTTCACGAGTTACCGCTATGGCTTGTCCCAGGCAATGGCCCTAAGCTGTTCGGCAGGAACTGGCTTGAAAAAATCAGATGCGATTGGAACGATATTATGGCGTTGTCGTCGGAGAAAGATGCATGTGCCCAAGTACTGAGCAAGTTCCCCTCGCTGTTCGAGCCAGGCATCGGCAAGTTCATGGGAGCCAAGGTTAAGATCCACATGGACTCGGATGCAAGACCCGTCCATCATAAAGCTTGGACAGTTCCGTATATGATGAGCGAGAAGGTCAAAATCGAACTGGATAGACTCCAGTGTGAAGGGATCATATCACCGGTTGAATTTAATGAATGGGTCAGCCCCATTGTTCCTGTGCTGAAAAGTGATGGCACAGTCAGAATCTGTGGAGACTACAAAGCTATGATCAACAGGGTTTCCAAACAGGATCAGTACCCATTACCGAAGGCTAATGACTTGTTTGCAATGCTAGCTGGGGGGAAGTCATTCACCAAACTGGACTTGACGTTGGCCTACATGATACAGGAGCTGGTAGAGACGTCGAAGAGACTTACGTGCATTAACACGCATAAAGGACTGTTTATTTATCACAGGCGCCTTTTGGAATTCGCTCGGCTGCAGCAATATTTTAGAGGAACATGGAGAGTCTACTGAAGTCCTTTCCCAGAACCGTCGTGTTCCAAGATGACATCTTGATGACAGGTCGTGACTCAGAGGAAATTCTACATCGTCGAAACAAAGTGGGACTCAGACGGAAATGCTCAAAGTGTGTCTTCATGGCACTTGAGGTCGAATTCCTGGGGAAGAAAATTGTTGCTGACGGCATCAAGCCCATGGACGCGAAAACCAAGGCCATCAAGAATGCATCCAAGCCGCAGAATGTGACGGCGCACCGTTTGTTCCTGGGTCTACTCAACTACTTCGGTAACTTCCTACCTAAATTGAATACAATATTAGAACCACTGCACGTGCTGCTCAGAAAAGGCGACAATTGGGTGTGGGGTGCGTCTCAAGACAGAGCTTTTGAGAATGCTGGTATATTATGACCAATGTAAATGTTTAGTATTGGCCTGTGATGCTTCATCATATGGAATTGGTTGCGTACTCCAATAAGCTAATGAGTCGGGTAAACTTCAACCAGTTATGTATCCTTCATAGAAGCATAGAAACATAGAAAATAGGTGCAGAAGTAGGCCATTCGGTCCTTCGAGCCTGCACCATCATTCAATATGATCATGGCTGATCATGCAACTTCAGTACCCCATTCAAAAAGTTTGTCTCAAGCGGAAAGAGCCTACAGCATGGTAGAGAAAGAAGCACTAGCCTGTGTGTATGGGGTTAAAAAGGTGCATCAGTATCTGTTTGATCTTCGGTTTGAACTGGAGACAGATCATTGGCTGCTCATTTCACTGTTCTCTGAAAACAAAGGTATCAATACCAAAGCTTCATCCGCATCCAGAGGTGGGCACTGAAATTATCCGCTTATGATTATGTCATTCGCCATAGACCTGGCACCGAGAATTGTGCTAATGCTTTGAGCCGTCTGCCATTGCCGACACCGGAGGTGGAAACGCCACAACCGGCGGACCTATTGTTAGTTATGGACGCTTTTGAGAGTGAAGGAACCCCTGTCATGGCTCAACAAGTTAAGACCTGGACCAGCCAGGACCCGATTTTATCGATGGTGAAGAGTTGCATCCTCAAAGGTGATTGGTCTGCCATACCCAAGCAAATGTGCGAAGAGACAAAACCTTACATTCGTCGCAAAAAAGAGGCATATAAATTGGTGAGAAAAAGCAGCAAATCTGAGAATTGGGAGAAATTTAGAATTCAGCAGAGGAGGATAAAGGGTTTAACTAGAAGGGGAAAATAGAGTATGAGAGGAAGCTTGCAGGGAACATAAAAACTGACTGCAAAAGCTTCTATAGATATGTGAAGAGAAAAAGATTTGTGAAGACTGACATAGATCCTTTGCAGTCAGAATCAGGTGAAGGGTCCACAGCCAGATAGGGAATGAAAGTCCAACAGGAAGAGCAGTGCAAGGAAGGTAGTGCAGGGATCCCCTGCGGTCATCCCCCTGCAAAACAGATACACCGTTTTGAGTACTGTTGAGGGGGCTGACTCTTCAGGGGAGAGCAGCAGCAGCCAAGTTCATGGCACCGTGGCTGGCTCTGCTGCATAGGAGGGCAGGAAAAAAAGTGGGAGAGCTATAGTGACAGGGGATTCGATTGTAAGGGGAATAGATAGGCGTTTCTGCAGCCGCAACCGAGACTCCAGGATAGTTTGTTGCCTCCCTGGTGCAAGGGTCAAGGAT
Source organism: Pristiophorus japonicus (assembly GCF_044704955.1). Classification (NCBI taxonomy): domain Eukaryota; kingdom Metazoa; phylum Chordata; class Chondrichthyes; family Pristiophoridae; genus Pristiophorus; species Pristiophorus japonicus. The sequence goes on from NC_091981.1 coordinate 227,350,383, forward strand.
GTCTCGGAGCGGGTGCAGGACATTCTGAAAAGGGAGAGTGAACAGCCAATTGTCATGGTGCATATAGGTACCAACAATATAGGTATAAAACGGGATGAGGTCCGACGAGACGAATTTAGGGAGATAGGAGCTAAATTAAAAAGTAGGACCTCAAAAGTAGTAATCTCAGGATTGCTACCAGTGCCACGTGCTAGTCAGAGTAGGAATCGCAAGATAGCTCAGATGAATACGTGGCTTGAGCAGTGGTGCAGAAGGGAGGGATTCAAATTCCTGCGACATTGGAACCGGTTCTGGGGGAGGTGGGACCAGTACAAATCGAATGGTCTGCACCTGGGCAGGACCGGAACCAATGTCCTAGTGTTAGCTAGTGCTGTTTGGGAGGAGTTTAACTAATATGGCAGGGGGATGGGAACCTATGCAGGGAGACAGAGGGAAATAAAATGGAGACAGAAGCAAAAGATAGAAAGGAGAATAGTAAAAGTGGAGGGCAGAGAAACCCAAGGCAAAAAACAAAAAGGGCCACTTTACAGCAGAATTCTAAAGGGTCAAAGTGTGTTAAAAGGACAAGCCTGAAGGCTCTGTGTCTCAATGCGAGGAGTATTCGGAATAAGGGGGGTAAATTAACTGGTCAGGTGGCAGTTAACGGATACGATGTGATTGGCTTCACGGAGACATGGCTCCAGGGTGACCAAGGCTGGGAACTCAACATCCAAGGATATTCAACATTTAGGAAGGATAGACAGAAAGGAAAAGGAGGCGGGGTGGTGTTGCTGGTTAAAGAGGAAATGAATGCAATTGTAAGGAAGGACATTAGCTTGGATGATGTGGAATCAGTATGGGTGGAGCTATGGAATACCAAAGAGCAGAAAACGCGAGTGGGAGTTGTGTACAGGCCACCAAATAGTAGTAGTGAGGTTGGGGACAGCATCAAACAAGAAATAAGGGATGTGTGCAATAAAGGTACAGCAGTAATCATGGGCGACTTTAATCTACCTATTGATTGGGCTAACCTAACTGGTAGCAATGCAGTGGAGGAGGATTTCTTGGAGTGTAGTAGGGATGGTTTTCTAGACCAATATGTCGAGGAACCAACCAGAGAGCTGGTCATCCTAGACTGGGCGATGTGTAATGAGAAGGGACTAATTAGCAATCTTGTTGTGCGAGGCCTCTTGGGGAAGAGTGACCATAATATGGTAGAGTTCTTCATTAAGATGGAGAGTGACACAGTTAATTTGGAAACTAGGGTCCTGAACTTAAAGAAAGGTAACTTTGATCGTATGAGGTGCGAATTGGTTAGATTAGACTGGCAAATGATACTTAAAGGGTTGACGGTGGATAGGCAATGGCAAACATTTAAAGATCATATGGACAAACTTCAACAATTGTACATCCCTGTCTGGAGTAAAAATAAAACGGGGAAGATGGCTCAACCGTGGCTAACAAGGGAAATTAAGGATAGTGGTAAATCCAAGGAAATGACATACAAATTAGCCAGAAAACGTAGCAAGCTGGAGGACGGGAAGAAATTTAGAATACAGCAGAGGAGGACAAAGGGTTTAATTATGAGGGGGAAAATAGAGTATGAGAGGAAGCTTGCCGGAAACATAAAAAATGACTGCAAAAGCTTCTATAGATATGTGAAGAAAAAAAGATTAGTGAAGACAAACGTAGGTCCCTTGCAGTCGGATTCGGGTGAATTTATAATGGGGAACAAAGAAATGGCAGACCAATTTAACAAGTACTTTTGTTGTGTCTTCACAAAGGAAGACACAAATAATCTTCCGGATGTACTAGGGGTCCAAAGGTCTAGTGAGAAGGATAAACTGAAGGATATCCTTATTCGGCGAGAAATTGTGTTAGGGAAATTGCCGATAAATCCCCAGAGCCTGATAGTCTACATCCCAGAGTACTTAAGGAAGTGGCCCTAAAAATAGTTGATGCATTGGTGATAATTTTCCAACAGTCTATCGACTCTGGATCAGTTCCTATGGACTGGAGGGTTGCTAATGTAACACCAGTTTTTAAAAAAGGAGGGAGAGAGAAAACAGGTCATTATAGACCACTTAGACTGACATCAGTAGTGGGGAAAATGTTGGAATCAATCATTGAGGATGAAATAAAAGCACATTTGGAAAGCAGTGATCGGATTGGTCCAAGTCAGCATGGATTTATGAAGGGGAAATGATGCTTCACAAATCTTCTGGAATTTTTTGATGATGTAACTAGTAGAATGGACAGAGGAGAACCAGTGGATGTGATGTATTTTGACTTTCAAAAGGCTTTTGACAAGGTCCCACACAAGAGATTGGTGTGCAAAATCAAAGCACATGGTATTGGGGGTTAAGTATTGACGTGGATAGAGAACTGGTTGGCAGACAGGATGCAGAGAGTCGGGATAAGCAGGTCCTTTTCAGAATGGCAGGCAGTGACTAGTGGAGTGCCGCAGGACTCTGTGCTGCGACCCCAACTCTTTACAGTATATATTCATGATTTAGATGATGGAATAGAGTGTAATATCTCCAAGTTTTCAGATGACACTAAACTGGGTGGCGGTGTGAGCTGTGAGGAGGATGCTAAGAACTGCAGGGTGATTTGGACAGGTTACGCGAGTGGGCAAATACATGGCAGATGCAGTATAATGTAGATAAATGTGAGGGGGCAAAATACATCAGAATTTTAAACATTTCTATGAGATCCCCTCTCATTCTTCTGAACTCCAGTGAATACAAGGATGAGAGGGGATCTCATAGAAACATATAAAATTCTGACGGGGCTGGACAGGTTAGATGCAGGAAGAATGTTCCCAATGTTGGGGAAGTCCAGATCCAGGGGACACAGTCTAAGGATAAAGGGTAACCCATTTAGGACTGAGATGAGGAGGAACTTTTTCACTCAGAGAGTTGTTAACCTGTGGAATTCCCTACCGCAGAGAGTTGTTGATGCCAGTTCATTGGATATATTCAAGAGGGAGTTAGATATGGCCCTTGTGGCTAAAGGGATCAAGGGGTATGGAGAGAAAGCAGGAACAGGGTACTGAAGGAATGATCAGCCATAATCTTATTGAAAGGTGCTGCAGGCTCGAAGGGCCGGATGGCCTACTTCTGCATCTATTTTCTATGTTTCTATGTTTCTATGTTTCTTCTATTTATAATAGGGAACAAAGAAATAGCAGACCAATTGAACAAATACTTTGGATCTGTCTTCACGAAGGAAGACACAAATAACCTTCCGGAAATACTAGGGGTTCGAGGGTCTAGCGAAAGGGAAATCCTTATTAGTCAGGAAATTGTGTCAGTGAAATTGATGGGATTGAAGGCCGATAAATACCCGGGGCCTGATAGTCTGCATTCAAGAGTACGTAAAGCAGTAGCCCTAGAAATAGTGTGTGCATTGGTGATAATTTTCCAACATTCTATTGACTCTGGATCAGTTCCTATGGACTGGAGGGTAACTAATGTAACACCACTTTTTAAAAAAGGAGGGAGAGAGAAAACGGGTAATTATAGACCGGTTAGCCTGACATTGGTGGTGGGAAAATGTTGGAATCAATTATTAAAGATGAAATAGCAGCGCATTTGAAAACCAGTGACAGGATCGGTGCTAGTCAGCATGGATTTATGAAAGGGAAATCATGCTTGACAAATCTCCTAGAATTTTTTGAGGATGTAACTCATAGAGTGGACAAGGGAGAACCAGTGGACATGGTGTATTTGAACTTTGAAAAGGCTTTTGACAAGGTCCAACACAAGAGATGGGTGTGCAAAATTAAAGCACATGGTATTTGGGGCAATGTACTGACGTGGATAGAGAATGGGTTGGCAGACAGGAAGCAGAGAGTCAGAATAAACGGGTCCTGTTCAGAATGGCAGACAGTGACTAGTGGGGTGCCGCAGGACTCAGTGTTGGGACCCCAGCTGTTTACAATATACATCAATGATTTTAGATGAAGGAATTGAATGTAATATGTCCAAGTTTGCAGATGACACTAAACTGGGTGGTGGTGTGAGCTGTGAGGAGGATGCTAAGAGGCTGCAGGGTGACTTGGACAGGTTAGGTGAGTAGGCAAATGCATGGCAGATGCAGTATAATGTGGATAAATGTGAGGTTATCCACTTTGGTGGAAAAAACAGGAAGGCAGAATATTATCTGAATCATGACAGATTATGAAAAGCGAGGTGCAACGAGACCTGGGTGTCATGGTACATCAGTCATTGAAGTTTGGCATGCAGGTACAGCAGGCGGTGAAGAAGGCAAATGGCATGTTGTCCTTCATAGCTAGAGGATTTGAGTATAGGAGCAGGGAGGTCTTACTGCAGTTATACAGGGCCTTGGTGAGGCCTCATCTGGAATATTGTGTTCAGTTTTGGTCTCCTAATCTAAGGAAGGATGTTCTTGCTATTGCGGGAGTACAGCGAAGGTTCACCAGATTGATTCCCGGGATGGCAGAAGTGACATTTGAGGAGAGACTGGATCAACTGGGCTTGTATCCACTGGAGTTTAGAAAATTGAGAGGGGATCTCATAGAAACATATAAAATTCTGATGGGATTGGACAGGTTAGAGGCAGAAAGAATGTTCCCGTTGCTGGTGAGTTCCAGAACCAGGGGTCACAGTCTAAGAATAGAGGGTAAGCCATTTAAGACCGAGATGAGGAGAAACTTCTTCATTCATAGAGTGGTTAACCTGTGGAATTCTCTACTGCAGAAATTTGTTGAGGCCAGTTCGCTAGAGATATTCAAAAGGGAGTTAGATATGGCCCTAACGGCCAAAGGGCTCAAGGGGTATGGAGAGAAAGCAGGTTGAATGATCAGCCATGATCTTATTAAATGGCGGTGCAGGCTCGAAGGCCGAATGGCTTACTCCTGCACCTAATTTCTATGTTTCTATGTTTCTATGAAGTGTCTCTTCAGTCGGATTGTATACTTTTGGGTAATCGTGTTGTTATGCCCAAGAAAGGGAGAGAGAAATTTGTATGTGAACTACATAGCACACATCCCGGCATTGTAATGATGAAAGCTATTGCCAGGTCTCATGTATGGTGGCCGGGAATTGACTCTGAGCTGGAATCATGCGTGCATCAGTGCAACACTTGCAGCTCAGCAAGGCAGCAGCGGAATCGCCGCTGAGTCTGTGGTCATGGCCGTCGAAACCATGGTCCAGGATCCACATCGACTTTGCAGGTCCTTTCCTGGGGAAGATGATTTTAGTTGTGGTGGATGCATATTCGACGTGGATAGAGTGTATAATCATGTCATCCAGCACATCCACAGCTACCATTGAGAATCTCAGTGCCATATTCGCGACACATGGTCTGCCTGACATCGTTGTTAGCGACAACGGATCGTGCTTCACCAGTCAGGAATTTCAAGAGTTCATGAAACTCAATGGTATCAAACATGTAAGGTCAGCACCTTTCAAACCTGTATCCAATGGGCAAGCAGAACATGCTGTCCAAATCATAAAGCAGAGTATGAAGCGAGTAACCCAAGGGTCACTGCATACTGCTTAGTTACAGGACAAGACCACACATGCTTACTGGCGTCTTGCCTGCTGAACTAATGATGAAGAGAGGTCTTAAGACCAAGCTATCTCTTGTACACCCTAACTTGAATAATCATGTTGAATATAGAAGACAAATCAGCAAGGGTGTCACGATCGCGCAACTATGTCACGCGATATTTCTGTAAATGATCCTTTATATGTTCTGAATTATGGTTAGGGTCCCAAGTGGATTGCTGGTATTGTCGTGGCCAAGGAGGGCAACAGAGTATTTATTATCAAGCTCAAAAATGGGCAAACATGCAGGAAACATATGGATCAGACAAAGCTGCGGCACAAAGACGAACCAGAACAGTTGGAGGAAGAGACAATCGACGACCAACCAACCTACCCTCAGTCTTCAGAGGACTCAGTGGTCATCAGTGAATCGGGACTTTCAATCACTGACATGTTCAATGAAAATGGACTTTCAATCCCTGACATGGCCATTGCCACTCCCACCAGGTCAGCCACACAGCCACCAGTCACAGCAGACTCTGAACACTCACCCAAGGCTGGAGTTGAACTGAGATGGTCAACCCGGGAGCGTAAAACACCGGACCATCTCAATTTGTAAAAGACTGTGTTAATATCTCGACGGGGGCGGGGGGGGGGGCGGCGGGTATTGTCATGTATTTACTTTTGGGATCACTAGAAACATAGAAACATAGAAAATAGGTGCAGGAGTAGGCCATTCGGCCCTTCGAGCCTGCACCACCATTCAATAAGATCATGGCTAGCCACTGGATGGCATCACTGTTGGAGGCCATTGGGCTGCATGCACATGTGTGCAGCCCAAGTATAAAAGACCAGCCATTTCGTATATTTGTCACTTTGGGCCTTAATAAAGCAGAGCCAAGATCACACCTCTTGGAGTTAAACAGTACTCAGTCTAACAGTTATTGCATACACAACACATTCTGTAACAAGTACAGAAGCAACAAAACAATGTGTTATTCAAAAAGCAAAAATAAAGACCTTTCTTGGCAATATCAGCCTGTCCTTTAAAACAGATAGAGGCCGAGATTCAGTCGCGCCCTGGTTGGGCGGTAACCACTGCGAGGCGGGATTTCCTGCGCCCGGCATGGAAGACATGCCCCGACAGCGAAATTGGAGTTTCACGCGCTCCATTTCCTTTCGAGGGCGGGACTGGGATGCTAACCACGGGAATATTCCAATGCTAGTCTGGCAGGAACACAGGGCCCTCCCCTTCCAATTCTGCATAGGGGAGAAGGAACCACCACTTCACCACTAGGGTGTCTCATGTCGGGCATGCGAACGATATGGCCTGCTCAACGGAGCTGGTTGAGCGTGGTCAGTGCTTTGATGCTGGGGATGTTGGCCTGAGCGAGAATACTGACGTTGGTGCGTCTATCTTCCCAGTGGATTTGCAGGATCTTGCGGAGGCAGCATAAGTGGTACTTCTCCAGCGCTTTGAGATGTCTGCTGTATATGGTCCATGTCTCTGCATATGGTCCACTGTCCTGTAGACTATAAGCTTGGTGCCAGATTTAAGGTCCTGGCCTTCAAACACTCTCTTCCACAGGCGACCGAAGACTGCGCTGGCACACTGGAGGCAGTGTTGGACCTCGTCATGGTCCACGTTGTGCAAGGCTGCATTGTGGATTTTGATGACCAGGGGCCGTGCTGTGTGGTGGGGTCAGGTTGGTGGAGGACCTTTGTCTCACGGATGGTTGGTGTAAGGTCCATGATTTCGTACGCCTCGGTGAAGGTGTTGATGATGGCTTGGAATTCGGCCTCTGAGTGTGCACAGACGTAAGCATCATCCGCATACTGAAGTTCAATGACAGAGGATGGGATGACCTTGAATCTAGCCTGGAGGCGGCGAAGGTTGAACAGGTTCCCATTGGTTCTATAGTTTAGTTCCACTCCAGCAGGGTGCTTGTTGAGAGTGCAATGAAGCATTGTCGCAAGGAAGATTGAGAAAAGCATTGGTGCAATGACGCAGCCCTACCTGACCCTGGTCCAGATATGGATTGGGTCTCTGGTAAATCCGTTGGTCAGGATCACGGCTTGCATGTCATCATGGAGCAGGTGGATGATGGTAACAAACCTTTGCGGGTAGCCGAAACTGAGGAGGACGCTCCATAGTCCCTCATGGTTGACAGTGCCAAAGGCCTTTGTGAGGTCAGAGAAGGCCATGTAAAGGGTTGATGCTATTCCCTGCATTTCTCTTGTAGTTGTCGCGCGGTGAAGATCCTAAGCAAGTGCTCTAATTGGAACTCCTACATGGCAAGCGAGCCCAAGGTGGGCAGAGGAAACGTTTCAAGGACACCCTCAAAGCCTCCTTGATAAAGTGCAACACCCCTACTGGCACCTGGGAATCCCTGGCCCAAGACTGCCCAAAATGGAGGAAGCGCATCCGAGAGGGCGATGAACACCTCGAGTCTCATCGCCGAGAACATGCAGAAATCAAGCGCAGACAACCGAAGGAGCATGCGAAAAACCAGTCTCCTCTCACACCCTTTCCTTCAACCACTGTCTGTCCCACCTGTGACAGAGACTGTAATTCCTGCATTGGACTGTGCAGCCACCTGAGAACTCACTATTAGAGTGGAAGCAAGTCTTCCTCGATTCCAAGGGACTGCCTATGATGATGACCAGTGAGCGGGGTGCCGCGGCAGCAGCCTGGCACAGAAGCTGAGTGGCGGGCTGTAGCATCGCGGCACGGACCCCGCAAATTGGACAAGGCAAGGCCGCAAGTGCAAAGTCCCAGGCGAGAAGTTGCTTGCGCACCGTTAGCTCCCCCAGAGGTGCTAATGGGAGGCACAAACAATGCAAGTTTCTTCCCCATAGAACCTAAAGGGCAGCTTAGTAATCGGTAGCGGCAACTTTTTCTGGGAGCCGTTTGCCACTGAAGTGCACTGTAGAGGAAGTTTGTGTGTAATGCTATTCAGGTGCAAAATGGCAGCAAAGAATTAATGCCCATTTTTACTCTGAATTGCATTATTTTCTCAGGCACAATTTGGAAGCAGAGCAGTTTGGAATCAGCACTAATAGTTTGAATAATGACTAATATTTCTTTTTGTTTCTGTGTCTATTATTTCGAATATAATTTTTAACACATTTGTTTTCTACATATTAGTAATTTGAATACAAATGACTGACTTGTGAAACATTGTACAGGAAGACAGATAAAGTGGAAGTGGCATTTATGCAATGAGTAACGGGCTTTTGCAAATCACCACTTAATAAAATTGAACATTCAACATACCAGCAAACATTCCTACCCTCAAACCACACTGATTGTTGCTAAGAACCATTATCAACTCCTGGTTGGTTAGTTACAATGTCAGTCACAACATCAGCTGCTACCTCATAGCCTTAAAGCATTTAGGAGAAGCGTGTTACCTCGCTATAACTATCAAGCAACTTTGAGTCACTATCCTGTGCTGCTGAGTAGGAACGTGACTTCTGGAAAAACCTGTGCTAAAAAAAAGCAAAAAAATTATAAAATGAATAGTTCTGCAAATTCCAGATCATCATTCCGCAGATTGAGTATGAGGTCAAATTCAAATTCACAATTGTCTGCTGCCGGCTCATATTCCTCACCAGTTGTTTGCTCCTTCAAGAAAACAATGAGCTATTCCACCCCATCCACCACCTCAAGTTGGCTGAACAAGGACAAAATGTTTGCTGATAACCAATTAGACTTTTCCCTGCTGGACTCCGTAAGTGAGGATTTCAAAGTCTGCCGCACCAACGAGAAAGAAAAACTGATAGACCTGAACAACCGCTTTGTGAGCTACATCGAGAAGGTGAGGTCCATGGAGCAACAAAACAAGATCCTTAATACTGAACTGCAGGAACTGAAGGGCAAAGGCACTTCCAAGATCGGGTACATCTATGAACAGGAGCTTAAGAAACTGCGGCAAGAGGTGGATCAGATCTCGAAGGAGAAATCCAGGATTGAAGTGGCAAGAGACAACTTGTTGGATGATGTCCACAAACTCAAACAAAAGTATGATTGTCTTTTTTACCTTCTTTTTATTTTGAAAGGTGGGGGATAGGGGAGTTGGAGATTATTTCGAGTGTCAGCCATGGCTCAGTGAAGAGCATCCTTGCCTCTGCGATAGAAGGTTGTGGGTTTATAATCCCACTCCTTGAGCATGAAAATTTATGCTGACACTCTTATGCAGTGCTGAGGGAATGCTGCACTGTCAGAGGTGCTGTCTTTCAGATAAGATGTTAAACCGAGGCCCCGTCTGCTCTTTCAGGTGGACATAAAAGATCCTATGGTGCTATTTCGAAGAAGAGCCGGGTAGTTATTCCCCGTGTCCTGGCCAATATTTATCCCTCAATCAACATTACTAAAATTAGATTATCTGGTCATTATCACATTGCTAATTGTGGGAGCTTGCTGTGCACAAATCGGTTGCTGCGTTTCCTACATTACGACAGTGACTGCACTTCAAAAGTACATCATTGGCTTTAAAGTGCTTTGAGATGACCGGTGGTTGTGAAAGGCACGCAATTAATGCTAGTCTTTCTTTTTTTAATTTTCTTTCCACTTCTGACTGGTAAAAATATGAAACTTTTAGTGAGTAGAATTTCTTGTCAATTTCAAATATTTCATAAACTTAATCCAATTTGTTTTTTAGTTACCTGCAAAAATGGTTTAGTTTTAAAACAAACGGGCACTGGGTCTCATTTTGTTGCCCCTCCCAACGAGACTAAGGCCGAGAAATTCGGGTCATTGCTGTCTCCTGTTAGCGCCCCAGACCCTAAATTGGGTATCGCTCCCTAAAGCTGCGCCAGGCGATGCCAGCGACAGCTTTAGGGGAAGTGAACTGGGTGGCCAGCCACTCGCAGGGCCATAGTTAATGGGGACGTGTGGGCCTTTTAAAATAAAATATCTCCGATTTTGTCGTTGGTGCTTTGAACGCGGGATCCGTGCGGTGATCGGTTAGCCTGGCACTGTTGGCATTGCACACTCGCTCCCCGGTGGCTGAAGTAGGACTCTTTCATTACTGCAGAGTTTGCAGCTTGGGCCCTTCCCTTTAATTAAGGGAAGAGCCCCTCCATGCGGCCCAGTGTGTAGCGCTGCACCCCGCTCCTGACACGTCTGCCCCACTACTGCGGCAGAAACAAAGTGGAGTGTGTTATTTCAGGGGTGGTAACCCTAATTTCTCACGAGAGTCGAGACTTCTGCGCCTCGCGACTGTTACCACCCCCAAACGGGGAGGTGCGCAATTCTTCTCCCGAAGTTTGAAAAGCATCCAGGATAAATACTTAAATTGAAACTGCCTCGTATACATCAACATTTTCTTGTGTCTTCACAGTTGTCCCATTAAGCTGATATTTTAAAAAGTGTGATGTCTTAAAATGTCTGTTGGAAACAGGAAGCTTTGATAGTTTACAAAATGTCTAATTTTCTCACATAAATGAAATAATAATGACTATTCAAGTGCTATTCCCATCATTATTTTCTCCAGCAAATTGAAATTAATACATTTTTTTGAATTAGATTAGCCTGACACAATCTATTTACTGTTAGTTTTAAACATCTTGAATCTATGTTCCTATAAAAATTACCCTGAGCAAAGTAGAACTAAATCACAAGTACTGTCTATTCAGTCTCCCCGTGGAAACATCATCAGATTCCCTGACAATCATACTATTGGAATGAAAATCAGATGTGCTCTATAACATGTGAGTGATACACCCACCAGATGAACAGTCCTTGTTACCCCCTTCACCACTCCTGCCACTTTGCATTAAAGAACAGTCAAACCATTCAGCTAATCTCTATATCACTGACATTCTGACTATGCAGACTAACTACAGCTGTATTTGCAATGAAAAGAGACCACACATCAAAATTCCAAATACGAAAAAAGAGCTGAAACGTTATTTACAACAGAAGTTTTAACTAAAATCACCCAAGTGTTTTTCTTGTCAGAAGTTTTCTTCACTCTACATACCTATGAGATGCTCCTCCAGTGGCTTCAGCTGAGTGGGTGAAAGGCTGTTGTTTCTGATGCGGGGACCTTTGGTATGACTGTGGTTGGTGACTCCTGGGTGCTCGAGTCTAAGAGGCCCCAGCTACAGACTGTTGCATTTTGGCTTCCGCTAGCCGAGTCTAACCCAGATGGCTTCCTGGCACAATACTGGGTCGTGGGTTGAGGGGGTGGTGAGGGAGCAAACAAGCCAACATTCTGAGAGAGGTCAACACATGCCAGTCCCGCTGCACCAGTGCCACTCCTGTGGGGCTGAGCTCATTACTTCCACTTATCTGTGGGAGGGCAGAGTGCAGAAGAAGTGATTCTTTGAAACACCCTATCCACTTGATCCACCATTCTCTCCAAAGTTGACATCTGCCTTTCCAAGGTGGATGTCTGTCTATCCAAGATGGAGCACAGGTTTGAGCTCAAAGATTTCATGGCAGCCATTTGAGCTACCACCAAAGCTGCAAAAGGCTGTGAACATTGACTCCTGTTGTGAGTACTCTGCTGCAGTGTCCCTGGAGGTGGCCACACTCTTCAAGGCAGAGTGCTGATGCCCTGGGAGAGGACACAACACAGCAGTGAAATTATTTGCCAGGCCTTCCAATATCTCATACAACTGCTTGTGTGAGGCAAGCCATTTTTTTCTAATTGCTGGCCCCCTGAAGTCCACATCTCTGTCCAATTCGACAGAGCTGGGAGAGGACCTTGCAATGTGGTGAGCTGACTCTTGGGCTGTCCCTGCCACCACTACCTGTTCATACGCATGAGTCTTCGGTGCATCACCATGTGCAGACCCTGCTGAAGGGTTCCCAAAAATTCCCATGAGTCCCTCTCTCTGAAAATTAAAGAAAAGTTCCTCTTGGACTGTTAAGGTGAGCTTTGGATTTTTCAAGTGGAGATCTAAGTTTTAAAAGGAAAAAGGCAAAAGTCGGTCAACCTCATGGAAGCCCCCCCCGCCCCCCCCCCCGCCACCCCGCCTAGTGTTTGGACTTTTTGAAAAGAGAATTCAAAATGGATCTAAATTACAGAAGCCTGAGATCCCCTAAACATCTATGGGAAGGAGCTTATCAATTTTAAGATTCTACAACATTTTGGCTGCGAAAAAGAGTTACCGAATACAGGAGGAGGGGCTAACCTCTGTAAAGCAAATTCATGTATTAAGGATCCCAGACTGTCTGGGGGAACTATGCAGCACCAATTCACCCCCTAAGAGATAATCAAATTACCAGCCATTATCTAAACTACAGAACTCATCCAAAATATGCAAGAAGCCGATTATCCAATCAACTACTATGGAAATCATGAGCCCAACTAGATGGCCAGGAAACTGGACAATCCTAAAACAATGCAAAACCAGTGATAGCACATTATCACACCCTAATCGAGTTATTGCTGACAACTGCTTTGGGCTGAAGATAAGGAAGCCTGTTTTAATATAATTGAAAGCCTGTTCTAGCAGTTAGGGCTGCTTCTAGAGACACTATTGAGGTAGCAGTCTCGTTGCATAAGGTTAACACCAGCCTCAAAAAGTGGGACCCCGGAACATCGGTGAAAGGAATCTCTAAAACCCAGAAGGACAACACCACGACAGCAAACAGGCTTTCAAAACGACTATCAGAAAGTTTCAGACCATCGCGACCAATCAAACAGTCAACCGGAACCAACCCGACAAAACCGAAGAAAAACCAAAGATTTTTCCACTCTACAAGCTAGTCCTACGCTACCAAGGGGTAAAACATTACCTAACGGAACTTTTAAGACTACCCTGACCAAGGAAAAGTGAATACTCACCCCACAAGTCCAATACGCACCTTACTGCATCAGCGGACTCAGCCCAACTAAAGAAGTGACGCAGGTTGAGGTCCTCAACGAGGTCCGGGGTACAGACTACAGAACCCGAACAACTAAGGCGAACCCCAGAGTTTGGAACAGGACCAGGACAACTAAGGCGAACCCCGGAGTTGGAACTGTCAAAAGGGAATTGGCGAGCATGGTCCCTGAAACCCCAGAGTTCTAACCTAGCTAGATAGTGGGTCTGGGAGGTTGGGTTTTTCTTACTGTTCCTACCTGTTGATGTTCTTGTATGTTTTCCCCTTCCAGGTTTTGGGAGGTGGGAGGACTGTGTTCTTTTAATCTGTTATATGTGTTATGTGTTCTTCCCAAATATAGAGCATTTGAGTTGCCATTTCTCCCAATTTGTACCTGATTACTGTGATTATTATAAACGTGTCCTTTTACTCTGTTTGAACACAATAAAACCACCCAACTGACTCTGTCTCAGTTTCTCACAACCCCCAAATCGTCCACAGTCTAGAATCCAGGGTGTGGGGCGCCTCGAAAATGCCAAGGAGTCAGAGAAACCTGACCAAAATAACACCCTTACACCGCTACCATCAAGTAGCCCAGCCATGGTGCCAATCTCTGCTGGTACTTTGGAGTGATGGAGCACATGCCAATGCCTCCTCCAAAAAATTCTCCTCCTCTGGGCTGTATTCTGTAGCGCCCTCTGGCTGTTGAGAAGGACCTAGAGGAAACGGAAAAGAGTTAAGGTGCCATTGGAAGGCTACAAAGTTGCAGAAGACATGCATCACAATATAATTTGATGCGGTCAAGTTGGCTGAATGTGCGTTCTTCCATTACTTAACGAAGGGGTATAAGTAATTATAAGAGACCCTTTTCAGTGACACTCAAGCCTTGGAATGCCCATTATGCACTGCTCTAGCGGGCAAACTTGGATTGCTGCTCCAGCTCATTCAGGATCATGAGGCTAGTTGTGCTGGTAGTGCCTATGCTGAGAGGGAGAAGAAGCAAGATAAAAGCAGAATGAGGAAGTGTTGAATGGGGAGCATGTGTGTGGAATATGAAATGAGGAAGGAGTCCTTGGAGAAGGTGGTGATTATGCAAAGGTTAGCAAGTGAGGAGAATGCTGCGAGTGGCTGGTTTGAAGGGAGGAAGGAAGAGGCAAGTTTGTGTAATGAGAATGAAAGGTGGTGTAGTGTTCCCTTGTAATGAGTGGTGAAAGAAATGATGGATGGAATGGAATTTTTCAGAGTGTTCAGAGGTGGAGAGTAGAACTAGTGCCATGTGTTCTAGAGAGGGGGATAAATAAAGTGTTCAGTCTTACTATTCTAGTGAGGTCATTGAAATGCTTCCTGCACTGGATCTAGGTCCTGGGGGTAACACTCCTGTAACTAATGATGTCTAAAATCTCTCCATACCTGGAGGACAACAGTTCTGGCATGGCTGGGAAACAAGAACTCCCTCTTTGCCCTCAACTCTGCAAATACCACCAGGGAGGCTTCTGACAACCTGGGAGTTTGCCAACGACTCACTTCTCAGACGATTCTTGTTGCAGCACTCTGGAAATGAAAGAAGCCAGAAAGGAATGCAACCTTGCTTTAAGAGATGCATTCCCTCTTTAAATAGACTTCTGACTGACCCGCCGGAAATTGTGCCCCGGTTGGGTCAGCAAATTCAGTGGGAAACCCGCCAGTGAGATGATAATGAAGCCTGGAAATTAAAGTATTCTGGATATGTTTTTGACTGCAGTGGGTAAGTTTTAAAATTAAATTAAAATTCACCCACTAAAAACAGACTCATCTTGCAAAATGTACCCTTCCGTGTAGGTTTTAAACCAAATGAGACATGGTTTAAAGATCCCAAAATCTGCAAAAAGAGCAGAATACATGTTTCCCTCAAATATAATATTTTTATATGACAAATCATGTTCCCCGCCCTTAGAAAACTGTCGGGTTAAACCAACAAATCTAGTATGCACAATAAGGTCACATAGTTCTGAAACAGAGAAAATTGTTGCAATATCATTTTTGCACTGTTTTACCCAGAAAGATCTTTGCATAACATGCTTTTGGAAATCTATGCTTATGACAAGGCATCTTTACAATGAGATGGTGCAACCCACACCACATGCTACTCACAAGAAAGCAGAGAATGGGGGGAACTATTTGTCCTATCCTTCGACAGGCTATTGGTATGTGAATGAAGGCAAAACCCACAGAATGCATTTGATGGTTAGTCCCAGCTCTTTCAAAACCATACTTCAGCTGATTCTGCTATGTTGGAACTCAGAAGCAAAATATATACTGTCTCTGACATGTGTGATAGCCAATAAAAATAGGCACAGAACAAAGTAGTGGACAATATAAGGCTTTACTTTAAAAATAGTGGGCTGGATTTTCGGTTCCGCTCCGCTCCGTTTTTTGCCCCGGAGCGGTGGCAATGGCGGCGGTGAGGTCTTCTGGATGGGCGGTCAGCCTCCAGCGCCCGGCAGTGAACTTCGGGTCTGGTTTTGTGGTGGTGCGGAACAGCACCGCCTGGAACAGCTGCGCCGGTGTGCAATGCCTCTGGTTGCGACACCGGCATGAATTTGAGCTGCTGCCCGACCCGTCCACCCGAGCACGCCTTGCAATGACCACCTGAGAAATCAGGGCGGTCCAACCATTCCGTCAGAGATGAGGTGAGTAATGGACTCCTAAGGTAAGTGTGATTGTTTTTTATTTTTATTGTTTTAGCGATTTATGTTGTGGTGGCATGGGCAATGTTTTGGGAATGTTTTTGTGGGGGCTTTTTCAGTTCACTCCCTCCCCCCCCCCGACCAGGCGCCTCACGGAGCGCTCCCATGCCAGCTCTTTAGCTTGGGAGTTTCCCATCCTAGCACCAAGAGAGGTGTACAACACCTCCCTTAGCGCTGCGCCTCCTGATGCCCAAACTTACCTACTAAGGCGCAAACTATTCCTGGCCGCTAACTTTTCCGCTCTGCCACCATTATCGCCCCAAGAACATAAAAGCCTAAAATCCAGCCTATGTTAAAAATGCAATGCCAGGTCAAACAAATACTTTTTATTAAATACTAATTAAATGTTGCATGGAGTTCCTTTCACTTCAACACTTTTAAACAAAGTGAATATATCAATTGAAACAATGGTCACTAGGTGCACTGTTGGTACTACATGGTCATCATTTAAAATATGGCCTGGAAAGATAAATATGGCAATGTTAGCTTTTCAGGTAAATAATTTTCAGGACTATAGGCCCAAATTTGGCCCGCCGTTTTTTTCGGCGCACCTCCGAGCCCCCCGCCGACATTTTACATCAGAAGCAGTGCCAAAAAAAATCCGTGCGATCATGGCTGATTCTCGGGCTGTCTGTGGAGCTGGTGTGGTGCAGAAGATAGCGAGGGGGGTGGAACTAGGTCCCGGCACTGAAAACAGTGCTGGGACCACTGCACATGCGCGCTAGAGTGGGCTCCGAATGGGCTCCCTCATTGGCGGCCCACTGCTTTCCCTAAGGTAGGAGTTCTATTTTTTATTTGTTATCTACTGATTGATTTTGGTGCTTTAGGTGCAGGGTTCCTTCTATTTTTTTATTTGTTATTTATTGATTGCTTATTACTTTGGTCTTGGTGCTTTAGGTGCAGGGTTCCTTCTATTTTATTTGTTAATTAATTGCTTATTATTTTTTGTGCTTTGTTTGGTGCTTGGTGGTGCTTTAACTGTAATTACTTGCACCGATTCCTTAACTGTAAGTAAGGTCTTTCTGTGCGGACAAAAGTGGACACCAAAGTGGCCCTAAGTTAGTTTACTGTAAAGTCCTTACACAATACCACAAATCCATATGAGGCACATTCTATGGACGAGGTCACTCTGTGACCTGCACCTTTATTCACAGGACCAAGAAGTGCTCTCCTGTGTGGGACCTCCCTTTTTATATACCTGGATGACCAGGTGAGGAGTGTCTCCCACAAGTTCACCCCCTGTGGTCAAGGTGTGCATTTCACAAGTATATACAGTATTGCAGTGTTGTTACATGAAGGTGACATACATGACATTTAGTATAACTTTTTTCTGGCCAAATTGGCATAAATGGTGTAAGTGGCCGGGAACGCCCCCTTTTGAAAAAGAAACTGACCTAACAAAATACCTAACTAACTCACTTATACTGGCGCAAATTAAGTGGCCATATTTGCAACTAAAAAGATACACCAGAAAAATCAAGTTAGACCAAAAAAAACAGTGCAACTCATGGGGAAATTTGGGCTCTATAACTCAGTAATAAGGTAATAGTCTCCACCTGCAAGATAATGCTGCCACTGAATAATGAATATTTTCATTGAACTATTGGAGGACTTTGATTCCTGATGTGGCTTCACACATGGTGGCATTTCCATGGTTTGCTGCCTGAGTGGAGCAAAGAATTTGTGGCGTTAAATTCATCTTGGATGGTAGTGTAAAACATAGCCAATCGATAGTTGGTTTTACACTCCATCCAATTTTATTTTCCATTGAAGTAAATATAATTTAAATACCTTCCTCCTATTAGTTAAATCTGTTGAACTCGCTTACATAGAAACATAGAAACATATAAAATAGGTGCAGGAGTAGGCCATTCGGCCCTTCTAGCCTGCACCGCCATTCAATGAGTTCATGGCTGAACATGCAACTTCAGTACCCCATTCCTGCTTTCTCGCCATACCCCTTGATCCCCCTAGTAGTAAGGACTTCATCTAACTCCTTTTTGAATATATTTAGTGAATTGGCCTCAACTACTTTCTGTGGTAGAGAATTCCACAGGTTCACCACTCTCTGGGTGAAGAAGTTTCTCCTCATCTCAGTCCTAAATGGCTTTACCCCTTATCCTTAGACTGTGTCTCCTGGTTCTGGACTTCTTCAACATTGGGAACATTCTTCCTGCATCTAACCTGTCTAACCCCGTCAGAATTTTAAACGTTTCTATGAGGTCCCCTCTCATTCTTCTGAACTCCAGTGAATACAAGCCCAGTTGATCCAGTCTTTCTTGATAGGTCAGTCCCGCCATCCCGGGAATCAGTCTGATGAACCTTCGCTGCACTCCCTCAATAGCAAGAATGTCCTTCCTCAGGTTATGAGACCAAAACTGTACACAATACTCCAGGTGTGGCCTCACCAAGGCCCTGTACAACTGTAGCAACACCTCCCTGCCCCACAAGTAAACTCTAGAAATATTCAACAGGTCAGTCAGTTTTGTTTTAGATTTCTAGCACCTGTAGTGTTTTGCTTTTTGTTTGCAAGTGAATTCTGACTCACTATCCTTGTTATCCTCAAACCTGGTCAAAAATACACTTGCACATCTTCTCTGTCTGAAGCTGAGATAAGTCTCCATCATTTCTACACAACATAAGATTTGCTGAAAAAAATTGCGTGTCTAATCGACGCACACTATTGTGGCGAGGATGAGATACCTGTGAATTGTGAATCACTGCAAGTTGCTAGCCGATTTACATCACTCCGCCATTAGCTTTGCGAAAACAGCGTCTCAGCCTTAACCTCCCCATGATTTTCATGAAGTTGCTGCATTTACACATTAATTGACCATTAAACTCACCACAGATAGTTTAGTCTAGTAATTAATGGCATAAGTACCCTTTTAATAACGTGATAATTGTCAATGACTGCTAATCAGCATCTCGCCCAGAAAATGAACAATTAAAAGTGTGGTGTCTCATTCTTTCATGTTGTGAATTGTTGGTAATTTAAAAAATGTCGAATTAAAAAAACATTTTCTTACTTTTTCTATCTGTCTCTTTTTTCTCTCTCTTAATCCAATCTTTCTTTCCCTCTATATTTCTCTTTCTGTACCTGATTTTGTAAAGTCCTTACTCTACGGTATGAAACCACACGAGGCACATTCTGGGGATAAGATCACTCTGTGACCTGAACTCTTTATTCACAGGACTCCAAAGACTGTGACCCTGCGTGGGACCTCCCTTTTTATACCTGAGTGATCAGGTTAGGAGTGTCTCCCACAAGTTCACCCCTTGTGGTCAAGGTGTGCATCTCAGTTGAGTGTATACAGTAATACAGTGGTGTTACATTGTGGTTACAGACATGACAGATTTGGCATTGAATTCACCCAATCTAATACATTCTTCGTCTCCATTGTTCATCTGTTTATTTTTCAATCCTTTAATCTCAATAGTTAAGGAGTTTGTCCCATTGTTCACCAAGGTCCCCAATGCCCTGCTGCCCTCATTTCTCTATTATCAACTCACACTTCCAGCAACTTTGTGGGCAAAAAAAAATTAGAACCTAAATGTGCACAAACAAATCTAACTAACAGGACATGTCATGAGATGCCCCGTTTCAGAAAAATCTGAGCCATTAATGACACCTGGATGGATGGACTGTAGACTGACTGGTAATGGTTGACATGTTAATGTTATGTGATCTAAAACTCACTTTCTGAACTGTTCTTTTCAGGCTGGTGAATGAAATGCAACAACGAGAGGAAGCTGAAAACACCTTGTCAGATTTCAGAGAGGTAAGAACTGTGAGGAATTGGCAAATATCATATTGTTATTAAATAAATCAATTGTTAAAATTACCAATTTGCTGAATTTCCTCATCAGATCTTTGTTAGTGTACTGGTTAATGTGTTTGCATTAATATCTGGCCTGTGCTATTTTAACAGTCATTAAAGTAAATAGGTTACTAATAGCATAAAGATTTAACACAAACACATCAGAAAGTGCTGACAAAATACTGCACAAATGAAGTGTCCAATGATTCAAACTGCATATAGGGATACATTCTGTGTGCCTTCCTGGAGAACAGGTGTGCTATGAGTGGAAAGGGAATGCAGAATTGGGAGAACATATCATTCAGTTTCTACTGGGTTGCTATTCTGCAATCTACTGCATTTTGTGTCAGAAAGTATTCTCGCCATTTTAGTGACTTGGCCTTTATAAAGACCAAGGTTTGATGCAAAATATGTAACTAAATACCTAGCAGAGTTCTATGGGATTCGTGCCAGGTTTGCTCTTTTTTCTCTTGAGTGCATATTTGGAATGGGTGCAAGGAAATCTCCATGGATGAAGGAGCTCATAAAGTGGTAGGTTTTGTATATTTGTTTACAATATTTATGACATGGTTTAGTCCAATGTTGTTTTATTAGATTGAGCAGCATTGATTGTGTATCCAGAGATGGTCCAGATAATTTAATCCTAGTTAAGCCAAATAGCTAAGTGCAGAAGTCTGATTAAAAGATGTAAAAGCTTGATAAAACATATACATCAACCAATCAAAAGACAGCTACACACCTGACTAAGAGAGAGAGCTACACACAGACCGAGAGACAGCTGCAGATTGACAGAGAGCAAGCTACACACCGACCACGAGCGAGAGAGAGAGAGAGAGAGAGAGCTACACACCAACTGAGAGAGAGAGCTACACACAGACCGAGAGAGAGAAAGAGAGAGCTACACACCAACTGAGAGAGAGACAGCTCCACACCAACTGAGAGAGAGAGCTATACACAGACCGAGAGAGAGAGAGAGAGCTACACACTGACCGAGAGAGAGGGACAGCTATATACTGACCTAGAGGGAGCTACACACCAACCGAGAGAGAGCTACACACCGACCGAGAGAGAGGGACAGCTATACACTGACCAAGAGAGAGGGATAGCTATATACTGACCGAGAGAGAGCTACACACTGACTGAGAGAGGGAACTACACACTGACCGAGAGAGAGCTACACACTGACCGAGAGGGA
Source organism: Pristiophorus japonicus (assembly GCF_044704955.1). Taxonomy (NCBI): domain Eukaryota; kingdom Metazoa; phylum Chordata; class Chondrichthyes; family Pristiophoridae; genus Pristiophorus; species Pristiophorus japonicus. The sequence continues at coordinate 227,371,439 of NC_091981.1, forward strand.
GCTACACACTGACCGAGAGAAGGAACTACACACTGACCGAGAGAGAGCTACACACTGACCGAGAGAGGGAGCTACACACTGACCGAGAGAGAGCTACACACTGACCGAGAGAGGGAACTACACACTGACCGAGAGAGAGCTACACACTGACCGAGAGAGGGAACTACACACTGACCGAGAGAGAGCTACACACTGATCGAGAGAGGGAGCTACACACTGACCGAGAGAGAGCTACACACTGATCGAGAGAGGGAGCTACACACTGACCGAGAGAGAGCTACACACTGATCGAGAGAGGGAGCTACACACTGACCGAGAGAGGGAACTACACACTGACCGAGAGAGAGCTACACACTGACCGAGAGAGGGAACTACACACTGACCGAGAGAGAGCTACACACTGACCGAGAGAGGGAACTACACACTGACCGAGAGAGAGCTACACACTGATCGAGAGAGGGAGCTACACACTGACCGAGAGAGAGCTACACACTGACCGAGAGAGGGAACTACACACTGACCGAGAGAGAGCTACACACTGATCGAGAGAGGAAACTACACACTGACCGAGAAGGAGCTACACACTGACGGAGAAAGCTCTACACACTGACCGAGAGAGACAGCTATACACCAATCGAGATCTATACACCGACCGAGGGAGAGCTACACACTGACTGAGAGAAGGAACTAGACAGTTATACACCGATCGAGATCTTTACACCAACCGAGGGAGGGATACACACTGACTGAGAGAGGGAACTGCACACTGATCGAGAGAGAGAGAAAGACATACTGACTGAGAGATACACACTGACTGAAAGTGTGAGCTACATACCGACTAAGGTGTCTTTACCCAGTGAACCTTCAGATAATCAGGGCAGACCAGGAATCTATGCCTTTACAGACTGAACCCTCAGAGGGAGATTCACTTAAAAAGCAACAACTGTTGTTGCATTTGTGGGCCTTGCTTTAATGGTTGGAGCGGTAATTCAAGGCCGACAGTTGGCTAATTAGATACTGTAACTTTTTATTGTAACATTAAGACACTGTGCACTGATTGTAACAACGTTTTGATCCATTTGATAAAGGGCACCTGGGATAAGGAAGAAAGTCTTCTGTTTCTGGCCAGGACATATCTCCTCTAATCTCCCTCATGTTGATGTAACCTGAATTCCCGATGTGTTCATTTGCACATGCATTTTGGCTCCTGCATTGGACTCGAACCCATTACTTATTATCCGCCTCTTCAGCCGTTCTCTCCTTCCTCGTTTTGTCATCTAATCTTTTCTTTCCTCTTGGGTGCTTTGCCTCACCCATCCCTACCCAAAACTACTCCTCTGCCGTCCTACGCTCCTGCTGCCATTCCAGGCTTGAATCCCCCTTGGATAAGCTCACAATGAACCTTTGTGCATCTTTCAGCATTCTCCGAAGGACCCAAAGAGGCACCCATCATTATCTCCTTACATGCAGCACCCCAAGTGCCCCATCCTCCTCTCTTGTCGTCTGACCCACCCAGCGTGCCCGCCTCAGGATTAAATTGGCCGTCTTCATGTTGGCGAGCTGGATGAGTCTGATGCTGGCCCCTCTAGCCCCAACGCTTAACACTTACCCCATTTTAAAATCAAGGCTTATAATTGAACCCATCTGATCAGCTGCTTCTACCATAACACCCACTTCTCCTTACCTTGAAGTCAATGGAAATAAAAATTGGGAGAGATGTAAAACAGGCTCCTGATTCACTATCACCTATGTTACATAGTCACACTAAGTCAAAATTATTCCAATTGAGTAGTAAGTGCAACCTAGAAGATTAAGAAGGAAACTATATGACAAGCTTTCTGATACTGTTGACAAACATCTTTGTCGTGAAATATGGTTGCACATCCTTCTTGATTTTCTCTCCACACCCATGATGTCATACTTTCTTCTTCTGTAAATTTCATTACATGTGCATAACTGAACAGAGACATTTTCTAAATAAATATATGTATGTGTGTGTGTGTGTGTGTGTGTGAGGGGGAGGGTGGTGGGACTGCTGCAAAGGTATTGCTTAAATTGCATGTCATTTGAACTTCATTTGTTTTTCTTTCTTTTTTATACTTTTCATCTTATTTTGTATCTCCCTGGTTCAAGCCATCTCCACAAATAGTGTGAATGGGCCAGTGGTGTCACTTGGTCATGTTGAGGGATTTGGGATGAGGCAACTTCCCCACAGGGAAAGTGGTCCAACCGTGGCTAACAAGAGAAGTTAAAGATAGTATTAGATCAATGGAAGAGGCTTATAATGTTTCCAAAAAGAGCAGTAAGTATGAGGATTGAGAGGATTTTAGAATTCAGCAAAGGTGGACCAAGAAATTGATCAAAAAAAGGAAAATAGAATGAGAGTAAACTATCGAGAAACATAAAAACAGACTGTAAAGCTCCTACAGGTATGTAAAAAGGAAAAGATTAGTGAAAGTAATCATGGGTCCCTTACAGGCTGAGACAGGAGAAATGATAATGGGAAATAAGGAAATGACAGAGAAATTAAACAAATACTTTGTGTCTGTCTTCACGGAAGAAGACTTAAAAAAACCTCCCGGACATATTGGAGAACCAAGGGTCTAGCGAGAATGAGGAACTGAAAGAATTAATATTAGTTAAAAAATTGTACTGGAGAAATTAATGGAACTGAAAGCCGATAAATCCCCTGGGTTTTGAAAGAGGTTGCTGTAGAGATAGTGGATGCATTCGTTGCCACCTTCCAAAATTCCATAGATTCTAGAATGGTTCTCACAGATTGGAAGGTAGCAAATGTAACCCCACTATTTAAGAAGGGAGGGAGAGAGAAGACTGAAAACTACAGACCAGTTAGCCTGACATCAGTAGTAGGGAAAATGCTAGAATCTCTTTATTAAGAACGTGGTAACAGGGCACTTAGAAAATAATAATAGAATTGGGCAGAGTCAACACGGATTTATGAAAGGGAAATCATGTTTGACGAATCTGCTTTTTGAGGTTGTAACTAGCGAATAGATAAGGAGGAACCAGTGGATGTGGTGTATTTAGATTTTCAGAAGGTATTCGATAAGTAGCCACATAAGAGGTTATTAAATAAAATTAATGTTCATGGGATTGGGGGTAATCTACTAGCATGGATTGCGGATTGGTTAACGGACAGAAAACAGAGAGTAGGAATAAGGGTTGGCAGATTGGAACTAGCGGGGTACCGCAAGGATCAGTTCTTGGGCCTCATCTATTCACAATCTATATCAATGATTTGGACTAGGGGACCAAATGTAATGTATCCAATGTTGTTGATGATACAAAGCTAGGTGAGAATGCAAGTGGTGAGGAGAATGCAAAGAGGCTTCAAAGGGATATAGACAGGCTAAGTGAGTGGGCAAGAACATGGCAAACGGAATATAACGTGGAGAAATGTGAAGCTATCCTTAATTACTCCTTCCAGGTGAAACAGTGATTTACTTGTACTTCTTTCAATTTAGTATGTTATATTCTCTGCTCATTATGTGGTCTCCTCTACATTGGGAAGATCAAGCGTAGATTGGGTGACCACTTTGCTGAACACCTCTGTTCAGTCGGTTAGTGTGACCCTGAGCTTCCAGTTGCCTGTCACTTTAATTCTCCACTTCACTCCCACTTTGATATCTCCATCCTCAGACTCCTACACTGTCCAATGAAGCTCACCGCAAGATCGAGGAACAGCACGTCATCTTTCGTTTAGGTGCTTTACAGCCTTCTGGACTCAACATCGAGTTCAACAATTTCAGAGCATAACCTCTGGCCATCTTCAGCTCCCTTTCCCTCCCCCCTCCCCACCCGCCATCATATGTTTTTTTCTTTTTTCTCCCCTTTTTTTTCTCTTTGTCTATAATAGCAGCTGGTTATTATTATGCCATTCACACACTATCCAGATTAACCCGTTTCTAACTTCTGTCATTACCATTTCAATTCGGCCGATCATCCCTTTTGTCTCTCTAATCTCTCCTGCCTTCCATCTATCACAGACCTTCCCTTTAATTCTTTCTTCCCCTCCCCCTTTCAGTGCTTAAGAATTATTTTTTTTTGAACATTCGATAGTTTTGACGAAGGGTCATCGACCCAAAACGTTAACTCTGTTTTTCTCTCCACAGATGTTGCCTGATCCGTTGCGATTTCCAGCATTCTCTGTTTTTATTTCAGGTTCCAGCATCTGCAGTACTTTGCTTTTGTGAAGTTATCCACCTTGATAGGAAAATAGAAAAGTAGAGCATTTTTTAAATGGCGAGAGATTGGGAAATGTTGCTGTTCAGAGGGACCTGGGTGTCCTTGTCCACGAATGACTGAAAGTTAACATATAGGTACAGCAAGCAATTAAGATAATGGCCTTTATTACAAAAGGATTTGAGTATAAGAGTAAAGATGTTTTTCTGCAATTATATAGGGCCCTGGTGAGACCACACCTGGGGCCGGAGTTTCGGCAGGTTTGCAACTAGATTTTCGTGTGATTTGACCCTCCGCAGCGAAAACCCGGTTGCAAAGCCCGGGCGGGATCCTCGAGTACCTGTTTGCGGCGGCGCTTCCAAGTACTGCCGGGAAGAGGTGTGCGATGTGCAACGACGCGGATTGCTTTTGCGTCGTACCTTTGGCACTCTCCCGACCCGTGTGCACCCAGAATAGCAACAGGTCAAATCTGTCAGTGCAGCCCTGCAGCAGGGCTTAAGATAAAAACTTGCAAAAAAGGTAAGTTAAAGTTTTTATTTTTTAATTTTTTTCAGCGATTCGATCTTGTAAATTTTTTTGGAATGTTTTTGGAATGTTTTATTCTACCGCCTCTCAAGGCCTCTCTCGCGGCGCTCCCAGCCCCGGCGTAAACATTAATTTTGACATATCATTACCATTTTTGCCGAAAAACTCCGAAAGCCAAAAATCTGGCCCATGTATTGTATACAGTTTTGGTCTCCTTACCTAAGAAAGGATATACTTTCCATAGAGGGAGTGCAACAAAGGTTCACCAGACTGATTCATAGGATGGGGGGATTGTCCTGTGAGGAGAGATTAAGCAGACTAGGCCTACATTCATTAGAGTTTAGAAGAATGTGAGATGATCTCATTGAAACATACAAATTTCTTACAGGGCTTGACAGGGTAGATGCAAGGAGGATATTTCCTATGGCTGAGGAGTCTAGAACCAGCGGTCAGTCTCAGAATAAGGGGTCGGCCATTTAGGACTGAAATGAGGAGAAATTTCTTCACTCAGATGGTGTTGAATCTTTGGAATTCTCTACCCAAAGGGCTGTGGAGGCTCAGTCGTTAAGTAAATTCAAAACAGAGATCGATAGCTTTTTGGATATTAACGGAATCAAGGGATATGGGGATAGTGCAGGCAAGTGGAGTTGAGGTAGAAGATCGGCCATGAGTTCATTGAATGGCGGACCAGGCTCGAGAGGCTGAATGCCCTCCTACTCCTACTTCTTATTTTCTTATTTTCGTATGTGGCCTCTCTGAAGTTACTTTGCCCAACCTCAGGGAAGCGGCAATGGGGTTTGGAGTTCCTGTACTTGCTTTCCTTAATAGCACTGCAACTAAATTTGTAAAGATTTTACTTGACTCTTTTTTTAAATTACTCTTTATACAAACCTTTGCCCAACAGGATGTGGACAATGCGACTCTAGCATGTGTAGATCTGCAACGTAAACTCGATGCATTACAGGATGAAATTACCTTCCTAAAGAAATTTCACGCAGAAGTAAGGACATATTATCATTTAAAATTTCAACAATTAATATATTTATAATATTTATTTAAATACATTTTTAGCAGTCATTAGAAACTGGTAGTCAAGGCTGTGTGGTGGATGAGGAAATTATCCTCTGGTCTTGAGTTTGAAACCTGCTTGTATTTTAATTGTACCATGGAGTTACTTCTATTGGTTCTGTAATATGGATTTGTTCTCTTGCTGCTGAATCTAGACTGTTTCTACTGTGTAGTGGATTCAACAATGAGTTCGTCACGTACATAGTTACTGCAAAGTTGCAAATCTTGAATCAAATCGTACATGTGTGAACCTTATATATGCCTCGTTTGTGCATGTCTGGCTAGTGCCTTCAATGTTGCTGGGAGAAGGACTATACAGGGGAGAAATGCCAAAGACCAATTGATGTCTTGTTCAAACAAGCTGAGCGGTTAGCCCACTCAGTCAACAATGCATTTTCAACAATGTCTTTCAGCCAGCTACATGCAGACCTAAAATGGCATACTCGCCCTTGATGCTGCCAGCAGTATCTGCTGTGTATGTTTTACTGCACTGGCACGCGGCAGTTGGGGGCACTCGGTAAAACCCCCTCTCCATTGGAATGTTGTTACCTCCAACAGTATTGATGTCATTATGTTTATTTTACAGAGATGCCTCTGACAATATGATTGATGGTGATGGTAACCTTGTAAAGTAGATGGGCAACACACTGATGGAAAGCACATCTACTCTATTTTCAGGTTGCGAGGGCTGTAAGTGGCATACATTTGAGCAGACAATTTAGTTCCCATTTGGAATTAATATGTAGCACAAAATTGCCCAAAGTACAACTCCAACTGGTACTAAATTGTCAGTTTCATTCAACAAAATGGCAGGTGTGGGAAAAGTAAATACTGCACTGGGCTTTATCTCGGGGCTGGGATTAAAATGCTTTTTGAAGCACTGTAAAAATAGTTTTATCCTGCATTTACATAAGAAGATAAGAAATAGAAGCAGGAGTAGGCCATTTGGCCCCTTGATCTGATCTGATCATGGGCCCAGCTCCACTTCCCTGCCCGCTCCCTATAACCCTTTATTCCCTTATCGCTCAAAAATCTGTCTATCTCCGCCTTAAATATATTCAATGACCCACCCTCCACAGCTCTCGGGGGCAGAGAATTCCACAGATTTACAACCCTCTTAGAGATGAAATTCCTCCTCATCTCAGTTTTAAATGGGCAACCCCTTATTCTAAAACTATGCCCCCTAGTTCTAGATTCCCCCATGAGTGGAAACATCCTCTCTGCGTCTACCTTGTCGAGCCCCCATTATCTTATATGTCTCAATAAGATCACCTCTTATTCTTCTGAACTTCAATGAGTACAGGTCCAAGCTGCTCAACCTTTCTTCATAAGTCAACTCTTCATCTCAGGAATCAGCCTAGTGAACTTTCTCTGAACTGCCTCCTTAAATAAGGAAACCAAAACTGTACATAGTACTCTAGGTGTGGCCTCACCAATACCCTGTACAGTTGTAGCAGGACTTCACTGCTTTTATACTCCATCCCAATTGCAATAAAGGCCAACATTCTATTTGCCTTCCTGCTTACTTGATGTACCTGCATACTAACTTTTTGTGTTTCATGTACAAGGATCCCCAGGACCCTCAGTACTGTAGCATTTTGTAACTTTTCTCTATTTAAATAATAATTTTTTTTTCTGCCAAAGTGGATAACCTCGCAACTTTCCCACATTATACTCCATCTACCAAATGTTTGCCAACTCACTATATCCCTTTGCAGATTTTTTTGTGTCCTCCTCACAACTTGCTTTCCCACCCATCTTTGCATCATCAGCAATCTTGGAAACTTGGCTACGTTACACTCAGTCCCTTCATCCAAATCATTAATATAGATTGTAAATAGTTGAGGTCCCAACACTGATCCCTATGGCACCCCACTAATTACTGTTTGCCAACCGGAAAATGACCCATTTATCCTGACTCTCTGTTTTCTGTTTGTTAGCCAATCCTCTATCCATGCTAATATATTATCCCCAACCCCTGAACTTTCATCTTGTGCAGTAACTTTTATGTGGCACCTATCGAATGCCTTCTGGAAATCCAAAAACACCACATCCACTGGTCCCCCCTTATCCACCCTGCTCGTTACATCCTCAAAGAACTCTAGCAAATTTGTCAAACATGATTATCCTTTCATAGCGCCAAAATTTGGCCCTCCGGTTTTTTCGGCGCACTTACCTGAGGTGCGCCGACTTTCTGCTCCCAAAACCACGCCGAAAATGTAGCTCCGTATTCTCCCCGCTCTGTGGCCTCTCCCATGGCTAGGCTTCGTGTGGTCTGTCCATTAGGGGGCGGAGCTAGGGCCCTGCACGAAAAACAGTGCTGCAGTTCAACACATACGCACTGGAGGTTTTGTGCATGCGCAGTAGCTTCTGCCCCCAGCCAGAGGTTCCTCAGAGAAGTCCTCGGAGAAGTCCCTTGGAGAAGTCCTTGGAGAAGTCCCTCGGAGAAGTCCAGTTCTTGGAGAGGTTCCTCAGAGAAGTCCAGTCCTCAGAGAAGTCCCTTGGAGAAGTCCCTCAGAGAGGTCCCTCAGAGAAGTCCCTCGTAGAAGTCCTTGCAGAAGTCCCTCGGAGAAGTCCAGTCCTCAGAGAAGTCCCACGGAGAAGTACCTCGGAGAAGTCCCTTGGAGAAGTACCTCGGAGAAGTCCCTTGGAGAAGTACCTCGGAGAAGTCCTCGGAGAAGTCCCTCGAAGAAGTCCTCGGAGAAGTCCCTCGGAGAAGTCCAGTCCTCGGAGAAGTCCCTCGGAATAGTCCCTCAGACAAGTCCCTCAGAGAAGTGCAGTGAAGTTCCTCAGAGAAGTGAAGTGAAGTCCCTCGGAGAGAGAGTCGGTGCATTCTCCCGCCCCTATCCCCGGCCGAGTGGCCTCCTGCACTGGCCGGCCCGGCCCACTGACTTCTCTGGCCAGGTAAGACCTGAGTTTTATTTTTTATTTATTGATGGTTGTGCTTTGTTTTGATTGTGAGGTGGGGGGGGGGGCGGAGGAGGAGAGTTTTGATATGAAGGTAGGACTTAAGTTATATTTTTTATTTTTTATTTATTTATTCTTTATTGATTATTGATGGTTTTTATGCTTCTTGAATGTTGTTTTGAAGGTGTTTAGTGCTTTCCAAGGTCCTCTGTGCTTCCCTTGCCCCCCCGCCCCCCATCTCTGGCTACCTGCGCTGATTTCTTAAACTCTCTGCAAGGGTTTTCTGTGCGGCCACAAGTGGCCACATACGTTGGCCTAAGTTAGTTTGGAACAACTATTAGCCGTCTAAACTGGCTTGAATGGCCAAAACAGGCATAGGTGGCTGGTAACACCCACTTTTGAAAAAAAAACGAAACAAAAAAAATCCGAACTAATCTACTTACACTGGCGCAATTTAAATCTGCAGAATGGGGATTTTTAAGATACTCCAGAAAAATCAAATTGCTCCAAAAAAAAAACGGAGCAACCCCTGGGCAAATTTGGTTCCATAAAACCATGCTGACTCTGCTTGACTAAATTATGCTTTTCTCAAACTGTATGTCACCTGTTTGATGCCAAAAATGAATGAGAAAATAAACATTTTTTTCCATTCAAGACCGGTAACACTTAACTTCATAAGTGCAACATTTTACAAAAAGAAAACATTAAATCTAAGAATTTGAATAAATGATGACTTGAAGTTATATTATTTCTTCAGGAGATTCATGACCTGCAGGTTCAAGGCCAAGATCAATTTGTCAAGATTGAAATGGATACGGCTGGACCTGATCTTTCTTCAACGCTACACGAAGCTCGTTCTCAGTTTGATAAACTGACTGTTAAGAACATTTGTGAAATTGAGGAATGGTACAAGTCAAAGGTACATTTTCTGATATTTATTTATTTATTGCTTAGTATTCTAACCTCGTTTAAATTGCCGCATTTGGAATATTGTGCGTGAGGAAATATTCTTGGAGTGGAGATTTTCAGAGAAATGTAACATTCTGGGACTTAGGGGCCGAAATTGGTGAAAGTGCCACCTACATCCGCCGAGGTTCTGACGGAAATAATGTTTTTTTTTTAAGAGATTCCTGTGGTACCACCCATCTGCCGCCCACTTGCTGTCCGGCGGGAGATTGGTCGCAGAGGTTCTGCTGGAGCGACATGCTGTTGCCTGCCCATGCCGGAGGCGGGAAATCCGGCATTTTCCTCAGGCGCGATCCACTAAGATCACCCTGCTGCCCGCCAGAAGGACCGCCGGCAAAAAGCTGGTCTGAGCTGGCTGTGAGTCGGGTGGCAGGGAGAATCGCTGAGAGTGCTGCAGCGCTCCACATCTCGGGTATCGTGCAGATGCTGCAGCATCATCAGTGGCTCTGAAATCTTGATGGGATGGACCTTAACCCGCACACAAACAGTTGAGAAATGTAAATCCATATGACTCTGTTGAAGGGAAGGTGTGGGAAAGGAAGCACCAATAAGTATCGAGAGATGTTAAAGGCTCAATGGTGCCCTACAAGAGTGTTGACACCATTTCAGGCGGACCATATTTAGTGACAGATTGTGACTGCGCAGATGGTATCTTATGTTAGAGTGAATAAGAGACCGTTAGAAGATGTAAAACTATGGCAGCACACTGCAAGCGATAGTGAGAACAACATGACATGAGGTATGGAAGATGGAAAAATACATATAATGGATTGCAATGTCACTGATGACCATGTCATCTCAGGGGTGGCACTCCGCAATGAATGTCGTAATAAAAAGTGGGTTGAAGTGCAAGCCTTAATGTGTGCCCTGCAAGTAGTTCAACTGATTGGCATTGAATGGCAGCCTTCCAGCATTGTTAACCCTCACTTGTCGTTTCGCTATGGCCTGATGACAGGTCCCATTATACAGTCCAGTCATATGTGTAGGGCAAGATATTCCTCTTAGAGCAGAACATCTGAGGGAGAGCTGTGTTTTTCTCAGAAGGCACCACACATTATGTAAAAATGAGACACTGACCAAGAGAGGGTGAACAATGTGATTGTATTGAAAATCCCAGCAGACCAAAAGTGACATAACATAATAACATGAAGAACATTTGCACCACCAACACTCACCCCTCTACCCGCTACCACCACCTCTCTCTCCCCCACTCAATTATCCTCTTCTTCGCCCCGCCTTCAACACAGCGTGCCACACCCCTGCCCCTCACTGACTCTGCTTGAGCAGGTTGTGCAGGAGGGCAGCTGGATCTCTGCTGACGAGTCCGTCTTGGCGAGAAGGTAGGGGGCGTGATTGAAGATGCCGGCATGTCCAGCTCCTCGGGATCCGCCTACCTTGAGGATGTGGGCTCGGGGGCTTGCACGACCTGGCCAGAAGCCATTGCTTGCCTCATCGCCTCAACAGAATCGCTGGTGCGCTCCAGCGCACTAATGAGCCGCTCCATGCTGTCAGTATGCTGCTAAGCAAAGGTTTCGATGTTGGCAGCTACCCCAGCCATGGTCTGCAGAAGGTCGTGACCTATCTCCACGCTCGTCCTCGATAGCTGCATCATCTCGTGAATAGTTGCGAGCCGTCCTGCATCCTCAGGTGATTGTTGGGTGTTCACGCACCTTGGCTGATTTAGAGCCATGGCCTCTGTGCCTGTCAACACTTGTTTCTGGTTCTTCCGGTTGGAAGCCCATGAATTCAAACCCCACGCTGAGGATCTCTGGACAGATGGTACACATGTCATGGGGCTGCTGTCCTCCTCTTCCAGCTCCTCTACCTCAATTGGCCCTTCTCCCTCATCTCGCTCCTATTCTTCCGGACTCTGGGTGGTGGAGTTGGGTGTGGTGGGTTTGGGTGATCGTGGGGAGGGGTGGAGGAAGGAGCCACTGTCTTGGGCTGGTGACACTGTTGGGGTGGGAGACATTGGGGCCACACTCCTCCTTTGTGTGCCAGAGGTGGATGGTGTGTATTGGTTGTTGCTGTCCGGATCACCATCTGCAAGTAGAGGCCAACATTTCAGCTTGGAGGTGGGGTGGGATTGGTGACACTGACATGTAAGGCGTCCCATCTCACATTGTGCCATCAAGGAGTTCCATCGCTACATGGGCACACCAATAATGGCCAAAAAAATGTGCGAGAAATCCCATTTGACTTAACATTGCATGAGCTTTCATGCCATCAGCATTACGCACAGCGGAAATTAGTATAAACTTACCATGCTCTAACATGGGATCTGCATCACCCTTTGTGGTTGCATGATGGTGGTCATCCACCAATGCAAAGGCACACTCCTCCAGGCTGCTCAACTCTATCAGCTCTGCTAGGCCCCCTCCCGTGGCACTCAGGCTTGCTGCTTTGGATGTATTTTTCTTCTGCAGAAAGAAAAGTGCCAGCCTTGACCCCTTTTGCTCATGCAGCACACACACACACAAACACACACAGACACATCTGGCACAGAGCCTTTTGGTGTTCTATGGGAGGCCTCCAATAAATGGTTACTCACTCTTGCTGACGCCACCACATTGTTCCAATGTTTCCTACATTGGTCTCCATCCTGCACAATGTTGCCCATTGAGGACACGGCCTCACCAATCTCACTCCAAATCTCTCTGTATTGTGGTGGTGGAGGCTTGCCACGACCATCCCGGGTGAGGTCTTTATACCTGCGCTCGACTTCTGATACAAGCCCCTCCAGTTCTTCATCATTAAACCAGGGAGCTCTGGCCTTGGTTTTAACAGTCTTCCCTGAAGCCTTTTGTCCACTCATTTTAATGCCTTTGATGGATGGCTGATGATAAATTTGGTCCTTTCTATTTCCAACACACTCCCCTCTCCAACTGGCAGTGGAAAGGGAGTGAGCAAAATTTAAATGCATGCGCAGATATTCCAGCAGGCCCAATCGCGGCAAATCTGATGTCAGCTGCTTAATAAAACTACAAAAAAAAACAAGTCTCGCGCATGCACGGTGCACGGCCTCTGAATTTTTCTGATTTGTGAGGCCTGCACCTGTCGCCCACTGCTGCCTCCGCCCGCTGACACCCGCCAACCCCCGCTGCCTGCTGCTGCCATTGACACAACCGCGATAAATTCGCTCCCGCCTGGCCCCAGTGGCAGCGGGCCTCAAAAAGGTAGGTGCCGCCCGGGGACCACCGAAAAATGGACGGGCCTTACAGTCACCAATTTCGGGGCCTTAAATTCTAAGGTAGGAAGGAAGGCTCATAGAATTGAATTTGTTTTTACTAAAGACCTTTGAGAGGAGAAATGATCAAGGATTTAAAATGCTGCAAGGAATGGATAATGTAGATCCAAGAAAATAGTGTACATACCAGGAGACACAAGTTGGTAAGGAAGTCAGGAAGAATTTTTTTAATACAAAGCATTGTGGAATAACTTGTCAAAGAAGACCATTAAAGAAAACTGCATGAATGTGTTCAAGGGTCAACCAAATGTGTTTCTAGAGTGAGGAGGGACTGAAGTGTGTTGTCATAAGGTAGGAAAGTGAGGGAGAGCTCAATCAAAAAAGAAAAGTCCTGTTGGGCCCAATTCCCTTTTCTTAATTATTCCTAACATTTCTTTGTTCTAAGCAGGTTATTTAATTTGGATTGTGAGCAGTACTAGAGGATACAAGTGAAAATGATCGAACCTCAAGCAATACTTGAGATTAGAAGAATTTCCCCCTCCCAACCCACACAGATATATGTGGAATAAATTGTCAACTGAAGCAATTATTGCTGCATCCATTAGCATCTTTAAGAAAAACTGGGCAAATATCTGGTTAAGAATGGGATTAAAAAGAAAAAGAAAGACTTACATTTAATAGCGCCTTTCATGACCACCGGGTGGGTGTCTCAAAGCACTTTACAGCTAATGAAGTATGTGTGCTACCCACTTTTTTTTTGATAGTCCAGATATGGTTACCATGGTGATATTATCGTAATAATATTTCATATCAATCTGCTCTTTATCAATGAATTCCAAATCACAAAAAAATTTCCCATTCATTCCTGACCAACCCATCTTACTCTACATCAAACTTAAGCTGGCTGAGCACTGCCTATTTGTTCTGGAATGTTACAGCCAGAGAGTCTTAGGTTCAATACTCAGCCTGCAATAGGTAAGCACATTTCAGCAGGGGCGGCTACACTTGACCTCAGTGTCCTGAACTAAATGGGGGGGTGGGGGTGGGGGTGGGGGGGCGGGGAATCGGCCAGGCTTCCTGTTCCTGATTGCTATCCATTAATCCTTGCTGGAATGTGTGTGTCTGTGTGTGTGCACTTCAGATGAGGACAGAATGGAGTTGGCTACAATGACACTGCAGTTGCATATCTGACACTCGGATGAATTTCCACTGAGGTTCTCCTGCTCGCCCGTTTCAATTTTGGTGGTAGAGCCTTGGAAATTCCACTCGGGGGAGGAGTTGGTGCAACTGCATGCCAGTCTGGATCAACCACCTTCAGCAAATGAGAAAAGAAAATAAAGACTTGCATTTATATAGTGCCTTTCACGACCACCGGACATCACAAAGTGCTTTACAGCCAATGAAGTATAGTCACTGTTGTAATGTGAGAAATGCAGCAGCCAATTTGCACACAGCTAGCTCCCACAAACAGCAATGTGATAATGACCAGATAAACTGTTTTTGTTACGTTGATTGAGAGATAAATATTGGCCAGGACACTGGGGATAACTCCCCTGCTCACAAAATAGTGCCATGGGATCTTTTACATCCACCTGAGAGCGCATATAGGGCCTGAGTTTAATGTCTCATCCAAAAGATGGCACCTCCGCCAGTGCAGCACTGTACTGGAGTGTCAGCCTAGATTTTCATGCTCAAGTCCCTGTGGGACTATGAATCCACAACCTTCTGATTCAGAGGTGAGTGTGCTACCCACTGATCCACAGCTGACACTTAAGTGTTGTAGTGATAATTACAGATAGAGATGATTAAATTGTGTGGAACATGATGGCTACGATCTTGGAAGAATTATGTCATGGCGGACAACTACTCAAGGAAATACAGAAAGGTCACCGCTTTGATATTGTGTTAAGATGCACTTACTGAGATTGTGTATTTGAACAGGTTTCAGACCTTTCTCAAAATGTTACTCGTAACAATGAAGCTCTTCGCGTAGCAAAGCAAGAAGCAAATGATTACCGCAGGGAGGCTCAGACACTCAAGTGTGAAGTTGAAGCACTTAAAGGAACGGTAAGTTGCCCAAGTGTGAATAACTTGCGCAGTCAGATGTTGTATCTGTTATAAAGTGCCTTTGTCAAAAAAATACATTTTTGTATGCAGAGATATAATTGAATGTGTGCCAAGGGATTTACCATTATCATATTAATATGAAATGTAATTCATAATTTTGCATGATTATGGTATATTTTCTTTGGAATTATAGGGCTGTCCACCGTGCTAATAACATTAAAAAGAAGCAAAGTGCTGCTGCTTAGAAATGGCTGTCAGTCTTGGCTACTTCGGAAAACGGCAGGGAAAAATTCCAGCCTTATTTCTAAATGCATGCTCACTCATTTGATTGAACTTCATTTATATTACTTCAGCTGGAAATAGAATAGCAATACTCAAGATTGATGCTAAAACTGCTGCTTCAAAAAGAAGTACAGTTATGCTACAATCAAGCAACCAAGTGATTAATAACTTTCTGTTTGCATTTGATATTGTCCACTATCTTATCTGTACAATGAAAAGGTACTGCTTATTTGTGCAGAATTGATTTTTACCCTAGTTTTCCAACCTTTCCCTGTACTACACACCATCCCTGATGGGGAAACAACAAAAACAACAACTTGTATTTATATTGGCATTTAATATAGTAACACGGCCCAAGGTGCTTCATAGGAGCATTATAGCTTCACACGTAAGGAGATATTAGAACAGGCGACCAAAAGCTTGGCCAAAGAGATAGGTTTTAAGGAGCATCTTAAAGGAGGATAGAGAGGTAAAGAGGCAGAGAGGCTTAGGAAGGGAATTCCTTAGGGCCTGAGCAGTTGAAGGCACAGCCGCCAATGGTGGAGCGATTAAAATCGGAGATTCACAAGAAGCCAGAATTGGAGGAGCACAGAGATCTCGGAGGGTTGTAAGAGTGGAGGAGGTTACAGAGATAGGGAGAGTGAGGCCATGGAGGGATGCGAAAACAAGAATTTTAAAATTGAGGCGTTGCTTAACTGGGAACCAATGTAGGTCAGTGTGCACATGGGTGATGAGTGAACGGGACTTCAGAGACGGGCTGCAGAGTTTTGGCTGAGTTCAAGTTTATGTAGGGTGGAAGATGAGAGGCCGGTCAGGAGAGCCTTGGAATAGTCAAGCCGAGAGACATTCAGCAACAGATGAGCTGAGGCAGGGTAGAGTCGGGCAATGTTACGCAGGCGGATTTGTGGTCGGAAGCTCATCTCGGGGTCAAATATGACACCAAAGCTGTGAACAGTCTGGTTCAGCCTCAGACAGTTGCCAGGAGAGGGCTGGGGTTGGTGGCTAGAGAACGGAGTTTGTGGCCAGGACCGAAGACAATGGCTTCGATCTTCCGAATATTTCGTTGGAGGAAAGTTTTGCTTATTCAGTACTGGATTTCGGACAAGTAGCTTCACAAATCAGAGACAGTGGAGGGGTTGAGAAAGGTGGCAGTGAGGTAGAGCTCACGAAAGGTTCATTAATATCATTTAGGAAAGGAAATCTGCCATACTTACCTGGTCTGGTCTACATGTGACTCCAGACCCACAGCAATGTGGTTGACTCTTAACCGCCCTCTGGCCTAGCAAGCCACTCAGTTGTAAAAAAAAAACGCTATAAGAAACAATAAGAATAAAACTGGACGGACGACCTGGCATCAACCTCGGCACCAGCTATGGACATGGCAATGATAAAACCAGCCCAGTTGACCCTGCAAAGTTCTCCTCACCAACATCTGGGGACATGTGCCAAAACTGTCTGATTCTGCCTCTGTGAAGTGCTTTGGGATAGTTTTCTACATTAAACATGCTATATAAATGCACGTTGTTGTTGTTCATGGTCGCAATTCATTTTATGATCTTATGCTTCAACTTTGAAAAAAATATGGTAAACTCACATCAGTGAGATTACATTTATGGAAATGCTGATATAAGCAAAGTTCAGATATGATGAGGTTTTTATTACGACGTAACTATTTGTACTGTACTTTTTTTGACAGACAGGTGTCTATCAAGCCCCGCCCCCATGACTGTACTGCACTTTGTTTGACAGACATGCGACAAGCCGCGCCCCTGTCAAGCTCCACCCCTCCCCACCCCCGGCCCGAATCATTTCCTCCACGTGGTGCCAAGAAGCAGGACCTGAGGCTCCGACTCTCTCCCACCTCCCGGCTGGCCGGGGGCCGAGAGTGGCGGGCCTGGGGCCGAGAGCAATGGGCCTGGGGCTGAGAGCAATGGGCCTGGGGCTGAGAGCAATGGGCCTGGGGCTGAGAGCAATGGGCCTGGGGCTGAGAGCGGTGGCAGTGGCGAGCAGAGAAGCGGCAGGGAGCCGAGTGAGAGAACGGCTGGGAGAGAGAGAGAGAGAGAGAGAGAGAGACTGGGGGAGGCTGGGGGAGAGAGAGGCTGGGAGAACGAGAGAGGGAGAGAGACACACAGGTGGGGGGCGGCAGACACGAGTGGGGGGAAGACGGAACAAGGGACATTGTTGGAGTGGATGATATCCAGAATTTATGACACTGTCACTATTTAATTCATACCCAATAAACTTGTTAACAATCTGTGCACAATGCCTGCCCCATCTATGGTGGGGGGGGTCGGGGCGGGAAGGATGCAATTGCACTCGGGTGAGGCATTTTGGCTGGGGGAGAGATGTACTTTGGCTGGGGGAGGCATGCACTTGGACTGGGGTAAGGCACTTTGGCTGGGGAGACATGCACTTGGACTGGGGTAAGGCACTTTGGCTGGGGAGACATGCACTTGGACTGGGGTAAGGCACTTTGGCTGGCCTTTGTTCTCTTCTGGGGAGTTCTGTCCTCTGTCACTTCAGGAAGTCAAAGTGGATCGAGTTGCAATTTGCAAAGTCAGTGAGACCTTGGAATAGGCGGTTCCATTTACACATTCCTGTGAAACTTCAGGGTGTGGCTTATCCTCCAAGAGGGCCAATCATGGACAAAGGATGGAGCATGGCGGACATTTTGGCAGTACAAATAAGCACATAGAAAATAGGTGCAGGAGTAGGCCATTCGGCCCTTCGAGCCTGCACCGCTATTCAATGAGTTCATGGCTGAACATGCAACTTCAGTACCCCATTCCTGCTTTCTCGCCCTACCCCTTGATTCCCCTAGTAGTAAGGACTACATCTAACTCCTTTTTGAATATATTTAGTGAATTGACCTCAACAACTTTCTGTGGTAGAGAATTCCACAGGTTCACCACTCTCTGGGTGAAGCAGTTTCTCCTCATCTCAGTCCTAAATGGCTTACTCCTTATCCTTAGACTGTGACCCCTGGTTCTGGACTTCCCCAACATTGGGAACATTCTTCCTGCATCTAACCTGTCTAAACCCGTCAGAATTTTAAACACTTCTATGAGATCCCCTCTCATTCTTCTGAACTCCAGTGAATACAAGCCCAGTTGATCCAGTCTTTCTTGATATGTCAGTCCCGCCATCCCGGGAATCAGTCTGGTGAACCTTCGCTGCACTCCCTCAATAGCAAGAATGTCCTTCCTCAAGTTAGGAGACCAAAACTGTACACAATACTCCAGGTGTGGCCCCACCAAGGCCCTGTACAACTGTAGTAAGACCTCCCTGCCCCTGTACTCAATCCTCTCGCTATGAAGGCCAACATCCCATTTGCTTTCTTAACCGCCTGCTGTACCTGCATCAATGACTGATGTTCTATCCTTTTTATTAAGTCCCAGAAGTAATTATTTTTATGTGTAAGGAGTGTTGGCTATATTTCAGTGTGTTCCCACTACAATAAAATACCCAAACCTGGTTCTCTTGACTAGATTTTTGACCAGAATTTTATTCACGATAAATCAGGATTCCACTATATTTTTATTGATCACGAAGTATGATGTAATTTGTACCAGCATTTTCATTTCACCTAATGGGATAGTGTTGTGGATATGGAATTTGGGTGTGTGGTGGGGTTGTGGGGGGAGGGGGGGGTGGGGTTGTGGGGGGAGGGGGGGGTGGCGGGGGGAAGTTAAATGCCTATCTGAGTTCAGACTTTGGCAGCAATTAATATTGAACCGGCGACCATACAGTAGAAGGTCTGTGACAAAACAATAGGCACTGCATCCCATGTAATGAAAAATAACTCTTGCAAACTCACCTTCATGGATTCATAAAAAGGATAGTCCCTTCCCATAATGTACACATATGGCTAGAACACAATAGTGGTCACAGGGGAAATGGAAGAAAATAAATATCTATATGTTATCCTTGAAACAGAAAGACTTTCTTGAGCATCACAAGGTAGAAATGGAGGAGCTGTTCAACAAGGAAGCAGCCAAGTACCAGGAATCTGTCACTCGCCTTGAAAATGAAATCCAAAGTCTGAGTGATCAGATGAGTCATCGTTTGTATGAATATCAGGATCTTTTGAAAATTAAAATGGCTTTAGATGTTGAGATTGCAACATACAGGAAATTACTGGAGTCTGAGGAACACAGGTGAGATGTTTGTAATTTTCATATAATATTTGATTAATGTTTTTAAAAAGCATTTGACAATATAGGACTAATATATTAGCTCAGCAATCAATTAATGACCTGTTTGTGAGACAGAGCTCATTCGCATGGCTACTATGTATAAAAATTGCCATATGTAAACTAGGCTGAGCTTTCGACCACATATCCACAGCATAACTAAGACCGCCTATTTTCACCTCCATAACATCACCCGTCTCCGCCCTTGCCTCAGCTCATCTGCTGCTGAAGCCGTCATCCATATCTTTATTACGTCTAGACTTAAGTATTCCAACGCACTCCTGGCTGGCCTCCCACATTCTACCCTACATAAACTAGAGGTAATCCAAAACTCGGCTATTCATGTCCTATCTCACACCAAGTCCTGCTCACCCATCACCCCTGTGTTCGCTGACCTACATTGGCTTCTGGTTAAGCAATGCCTCGATTTCAAAATTCTCATCCTTATTTTCAAATCCCTCCATGGCCTCACCCCTCCCTATCTCTGTAATCTCCTCCAGCCCCACAACCCTCCTAAGATGTCTGCACTCCTCTAATTCTGCCCTCTTGAGCATCCCTGATTATAATCGCTCAACCATTCTGTTGCCTAGGCCCTAAGCTCTGGAACTCCCTGCCTAAACCTCTCCACCTCCCAGCCTCTCTTTCCTCCTTCAAGATGATCCTTAAAACATACTCTTTAACCAAGCTTTTGGTCGCCTGCGCTAATTTCTACTTATGCGGTTCGGTGTTAAATTTATATTTCATAATACTCATGTGAAGCGCCCTGGGCCGTTTCAATACATTAAAGGTGCTATATAAATAAAAGTTGTTGTTGTTGAGTACTGTAAATGGAAACACCTTCCTATAAGTTAGTTATGTAACATCGCTGGTAACAATTTATTCAGCTATATGTTCATATTACCTACTAAAGTTAGCCGTGAAGGTATATTTTTCTCATTAATATAATGGCAATTTTGAATCTTTACCCTGCTGACATTTGAATCATAGGGCTAGAACCTCCACTTTTTTTTCATGCTTAACGCCCACTTGACGCCCATTTTACTGCTGAAATGACGTATAATGCCCATATAGCGCCCATTTTAGCACAAAATGGAAATTGACAGGCATTTTTAGGAAACTTATCGCCGAGCGTTACTTTCCCTATGTGCTTAATGCCGGGAAAAAATATTACCGCCCGGCCACTTTTTTTGGGCAGAATCATCAGAATGGGTGAAATCAATGCCCATAATATCACCCAGCATTACTTTCTGCATGGAATTAACGCCGAGATTCAATAATACTGCCCGCCCATTTTTTTTGTCGTAAAGAGCACTAACGCCCAGGAGATCGCCCAGCGTCACTTTCACCACCTCGCACACATATCACCCACAATATCGCTCGCCCAAGAAAACGCCCAGAAAAAGTGGAACTGTTCTGAACGAAAGCCAGCGGTGTGGCTGCCATTTTTTAAAATCGCAGGTCGCTTCATTCAAAAGGTTGCTGTGCTTCAGCCTCAGCGGAGTTCGAATGCACTCTGCAGGTACTCTGTTGGAGTTGACGTGAACATCTCTACAAACATCTTGACCATACTGTGCCCGATTGGAATTGAATAGGTGTCTTCGTCGGGACATTCCTTGTTTGTGACCGATCAGTGGAAAAGAGAGAGCTACTGCAATGGGGCCTGTCCTTTCTCACCCTCTCTTGGTGAACAATTGCATGCAGCAGATTCAAGATCACTGAAGGTATGCTCCACTGCATTATGTACCCAATGTAAGACTGATGAGGAGGACCAGACGTTACACCCCCCCGCAAGTACAAGGAGAAACATTCTTACCTCGATTTGCCCGACACCACCTGCCTTTGGAGACTGCGCTTCCACAAAGAGGTTATCACTGAGGTATGCCAGCTGATAAGAGCAGATCTGCAGCCTGCCAGCACCGTCAGTACTGCACTGTCCATCCAGGTTAAAATCACCGCGGCACTGTCATTCTACGCCTTGGGTTCTTTTCAGGCCACAGCTGGAGACATTTGCAAACTTTCTCAGCATGCCATACATCGCTGCATTAGACAGGTCACTGAAGCCCTGTACACATGCAGGAGGGACTTGATCAGCTTCCCTATGACCAGGTGGCACAGAGTGAGAGGGCTCTAGGATTCTCCAGAATTGCAAACTTCCCCAAGGTGCAGGGAGCAGAGGTTTTCAGGAACTCCTTGAATGTCCAACTGGTTGTCGACCACCAGCAAATTATACTGGCAGTGAATGCTAAATTTCCGGGCAGCATCCATGATGCTCACATCCTGCGTGAGAGCACTGTATCTGACTTGTTTAACAATCAGCCAGAAGGTCAATGTTGGATGGAGTCAAAGGATATGGCCTCGCCACCTGGCTGAGGACCCTGCTGCGTGACACCTACACCAAAGCCGAGAGACGATACAACGAGAGCCACAGAGTAACTCGCAATATCGTGGAGAAAATCATTGGAGTGCTGAAGCAGCACTTTAGATGCCTAGACCACTCAGGCAGTGAGCTCCAATACCACCCTGAGCAGGTAACTCAATTTGTGGTGTGCTCCATGCTGCACAACTTGGTTATCAGAATTGCGTGATGAGTCTGACAGTCCACCTCACCAGAGAGAGGAAGAGGAGGACAAGGAGGCGGACGCTGACATCAGCCCAGACAATCAGACCATGCCCCCATCCCCTGTAGACCGCATGAATGGCCCGTGGTGGCATGATAGCTGCAAGAGCATTACATCAGGAGCTCATCAATGATAGCTTTGCTTGAAAGAATGTTGGTGTTATTTACAAGGCTGACACACTGTTGGGTGTGCTGGTCATACATCAATGGTGGGCATCATCTTAGTGACAGTTAAAGTTTAAGTTGATTGAAGTTAAATGTAATTATGCCCTTTGATGTTAAGGAATCACCAGCGTGTAACGGTGCAGCTATCTGAGCCAATGCGCTACAAGGTTTTGTTAAATAAAAAACAATTAAACTGAACATTAGTCTGAAATCATCAATATTTCTGTACAAACCAACCCTACCCTCTGCCCCGCCCCCGCTTCTCCTCCCCACCTCTATCCTTTCCCCTCCTGACTCCAAGCCGCCTGGCCGAGGAGCTCCTCAGGCGATGCTTCATTGGGTGGGGGGAGGGGCAGTGACGGCCGAAATGCTGCTTGGACGGATACGGGAGAGGACAGTCCCGAGGTGGGAACGTGCTCCTGGCTCTCGTGTGGTTGGCAATGGGGGTGCGGTACCTTGGGATGCAGTACTGTGCTCCGGGACCACTGGGAGCCCTCTGCCACCAGTGTTCTTGGCTACTAGCTCCAGGGCCTCCACCATCTCTTCGATGTTATTTGTTGGACAAAAACTCGGTGCCAACTATGTTCTTGGTGCTTAGTAGGCTTTTTGCTGCTGGTGAATCTCCCTCATGCATCCCACAACAGCCAGGCAAGCACACACCACAGCCACACACGCTTTCAGTGCCTCTGAGCTCCCTCTCTATCTGTCTCCTCTTCTGCACATGTCATGATGACCCTTGACCTCCTGAATCGCGGGACTCAAGCGTTGCCATGCTGTTGTTAAGTACGGCGAAACTTTACCGGAGAAGGTCAAAAAAATGTATCGTTAACGCCCATTTCATATCGCTCGTGGTAACGCCCATTTTCAAAAATGGTGACTAGGTGCTTTGAGAATGGGCGAGTAGTTGACAATCTGAAAACACTTTTTTACCACCCATGCCGGAAATTTGGGCGATAAGCACAAAAGTGGAGGTTCTAGCCCCTACAAACTTTATTGCATCTCATTTGGGCTAGAAGGGAGTTGAAGAAGGAATTAAAACATTGGGAGTGAAATTGGACTTTGCAAAATGGGTAATATTGGACGAGGTGTTAAATGGGTAACTGATTCACGATATCCATTTTGTGCTATCACCAAAGACCAATTTCATAAGAACACAAGAAATAGGAGCAGGAGTAGGCCACCTGGCCCCTTGAGCCTGCTCTGCCATTTAATAAGATCATGGCTGATCTGATCATGGACTCAGCTCCAGTTCTCTGCCCACTTGCCATAACCCTTTATTCCCTTATCGCTCAAAAATCTGTCTCTATCTCCACCTTAAATATATTCAATGACCCAGCCTCCCTCTCTGGGGCAGAGAATTCCATAGATTTACAACCCTCTGAGAGAAGAAATTCCTCCTCATCTCAGTTTTAAATGGGCGACCCCTTATTCTGAGACTACGTCCCCTAGCTTTAGTGTCCCCTATGAGAGGAAATATCTTCTCTGCATCCACCTTGTCGAGCCCCTTCATTATCTTATATGAGTCGATAAGATCACTTCTCATTGTTCTGAAATCCAATGAGTATAGGCCCAACCTACTCAACCTATCTTAATAAGTCAACCGCCTCATCTCCGGAATCAACCTAGTGGACCTTCTCTGAACAGCCTCCAATGCAAGTATATCCTTCCTTAAATACAGAGACCAAAACTGTACACAGTACTCCAGGTGTGGCCTCACCAACCTGTACAGTTGTAGCAGGACATCTCTGCTTTTATACTCTATCCCCCTTGCAATAAAGGTCAACATTCCATTTGCCTTCTTTTCATCCCTGTTGTCTATTTTAAATAGTGGCAAGTGCGAAACCTCTGACATCCTGTTACCATGGAGCTGAATTGTTTAGGATAGAAATGCATGTCTACTTTTATTCCCATCCTCACTCCCAAGGGAATTAATGGGAATCAAATAACTAATACTTGCATTTGTCTCGTGTCATGTAACATCAAGATATCCAAAACACTTCACACAATGAATTACAATGGAATGTAGTTACATATGTTGGCATGAAAAATTAAGGATGTAATGAAAAAGGTATAAGCAAAAGAGTTATGCTAACCAAGTTCTTTATTTTGTAGGTATTGTATGCCTTGTCCAACTACCCCTCTTAACTTGCAAGGTATGTAGTTCATTGTATTATTACAGTAAAATAGGAACAAGAAAATGTTCAAATTTGACAAACTGTTCTTAAAATGTTATGTTTTTTTTTGCCTACATGGAGTTAGTGCTGTTTTAATTAAAATATATATTGTTTAGAACTGTGGCAGTAACACTAGTGTACCATTACTAAACACTCACTCGAAACCTATAATCATTGATCAGATTTATCAATGCAGTTATCTTTAGGAATCTTATATTCCTACCATCCTTGTCTTCTTGGTAGCACTAATTGTACAATATATTCATTTGCAAATTATCTGTTCTTCCACTATCCAAGAATCACTCTTTCTTTTAAAAACGGCTACAGTCTGCTCATCCATCCCATCCAATTGAAAGTTTATAGTAGCATAAATGATTAATCAGTTCAGTAAAGAAGAATTTAAAGAAAATTAATAGCTCAAATCAGATATAAACATTTCACATTAAGTCACTATTTCATTATCTTCCTTGTCTTACAGAAACAGAATTGGAATTGGACGAACAACCTGAAAATCGTTCCGCCGTAAGGAGTCTGTCCATGAAAACAATTGAGCTACAAGATGGAGAGGTTAGTTCGTGTTTGTCACTATTCTATAAAAGGATCCATTTTAAATGAATGATTATAATATAGGTTTAAAGTAATTATAATTAAATGCATATATTTCTTCTTGTTTTTTTTTCCTCTTTGTAGGTACTCAGTGAAACTTCCCACGAGTTTGAAATACAGATGGCCAATGAATCTACTGACTTGACTGAAGATTAAACTTACAGTTAAAGTCTATGAATCCTGCCTTCCATGGACCAATTTTAAAAACATAAAAAGCAAAATGAGAATGGTGTTTTTCTCTTTGTGAAAAAAGAACTTTTAGATTTTATGGCTTTCTGGATTTATTTGAAAAGCTACATAGGAGGGCTAGATCAGATCATTTGCAAAAATAGTAGTGATATTTAGTCAAACAGTACACAATGACAAAATATTTAGTCAAACAGGCTTGAATTTGAATTTTAAAAATGTATTGCTTCATCTTAACCATTAATTGAAAACTGCCATCACTGCTTAAATAAAACTCACTGCTTAAATAAAACTCACTGCTTAAGTAAAACTTAAGAAAATCAGTATTTATTGTCTTGAGTCCTTACTTAGTACAAATATGTATCTCAGTAATATTTAAAGGCCCAGTATTGTTCACTCTTTGAATGCATGGAAATTAACTGTTTCCAATAGCAACAGCATCTTTCTGAAGTTAACAGCTAAGAACTATACAGAACCAAGAACTATGCAACCACTTTTAAAGACATTTTAACATTTAGAATATTTATTTGCTTGCAGTAAGTCACTGCACCATGCTGAAGCTGTTGGTCAGTTTTTGCTAGTTTTCTAGGTTGGCACGTGTGTCATTAGAACAAGGAGTATTGAGTGCAGTTCCAGGCACCCAATTAGAGGAAGCAAATTCAAAGGGAAACTCACCTGCTTTCATTTAAAACACTGCAGGCTTGGGAGAGCTTTTGCTGGTAATTCATATAGGTTTTTTTGGCTTCTTCTGGGAATTGCAATCTGTTTACAGGAAGAAAGAAACAAAGCTGAAGCTGCAGGAAGACCAGATAGAAAGAGATATGCTCATAGGAATCTTTATCTAAAAGAGTGTATAGGCCCAGGACAACATATTTGCACTTAGCAAAAGAGCAGTGCATGAGGAAGCTGCCCTTTTCTAGAGAGACTGTCACAGATTTGTGTTGCTTCCTGCAACAAGACCTGCAACAACTGTCACAACTAGCACAGAATTGCCTGTTGCAGTCAAGTTCACTGCAGCCCTGAACTGGTTTCCCTCCAGCTGCTTTCAAGTTGCAATAGGAGATATCAGTAACTTCAGTCAATTTACAGTTCATACTTGCTTTAAGCAACTAACATGCTTGCTAAAGCAGCTGTCATGACACATTTCTTTTGTGGCAATCCTCCCCCAGAGGGGGCGAAGGTCCCCGATGGAGTGCACTCTACGCGGGAGTCCTCCCACTATTTATCGGGGACTTGGCCTGGAGGGTAGTGCACGGAGCAGTCCTGTGCAATAAATTTTTAAGTCGGTTCACGGGCTCCCAGGCCACCTGCAATTTCTGCGGTCTGGAAGATCCGTGTTCCACGTTTTTATTGAATGTACGAGGTTGCAGCCCCTGTTCCATTATTTAAAGGGGCTGCTCCTCAATTTCTGGTTGCACGTCAGTCCCACACTCCTGATCTTTGGGCACCCTGTGCGGAGGGGAGCGGGTAGGTCCGAAGGCCTCCTTGTAGGACTGCTCCTGGGCACAGCCAAGGGTGCCATCAGCCGGTCCAGGCAGCGGGCGGTCGAGGGGGTCGTTCAACCCGATTGCCTGCCTCTCTTCTGCGCCTACATCCACGCCAGGAGGTCCTTAGAGATAGAGCACACGGTGTCCACCGGTATGCTCGCGGCCTTCCGCGAGAGGTGGGTGCCGCAGGGACTGGAGTGCATCGTTACCCCCGGCAACCAAATTTTAATTTGATTTTATATGTTTTAAAGTTTAATTTGTTTTAATTGCCGGATTTTTAGTGTCCCCCTCCCCTTTTATAGGGGGCACTTGTAAAATATATGATTTTAAAGCCCAAAAAAAAACACAAAAAAAGAATCCCCCAAAAAAAACAAAAAAACAAAAAAAGGGCATTTGAAAAGTGTCTGGAATGTCCCCCAGATCGGGTGGCACTTGATCTAACTGTTAATTTTGTCTCCTTAAAAGAGTTGTGGAAGTCCTCCATCCCTCAACTCTGGCCCGGCACAGAAAGTGAGAGGCTGGCTTCTTGGGAACAAGTGCTATCCCCTGTACACTTGGTTCATAACTCTTCTCAGGAGCACATGCTTGGTGGCTGAACTGCGCTATAATCAGATCCACGGGTCAACTGGAACCCTCATCGAGTAGATCATTTGAGTCCTCGAACAATGTCAATGTTGCCTGGACAGCTAGAGTGCCAATAAACTACATCTACTCAATGACCAACATTGATATTCTTGTCACCTGAAATTGCAGGGTTACCTACACTACAGGAAAACTTTTCACACAAAAATTTCAAAAGGTTTTATCATTTCATTGGCCTTCACAAATATCTACGCACATTATCACCCAGATGTGAGTCCATAGTGCCTGTCTTGTGTGATCTCTTACCCAGAGCTCCTAGAGATGCTCCCGCAGTGCCTACAGCATGGGAGGCGGAAAGTTGTTGCATCTCAGTTGAGGGCTCTTGAGATGTTGGCCGTTAGGAGCCTGGGAACAACTCAGAGGTGCAGGGCAGTCTGGCCCAGTTGGCTTTCTGGTACCAGGGTGGGGATTGGTTGAGTGGGTGGAGAGCGTGCAGACCATTGGACTTCTCAACTAATTACTACATTGCCTGGACAAGTCTGGTGGCTTCCCGCATTACAGCCAATGCGATAGTGTTGTCATCCTGAGGGAGGGCAACATATGCCACTCCTATTGCGCGACTGGCTGTTCCTCAGGACTGCAGCTCAGAACTCCCATTCACCTGCAGGAGAGCAGACTGTAAGTGATATGTGATCCAATTGATGGCCCTATCCATTCAGTTTCCCAGCCTCTCCAAGGTGGAGCAGGTGGTGAAGCCCGGAGCTTGCACAGCCCCAGTATGAGCATCCCTGAGAAATACTACTTCTGGTGCCACAAGATCTTGCAAGGAAGGCCCAGTGTCCATTTTGGTGACTACACACTCCATGGCTGATTGCAGAGTACGTGCCAGAACCCCACATAAGTTGGTCGTGGTCTCCTCCACATCTTTGACATGTTGCGGTAGCTCCCTGGCAGGCAGCCCAATATATTCAGCAATTGCTGATACACAGGAAGCATTTTTCTTTTAAAAGCAGGGCTGCTAAAATCTACAGCAGAACCAGAATCCAAACTTAGCCTTGGGTGATCCATTTCCTGGCCTGACTTTTCCACTTGCACCTGCTCATTTGTGCTCTGTGAATTACAACAACAACATGAATTTATATAGTGCCTTTAATGTAGTTAAGCATTCCAAGGCACTTACCTTGTGCAAACTGCTCTATACCACACTAAGTGCCATTTTCTGTGTTGGTGCTTGCAAGGGTAATAGTGAATCAAAGTGCATCTTCAAGAAGAATGTCCCTCTCCTTCCGTGTCTGCAGGGCCCAAGCCATCTGAAGGACCGAGTAAAAGTGTAGAGGGACAAGGGTTATCATGCAATGGCAAGGGTGTGCTGAAGCAGAAGAGAGGCAATGCAGTATAGCCCAAGTCTGTGTCTGTGAGTGTGAGCATGTGAGCTAGAGAGTTAAGTGGAAAGAGAAAATAGTACTTGGCCTCCAGCCTTGCCATCTCCAGCGCTGCCTATCCTTTTTCTGCCAATGATGTTGATAGCGGCATCCTCCATTGGAGTCAAAGTTTCCAGAATAGCACAACGACCTGATGTTCTTGAGGTCTCCCTCCAAGGACAGCTTCTGTGCAAGCAGAGTGGGTGTGGATTAATGTGTGTCTGCAAATGTATGAGGCAGCTTAGTGCTGTGTGCAAGCTCAGAGGAAGAAGCAACAAGTGAGGGCAAGAGAGGAAAGTCATTGTGGCAGCAATAGCAGGTGCTGAGTGTGTGAGTGAATGCAGAAGGAGGCATATAAAAATGTCCTGTTGTGATTGGAGAGGAGGCATGTGAAGCGAGAGAGGGAAGGTTTGAAATTGCTGAGGCTAAAGTAAAGAAAGGAAGAACTTGCATTTATATAGCGCCTTTCATGATCTCAGCACATCCGAAAGCACTTTACAGTCAATGATTTACTTTTAAAGTGTAGCCATTTTTGCAATGTAGGAAATGCACGGCTAATTTGTACACAGCAAGCTCCCACAAACATCAATGAGATCATTTGTTATTAGGTGTTGGTTAATTGATAAATATTGGCCTAGAAACGAGGGGGAACTCACCTGCTTTTCTTCGATTAGTGTCTTGGGATCTTTTACATCCATCTGAGAGAGTAGACTGGGCTTCAGTTTAACATCTCATCTGAAACACCGCATCTCCGACGGCACAACTTCAGTGCTGCACTGGGTGTGTCGGCTTAGCTTATGTGTTCAAGTCTCTGGGGTGGGGCTTGAACTCATGACCTTATGACTCAGAGTTGAGAGTGCTACCCACTGAGCCACGTCTGACACCCATCGAGTGTTGCAGGATTGATTATAGAGTAACAGAGACACGAAGAAAGTCTTACCTTAGCAAACCTGGCAATTAAATTTCTCAGCTCCTCGGAACTATGCTGTTCTCATTGACCAACCCAGCCTCCTCTCTCCACTGCTGCTGGATAATTTTCCAGCACATTTGAAGGAAGGAAGGGCTGCTTCATATTTCTCACTTGCTCCACAAGGACAACCATCGGTGAATTGGGGTACTCTTACCTCGATCATGCTGGCTGCTGCTCCAGTTATGCGCAATCAACTGACCACCTATAAAAAGTGCATCTCTCTATTAAGAGCTGCAGGCTGCCTTTAAGCGATGGCAGGCCCGCCTCTCAAAGGGTGAACTTCCTATAAACAGCACGATTAGTGCCGGCAGCGCACCTATTCAATGAAATTAGCGCTCGACCACCAAAATCTATCGTGCCTCCCACTGACGTCATCGAGTGGGCAGAGCAGATGCCCCACCCAGCGCCTGCCTGATCTCTGCCACATACCAACATTCAAGCTGAAAATTCCCCCCCTCTAATTTAGTTGCACTGATACTCTTCCCTACCCCCAAAGTTCACGATGGAGATGAAAGAAAAATAATATATCGGAAAATATGTGCCTAATAGAAATGCGCAAGAAAGCTCCTGCACAAAGCTTTGTGCTGAAGTATACACCAATACGAGTTATACAGTGAGAGGTGAAATTGTAAATTGTAAAGAGGTTTTATGTGACTAGAATATTCCAGATCTCTAGCAGGATGCTTGAACTCTAAATATTTAGGATTTCAAATTCCTTTATCTTGCGTTCATGTCCAAATTAAGAATCAATTGTGCTTCAGATTAGGGACTGTCTTTGAACTCAAGCCACAATGGAGCAGCTCCCATCTCTTAGGTAGATGTTTGTAGATCACAGAATAAAATTTCAGTTCCTGTTACAGATGTGTATTCCTATTTTCCCATTTTTTTCCACCTTCTATCCTCCTCTCCTGAAAGCATTGACACATACTGGGGACAGGGTACAGTTTCTGAACGACTGGTCTGCCTCCGGCATGTTCTTCATGTGTGAGCTTGACAGAGTGTAAACAGGCTATCTGACCAATAGTGGCGGTTGGTACAGCCAAACCTGATCCTATCCTTACCTAGCATCTGCACGTGCGCACTTTGCAGACGTTTGCTATTCCATTTCCGAGCCCAGGGGATTTGAGGCCAATTGCAGCGCTCTACTATTAAGTCAGCATGGACAAGGTTATATTTTTTTTGAGTTTCTAACCAAAAATAGATGGATCATTTGGTATTGTACCCATAGAGGCTCCAGATTCAATTTCTAAACTGTCTTGTTCTCAACTGGGGCAGTGATGTGACACCGCAATTGGCCTCTATATCCCTGGGCTGGTAGGAGGAACAAAAAAACTTCCAAGCTTCCAGATCCTAATCATTATCCAGTGACCCTGGTTGGAAAGTGTTTATGTGGAACTGTGAGAACAGGGCAGGACCAGGGCCAACTGGTTTTAACTCTCTCAGCTCACACCTAGAGAATGGCCATTTGGGCAAGGGGGTGGAGGACTATTAGTTCCACTGAATAGCATCCCAGGATAAGTCACCACTATCATGAGAGGAGCGGAAAAAAAGAAGTAAAATTACGGAAGAGAAAATAGTTTCATTATTTTGAATAAAATGCCATAATACTGTTACCATAATATTGGAATTATTCAAAAGTGAGATTATAACCACACATAAAAATTCGGGGACATTTTTCCACCCATTACCGGCAAAAAGTTGTGTAAAGAGGGTGACCGTCCCTCCTTCACCAGCTGGTGGCGGGTCCCGCGGCATCCTCCATTTTCCCAGGCCCGACAGCAGTTCCGGTAAGATCCATCACTCTGCAAATTAAGATGAGGGAGAGTTGGAGCGGGATGTCGAGGAGGCCTACAAAAGGCCCAACAGGCGTCAAGCAGCCAGCGGGAAGTCAGAGAGCCGGAGCGGGACGTTGAGGAGGAGGTCAGCTGGTGCAGCTGCAGCAGGGTGAGAAGGCAAAAAAGAAGTGGAAAGAAATCGAAGGGTGACGTCACAGCCAAGGGGGTAAGTAATTGGCTGGTGATTGGTGAGTAGTTTTTCTTTTTTTTCCCTTTATCTATGTAACCTTTATCATTATTGTTGCCAAATTAAGTTAATCTAGGGGTGAAGCCATGGCAGGAGAGCTCGGACACATGTCATGCTCCTCCTGTGCTACATGGGAACTCGGCGACTATTCCAGTGTCCCTGACGACTACATGTGCGGGAAGTGTATCCTGCTGCAGCTCCTGACAGACCGCATTGTGGCACTGGAGCTGTGCGTGGATTCACTCTGGAGCATGCTGAGGATGCCGTGAATAGCACGTTTAGTGAGTTGGTCATACCACAGGTAAAGGTTACACAGACAGATAGGGGATGGTTGACCAACAGGAAGAGCAGTGGAAGGAAGGTAATGCAGGGGTCCCCTCCGGTCATCCCCCTCCAAAACAGATACACCGCTTTGGGTACTGTTGGGGGGGATGACTCATCAGGGGAAGGCAGCAGCAGCCAAGTTCATGGCACCAAGGGTGGCTCTGCTGCACAGGAGGGCAGGAAAAAAAGTGGGAGAGCTATAGTGGCAGGGGATTCTATTGTAAGGGGAATAGATAGATGTTTCTGCGGCCACAATCTAGATTCCAGGATGGTATGTTGCCTCCCTGGTGCAAGGATCAAGTATGTCTCGGAGCGGCTGCAGGACATTTTGGAGGGGGAGGATGAACAGCCAGTTGTCGTGGTGCATATAGGTACCAATGATAAAGGTAAAAAACGGGATGAGGTCCTACAAACTGAATTTAGGGAGCTAGGAGTTAAATTAAAAAGTAGGGCCTCAAAGGTAGTAATCTCAGGATTGCTACCAGTGCTACATGCTCGTCAGAGTCGGAATCGCAGGATAGTCAGATGAATATGTGACTTGAAGAGTGGTGCAGAAGGGAGGGATTCAAATTCCTGGGACATTGGAACGGTTCTGGGGAAGGTAGGACCAGTACAAACCATACGGTCTGTACCTGGGGAGGACTGGAACCAATGTCCTAGGGGAGTGTTTGCTAGTGCTGTTGGGGAAGGGTTAAACTAATATGGCAGGGGGATGGGAACCTATGCAAGGAGACAGAGGGAAGTAGAATGGGGGCAGAAGCAAAAGGTAGAAAGAAGAAAAGTAAAAGTGGAGGTGCAGTGAAACACAAGGCAAAAATCAAAAAGGGCCACATTACAGCAAAATTTTAAAGAGTCAAAGTGTGTTAAAAAAGCAACCTGAAGGCTCTGTGCTTCAATGCAAGGAGTATTCATAATAAAGTGGACGAGTTAACTGCACAGGCAGCAATTAATGAATCTGATATAACTGGTATCACAGAGACATGGCTCCAGAATGACCAGGGCTGGGAACTCAACATCCAGGGGTATTCAAAATTCAGGAAGGATAGACAGAAAAGAAAAGGAGGTGGGTTAGCGTTGCTGGTTAAAGAAGAAATTAACGCAATAGTAAGGAAGGACATTAGCTTGGATGATGTGGAATCTGTATGGGTGGAGCTGCAGAATACCAAAGGGCAGAAAACGCCAGTGGGAGTTGTGTACAGACTACCAAACAGTAGTAGTGAGGTTGGGGACAGCATCAAACAAGAAATTAGGGATGCGTACAATAAAGGTACAGCAGTTATCATGAGCGACTTTAATCGACATATAGATTGGGCTAACCAAACTGGTAGCAATACGGTGGAGGAGGATTTCCTGGAGTGTATTAGGGATGGTTTTCTGGACCAATATGTCGAGGAATCAACTAGAGGGCTGGCCATCCTAGACTGGATGATGTGTAATGAGAAAGGAATAATTAGCAACCTTGTTGTGCGAGGCCCCTTGGGGAAGAGTGATCATAATATGGTTGAATTCTTTATTAAGATGGAGAGTGACAAAGTTAATTCAGAGACTAGGGTGTGA
The DNA here is from genome assembly GCF_044704955.1 of Pristiophorus japonicus. NCBI lineage: Eukaryota > Metazoa > Chordata > Chondrichthyes > Pristiophoridae > Pristiophorus > Pristiophorus japonicus. Next base: position 227,404,948 of record NC_091981.1, read on the forward strand.
ACTTAAGGAAAGGTAACTTCGATGGTATGAGACATGAATTAGCTAGAATAGATGGGCGAATGATACTTAAAGGGTTGACGGTGGATAGGCAATGGCAAACATTTAAAGATCACATGGATGAACTTCAACTATTGTACATCCCTGTCTGGAGTAAAAAAAAATGGGGAAGGTGGCTCAACCATGGCTAAAAAGGGAAATTTAGGACAGTGTTAAATCCAAGGAAGAGGCATATAAATTGGCCACAAAAAGCAGCGAACTAGAGGACTAGGAGAAATTTAGAATTCAGCAGAGGAGGACAAAGGGTTTAATTCGGAAGGGGGAAATAATGTATGAGAGGAAGCTTGCCGGGAACATAAAGACTGACTGCAAAAGTTTCTATAGCTATGTGAAGTGAAAGAGAATAGTGAAGACAAAAATAGGTCCCTTGCAGTCAGATTCAGGTGAATTTATAATGGGGAACAAAGAAATGGCAGACCAGTTGAACAAATACTTTAGTTCTGTCTTCACGAAGAAAGACACAAATAATCTTCCGGAAATACTAGGGGACCGAGGGTCTAGTGAGAAGGAGGAACTGAAGGAAATCCTTATTAGGTGGGAAATTGTGTTAGGGAAATTGATAGGATTGAAGGCCGATAAATTCCCGGGGTCTGATAGTCTGCATCCCAGAGTACTTAAGGAAGTGGCCCTAGAAATAGTGGATGCATTGGTGATCATTTTCCAACAGTCTATCGACTCTGGACCTATGGACTGGAGGGTAGCTAATGTAACACCACTTTTTAAAAAAGGAGGGAGAGAGAAAACAGGTAATTATGGAACGGTTAGCCTGACATCAGTAGTGGGGAAAATGTTGGAATCAATTATTAACGATGAAATAGCAGTGCATTTGGAAAGCAGTGATAAGATCGGTCTAAGTCAGCATGGATTTATGAAAGGGAAATCATGCTTGACAAATCTTCTAGAATTTTTGAAGCTGTAATTAGTAGAGTGGACAAGGGAGAACCAGTGGATGTGGTGTATTTGGACTTTCAAAAGGCTTTTGACAAGGTCCCACACAAGAGATTGGTGTGCAAAATTAAAGCACATGGTATTGGGGGTAATGTACTGACGTGGATAGAGAACTGGTTGGCAGACAGGAAGCAGAGAGTCGGGATAAATGGGTCCTTTTCAGAATGGCAGGCAGTGATTAGTGGGATGCCGCAGGGCTCAATGCTGGAACCCCAGCTATTTACAATATACATTAATGATTTAAATGAAAGAATTGAGTGTAATATCTCCAAGTTTGCAGATGACACTAAACTGGGTGGTGGTGTGAGCTGTAAGGAGGATTCTAAGAGGCTGCAGGGTGACTTGGACAGGTTAGGTGAGTGGGCAAATGCACGGCAGATGCAGTATAATGTGGATAAATGTGAGGCTATCCACTTTGGTGGCAAAAACACTAAGGCAGAATATTGTCTGATGTAAGGCAGATTAGGAAAAGGGGAGGTGCAATGAGACCTGGGTGTCATGGTACATCAGTCATTGTAAGTTGGCATGCAGGTACAGCAGGCGGTGAAGAAGGCAAGTGGTATGTTGGCCTTCATAGCTAGGGGATTTGAGTAAGGGAGCAGAGAGGTCTTACTGCAGTTGTTCAGCGCCTTGGTGAGGTCTCAGCTGGAATACTGTGTTCAGTTTTGGTCTCCTAATCTGAGGAAGAATATTCTTGCTATTGAGCGAGTGCAGCGAAGGTTCACCAGACTGATTCCCGGGATGGCAGGACTGACATATAAGGAGAGACTGGATCAACTGGGCCTTTATTCACTGGAATTTAGAAGGATGAGAGGGGATCTCATAGAAACATATAAAATCTGACAGGACTGGACAGGTTAGATGCAGGAAGAATGTTCCCGATGTTGGGGAAGTCCAGAACCAGGGGACACAGTCTAAAGATAAGGGGTAAGCCATTCAGGACTGAGCTGAGGATAAACTTCTTCACTCAGAGAGTTGTTAACCTGTGGAATTCCCTATTGTATTCCTAACACAGATGAGGCTGCACACAGGGAGATTAAAGTAACAGTGACCTCAGTCTTTAATAAGACACTCCAGAGTGAGGAACAGGCTTATATATAGTGCTCCCAAGGGATGCTCGGATCCCTTGGGACTTCAGGGGATGAGCTCCCTGGTGGCGAAACATGGGAGTGCATGCTGTACAGATACACAACATCACTCCCCCTCCAAAGTCAAAATGAAAACTATTTACAAGGTGAGGCGGTCGGGAGCCTTTCTTTCCTTGGTGGACCGCCTCGCGACAATTGTCTGTTCTGGTGTGTTGGCTGTGTCCTCGCTGGGCTGGCGTGTTATTGGACCTACAGGGCTGCTAGGTGAGCCTGGCCTTGCCGGGCTGTTGGGCGTGATGGGTTCGGTTTCCTGGTCCGGCGTGGTGTCATTGATCCTTTGGGTGTGTGTTGTGGGCTCGAAAAAGGTGGTGTCTGCTGTGGGTTGTTCAGGGCAGTCTGAACCGCAGCCTCGTTTGATCCAGGTGCTTTCTGCAAATTTGTCCATTGTTGAGTTTGACTACAAACACCCTATTCCCTTCTTTAGCTATCACCGTTCCCGCGATCCACTTGGGACCATGTCCATACACAGGGTCATTCAGATCAATTTTCCGTGACACAGTGGCGCGAGCATCGTTTACATTTTGTTGCTGCCGCCTGCTCTCTACCTAATCATGCAAGTTGCGGGGAACCAACGAGAGTCTGGTTTTAAGTGTCCTTTTCATGAGTAGCTCAACCGGGGGCACCCCTGTGAGCAAGTGGGGTCTCGTGTGGTAGCTGAGCAGTACTCGGGACAGGCGGGTTTGGAGTGAGCCTTCTGTGACTCGTTTAAGGCTCTGTTTGATGGTTTGTACTGCCCGCTCTGCTTGCCCATTGGAGGCTGATTTAAACGGGGCCGAGGTGACTTGTTTGATCCCATTGCGGGTCATGAATTCTTTAAATTCGGCACTGGTGAAACATGGCCCGTTGTCACTGACCAGTATGTCAGGCAGGCCGTAGGTGGCAAACATGGCCCTCAAGCTTTCAATAGTGGCGGTGGTGGTGCTTCCCATCAGTATTTCACATTCAATCTATTTTGAAAAAGCATCCACCACCACCAGAAAAATTTTACTGAGAAACGGGCCCGCATATTCGACATGGATCCTCGACCATGGTCTGGCGGGCCAGGACCACAAACTTAGTGGTGCCTCTCTGGGCGCGTTGCTCAGCTGAACACATACGCTGCATTGCCGTACACAGGACTCTAAGTCAGAATCGATACCGAGCCACCACACGTGGGATCTGGCTATCGCTTTCATCATTAGTATACCTGGGTGTGTGCTGTGGAGATCCGAGATGAACTTCTCCCTGCCCTTTTTTGGTAGCACTACGCAGTTCCCCACAACAGACAGTCTGCCTGAATGGACAGCTCGTCCTTTCGCCGCTAGAATGGCTTGATTGGCTCTTGCATTTCAACGGGGATGCTGGCCCAGCTCCCATGCAGTACACAGTTTTTTACTTGGGACAGCAGAGGATCTTGGCTGGTCGAAGTCCTAATCTGGTGGGCCGTGACAGGTGATTTATCATTTTCAAACGCTTCCATGACCATCAACAAGTCTGCGGGCTGCGCCACCATCAACAAGTTTGCAGGCTGCGCCATTTCTACCCCCGTGGTGGGCAATGGTAGCCGACTGAGAGCATCCGCACAGTTCTCGGTGCCTGGCCTGAGGCGGATGGTATAGTTATACGCTGATAGCGCGAGTGCCCACCTTTGTATGCGGGCCGAGGCATTAGTATTTATCCCCTTGTTTTCAGCGAACAGGGATGTGAGGGGCTTGTGATCGGTTTCCAGCTCAAATTTGTGGCCAAACAGGTACTGATACATTTTCTTTATCCTGAACACAAATGCTAATGCCTCTTTCTCAATCATGCTGTAGGCCCTCTCGGCCTTAGACAAGCTCTTGGAAGCATAGGCGACAGGTTGCAACTTCCCTGCAACGTTAGCTTGTTGTAATACACACCCGACTTCGTATGACGATGTGTCACATGCTAGCACAAGTCTTTTACATGGGTTATACAATACAAGCAGCTTGTTGGAGCATAAAATGTTTCTGGCTTTCTCAAAAGCAATTCCTTTGTTTTTTCCCCATACCCAGTTCTCACCTTTGCGCAATAACACATGTAGGGGCTCTAAAAGAGTGCTTAACCCCGGTAGGAAATTACCAAAATCGTTGAGGAGTCCCAGGGACGACTGCAGCTCTGTGACATTCTGTGGCCTGGGCGCGTTCCTGATAGCTTCTGTCTTGGTGTCTGTGGGCCGAATGCCATCTGCTGTGATCTTTCTCCCCAAAAACTCCACTTCTGTTGCCATGAAGACGCATTTCGACCTCTTCAGCCGCAGCCCTATGCGATCCGGTCACTGGAGGACCTCCTCCAGGTTTTGTAGGTGCTCGGCAGTGTCCCGACCCGTGACCAATATGTCGTCCTGAAAGACCACCGTGTGTGATACCGACTTGAGTAGGCTCTCCATGTTTCTCTGGAAGATCGCTGCAGCCAACCGAATTCCAAATGGGCATCTGTTGTAGATGAACAGTCCCTTGTGCGTGTTGATGCAGGTGAGGCCCTTCGAAGACTCCTCCAGCTCCTGCGTCATGTAGGCCAAAGTCAGGTCGAGCTTGGTGAACGTCTTGCCTCCTGCCAGCATTGCAAATAGGTCGTCTGCCTTCGGTAGCGGGTATTGGTCCTGTAGCGAGAAACGATTAATAGTTACTTTATAATCGCCGCAAATCCTGACCGTGCCATCACTTTTGAGTACTGGAACAATCGGACAGGCCCACTCGCTGAATTCCACTGGGGAGATGATGCCCTCGCGTTGCAGCCTGTCCAGCTCAATTTCCACTCTCTCCCTCATCATGTGAGGTACCGCTCGCGCCTTGTGGTGAATGGGTCATGCCTCTGGGGCCAAGTGGATCTGCACCTTCACCCCGGAAATGTTTCCAATGCCTGGCTCAAAAAGGGAAGGAAATTTGTTAAGAACCTGGGTACTTGAGGCCTCATCGAGATGTGATAGTACTTGGATGTCATCCCAGTTCCAGCGGATTTTGCCTAGCCAGCTCCTTCCAAGCAATGTGGAGCCATCGCCCGGGACAATCCAGCGTGGCAGTTCATGCACCGTGCCCTCGTAGGTCACCTTGACCATGGTGCTGCCCAGGACAGTGATAAGCTCTTTGGTGTACGTTCTCAGTTTCATGTGGATGGGGCTCAGGGCTGGTCTGAATGCCTTGTTGCGCCACAGTCTCTCAAACATCTTTTTACTCATCATGGATTGGCTAGCGCCAGTGTCCAGTTCCATGGCTACGGGTAAGCCATTCAACTTTACGTTTAGCATTATAGGTGAACATTTTGTCGAAAATGTGTGCACCCCGTGTACTTCAGCATTTGCATTCTCTCTCTGAGGCTCGAAATTGCTTTGATCCACCATGGACTGATCTTCCTCTGCCACGTGGTGGTTAGCAGGTTTTGCAGAGCTTGCAGTTCGTTTGCAAGCTTGTTGGAGGTGCCCCATTGTTCCACAGCTCTTGCAAACATATCCTTTGAAGCGCCATGTATAGGTTGAATGGAAGCCTCCACAATGCCAACAAGGTGTGAATTGCCTTGCATTCATCCTTTGTTGGAGACTCTGAGTCATCTGGGTCATCTGAGGCCTGCTGGCAGTTGCAGACACGTGGGTTCTGCCCTGTACATGTCTGCTCGCAAACACAGTTCCAGTTAATTTATGAACATTGCTAGCACTTGTGTGCTGAGAGATTTGTTTGGTGTTATCACTGGTGGACATGACGCCTGTGCTATCGCAATGGCCTTACTGAGGGTCGGTGTGTCTACAGTCAAAAGTTTTTGTAGGATGGTCTTGTGGCCAATGCCCAGTACAAAAAAGTCTCTGAGCATTTGCTCCAGGTAGCCATAAAACTCACATTGTCCTGCAAGTCACCTTAGCTCGACGACGTAGCTCACCACTTTCTGACCTTCAGATCGTTGGCACGTGTAGAATCACCATCAGCACGCTCTCCCCCGGGTTAAGATGCTACCGAGCCAGTGTACACAGCTCCTCATATGACTTATCTGTGGGTTTCACCGGAGCCAGAAGATCCTTCATGAGGCTGTAGATCAGTGCCCCGCAGACTGTGAGGAGAACCGCTCTCCTTTTTGCAGTGCTTCCTTCTCCGTCCAGCTCATTGGCTACAAAGTACTGGTCTAGCCATTCGACATAGGCTTCCCAGTCCTCACCCTCCGAGAACTTCTCCAGGATGCCCACAGTTTGCTGCATCTTTGCATTGGATTCGTATACTCGTCGACAGTTATTGTGTTCCTAACACAGATGAGGCTGCACACAGGAAGGTTAAAGTAACAGTGACCCCAGTCTTTAATAAGACACACCAGAGTGAGGAACAGGCCTTAGGGGCTGGCTTATATACAGTGCTCCCAAGGGATGTTGAGATCCCTTGGGACTTCAGGAGATGAGCTCCCTGGTGGCGGAACATGGGAGTGCATGCTTTACAGATACACAACATTCCCGACCGCAGAGAGTTGTTGATGCCAGTTCATTGCATATATTCAAGAGGGAGTTAGGTATGGCACTTACGGCTAAAGGGATCAAAGGGTATGGAGAGAAAACAGGAAAGGGGTACTGAGGTGAATGATCAGCTATGATTTTATTGAATGGTGGTGCAGGCTCAAAGGGCCGAATGGCCTACTCCTGCAACTCTTTTCTATGTTTCTAAGTCGGCATGCAATGCCGACTTAATGTCACCACGGTGAACTTGGACCTTTGTGCTGAGTTCAGTGTTGGGTCCTCAGCTTGCCATGTAAACCTAGCTTGGAGAAGACTGACAGAGGCGCTGTCAGCACCTCTTAATGGGACACATAAATCTTTCAGGTAAGTTTGCATTTAAGCTTTTGGACTAAGTTTTTTGATCTTATTGAACCAGTGGCTTGGTGCAATACGTGTTAAAAGGACTCGGTTGTAAAGAAATCCCTCTGAGAAGGTAGAAAATGCTACAAATACTCAACAGGCAACATCCATGGAGAGAGAAACAAAGTTCAGGTCTCAGATCAAGATGCTGCCTGACCTGCTGAGTATTTCCAGCATTTTATGCTGTCATTTCAGATTTACAGCATCCGCTCGTGGAGGGGAGAGGAAGATGCAGAAGAGAAAGAAGCAGAAAGAAGGATGCAACCAAGACAGACCCTTTCTGGCCGGGATATCCTGGAGGCAATCATTCGTCTGCAGTACCAGTGACCACGACCTCTATTCCTCTTTCAACATTGGTCCCACACCTTACCTTCCCTCTGTTACTGACCATCAAAGCGTCCTCTTGGCCTCTTTTTGACCAACCACTTATTGGGCAGCTGCATTTCCTGGGTGTGTGAAATGAGGAAGGCACAAGGATGGAGTTGTGAGAGAAGGTGGGAAAACAAGAGATGCATGTCAGAAGGATGATAATATATGAGGATACCAGCATCTTTTATACTTTCTGCCCCACCTCTGGCCACCGGTTCAGCCATGCCCCTGCCAAGAATGGCCAGCTCATCCAAGAGGGTGAGGTGAGACTAGGAACGTGAGGTGTGCCTCATGATTATTGGTAGGTGAGTGATTGGAGGTGGGGGTCGTGCATTGAACAGTGTATGAGGCGAGTGGTGCATTTGGTAGGAAGTGGCTCTTGAAGATGCATTCACTGACCTTGACCACTGGTCTGAGGTCATGAAGCTAGTTTGGGCACTGGTGCCAGGTGGTGGGGGTGACATTGCTGGCAGTGAAGGCCTCGGAGATCTGGTCCCACATCCTTCTTTCTGAAGGGCCTTATGGCCCGTGGGTAGAGGACTTCTCTTGCTGTGTTGACCCCTGGCACAAAGCTGGAGTGCTGTGGCGAGACCCTGGGTGCTTCTTCCCTGACTTGCTCAGCCATTTGTGTTAGTGTTGAAGCATTTTCCCATTTTTTGAGGTTTGGAAGGCAATTCAGCTTTCAGAGCTGAAGACTCATATAAGAACATAAGAAATAGAAGCAGGAGTAGGCCATTTGGCCCCTTGAGCCTGCTCCGTCATTCAATAAGATCATGGCTGATCTGATCATGGACTCAGCTCCACTTCCCTGCCCTCTCCCCATAACCCTTTACTCCCTTATCACTCAAAAATCTGTCTATCTCTGACTTAAATATATTTTATGACCCAGCCTCCACTGCTCTCTGGGGCAGCGAACTCCATAGATTTACAACCATCTGAGAAGAAATTTCTCCTCATCTCAGTTTTAAATGGGCGGCCCCTTATTTTAAGTTTCCCCTCTGAGTGGAAATATTCTCTCTGCATACACCTTGTCGAGCCCCTTCATTATCTTATATGTTTCAATAAGATCACCTCTCATTCTTCTGAACTCCAATGTGTACAGGCCCAACCTACTCAACCTATCCTCAAAAGTCAACCCCCTCATCTCCAGAATCAACCTAGTGAACCTTCTCTGAACAGCCTCCAATGCAAGAATATCCTTCCTTAAATACGGAAACCAAAACTGTACGCAGTACTCCAGGTGTGGCCTCACCAATACCCTGTACAGTTGTAGCAGGAATTCTCTGCTTTTATACTCTATCCCCCTTGCAATAAAGGCCAACAATCTATTTGCCTTCCTGATTACTTGTTGTACCTGCATACTAACTTTTTGTGTTTCATGCACAAGGACTCCCAGGTCTCGCTGTACTGCAGCACTTTGCAATTTTTCTCCATTTAAATTATAATTTGCTTTTCTATTATTTCTGCCAAAGTAGATAACCTCACATTTTCCCACATTATACTCCATCTGCAATTTTTTGCCCACTCACTTAGCCTGTCTATATCTTTTTGCAGATTTTTTTGTGTCCTCACAATTTGTTTTCCCACCCATCTTTGTATCATCAGCAAACTTGGGTACATTACACTCGGTCCCTTCATCCAAGTCATTAATAGTTGAGGCCCCAGCATCGATCCCTGCGGCACCCCACTAGTCATTGCCAACCTGAAAATGACCCATTTATCCTGACTCTCTGTTTTCTGTCAGTTAACCAACCCTCTTGAAGGCATACAGAGAATCAGCAACCACCACACCAGGCAGCAATGTATTCCAAAGGAACACTACTCTCTGGGAAAAAAACTACACTCTAGGAAAAGATCACGTTCATCTTTCTTGTTACATGATTTATCATGATGGCAACTCACACATTCGTCATAAGAACATAAGAATATAAGAAATAGGAGCAGGAATAAGCCATTCGGCCCCTCGAGCCTGCTCCGCCATTTAATACGAGTGTGGCTGATCTGATCATGGAGTCAGGTCCACTTCCCTGCCCGCTCCCCATTACCCCTTATACCCTTATCAGTTAAGAAACTGTCTATCTCTGTCTTAAATTTATTCAATGACCCAGCTTCCACAGCTCTCTAAGGCAGCGAATTCCACAGATTTGCAATGCTCTGAAAAAAGAAATTCCTCCTCATCTCAGTTTTAAATAGGTGGCCCCTTATTCTAAAATTATGCCCTCTAGTTCTAGTCTCCCCTATCAGTGGAAACATCCTCTCTGCATCCACCTTGTCAAGCCCCCTCATAATCTTATACATTTCGATAAGATCACCTCTCATTATTTTGAATTCCAATGAGTAGAAGCCCAATCTACTCAACCTTTCCTCATAAGTCAACCCCCTCATCTCTGGAATCAACCTCGTGAACCTTCTCTGAACTGCCTCCAAAGCAAGTATATCCTTTCTTAAATATGGAAAACAAAACTCTACGGAGTATTCCAGGTGTAGCCTCACCAATACCCTGTATAGCTGTAGCGAGACTTCCCTGCTTTTATACTCTATTCCCTTTGCAATAAAGGCCAAGATTCCATTGGCCTTCCTGTTTACTTGCTGTACCTGCTACGAATCTTTTGTGTTTCATGCACAAGGACCCACAGGACCCGCTGTACTGCTGCACTTTGTCATTTTCTCCATTTAAATAATAACTTGCTCTTTGATTTTTTTTCCTGCCAAAATGCATAACCTCACATTTTCCAACATTATACTCCATCTGCCAAATTTTTGCCCATTCACTTAGCCTGTCTATGTCCTTTTGCAGATTTTTTGTGTCCTCCTCACACATTGCTTTTCCTCTCATCTTTGTATTGTCAGCAAACTTGGCTATGTTACACTCGGTCCCTTCATCCGAGTCGTGAATATAGATTGTAAATAGTTGGGGTCCCAGCATTGATCCCTGTGGCACTCCACTAGTTACTGATTGACAACCTGAGAATGAACCATTTTTCCCAAATCTCTGATTACTCTTAGTTAGCCAATCCTCTATCCATGCAAATATATTAACCCCAACTCCATGAACTTTTATCTTGTGCAGTAACCTTTTATGTGGCACCTTGTCAAATGCCTTCTGGAAGTCCAAATACACCACATCCATTGTTTCCCCTTTATTCACCCTGTTTGTTACATCCTCAAAGAATTCCAGCAAATTTGTTAAACATGACTTCCTCTTCATAAATCCATGCTGACTCTGCCTGACTGAATTATGTTTTCCCAAATGTCCTGCTTCTTTAATAATGAACTCCAACATTTTCCCAACCACAGATGTTAGGCTAACTGGTCTATAGTTTCAGCTGGCCAAACTTGCCTAAATGGTCAGAATTGGCGCGGGTGGCAGGTTATGCCCCCTTTGGCTGAAAAAAAAACTTACCTAAAAAAATTGTAACTAACTGAGTTACACTGGTGCAAATTGATTGGGGTAACTGTGATTTTTTAACTTCGGCCAAAAAAAGCTGCCTGCTCCAAAAAAACGGCGCAAATCACCGGGGAAAATTGAGCCCTATATCGAGCTGCCCGAATGCACATTACACAAAAGACAAACATGAACAATTTGACTTTTTCATTGTGGTTGCAAGAGGAGTTGATATTGGTCAAATTTTCTGCATAATATTCAACAATATTGTAAATCAGTTGGAAAGAATCTTAAAAAGGGAAGTAGATACACATTTGTAATAATAATTTAAACACCAACCATATCTTCTGCTTTAAATTTTACATTTATTTATTGGTATTAAAATCTGAACACTAGAATATTAGATCGTTTAAAAGATATCTATGCCAAGAGTAAATAAAAAGCCAAAGACCAAAAAATACATAAAAACTAAAAATAATGAATTATCAAAATAGGATCAATAGAAAATGTTGGATATAATCAAAAGGAAACATTACAAGACAACTCGGGGTGGAAATTGGTTATGGCCATTTTTGAGGCAGTGTCACTGCCAGAGTGTTGATTTTAGCGCCAGGCGTTAAGTGCAGCCTCAAATTGCTAAATTCAGTTTTAACTCGCAAAGACGAGAGAGAGCAGTGCTAAAAAGTGGCATTGCACACTCATCCTTGATGCCAAGGAGGCGGAAGCTCAAGAGACCTACTCAATTTCGCAACGGGAGGCTGCTGCCATGCTAGGAAAAAAAAAGGGAAGAAAAAAAATAACTAAAACTTCTCCAATCCACACACACTATTCCCACTCTTAAAGCTATTGAAAATATGCAGCAATAAATAAAGAGAAGAACTTACCCTTCTTTCTGGACGATTCCACCCTCTTTAACCACCAAATTTTTCAGGCTGTATGGCCGCCTGCCAGTACGGCAGCCGTACAAAGCAAATATCACGAAAGAAGGCGTCAAAGAGGCATTGTACGCTGGATGACATCACCACCCTGGTGGCGTTAGCTGGTGCAGCGTTGCCTCTTTGCGCCTCTGTCAAAGAGCCTATTCAATTTCAGCCGGGGCGTAGACACCGCTTAACAACACCGTTGCCGCCCGTTTGACGCCTACCGCCAGCGGTAACGAGTGGCGTCCACAACCCAATTTTGACCCCCTACTTCTTTAGCAAATTTCAAACAGCAACGGGCACTTGCATTTCTAAACCACTAGTACCAGATACATATTGCAGAATATTCCAGCAACGATTAAATCCGACTTGTTTTCATATTGTGACTGGCAATCATAACACACTTCTTTCTGGCAAAAGCAGTTTCCTTTTCATTCACAGTTTAATGCCTTTATATTTAGTGACAGGAAGGTGTGTCAATAGCACCACAATAGGTTATTAATGTTACAGAGGTGAAGTGATAGTATCAAAAGAAGGGATTCCAAAGAGGCCTCTGAAGGAAACCCATTCTTTAGTTTAATGAGGAAGGATCCATTCCAGACATGTTGACTGGGCTCCGATCCAGAATTCACAAAGACGCTGATCTTGGACCCTGTTTTTGTCTTCTCTTTCAAAGTGGTTCCTTTTTAGTCTAACTACATGTTAGAATCAATATTGTAATTTTAAACCAAAGTTTTCTTGTGGTATGTAATAATGCTGAGGTTTGAGAGTATAAGTGAATTTTTTTCTCACAAAATTACTTAATATCTATAAAAAGGTGAGTAATCACAACAGATTTTGATTTTTAAAAAGGATATAACTTGCATAAGTTCTGAGGTGAGGTGATGGCTCTCTATGACTCAAGGGCGAAGAAATTGGTCAGTCTTGTGCACGTTTTTTCAGCGATATTTCGCCTTTTTTGCCGGTAAAAGGTACTGACCTAAATTGGCCAAACTTAACGAATGGCAGTTTTCAAATATCGCCGAAAAGCAGATCAATCATGTGCAACGACAATAAAAAAACGCACCGCTTAAAATTGGCTGTTTGGTGAACCCGTACTCAAGGTTATAAAAAAATGCCTGAGAAAAGCCTGTGTTGAAGCCCCAGAAACAGCAGTCGGTTTGAAGAACTGTAAAAAAGGTAAGTTAAAATTTTTATTTTTTAATATTCTTTTTCAGCGATTCATTAGTTAAGTGTGCAGCGAATGTTGTCTGATTTTTAATTCTTTAATTTTTGCAATTTTTTGTGTGTTTTCTTTTCTCCCAGGGCTTTTATTTTTGGTGGTGATAGGCCTTGCGTTAAAGTTGGCAAGGGCCGTGGTTTCCACCACGAATCCTAGTGCAACACCGATTTTTACCTTCGGGTACATTTTTTTTGCCAATTTTACCCCCTTAAAAAATGGCGAAGTTTGTAGTGGTATTTTTTCCATAAAACAATGCGAAAAACATGATATCGACAAAAATTGAATTTCTAGCCCAATATGTTTTAGGTTTGCGCAGTGAAAGTAATTGCTATAAACACAGGATGCAGGAGGGATGATTGTGGATATCATACAGAACTGAAGTTTGGGATACAGTACCATAGTAGTTATGTTACCGGATTAGAAATCCAGAGGCCTGGACTAATGATCCGACAAAATGAGTTTAAATCCCACCACGGGCAGCTGGGGAATTTAAATTCAGTTAATTAAATAAATCTGGAAGTAAAAAGCTAGTATTCAAGAAACTATGCAAGTACAGCAAGTAATCAGGAAGGCAAATGGAATGTTGGCCTTTATTGCAAGGGGGATGGAGTATAAAAGCAGAGAAATCCTGCTACAACTGTACAGGGTATTGGTGAGGCCACACCTGGAGTAGTGCATACAGTTTTGGTCTCTGTATTTAAGGAAGGATATACTTGCATTGGAGGCTGTTCAGAGAAGGTTCACTAGGTTGATTCCGGAGATGAGAGGGTTGACTTATAAAGTATGTTGAGTAGGCTGGGCCTATACACATTGGAGTTCAGAAGAATGAGAGGTGATCTTATTGAAACATAAGATAATGAGGGGTCTCGACAAGGTGGATGCAGAGAGGATTATTTCCACTGATGGGGGAAACTAAACTAGGGCACATAGTCTTAAAATAAGGGGCTGCACATTTAAAACTGAGATGAGGAGGAATTTCTTCTCTCAAAGGGTTGTAAATCTATGGAATTCTCTGCCCCAGAGAGCTGTTGAGGCTGGGTCATTGAATAAATTTAAGGCGGAGATAGACAGATTTTTGAGCGATAAGGGAGTAAAGGGTTGTGGGGAGCAGACAGAGAAGTGGAGCTGAGTCCATGATCAGATCAGCTATGATTTTATTGAATGGCGGAGCAGGCTCGAGGGGCCAAATGGCCTACTCCTGCTCCTATTTCTTATGTTCTTATGTACTGAATTGTCGTAAAAGCCCATCTGGTTCACTAATGTCCTTTATGGAAGGAAATCTGCCGTCCTTACCTGGTCTGGCTTATATGTGACTCCAGACCCACAGCAATGTTGTTGACTCTTAACTGCCCTCTGAAATAGCCTAGCAAGCCACTCAGTTGTATCAACACCTCTCCGAGAAACTATAATAAAAGTAAAACTGATGGACCTGCTGGCCTTGACCTAGGCACCGGATTCGGAACTGACAAAGGCACACCCAATGGGCCCTGGAAAGTCCTCCTCACTAATTTCTGTGGACTTGTGCCAAAATTGGGAGCGCTGTCTCACAGACTCGTCAAGCAACAATGTGACATAGTCATATTAACAGAATCATACCTTTCAGCCAACATCCCAGAATCCTTTACCACCATCCCTGGATATGTCCTGACCCACCGGCAGGACATACCCACCAGATGTGGCAGCACAGTGGTATACAGTCGGAAGAATGGCCCTGGGAGTCCTCAACATTGAAGTCTTATGACATCGGGTCAAACATGGGCAAGGAAATCTCCTGCTGATTACCACCTACAGCTCTCCCTCGGCTGATGAATCAGTACACGTCCAATTTGAACACCACTTGGAAGAAGCAAGGGCACAGAATGTACTTTAGTGGGGGATCTTCAATGGGGTAATTTAGAAGAAACTTTTTTACCCAGAGAGTGGTGAGAAGGTGGAACTCACTACCATAGGGAATGGTTGAAGTGAATAGTATAGATGCATTTAAGGGGAGGCTAGATAAGCATATGAAAGAGAATGGAATAGAGAGTTATGTTGATAGAGTCAGGTGATGAAAGACGGAGGAGACTCGAGTGGAGCATAAATGCTGGGTGGTCTGAATGGCCTGTTTCTGTGCTGTACATCCTATATAATCAATATGTAAAGCTGATGAATCAGTACTTCTCCATGTTGAACACCACTTGGAAAAAGCACTGAGGGTAGCAAGGGACTTCAAATATCTATCAGTGATGTAATTGAGCTCTACCTAGTAGACTACTGTGGTAATGCAGCTACTCATGTAAATACAATAAAAGGATCATGTTAACAAGTTCCTTTAGAGCCATTTTGTAGTCTGTGTGTTTGTGATGTCGTAAAAAATATCACATTAGCGATGAGGATAGGATAATTGGATTTCCAAGCTGAAATTTGTGTTGGTGGATGTTCCAGCCAAACAACAGAAAGACTTTGAGAGGTTCTTTGTTTTGCAGCAAAGCTAAAAATCCAAGTTAAATTTCAAGCACACTGTTGACATTGCCAGCGTCCAGATGGGCACACCTATTGGAATAATAGGGCGCTTGGGTGAGTTCCATCATGACCGAGAGACTTTTGGAGATTATGTGGAGTGGCTAGAAATGTTTTTCACCACAAATAGTATCGTCGAAGTCCCCGATGATGAAAACCGTAACCGCGTGCTGTTAGAAAGAAAATGGGCTATTTTCCTGATATAAGCATGCCCCGAGGTGTATGAAATCCTGAAAAATTTGCTTCTTCCCCTCAAGCCAAAGGACATACACCGATGGAGATTCTAACCAAGTTAGAACAGCACTACAGTCTTGAGCCCTGGAAATTGCTGAAAGTTATCGTTTTGGAATACAAGATCAATTACATGACGAGGGTATCAGTGAGTACATTGTAGCTTTAAAAAAGCTATCTATTCACTGTCATTTTGGAAACTTTTAGAATCGAGCATTGCGTGACCACTTTGTTTGTGGGATGAAAAATGAAGCAATCAGAAGAAAGTTGTTGACAACCGCTAACTTGACTTTTGATTTAGCTTATCAGACAGCTATGTCGATAGAAATGACCGACTAATACTTCCGAGAATTTTGCGCAATTTCCAATTGTCAGACAACTGAGGTGAATTGCCTGTAGGTTAAAAGAAAAAGGCAATTGGGCCTCAAACCCTCAGCAACTGGCCAAGGTAACAGCATATTAAAGTTGTGCTAGCGGTGCCTGAGACAACATACCGCTTAAACCTGTCCATATGTGAAGGCAGAGTGTTTCTTCTGCAAGAAAACTGGGCATCTTGCAAAGGCATGCAGACTGAAGAATAAATCGAAGTTCAATGCTCGAAGTAGAAATCACCAGCGACTATATAGCATTGAAGAGAAGCAATAGGACGAGGAGGTTCTGGAGATACATGTCATCAGGAGCACGAGGGCATCTAACAACGATTCGCAAAGTATCGTCATCCAAGTAGACATTGTAGGAACCAAGATCCCCATGGAAATCGACATTGCTGCATCCATGAACATAGTACCAGAATTGCTATATCTCGACAAGTTGAGTGATTTTCCACTGGAGATGTCGAAGATAGAGCTGCGAGGCTATTCAGGAGAGCAAATTTCTGTGGTAGGACGTATCACCGAACCAGTGAAATACAAAGATCAGTTTCAGAGCTTGCTTCTCTTAGTCATGGCAGGTGACAAGCCTGCCTTGATAGGTAGAAATTGGTTGGGATCACTGAAGCTGGATTGGAATCAGATTTTTTGTGTGGAAACGAAATTTGCATCAAAAGATGATGTCATCAAGCAATATCCGAAGGTGTTCTGTGAAACAGGCAGTGCGATCCAAGGCTTCAAGGTGAGTGTCAGGGTACAGAAGGACGTAAGACCAGTTTACTGCAAACCACTTCCCGTACCATATACACTCAAGGAAAAAGTTGAGCAAGAACTCAAAAGATTAGAGACTGAGAACATTATCTCTAAGGTAAATCTAAGTAATTAGGCTACACCCATTGTTGTTGTACTTAAGTCAGATGGTAATGCTTATGCTATGTCTAGGTTGGCAACCCCATCACAAGTTACACCCAATAGCGAAGAAGTGTTCTATTTTTCATACATTGATGAACTGCCAGTCACAGCTGAAGAGATTGGTAGAGCAACCAAACATGACCCAGTTATGTCAAAGGTGTATGATTACATAGCAAATGGCTGGCCAAACCAGGTATCAGAGAAAGATATTCATCCATATTTCGTTCGTAGGAATCAATTATCAGTGGATAAAGATTGTATCATGTGGGGTGCAAGAGTAGTTATTCCAAATAAGTTTAGGTCCAAATTATTAGGAGATCTTCACAACCAGCACCTGAGAATGTGCTTGACCAAGAGTTTTGCATGCAGTTACTTATGGTGGCCAGGTCTAGATAAAGATAAAGAGTACATCGTTAATCAGTGCACAACATGTCAATCGGTAGGCAAGAAACCAACATCAGTACTATTACAGCCATGGAAATGGCCTCCCAGGGTGTGGCAAAGGTTACATATAGATTTTGCTGAGCTAGAAGGACAGCAATTGTTCATTGTGATTGATAGTCATTCAAAGTGGGTAGACATGTTTCCAATGCAGAAAATAACAACAAGTAAAACACTGGACCATTTGCAAAGATTATTTTCTTCATATAGCCTCCCAGAAGAAATTGTGTCTGATAACGGGCCGCAATTTTGTTCTGAAGAATTTGCACAGATTATGAGCAGAAATGGTGTGAAACATACCAAAGTTCCACCGTATCACCCTGCTTCAAATGATGCAGCAGAGCACACAGTACAAATTGTAAAATGTACCACCTTCAAGCAAATATTGGATCCAAATCCAAATAAACGGCAGTTGTCGTTGGACCACAAATTAGAACATTTTCTAATTACTTATTGTAATACTCCTCATACAACTACTGGTAGAACATCAGCAGCGTTATTCCTCAAACGACAGCTACGAACCAGGTTCTTGTTGTCAAAGCCGAACTTGGCACAGTCAGTCGAAGAAAAACAATTAAGACAGAAAGAGAATCATGATAGAGGTAGAGTAAGAGACAGAAGTGTGAAATTGAATCAGAAGGTTAGAGTGAAGAACCACCACTATAAATGGTTAAAGTGGTTACCAGGAAGAATAGTGAAAATATGTGGCTGTCGCACATATTTCGTCAAGATGTTTGATCATCGACAGGTTAGGTTTGTTCACATTGATCATAATTTACCTACAGCTGTGGAAGGAGTTGAAAGTTGGAACGATTCGATTATTTCTGATGAGTCAGATAGTTTTGTTACAAGTAGAGTACCAGTAGCAAATCCTACATCAGATGTACTAGAAACAAGTCCATGAGAAAGTCAGAATGTAAGTCTGTGTCCGAGTCAGGCAGACAAACAGTCTGAAGTTGTAAAGAGTTAAAATGTAGATCAAGGGTTTCCCTTGTAGGAAAATTCTCCTCAGGCTCAGCCTAGAATGAGTCTAAGTTCGACACCAAGTTTGAAAGTTCTGTTCGAGAGCGAAGGTATCCTCTTCGAAACAGAAAACCAGTGGTTAAGTTTGATTTGTAAATGTGACAAACTAAGTCCATATCTTTTGTTGTGTATAACCATGCAAGTTATGTATGATGATTATTTTGTTATCATTATTTCTTCATTAAGGAGCTCCACCTAGTGGACTACTGCTCCATCTAGTAGACTACTGTGGTAATGCAACTACTCATGTAAATACAAAAAGATCACGTGACAGTCATGCCAAGTTCTTGTCGAGCCATCTTGTAGTCTGTGGGGTCGAAAGTCGGTTTATAACGCATGCTGATAATGCTGGTGTTAGGTGTTAACTGCGAGTTAGGCATCTGGGAGTGTCACTCGATGCTGTTCACGCCTGACGCGAATTTCATTTGAAATTCTTTAGGGGCGTAAACACTTAACGTACCGACGGCTAACGCCATGGAAATCATGATGCCAGTATGCGTGCAATGCCTCCTTGGCGCCTCTTTCGCCACATTCACTTTTGCCGTCTTACATAACAGCTGGCGTCCATGTCGCCTGAAAAAGTTGAAATAAATCGGCTGTGTTATTTAAACATAGTTACAGCCTGGGCTCAGAGGTCTCGGTCAGTGCTGCGTTTGATGCTCGCACAGACAGTAGTGTGTTGGCCTTGCACTGCTGTGGACTCGTCAGATTGACTACTAGTATCTGGGCTGCCATCTCAGAGAACTTTGAAATCTCTATCTTGCTGTGACCTGTGCCAAGTGATGGGGGCAGTGATGACACACCAAGTCGGTTCCAGAGACAGCTTAGGCCAAATGTGGATCCTCCCCAGAGGAGAGGTCCCTGACAACAGGGCAGGAGGCCGTACACATGCAGGGTTTACCATCCTCATTACTCTTATCTTGAGATATCTAGGAGCACTGCTTAAGAAGGCTGAGGTTCCACAGGAAGGTGGTCACGGAGCTTTGCACCTTCTGCGGAAGTACCTGGCAACTGACATCGGCAATAGGACCTCACTGTCAGTGGCAGTGAAAATGATAGTAGCACTCAACTTCTATGCTACCGGCTCCTTCCAGTCTCCTGTAGGCGATGTAGGCAACATTTCTCAATTTGCAGCAGAGTGCTGCATTCACCAGGTTTACCAATGCTCTCTACGGAAAACGATTAAACTGAATCAAGTTCAGCATGTCAAGGCAGGACCAGGATGAACGCACCAGTGCGTTTGCCAGGCTAGTGGGCTTCTCCACGGTTGAAGAAGCCATTGATTGTACGCATGTGGCATTGAGCGCCCTGCCCCACATGGAGAGATATTTCGGAATCATAAGAGATTCCACTCCCTCAACGTAAAGCTGGTCTACGATCACAGGCAGATGATCCTCGCTGTCAATGCCCAATATCCCGGCAGCTGCCACGTTGCCTTCATAATGCGAGAGACTAGTGTAACACGACTCTTCAAGCCACCACATGAGGCCATGGCTGGCTCCTGGGCGTCAACATAGAAAATAGGTGCAGGAGTAGGCCATTCGCCCCTTCGAGCCTGCAGCACCATTCAATAAGATCATGGCTGATCATCACCTCAGTACCCCTTTCCTGCTTTCTCTCCATACCCCTTGATTCCTTTAGACGTAAGGGCCATATCTAACTCCCTCTTGAATATATCCAATGAACTGGCATCAACAACGCTCTGCGGTAGGGAATTCCACAGGTTAACAACTCTCTGAGTGAAGAAGTTTCTCCTCATCTCAGTCCTAAATGGCTTACCCCTTATTCTTAGATTGTGTCCCCTGGTTCTGGACTTCCCCAACATCGGGAACATTCTTCCTGCATCTAACCTGTCCAGTCCCGTCAGAATTTTATATGTTTCCATGAGATCCCCTCTCATTTTTCTAAACTCCAGTGAATATAGGCCCAGTTGATCTAATCTCTCCTCACATGTCAGTCCTGCCATCCCGGGAATCAGTCTGGTGAACCTTCGCTGTACTACCTCAATAGCAAGAACATCGTTCCTCAGATTAGGAGGCCAAAACTGAATACAATATTCCAGGTGAGGCCTCACCAATACCCTGTACAACTGCACTAAGACCTCCCTACTCCTAAACTCAAAATCCCTAGCTATGAAGGCCAACATATCATTTACCTTCTTCACCGTCTGCTGTACCTGCATGTCAACTTTCATTGACTGATGTACCATGACACTCAGGTCTCATTGCACCTCCCCTTTTCCTAATTTGCCGCCATTCAGATAATATTCTGCCTTCGTGCTTTGGCCCCAAAGTGGATAACCTCACATTTATCCACATTATACTGCATCTGCCATGCATTTGCCCACTCACCTAACCTGTCCAAGTCACCCTGCAGCCTCTTAGCGTCCTCCTCACAGCTCACACCGCCACCCAGTTTAGTGTCATCTGCAAACTTGGAGATATTACACTCAATTACTTCATCCAAATCATTAATGTATATTGTAAATAGTTGGGGCCCCAGCACTGAGCCCTGAGGCACCCCACTAATCACTGCCTGCCGTTCTGAAAAGGACCCATTTATCCCGACTCTCTGCTTCCTGTCTGCCAACCAGTTCTCTATGCACGTCAGTACATTACCCCCAATACCATGTGCTTTAATTTTGCACACCAATCTCTCATGTGGGACCTTGTCAAAAGCCTTTTGAAAGTCCAAATACACCACATCCACTGGTTCTCCCTTGTCCACTCTACTAGTTACACCCTCAAAAAATTCCAGAAGATTTGTCAAGCATGATTTCCCTTTCATAAATCCACGCTGACTTGGACCGATCCTGTCACTGCTTTCCAAATGCGCTGCTATTTCATTTTTAATAATTGATTCCAACATTTTCCCCACTACTGATGTCAGGCTAACCGATCTATAATTGCCCGTTTTCTCTCTCCCTCATTTCTTAAAAAGTGGTGTTATATTAGCTACCCTCCAGTCTATAGGAACTGATCCAGAGTCAAGAGACTGTTGGAAAATGATCACCAATGAATCCAGTATTTCAAGGGCCACTTCCTTAAGTACTCTGGGATGCAGACTATCAGGCCCTGGGGATTTATCGGCCTTCAATCCCATCAATTTCCCTAACACAATTTCCCACCTAATAAGGATTTTGTTCAGTTCCAAATTCTCGCTAGACCCTCGTTCTCCTAGTATTTCTGGAAGGTTATTTGTGACTTCCTTCGTGAAGACAGAACCAAAGTATTTGTTCAACTGGTCTGCCATTTCTTTGTTCCCCATTATAAATTCACCTGAATCTGACTGCAATGGACCTATGTTTATCTTCACTAATCTTTTTCTCTTCACATATCAATTGAAGCTTTTGCAGTCAGTTTTTATCTTCCCGGCAAGCTTCCTCTCATACTCTATTTTCCCTCTCCTAATTAAACCATTTGTCCTCCTCTGCTGAATTCTAAATTTCTCCCAGTCCTCAGGTTTGCTGCTTTTTCTGGCCAATTTATATGCCTCTACCTTGGATTTAACACTATCCTTAATTTCCCTTGATAGCCACGGTTGAGCCACCTTCCCTGTTTTATTTTTACTCCAGACAGGGATGTACAATTGTTGAAGTTCATCCATGTGATCTTTAAATGTTTGCCATTGCCTATCCACCGTCAACCCTTTAAGTATCATTTGCCAGTCTATTCTAGCCAATTCGCGTCTCATACCATCGAAGTTACCTTTCCTTAAGTTCAGCACCCTAGTCTCTGAATTAACTGTGTCACTCTCCATCTTAATAAAGAATTCTACCATATTATGGTCACTCTTCCCCAAGGGGCCTCGCACAACAAGATTGCTTATTAGTCCTTTCTCATTACACATCACCCAATCTAGGATGGCCAGCCCTCTAGTTGGTTCCTCGACATATTGGTCGAGAAAACCATCCCTAATACACTCCAGGAAATCCTCCTCCACCATATTGCTACCAGTTTGGTTAGCCCAATCTATATGTAGATTAAAGTCGCCCATGATAACTGCTGTACCTTTATTGCACGCATCCCTAATTTCTTGTTTGATGCTGTCCCCAACCTCACGACTACCGTTTGGTGGTCGTACACAACTCCCACTCGCATTTTCTGCCCTTTGTTATTCCGCAGCCCTGCCCATACAGAGGATATGGTGTGGCCCCCCTGGCTGATGACACCCCTCTGCAATCCCACCAACTCTGCTGAGCAGCGCTACACCAGCCACACCACAACCCGAGCCATCGTCAAGCAAACTATCGGTGTTCTGAAGCAGCGTTTTCGCTGCCTTTACCGCTCTGGAGGGGCATTCCAGTACTCAGCTGATAGAGTCTCCATGATCACCGTTGTCTGCTGCATGCTGCACAACGTGGCTATTATGAGGGGCAAGCCATTACCACCAGGGATGGATGATCCACCTCAGGAGGAGGACGACGAAGACAAGGAAGACGAGGATCCTCACCGAAGGAGGAGGCAGCCTGACACTGCTGTGGCTGGAAGGGCTGCTCGTCAGAGACTTAACGTGCATTGATTCCAATGAATGAGTCTTGACGTGCCCAATGGCCAGCCTATACACCTGGGCATCAACTCAATACATCGCTACACAACCTGCCTTAAATAATCAGAGCCTCAT
Organism: Pristiophorus japonicus; assembly: GCF_044704955.1. NCBI lineage: Eukaryota > Metazoa > Chordata > Chondrichthyes > Pristiophoridae > Pristiophorus > Pristiophorus japonicus. Next base: position 227,427,919 of record NC_091981.1, read on the forward strand.
CATTTGAACAATCAAAAGTTGCTTTATTGCAAACATAAATCATGTGTGGTGAAAACATCCACAAGACAACAACTTCATCCGCAACACATCACCATACGCAAAAAACCCCTTCAAACATTCTCATAGACATCCAAATGGACCTATTGACATCGGTTCATTTTGTAACAAGATAGCCATCTCTGGCGAGAACCAAACAATTGTCGGATCATTCATCGAAGTGCAACAATTTATATGAGCTCACATTGCAACAACCTAGTTATCTCAGTTGACTATGAACCAAGTGTTTGGTGTGCCATATAGTGCAACAAATGTTAAAAGCTCATATCTTCACAAGGTCAGCATATGTGGCCACCTTCACAAAGGTCTTTACCTTGTCTTAGAGAGGGCTTTGCGACCCCTTCCCTTCTCCTCCCTCCCACGCCTACTGCTCCTCTGCAATGGGGTCTCAGGCCTTCAGCAAGGCTGGTAGTCGGTTGCTGACTTCGAGCCTCAGCCACACATGATGGCCTAGCAGGACGTTCCCGACCAACTCGGGCCCTGGAAGACCTGGCTGCAGACTGCATTGGCTCAGCAAGGGTGGAAACACTCTGTTGTGAATGGGGTGCAGAGAGCGGCAGCTGCGAAGGCAGAATTATGTCGTCATGAGAAATGACATCACGGTCCAATTGGCCCAACAGGCTGATACTCCCCCGGGACAGAGCATCATCATGAGCAGAAATCTGGGTGAGGCAAGAATCCTTTGGTGGGTTGACAAGGTTAGGTCCCTGTTCAACTGATATGGCCCAAGACTGGATGGCAGCGGTCAGTACATCCGTTGAATCGATTTGCCTCTGCATCAAGAGCAGTACACCACAGAGCTGACTCAGGACATCAAGCACTGATGACATTTGTGTATGGAGGCCTACAATAGCATCGGCCTGGTGCTCAATGGCCACTGTAACATCAGCCCTTGCCTGTGCTACCATGTCTGGGACCCCCCATGGTCACAGTTTGCATCCAGCATCCATTGGTATCAAGCAAGGATGGGCTGAGTGGACTGCTGAGAGATATGAGCAACAGTTGAGGTGGATTCTTCCATCCTCACAGCTGGTGCATCGAGACTCTGTGGTACCCTTGCTATTACACCCACCAGATTGCTGTGCAACTACAGGGACTGTTTTGCGACAACATCTCGGTCAGGCTCATCGTCAGAGTACTGCTGAGCATCACACAGGCTTGCACTCACCCTCCGGGGAGCTGGTCCCTTGCCTTGCCCTCCCCTGTGCGTTGCTGGAGGCCACTGGGTCCCGGAGTATTACCCACCTCCACCTCTCCGATCACCCCTTCATCAACAGCGCTGTTGGCCCCACTCTCCGACGGTGCAGCCCCCTGCGTGATGGTTGAAAGAGGAGTCGTCCTCCTGCTCCTTCTCATCATTTTCATCATGTGCACCCGTGGAAGGTGCCTGAGAAGGCCCCAGTAGATCTGGCTGGGCATCTTAAAGCACAAACACAAAACAGCAGTTACCTGAAGGGGAGGGGGTCAGGAGCGGGAAAGGCATTCGTTAATGCCAGTCTTATGAAACTAGCTGGACATTGATGTTTTCAGGGCCAAGTGTCCTGCAGATCGCTGCAAAGGAACTCAACATACCGTCACTGTCCTGAGGGGGTCGGCCGCACCCACCACCATCGCATCAACGTGCACGCCCATCAGGGCAGCTATCCGTTCCTCCAACGGAGTGAGCACTTGGAGGTCTGGCTCCCCTTCACCAGTCCGCATTTGCTCCTGTCGGTTGTGGGTTAGCTTCGCCTGTAACATTCTATCAGTGTGTCCCAAACACCTTACATACTTTAGTGCCATTTATTCTATGACAGTCTTCACAGTTCGATGTAACTACCTTTTGGTGTGTGGATTTGCTGTGCCAATGCTTGAATTAGGGTGAGAGGACCTCACAGTAATGGGGAGACTACCGTTTTGGGCACACACAGACTGAGGAATAAACAACATGAGGGGTGGGTCTGCAGAGCCGAGCAGCAAGGTTAACAGCGCAAGTAGACCCTTGCAGTGGGTGAAGCTGCAAATGGAAACCTTGACTGTGGACTCACCCACTTAGAGCATGGATTCGAGATATTACATTGAGCAGAGCGTGCACATTGAGGTCAGAGCTTAGCATGTTGAAGTTTGAAATTAAAGATACTGACCCTCACTATCCGCGTCAGGTCCATGGCACCGTGTCACTCGCAGACACTTGCTCTGCTGCTTCCCTCCATAACCTTCGGTATGTTTGGGGTTGTGGTCTCCTCCCAGCCTCTGTCCTGAGCACCTGCCGATGCCTCTCCAGGGCATCAAGAAGTGCATCCAGTGCGGCGTCCGTGAACCGGTGCGCATGCTGATGAGTCGCTGCTGCAAGGTCTGCCATGCTTACCATCTGAGTGAGTGCGTAGGAAGCAAATATAGCCATGAGGCGTTGAGGCGGCCAATCAACATTTCAATTCATTCCAGGTGGCACCACTATGTCTGTGGCGCAGCTCCAAATGCTGCCTAACTCCCGGATGTTGAGCCCACGCTTAACGGCCTACTTAGCACATCCAGGTAAATGTGCAACACCATGATTTATCCCTCCTATCAATTCTTTGGCGTCAACACTGAATTTCACGTTTGAGGAGCATGCCTGAAGTGATGCACTGAAAATTTCTCTCATGCAGTGACACCGCATCAAAAAAGGCAGTACCAAATTTCGACCCCTATGTGTTTGTGATGTCGTAAAGAATATATCAAAGGTGGCACCACAGCTGGCTAGGTCCTGAAGGACATAGTTTCCAAACTGGGATTGCAGTAGGTGGTGAGAGAACCAACACGAAGGAAAAACCTACTTGACCTTATCCTCACCAATCTACCTGTCACAGATGCATCTGTCCATGAAAGCATTGGTAGCAGTGATCACCGCACAGTCATTGTGGAGCTGAAGACCCATCTTCACACTGAGAACACCTTCTATCATGGTGTGTGGCACTACCACCGTGCTAAATGGGATAATTTCATAACAGATCGATTAGTTCAAAACTGGGCATTCATGTGGCACTGTTGGCCAGAATCATATTCCACCGCAATCTGTAACCTCATGGCCTGGCATATTCCTCGCTTTACCATTACCATAAAGTCAGGGGACCAACTCTGGTTCAATGAGGAGTATAGAAGAGCATGCCAGGAGCAGCACCAAGCATACCTAAAAATGAGGTGCCAACCTGGTGAAGCTACAACACTGGACTACATGCATGCTAAACAGCGAAAGCAGTATACTATAGGCAGAGTTAAGCGATCCCACAACCAACAGATCAGATCAAAGCTCTGCAGCCCTGCGACATTCAGTCATGAATGGTGGTAGACAATTAAACAACTAATGTATGGAGGAGGCTCCATGAATATCCCCATCCTCAATGATGGCAGAGTCCAGCATGTGAGTGCAAAAGACAAGGCTGAAACGTTTGCAACCATCTACAGCCAGAAGTGCCGAGTGGATGATCTATATTAGCTCCACCTTCACAGAAGCCAGTCTTCAGCCAATTCGAGTCACTCCATGTGATATCAAGAAACAGTTGAGCGCACTGGATACAGCAAAGTCTATGGTCCCCGACAACATCCCAGCTGTAGTACTGATGACGTGCTCCAGAATTAGCTGCACCTTTAGCCAATCTGTTCTAGTACAGTTAGAATACTGGCATCTAGCCAGCAATGTGGAATACTGCCCAGGTATGTTCTGTCCACAAAAAGGACAAATCCAATCCAGCCAATTATCGCCCCATAAGTTTACTTTCAATCATCTGCAAAGTGATGGAAGGTGTCGTCGACAGTGCTATCAAGCTGCACTTAACTGCCAATAAGTTTTAGCCATGGCTAATGAAGGTTATGTGTTGAAGTTCCAATCGAGAGACTTGAGCACAAAAATCTAGGCCGGCACTCCAGTGCAGTGCTGAGGGAGTGCTGCACTGTCAGAAATGCTGTCTTTCAGATGAGATTTTAAACTGGGGCCCAGTCTGCTCTCTTAGGTGTATGTAAAGATCCCATGGCACTATTTCAAAAAAGAGCAGGTGAGTTATCCCCGGTGTCCTGGTCAATATTTATACCTCAATCAGCATAACAAAAAAAGATTATCTGGTCATTATCACATTGCTGTTTGTGGGAGCTTGCTGTATGCAAATTGGCTGCCGCATTTCCTACATTACAATAGTGACTACACTTTAAAAGTACTTAATTGCCTGTAGAGCACTTTAGAATATCCAGTGGTTGTGAAAGGTGATATAAATACAAGTCTTTCTTTTTTTTAATAACCTGCTCACCGATGCTCAGTTTGGTGCTGCCAGGACCATTTGGCTCCAGGTCATTTGACTCCAATCCTCATTCCAGCCTTGATTCAAACATGGATAAAAGAGCTGAATTGCAGAGTTGAGGTGAGAGTGACCTCCCTTGACATCAAGGCAGCATTTGACTGAGTGTGGCATCAAGAAGCCTTAGTAAAATTGAAATCAATGGGAATCAGGGGGAAAACTCTCCACTGGCTGGAGTCATATCTAGCACAAAGGAAGATGGTTGTAGTTGTTGGAGGCCAATCATCTCAGCCCCAGGACATCGCTGCAGGAGTTCCTCAGGACAGTGGTCCCAGGAATAACCATCTTCAGCTGTTTCATCAATGACCTTCCCTCCATTATAAGGTCAGAAGTGGGGATGTTCGCTGATGATTGCACAGTGTTCAATTCCATTCACAACTCTTCAGATAATGAAGCAGTCCATGCCCGCATGCAGCCAGACCTGGATGACATTCAAGCTTGGGCTGATAAGTATTAAGTAACATTCGCATCACACAACTGCCAGGCAATAACCATCTCCAACAAGCTAAAGTCTAACCACCTCCTCTTGACATTCAATGGTATTACCATCATTGAGTCCCCCACTATTAACATCCTGGGAGTCACCATTGACCAGAAACTTAACTGAACCAGCCACATAATTACTGTGGCTACAAGAGCAAGTCAGAGGCTGGGCATTCTATGGCAAGTGACTCATTCACTGACTCCCCCAAACCTTTCTACCAACTACAAGGCACAAGTTAGGAGTGCGATGGTGTACTTTCCACTTGCCTGGATGAGTGCATCTCCAATAACACTCAAGAAGCTTGATCATCTAGGACAAAGCAGCCCACTTTATTGGCACCCCATTCACCACCTTAAACATTCATTCCCTCTCAGCAGTGCACCTTGCCTGCAGTGTGTACCATGTACAAGATGCAATGTAGCAACTCACCAAGGCTTCTTCGACAGCACCTCCCAAACCCGCAACTGCTACCACCTAGAAGGACAAGGGAAGCAGGCACATTGGGACACCACCATATCCAAGTTCCCCATCAAGTCACATACCACTCTGATTTGGAAATATATCGTCATTCCTTCATTGTCGCTGGTTGAAAATCCTGGGACTCCATACCCAACAGAATTGTAGGGGTGCCTGCTGCAAATGGACCACACCAGTTTAAGAAGGCGGCTCACCACTACCTTCTCAAGGGCAATTAGGGATGGGCAATAAATGGTGGCCATATCCTGTGAATGAATCAAAAAAACTGTATTTAATTTGTAATAATTGGAAATCATGAGTGATATCACTTTTGGTTATTGACTGACACAGTGTGATTAGTTGGGGAAACAACAGAACAACAATAACAACTTGCATTTATATAGTGCCTTTAATATAGTAAAATAACCCAAGGCACTTCATTTGAATGTATTTGGAGAAAACATTGACGCTGAGCCAAAGAAAAAGACATTCGGACAGATGATCAAATTCTTGATCAAAATGGGAGGGAGCATCTTAAAGGAGGAGAGATAGGTAGAGAGGTGGAGAGGAGTAAGGAGCTTCGGGCCTCGACTGCTGATGGCACGCCCATTAGTAGTGGGGAAAAAGAAATTGGGTTGCACAAGAGGTCAGTATTAGAGGACCGCAGAGTTCGTGGAGGTTTGTAGGGTTGGAAGAGGTTACAAAGAGTGTGCAAGGCCATTAAGGGATTTGAACACAAGGATGAAAATTTTAAATTTGAAATATTTGTAAACCGGGAGCCAATGTAGGTCAGCGAACATATGGTGAAAGAGACTGTTTGCGAATTAGAATATAGACAAGAATACAGATATGAGCTCAAGTTCATGGAAGGTGGAAAATTGGAGGCCAGCCAGGAGAGCATTGAATTAATCGAGTCTAGAGGTAACTAAAGCAGGATGGAGGGTTTCAGCAGCAGATGGGCTGAGGTAGGGGCAGTGACGGGCGATATTACGGAGGTGGAGGTAGATGGTTACTTTCTGGGAAAGAGAGTTTGATTGGTAGTCATTAACAATTATCATGTTGTTAAAAGAGTACTTGAGCTAGTAATTGCTACAGTTAACATTCTGTGGCAAGTTTAATGGGCAATTAATGTGCAAATGCAACGACTTCATGAAAATCATGAGAAGGCTAAGATCAAGATGCTGTTTTCGCAAAGCAGTTTTTGGAAGCTTGGTGGAGCAACCTAAATTGGCCAGCAAATTATGGCCATTCACAATTCACGGGATAACTCTTCCTTGCTATGAGTTGCTGGCCAATTTGTGCATTAATAACAATGAGCGTCGTTCAGACACCATTATTTTTCTCAGCAAAATCTTGCCCATTGTGTTTTCGGATGATGTCGCTGAGGGGCTGCATGTAGATGAAAAGTAGAAGGGAGTGAAGAATAGATCCTCTGGGGACTCCAGAGGTAATGTTGTGAGAGCTGGAAGAGAAGCCACTGCAGGAGATTCTCTGACTATGACTAGATGGATAAGGAAGGAGCAGAGCGGCAGTAGTCCCACCCAGCTAGACAACAGAGGAGAGGCGCTGGAGGAGGATAGTGTGGTCAACTGTGTCAAAGGCTGCAGACTGGTTGAGAAGAATGAGGAGGGATAGTGCACCATGGCTACAATCATGGAGGATATCATTTGTGACTTTCATTAGAGCCACTTCAATGTTGTAGCAGAAGCAGAAACCTGATTGGAGAGGTTCAAGCATAGAGTTGCAGGAAAGTTGCGCACTGATTGCAGAAAGCATAATTTAACAGATTTACACCTCGCTTGCCATAATAATTTCTACTTCTTTGTTTGCTAAAAATCGGCTTTCCAGTACCATCTGAAACCATCAGCGTTTGGGATGAGCTGATGCTCATGTTCATGTTCATCTCAATGTAGCCATGCAAGCACATATATGTAAACAAAATTACATTTGCATTTATTTCTAAATTTCAAAAAGTAACTTTTGATATATTACAAAATGAAAACCAAAAAATATCTTCAAATTGAAGAATGGGGCCCTCTGCAGATCTGTAACAACCACAGCTTGCATTTATAGAGCACCATTAACGTACTAAAACATCCCAAGGCGCTTCCCAGGAGCATCATCAAACAAAATTTGATACTGAGCTACATGAGGAGATATTAGGGGGTTGAAATTGACTTCTGCCCGAAATGGGGCGCACCCTCCATTTTTAAAAAGTTTTTCTCCACCGCAGTGAAGATGCCGTCGATATTCGGCACTTTGTAGTTTTTTTGGCTCGAGGCAGAAGTTGTGGCGGCTGAGGGGCGGAAGTGCCCTTGCAGTGGGTCCGCTGCCCCGACCAGTCATTAGCGCCGCTGAGGGGGTGCCAGGCTGCCTGTTGGCGGCCCGGCCGAACCTGGGGGCATAATTGTTGGGTTGACCTGGTAGTTGGCGTACAATAAAAATAACATGGCGTCGCTGGCAGCGCTACCTCCCCTTTAAGAAAAAGCTGTCGGGGACACCAACCGGCGGCGGAAAAAGGGATATTTCCCATGGGGCAATTTCTGGAAGGGGTCGCTGCTGGTCGGTAAGGAGTCGGCGCGTGCACACCATGGCGGGAAAACAGGCAGAGCAGTCCCCCACACAGCTCCGACCCTGAGGAAGGGCAAATTACAAAATGGCAGCCCCTCTGCGGCGAGTCGGTGGTTATTCCACACCACTCCATGGCCGCCGCTTTCAGGCAGCCAGAGGCCTTATCGGGAGGGGCAATTTCCATCCCCTACTAGGGCAGTTGACTAAAAGCTTGGTCAAAGTGGTAGGTTTTAAGGGGTGTCTTAAAGGAGGAAAGAGAGGTAGAGAGGCGGAGAGGTTTACATAAGAACATAAGAACATAGGGAGGGAATTCCAGAGCTTAGGGCCTTGGCAACTGAAGGCACAGATGCCAATAATGGAGCAATTAAAATCGGGGATGCTCAAGAGGTGAGAATTGGAGGAGCTCAGATATCTCGAAGGGTTGTGAGGTTTGAGGAGGTTATAGAGATAGGGAGGGGCAAGGCTATGGAGGGATTTGAAAATAAATATGAGAATTTTAAAATTGAGGTGTGGCTCAACCGGGAGCCAGTGTAGGTCAGCGAGCCCAGGGGTGATGGGTGAACGGGACTTGGTGGGAGTTAGGATACGTGCAGTGGAGTTTTGGATGAGCTTAAGTTTATGGAGGGTTGAAGATGGAAGGCCAGCAAGGAGTGTTTTGGAATAGTCAAGTTTAGAGGTAACTGTCATGTATTCAACCAGCATTGTAACCCATGTATAATCTGACCTAAGTTGTACACTGTGAGAACACTGACCACTAGGTGGTGAACTTGTGGGAGACACTCCTAACATAGACCTTCAGATACAAAAGGGGAAGCTCCACCCACTTCCATCACTTGAGTGCTATGAAATAAAGGACAGGTCACAGACTGACCTTCTCTCAAGCATGGGCCTCATGTGCATTTATATTGTATAGTAAGGACTTATCAATGGCGACAAGAAACTGGGATTTAAACCACGCGAGCATGGCCACTAGCAGAACAGATGAGAGGTACTGTGTTAAGGAATGGTTGGGACAGAGATTCAACATTGTTAAAGCAGCACACAGTTCTCCAGGCAGACAAGGGCAGTCGGGCATGCCCCAACATGTAGTCGAACCTAGAGGGGGAGTTTGACAAAGACAATGGCAAGCTGAATGGCGATTCACGCCATTGCAAGGGACAATGTGGCCAGTAATGGGGCCATCAACACCTGTTAATGGCGCACTCAAGGGCAATAACAGGAGCAATCAGGGACGATCGACTGGCAAGGGACCTTTTGTTTCAAACAGCAGCTCATGCTGGAGGCGTGGAGGCACACACTCAGCCGGAGTTGCAGAGGTGAGCAAAATACCTGCAGAAATTGCAGAAATGAACACTGGGGGAAATCGCTGGAAGCTGAAGTTCAGCGAGTTCATGTGGAGCACGTATACAGTTCATACACCAGGACGCCACCGATAATGATGAAAGTGCTCCTCAATGGCATCCCGGTATCAATGGAGCTAGACACGGGGGGCCAGCCAGGCCCTGATGGGTATCAAACAGTTCGAAAAGTTGTGGGCGTCCAAGGCCAGGAGGCCAAAATTATTGCCGATTGACGCACAACTACAGACTTACAAAAAGCAGATCATCCCGGTGCTAGGCAGCACCACGGTAGTTGTGACCCACAAAGATTCGGAGAACAGACTGCCACTCTGGATTGTCCCATGGGATGGTCCCACACTACTGGGGAGGAGTTGGCTTGCTGTCATGAACTGGAAATGGGGCGATGTCAATGCAATTTCCTCTGTGGAGCGAGTATCATGCTCACAGGTCCTGGACAAATTTGACTCATTATTTCAACCCGGCATTGGCACTTTCATGGGTGCCAAGGTAGTGACTCACATAAACTCGGACACCAGGCCAGTACACCACAAGGCCAGAGCGGTGCCGTACGTGATGCGGGAAAAGATAGAAGGCGAATTGGACCGCCTGCTGAGGGAAGGCATCATCTCGCCAGTCGAATTCAGTGACTGGGCGAGCCCGATTGTGCCGGTGCTCAAGGCGGAATGGGTCGGTCAGGATATGTGGCGATTACAAGGCCACCATCAATCAGGTGTCACTCCAAGACCAGTACCCGCTACCGAGAGCGGAGGACCTCTTTGCAACGCTATCCGGTGGCAAACTTTTTTCAAAATTGGACTTGACCTCAGCTTACATGACCCAGGAGCTGGCAAGTGAGTCAAAGAAGCTGAGCACCATCACGACACACAAGGGGTTGTTTGATTACAACAGATGTCCGTTCGGGATTCGCTCGGCCGCCATGATCTTCCAATGAAATATGGAAAGCCTCCTCAAGTCAATTCCACGGATGGTGGTTTTTCAGGACGAAATCCTCATTACGGGTTACGATACTGAAGAACACCTCTACAACCAGGAGGAGGTGCTACGCAGACTGGACCAGGTAGGGCTGCGACTGAAAAAGGCGAATGGCGTCTTCCTAGCTCCAGAGGTAGAATTCCTGGGGATGAGGGTAGCAGCAGACGGGATCAGCCCTACAGCGTCCAGGATGGAAGCGATCCAGAGAGCACCCAGACCCCGTAACACGATGGAGCTGCGTTCATTCCTGGGGCTCCTGAACTATTTGGTAACTTTCTTCCCAAATTGAGCACGCTGCTAGAGCCGCTACACGTGCTCCTACGCAAAGGTCGCGAATGGGTCTGGGGGGGACAGCCAGGAAAGGGCTTTTAATAGAGCATGCAATTTGTTATGTTCCAACAATCTGTTAACGCTATATGACCCATGTAAGAAACTTGTGTTAATGTGCGAGGCGTCGTCCTATGGTGTCGGGTGTGTGTTGCAGCATGTCAATGCCAAGGGTCAGTTACAGCCGGTAGCTTATGCCTCCAGAAGTCTGTCACAGGCAGAAAGGGGCTACGGGATGGTAGAAAAGGAGGCGCTCGCATGTGTATATGCGGTAAAGAAAATGCACCAGTATCTGTTGGGCAGGAAATTTGATCTGGAGACAGATCACAAACCCCTAATGTCCGTTTTGGCCGACAACAAGGCCATAAATGCAAATGCATCGGTCCGCATACAGAGGTGGGCACTCACGTTAGCCGCCTATGACTACACAATTCGGCACAGACCGGGCACCGAAAACTGCGCCGATGCACTCAGCAGGCTCCCACTAGCCACCACTGAGGGGGCTACCGAGCATGTTGCTGAGATGGTCATGGCTGTTGAAGCTTTCAGAAGCGAAGGCTCACCTGTGACAGCCCGTCAGATTAAAGTCTGGACAAATAGAGACCCGCTATTGTCTCTAGTCAAGAAATGTGTCCTGAATGAGGACTGGGCAGCCACGTACAGGGCATGCCCTGAGAAATTTAAACCATTTCACAGGCGCAAGGATGAACTCTCGATTCAGGCCGATTGCCTACTGTGGGGAAACCGTGTAGTCATGCCCCAGATGGGCAGAGAGGTGTTCATCAGAGAACTCCACAATGAGCACCCGGGCATTGTCACGATGAAGGCAATTGCCAGGTCACATGTTTGGTGGCCAGGGATAGACGCAGATCTGGAATTTTGTGTTCGCAGGTGCAACACGTGTGCCCAGCTCGGCAAAGCACCCAGGGAAGCCCCCCTTAGCCCCTGGCCATGGCCCGCCAAGCCTTGGTCACGCATCCATGTGGACTACACAGGTCCTTTCATGGGGAAAATGTTTTTGGTTGTAATAGACGCCTACTCCAAATGAATCGAGTGTGACATTTTAAATTCAAGCACATCCTCTGCCACGGTAGAAAGTCTACGGGCAATGTTCGCCAGCCACGGTCTACCGGACATCTTGGTCAGCGACAATGGCCTGTGCTTCACAAGCACTGAATTCCAGGACTTCATGGCAGGCAATGGAATTAACCATGTTAGAACGGCACCGTTCAAGCCGGCCTCAAATGGCCAGGCAGAACGAGCAGTGCAGATAATCAAACAGGGGATGCTCAGAATCCAAGGGGGTTCCCTACAATGCTGCTTATCATGCCTCCTGTTGGCCTACAGATCCCGACCACATTCGCTCATAGGGGTTCCACTCGCAGAGCTGCTAATAAAAAGGACGCTCAAAACCTGGTTATCCCTTATACACCCCACCATGAAAGAAATTGTCGAGAGCAGGCGCCAGTCATAATATGACTACCATGACAGGAATGCGAGGGCGCGATGTATTGATGTAAATGATCCTGTTTTTGTCCTCAACTATGCTGCAGGGCCCAAATGGCTCGCAGGCACTGTGGTTGCCAAAGAGGGAAATAGGATTCTGGTAGTTAAACTTACCAATGGACAAATCTGCCGCAAACATGTGGATCAAACAAAAAGGAGGTTCAGCAACCCCATAGAAGAAGCAGAGGAAGAACACGATGTAGAGTTCACTCCACCACAGGTGACTGAACACAGGAACCAAAGGGAGGAGAGCCAGTCACTGTGGGCAGTCGGACAGGCCTGAGGCACCGCAAACAACAGACACTCAGGCCAGCGCCCAACAACCGGAGCCCCAACTCAGGCGCTCTACAAGGGAGTGTAAACCACCAGAGAGACTCAACCTGTGATCCCAATAAGACTTTGGGGGGGAGGTGATGTCATGTATTCAACCAGCATTGTAACCCATGTATAATCTGACCTAAGTTGTACACCGTGAGAACAATGACCACTAGGTGGTGAACTTGTGGGAGACACTCCTAACCTAGACCTTCAGATATAAAAGGGGAAGCTCCACATACTTCCATCACTTGAGTGCTATGAAATAAAGGACAGGTCACAGACTGACCTTCTCTTAAGCATGGGCCTCATGTGCATTTATACTGTATAGTAAGGAAATGGGTGGTGTCAAGCGATGTTTTGGAGGTGGAAGTAGGCGGTCTTCGAGATGGAGCAGATATGTGGTCGGAAGCTCATCTCAGTGTCAAATAAGACAGCAAGGTTGCAAACAGTCTGGTTGAGTATCAGACAGTTATTAGGGAGAAGGATGGAGTCAATGGCTGGGGAACGGAGTTTGTAGTGGAGACCGAAGTCAGTGGCTTTGGTCTTCCCAATATTTATTTGGAAAAAATTTCTGCTCATCCAGTATTGGATGTCGGACAAGCAGTCTGACAATTTTGAGACAATGGAGGGGGAGGGGTCAAGAGAAGTGGTGGAGAGGTAGAGCTGGGTGGTGTCAGTGTACATGTGGAACCTGACAACCTCAATCTGCAATGTGCTTTTTGGGAAATGAAGTGGGACATATACTTGGTAATTACTTCTTCACATAAACTAACAAGTCTATGAAACTGTTCCCACTGGCAGGAGGGTCCGTAACCAGAGGACACAGATTTAAGATAATTGACAAAAGAACCTGGGGAAACGAGAAGAACTATTTTTACCCCGCAAGTTTTTATGATCTGGAATGCACTGCCTGAAAGGGTGGTGGAAGCAGATTCAATAGTAACATTCAAAAGGGAATTGGATAAATACTAGAAAAAGAAAAAAAAATGCAGGTCTTCGGGAAAAGAGCAGAGGGTGGGGCTAAGTGGATAGCTCTATCAAAGAGTCCTCAGAGATACGATGGGCCGAATGGCCCCCTGCTATGCTATAAGATTTAATGAGGTCGACGAATTGTTACTATGGCACTGGACTGTTTAGCTCGCCAGGAGAAATATTAAAAGCGCGCTGAGTATTAATTTGTCATATAGAAGTTATTGGTGTGGCTGCTGCTGAGGGAGGGAAACGCCCTTCCTTCACTACAAACTCGTTTGAAATTGACTACAGCACAAAGTGCAGTAACTTTCAGATCTAATCGAAAGCGCCCCAGGTTTCAGAATGAATTCAATTTATCGATTGAAGGGGACAATTGCAGAATAAATTGGCATATTAATCGACTGTAATCTCGGGTCTCAAACTAACAATCCGAATGCGGGCAGTAAGGGCGTTTTCTGATGGAGGTGAGGAGGGGAAGTACTTTTTCAAGAATCACTCAAATCACTCGGAGCGTAGAGTTTTCTGCAATCAAAGTCCAAACACATGGAAATGGCAATTAACTGTACATTTTAAGACTCCAGATAGACTTTTAATTTGAAAATTAGCTTTGAGGTTTTACAGTTCTCAAGAGGCCTAAAAGTTACAAAAGGTGGACGTTTATCAGACACGCCCTTCCCACAACACTGAGCCGGGTACTGCGCCTCAATACCCAGAGATTGAATGGTATCAGCAGCACTGCATTGTGAGAACAAACCCCAACTCTGTATCACGCAAAAACAAGGTGGCACATTGTAAAGGCATTCGTAGTGATTGATGTTAAGGGATTCCGGCTTCGTATAACAATGACCAGCCCGTTTCCCCATTTTATTGTAACTCTCAATGAAACCAGGGTTTATGTAACAATCAATCTGTGATTTGCCTTCGTAATAAACAGAAGGGAATATTGTTTTTCTGACTTGTTTGTTCGCGATTAATGAGCTGCCATCGGAAATGCCTTTGACTCTGTGTTACAGTGACCTCTGGCGAAATTATCCTGGTCCCTTGGAATTCATTTTCAGCAAACACGCCTCACTATTGCTTGAAAAGCAACACACTAACCATTTAAGAAAACGAAATGTCCTAACTGTTTCTACGGCAGAGTTCAACTAACCGTGTTAATAGGAATAGTGCAACTCGTGTTTAACAGAGACCGGAGCTTATGCACGAAAGCAGCCTTGTTTTAAGATTGAAGGATCTGTCCGTTACACTGAACAATTCCATTGAAAACGAACGGCTTCATCTACGCTCTCACTCTTGGGGAGGGGAAAAAACGTTGCAGATGTCCAGTCTAAAGCCAGATGCTTGCAAACGTCAACTTGAAGAGAAACAAAGTCCTGCCTCCAAGACACAATCATTGTCCAAAGTTGTGAGTGATGGTCCCAGCGTGTGGTTCCCAGCCGTGGGTTGGTTAATGCAATGCCAATCACTGCATCAGCTCTTGCCTCATCTATCCCCGTGGGAGCGCCGGGAGAGCTCCCTATAAATACCAGGCATCTGCTAGCAATCCCTCTCTTGCAGCCCAGAAGTTTGTGCTCGTGGAAGAACTTTAAGAAAGTGTAGCATCTAGCAAAGGAAAAGGATTACAAAATGGCCTACCCCTCCGTCTACCGCAAGATGTTTTCAGAGCCAACTATTAAGACTACAATGAGCCGTCGCTCCTACTCGCTTCGTGCAGATCCGCGTTCCGGCTCGATCGTTCCTTCTTACTCCAAGGCCAGCTACTCGGCGCCCATCAAGTCCCGAAATGTAAAGCATATGAGGAGCAGCGCTCCCGGGCTATCCTTGGGCAGCAACCTGAACTTCTCCCTGGTCAATGCCCAGAACTCGGAATTCAAGGTGAACCGCAGCAATGAGAAAGCCGAGATGATTGAGCTGAACGACCGTCTCGCCAGCTTCCTTGACAAGGTGAGGATGCTGGAGCAACAGAACAAGGTGCTGCTGGCCGAGTTGGAGCAACTGAAGGGCAAGCCCAGGTCGAGGATCGGGGACCTGTACGAACAGGAGCTGAGAGAGCTGCGCCTTCAGATCGATCAAATCAACAATGAGAAATCCAGGATCGAGGTGGAAAGGGATAACCTGGCCGACGATCTCCAGAAACTGAGAGAGAAGTAAGTCTATCTGGCCGCATACTAGTTTCACTGGGTGGGTGGGGTGGTGGGCAGACGATTTACAGCTGACTCTTCAAAAGCTGCTTCTGTTTCATACATTGGGGGCAAAAACTAACCAGGCAGCGATTTTCTAAGAGTCTCCCCCCTCAAAAACACAAACCGAAAAATCTTCTTCTCTTCGGCCGTCCCTCGGAGTCGAGGATGACCGAAAAATACCCTCAAAGTAAAAAATGTGCTCCTCTGACTTAATTAGGTATTTGCAAAATTTACCGATCTATTACTTTAAGAAAAAGTCTGAGAATACGCACAATCTCATTTTCCTGGCCTTGACCAGAAATGTTTGAAAGCCTCAAGACTGAATAGTTAAACTGCTTTAGTGTGTAGATGTCGTGCAACAAAAAGCGCATCGAAATGGGTTATACCAATTATAGCTGGCCTGGCATTTGTGGAGTAAAGGTACACTGGTTGCTGCACAATGATCGTTGTTTCCAGTCAGGTCGCTTTATGCGATTCATGGGCGCAGTCTTGCCGCCGTCTTTGTGTCACTGTGAAGTGATGTGAGCTGTGCATGGAGGTGAAAGTGGTGGGTTAAATGGCAGCTCAGATCAATAATCTGAGTCGATCTGGAGAGCACTAGAGTGAGAGATGTTACACCAGCTCCGGGTTGGTAATCCGCCACCGCTCCAGGTTTGAACGGGGTGCACTCCAACTCCATAGGACCCCCTCGTGACTGCCTTCTGCCGACTTGAGCATGTGGCACCATACAGATACCACTCCAGATTGCTACCGATGGGGGTTATAAGTTAACTGCCCTCGACAGTGTAAATGCAGCCTGAATCCAAAGTCAAGAATTGCCCTGACAAGTCAGCATCCTTGCTTCAAAGTGAGTTCGGGACGTGACACTCAATTTAGATTACACTCAGTCCGGATAGTAATCCCACGCTTAATATTTGCATACCTCAAGCAGCATTCATATTTTTACTCAGATACTTGAAGAAAGTTGCAAGCGTTTCACCAAACTCTGCTCCTTTTTCAAAAGAATCGATTTCAGTTGCTTCAATATATTCGGCTCTAAGGAATAGCGAAAATAATAAGTATCAATGGGTAGAAGAACACAGTTAAAACGCCAATAAATCTTTAACAGCGGCCGTTCAGGATTGACGGACGCCGCCCTTCCAGCCGCTGTGGGAGTGACTGACATCTCAATACTGTTATTTACAGGTTGCAAGATGAAATCATTCAGCGGGAGGACGCCGAAAACAGCCTAGCAGGTTTCAGACAGGTAAGGACAGTAACAGACTGTAATCTGTGAAATATGGATCTCTGCGATCGGGAGGGTACTAATGTAGCAGATACCCGTTGGAGACTGAACCGCAACCCTACCACATCCGCCCACAGTACAGACACATCGGGAGACACACCCAATGTTCTTCTGTACCTCGAAGTAACGAAATGTCCCTTAAATGGGTCCCTTATTCTAAAGTTTTTTCCCCCAAATATCCTCTCGAAATGCAGCAAGTTAAATATTTTACTGCAAAACTTGCGAGATTTCAGAACTTTTAGCAAAAGGGTGCATGATACCTTCTGAAAGCACCGTCTGGAAAATCAGTAAAACATAAAGGACATTAGAAAAACACTTGAATAATTAAAACATTTTTAATTGTTTATTTTGTAAATTATTCTTTACTAGCCCAGAAGACAGGCCAAAGATCTTTTCCCAGGTATTTGCCCACCCTTCTGAAGTTAATCACTCATAAGGATATCTTCTCCAAGTGGCCATGATTTATGCGTGGAGACATATGGGGGCAATTTTAACTGAATACGCCCATTGAGAAACCGATGGGATCAGGTGGAACACTGATTTTACACCCACCCAATTTTACTCTCCATTACAGTCAGTGAAGAATAATATTGAGCGGGTTGTAAAACCGGAGTCCCACCCAAACCCGCAGGTATTCCACCTGCTGAGTTAGATTAAAATGATCCCCAACTGTGTGAACAGTTTGCTTGGCAGTGGTTGTGAAGAGGGGAAGATTGACAGCTGGGCCTCAGTCTACTCTTACTAGATGTCCATACGTGCACTTTCAATTGAATAGCTAACAAGATGGGGAACCCATGGCTCAGGGGATGCTGATGCCTGTGAAAGTATTGCCAGTACCCCTGCCGAGATTAGTCAGTTCAGCACAGACCACGAACCAAAGCTTTGACAGAGCAGCTTAATACATGGTGTCCTGACTCCCTGAGTCAGCAGGGAATTTTGCTGATGACATTCCAGAGCCACCCTCTGGAAACACAAAAGAGCAGCCCGGGGTGACGTGGCCTGCAATTTTCTTTCACTTCCTGAGGAAGTGCCTGGTCTCTGTTCACTGACTTCCATGGTGGCACACACTACATCTAAAGTGCAGTGTGGACAGAATTGTTGGTGCAGCCAATGGCCAATGCCCTACTACTCTAGTGCCTGTGCTGCACTATATTCTTGTCTCTTTTGGTTTTGTTAATTAAAAAACACAGGGGCTGAAATTTATTATCGCCTTATTTGGGGGCGGTAACATCCGGGAGGTGTGAAACTTTGCACCGCGGCGTAAGCTCCGCCGCGATCAATAAATTCGGGATACCACCCACGGAAGGAAATGGACGCTCCACTTCCTTCCCGGGGCGGTAACGGGGCGCCTGCCTCAGCAGCACTACACATTTGGTCGCGTAGTGCTGCCGCGTCCGAGTGCTCTTCCCTCAATTAAAGGAAAGGGCCCACGCTGCCAACTTTGCAAAAGAAGGCGGCACCTATCTGGCCCATTGGGAAGCGCCGATGCCGTGTGATCAGCCCAGCTCTCAAGCAGAGTGCCGGGCTGAGTGATCGCGGCCATGACCCCACAAAGAAATCTTATCAGGAGTGACACCAAAAAGGTGAGGGGTTTTTTTTCAGCACTCGGCACCTCCCCTTTAATTTTCGGCCGGTAGCGGCCAGCCGCCTGATAGGCGTCCCCTGAAGCTGCCAGTGTTATCGCCCGGGGCAGCTGTAGGGGGTGAAAAACAATTTCGGGGCCCGGGCGCTAATGGGGCGACGCGCATGGCGATGACGTCATGATCAGCAGGCGCAAGAGATTGGTGAGCAATGCCTTAACGCCGCCGCCAAACTCCTGTCGAATATGCCAGCATTGTGCCTGGGCGGTAAGGCATTTGCGCCCCATTAGCGCCTTCCCACCCCGGGGGGGCAAATGCACCGAGTTTCTAGCCCTGTCAGAATTTTAAAAAAATATAAATTCTCCCCGTGTTTGATCTTTTCAGAGATCTGCACCCAGGCATCTTGCACTAGTCTGGAGGGTGTGGCACTCTGGGTCGCTCCCTCTCACTGTAAACTTTTCTTTGCTCTGAGAAGCAGCATATTGCTGTCCTGCAGCGCCCCCTGTGGAAATGGTCACTTTTGTGCATCATGCAGCCATGAGGCTCAAATTCATGACCATATAAAAGGAACTGTAGTACAGATGCAGTGTCCAAAATCTGGAATCCGGACTGGTGGTAGGGCCATCCCGAATCCGTAAAATGTTCCGGAATCTGGAAAATGTTCTGGAATCCGGACCCTGCTGACCTCGAGGTGCCGCCCGACCTCAGGCCTCGCCGCACCACCCCTTGCTGCCGCCGCCCGACTTCGGACCTCGCCGCACCGCCCCTTGCCGTCGCCCGGCCTCGAGCCTCACCTCACCGGCCCGCCCGAACACCTCCTCCATGACGGGGCCCTGCTCGAACATCTCTTAGGCGAGGCCCCGCCCGAAAACCTCCACGGCGGCGAGGCCCCGCCCGAACACCTCCACGGTGGTGTGGCCCGCGCGAACAACTCCACGTCAGTGGGGACCCACCCAGTGACCCGAACAGCTCATCGACGAGTAACCACCCCCCCCTCCCCTTTCTGACGTTCCGAAATCCGGAAATACCAGAACTTGGGCTTGGGTGTTTCCAGATTCGTGACTTCAGAAAGACGTTCCAAAATCTGGCAAAACGCAAAATCTGGACTGGCCTCAGTCCCGAGGGTTCTGGATTCAGGACGCTCCACCTGTAATAATAGTGACTCCAAGGAAGCAGCTGTATATTATGCTCGAGTAATGTAAGGTGAGCTCCAACAAGGATTTATCTTGGAATGCAGCTACAATGAACACAGCGAATGCCAGTAAAAAAAATGAATAGATGCCTTTGTGCGCCTGAACATTGGTGGATTAATGCAGTTGCAGTAGTAACATTGGCATTTTGTTGATGAGGAAGCAACAAAACAAACTTGAATTTTTTTGTCTGCTAATAGAAAATAAGTTTTACTGCTGCACTCTCAAAATGGGTGGTCATGCTATATGCATATCTATATATACAGAAACACAAATAAATTATTTGGTATATTATAGTTGCTGAATAAAGAAATATACAATCTAGTAACCAATGATACTATCAGCAATATACTAATAACAAAATACTCAAATACAGTGAAAACTGTTTCACTTACCTAACTCCCTTTGATATTCCTTTCCTGAAGGCAGTAACTCATAGACCAATAATATTTCTAACAGATTTTTCACTTGTGCACACTTAATAATGAGCTCTTGTAGGAAATGAACAATAAAACTAAAATAGAAAGAATAGTTTGATAATTATACAGATAAGAATGCTCAACATGCTATTATTTTTGGTTAGGGTTGGTTTAATCATCATCATCATAGGCAGTCCCTTGGAGCCGAGGATGACTTGCTTCCACATTAGAAATGAGTTCCCTCCAGTCTCTGTCACAGGTGGGGCAAACGGTGGTTGAATGAACAGGTGGGTGAGGTGCTTGGGTTGCCGTGCGCTTCTTCCGCTGTCGACGCCTGGCTTCAGCTTGCTCTCGGCAAAGAGACTTGAGGTGTTCAGCGCCTTCCCGGATGCTTTTCCTCCACTTTGGGCGATCTTGAGCCAGGGATTCCCAGGTGTCGGTGGGGATGTTACATTTTTTCAAGGAGGCTTTAAGGATGTCCTTGAAGCATTTCCACCGCCCACCTGGGGCTTGCTTGCCGTGTTGGAGCTCCGAGTAGAGCGCTTGTTTTGGGAGTCTTGTGTCAGGCATGCGGGCGATGTGGCCAAAGGTTTAATATGATTCTGTTAGTTGCACAAAAACTTAACGTTGAAATTGTGTCTTTAATTTTCTACTGCTAAAGGCAATGAGGTACTAAGAATATTTTCAGTCTCCCCTGCATTCTCTGGGATTTTTTAAAATACAGGCACCTCTGTGGGAGTCCAAGCAGTTGAAATAACATTCTTTCAGTTTTCTATTAATAACATTCTTTCAGTTTTCTATTAATAAGCAAACAGAAACATAATTTAGTTGCTTTTTTAAAATAAAAGACACAATTAAGTTGACAGTCAAATGAACATATAATCACTGGTACAGCTGATTGAGTAATGATGCCTGCAAAGTACTTCCAAGTGTGGTCCAGGTTACAGCAAAGAGAAGACTGTTTCATAACTGTTTCATAACTGATCCAATTTTAATAAAATCCAGCATCGTGACTGCTGTATGGCAGGACCACCAAACTCACCCTCAATTGAACAAACATAGACGTCATGTTTAATTCGAGAAGATTGGAATAATTTTTTATTACTCAAACTAAATTGGACACTTTATATTACATTGCTCTCCACTGAAGTTACCGCATCAAAGCTCAAGTTATAATTAATGTCATTAACTGTTTGATCACCAAAGGTTATTTGCCGATTTAAAAATCTGTATTTATTTTCTATCATAATCCCATTCAGCTTGAGGGCTAAATGTATTTCCAGCATTGAATATTACACAGTATATTTGGAACTACAGAATCAAATGTTTAACTTTCAGCAGAATTAGAAAAGTCACATAAAAAGGAATAGCCTTTCTTTTAAAGCAAATGTGATTGAATCTCATTTAAAACTCCTTTGCGGAATGGATGTTTGATCAACAGAGTATTAAAATCAATTAAGGACTCACAAATTATTTGGCATTTAGACAATGAATGTTTTTGTTTGAATTGCAACCTCACAATCTCCAGCAGTTAATGACAACCCTTATTCTAAAGCAGCAGGACTGCACAATTAATGTTTGATTGATCAAAAATGACTGAAATTGTTCTGAAAAAGCTCACATGACTGCATTTTTTTCTCCTTGCATGCTGACTGTGATTCTTTGTAGTTTGCATTGGATTGTACATGTAAGTCTGATTTGCTTCTAATTTGATTTTAGTGGCAACTGCCAAGTTTGCAGATAGAAAACCTGTGTGGAGGATAAACTGGTTGGGCCAAATGGCCTGTTTCCGTGTGTGACTTCCAAGTATTTCTATGTAAAATCACCAGAAGGGGGTAGTGCAACACCAAATAGAGTTTGTATCAAATCCACAAATGTCTGGAGCTTCATGAACTTTGTGGCCATTAAAATGCTGTTAAAAGTATCAGTATTTGAGACATTTTTAGCGATTGCCTAAAATGTTTGTTGTCTCTAGCTCAATCTTTACACTTTGTTGACTTTATTTGGGGGATTTTGGTGTTGTTTAGGATAAATGTTTGCTATTAGTCCACTGATGATTAAGCAATGATTTAAATTATTGAACTCCGATTTATATATTGTTTGACACAATTCTATTTTAAAAAGAAAACTAGTGCCGTAATGTTACTGGGTCATAATTAAATAACCAGCAGTTTCAAAATCAACTTTAACTCTAACTTCCGATCAGAGTTTTTCTACACATGACTTAATGATGCCCTATAGTACACCCCTTCCCTCAACGGCTACCTGTCTCACCTGTGGCAGAGTCTGTGGCTCTCGTATTGGAAGTTCAGCCACCAAAGAACTCACTTTAAGAGTGGAAGCCAAGTCTTCCTCAATTCCGAGGGACTGCCTATGATGATGATAGTACTTTAGTTTACTAAAAGGTTGTTTTTGCTTTATTTGGTTTTAACAGTAAATATAAAGTGGATCAACATATTCATTTATACAGTATGTGTATAACCATAAGTAACTAAAAATTACGAATACAGTTCAGTATTGTAAAACATTGCAACTATACAGTATACCTTCTTTGATTAATTTCTTTCTGGCTTTTATTTTTCTATTGTCTCTAACAGGATGTGGATGATGCCTGTCTGGCTCGCTTAGATCTGGAACGTAAAGTTGAAGCACTGCAAGAAGAAATTATGTTCTTAAAGAAACTTCATGAAGAGGTAAGTATGTATCGTTGTTTATAATTTTGAATACTTGGGCAATGTTTATTTTAAATACGTTACTCTATCTAAAGGTGCCTAGAACACACTGTTTTGGCTAAGTAATGACTCATCTATCTTTATTTAACTTATTTATTTCTTCAGGAAATTCTTGAACTGCAGGCTCAAATCCAAGATTCGCAGATCAAGGTTGAGATGGATGTGGTCAGACCTGACCTTACTGCAGCACTCCATGAAGTTCGTTCTCAGTTTGATAAACTTGCTGCTAAGAACATTTCTGAAACTGAGGAATGGTACAAGTCCAAGGTATTTTTTCTGATATGCATTTCTTAGTGGTCATGATAACAAAATAGAGGTCAAACCACCTGCCAGCCTACATCTAACCTGCAGCTATATACCCAGCACTCTCCCAGTGCCCATTCTCATACCATCACTTATTCCATATAAAAATAGATCTTTACCCATTCTCTCACTCACTCCCACAAAGAAACCCACCATTATTACCACACTCCTATCCCTACAAACATCTACTCCTATTCCTAAAAGTGCCAACTGTGTTCGTTTTCAGTTCTACACTCATTGGTTCCCCTCCCCTGAAGTTACTGAATCTGGCTTGATTCAGTTCTACACTCTCTGGTTCCCCTCCCTTTCCTCCTCTGAATGTGTTGACTCTGGCTGGGTTCAGTTCTACATTCACTGGTTCACTTCTCTCCCCTCCCCTGAAGGTGCTGACTGAGACTCGTTTCAGGTCTACACTCACTGGTTCCCTCCCTCTCCTCCCCTGTAGGTATTCCTAAACCTTATAATTATACTCACTTCCAACTCTAAAATCTCATCTTCTAAATTATCACTCAAAATCCCATACCCCACAACCATTTCCGTACTCGTGCACACTTTTGCATTCACGACCACCTAAAATGACCTGTTATACACATTCCCATCTCAACCACAAATTCACTGAATCCTTATCCACAGTCCTTAGACTTAAACTACACCAGTCCATACTTCACATCTTAACACTTAATCCAACCTGTGCACCCACCACACCCAGCACATTTCCCATTAGCCGCTCCGGTGATCACCCCATCCATATTCCTATCTCCACAGTCTCACTGTCACATCCATATTTTCCTACAGCTACTCCCAATCAGAGCAATGTACAGTGATCTTTTTGCCAAAATGAAATTTAGTAAAAAACAAGAACATTTTAAAATGCATTCTATGTAGATCACAGTAAGGGCAATACTCTAGTATTATAGTAAGATTCACTCATAGACGTCTGTGTATTGGAACAGCTGGCTGATGTGAATGATTCTGCTTCTCGCAACACTGATGCTCTTCGCATGGCAAAACAAGAGAATAGCGATTATCGCAGACAAATCCAGACACTGACCTGCGATATTGATGCACTTAAGGGGACGGTAAGTAATATGAATATGAATAATGTCTATAATTCCACAAAATAAATTCATTTATAGAAATGAGAGCTTTGTCTACCAAAAACAACAACTTGTATTTGTATAGCGTCTTTAACATAGTAAAATGTCCCTTGGCACTTAGCAGGAGTGTGATCAAACAAAATATGACATCGAGCCACATAAAGAGATATTAGGACAGGAAGAGGTAGGTTTCAAGGAGCGTCTTAAAGGAGGAGAGAGAGATGGAGAGGCTTAGGGAGGGAATTCCAGAGCTTAAGGTCTTGCCAGCTAAAGGTACAGCCGCCAATGATGGAGTGATTAAAATCAGAGATGCGCAAGAGGCCAGAATTGGAGAAGTGCAGAGATCTCGGAGAGTTGTAGGGCTGGCGAGGTTACAGAGATATTATGGAGGTGGAAATAGGTGGTTTTGGTGATGCAAATGGTATGTAGGTGGAAGCTCATTTCCGGGTCAAATAGGACACCGAGGTTGTAAACAGTCTGGCTTTATCCTACAGATAGGAATATCAAAGCCAGTGGGGTAGCAAGCACACAGCGTTAGCATATTGTACTTCCACTAATGTCAGCAGAAAATTTAACGAAGTATTTGGTTTGACTTTTCCCTATTATTTGAACCCCACCCCTAATACAATGAAATTGGTGTTTTAATATTCCCTGCTATCTTAACCTAGTTTAGCTCTCCTGATCAGTTTTGTTTTTACCTTACTTATCTTGTTTTAAAGTTGCTTTATAATATCTAAATTTAAATTTATTGTATATTAAACTTTTGAAAACATTTCTGTGTCCTATTTACTTTTTGAAACTCCATCTATATCAACATTTGATAGGTGGGTGCCACAGATGGTTAGAAACTATTGCTAAAAACTGCAGGCAATAACGAGAAAAACATTCTTCTTTCCTTTAAATAATTACTATTATAAATGTAAACTACCCTGATCGTTCGAGGAAGGTTTTCATTTAGTGTAATGGGTGGAGAAGCTGAAGCATTACAACTTTAATTTTATGCCGTGGCAGAAATCCCAACTTGTCTCATCGGTTGTGAGATTAAACAATGGGCCATAATTTGTGGCCCCTACAGGCATGTATGAGGCACGCATGTGCCCAGAGAGGCCACTCAAGTTCCAAGTTTAGGCATGCATTGTGCATGCGCTAAAACTCAGAACTTACAATCTGTCAAGAATTCTCGTGACAGATCCTTTGCATCCCCGAAAAAAGGGCCTCCGTGGGTGGAGAGTTGGGCACTCCTGCTCAGTGAATACCTGTGAAATTCTTACGCCTGGTAAGTGTAAGAGTTTTAAAAAACCAAAAAATAAATTTATCAATAATTTATACCTTTAAAAACCTGTGAAATAAAGTAAGTTTATTTTTAGTCCCTTTAAAATATGTAAATTTATTTGTCAAAAAATTAAATTTTTGTTTTAAATATGCCATTCATTTTAAATATTTGATTTTTAAAAATTTGAAGTATAGAGGTATTTTGTGGTATATTCCATTCATACTTATGGCATTTCCGTACATACAGAATCCCCATAAGCATGAATGGGAATCCCCTACTGTCATTTGTTGAGCCAGGGGCACTTGCAAACCGTGTGCGTCCCTAAGATAAGTGGGCCTCTTCCCGTATATACCCGGAGAGACCCAGGACCACTAATCTCCGTACCACCTGGACACCAGGTATGTGGGAATTTTATTTGCGGATCGGAGGCATTTCCACGCGGGAAGTCTCCAACCGCAAATTCAGGCCCATTATGTTAACGGAACTTGTTTATGAATGTATATGCATTTGGAATAGCATTAGAGTCATTGAAACAGAGATAATGCAATCTGTCTTTCACATACAAACTCAACGTGGGGAAAATGCATGAAGTAGAGAACTGAAGGAAGAAAATGAGAAAGTAACATAAATATTTTCATTAAAATAGAACGAATCTCTTGAGCGCCAGATGCAGGAAATGGAACAACGATATATTATGGAGGTAAATAATGGCCAAGACACCATTCTCCACCTTGAAGGTGAAATCAGTAACTTGAAGGACGAGATGGCTCGTCATTTGCAAGATTACCAGGAGCTATTGACCGTAAAGATGGCTCTAGATATTGAGATTGCAACATACAGGAAATTGCTGGAAGGTGAAGAAAACAGGTAAGACATTTGTGTGAATTAAGAAAAAAAAACTTTTTAATTCAAATGAATACTAGGGTCAAGTTAATTACAAAAGACTTACTTTGAAGATGGTTGATACAATCAAATACTTTATTCTATTTAACAACTCAAAAAATCTACAAAATTAATATCATTAATAGTGCAAAAAATACACTTGAAATGATGGTGCTTTGTGCATGTATTATATACATATATACTGTAAGCTGACAAAGGCATCCCACCACTAGTGTAGCAAGAAAAATGTTTTTTCAAATTTAGGTCTGAGTCAATGCTCCATCTGTCTTTTAAAGCTTCTCTCTGAATATGTGAAGTCTATTAGTTCTTGGCTAGGCTAGGTGCAGGGAACATACCCATCAACACCATCTCAGGGGAACTATGGATGGGTAATAATTGCTGCCTTGCAAGCAATGTCTATGTCCCGAAAACAAATAAAGAAAAAGACCACTAATTGGGGTGTCCCATGCAAATAGAGCAACAGGCCTGGTTGGCTTGGGTGGGTGTAGTAAGTGGAATAAATGGCTGTACCTCAGATAATGACAGGTAGACATTTAAACTGTTGTATCCATGGAGATGTGTTGATGATGGTAGTTAAGAGATTTCAACAGATTTATCTTATCTTTTGTTCCATCTGGAGGAACCTTTTGGAAAGATGGAAGAAAATTCCACAAAGAGTAGTGGAGGGAAAGACTCTTGAGCCACTCTGCTGCTGTAAGAGTAGGATTCTATGGAAGGATGAGCTCAATGGAGCAAATGCTCTCCTTCATCTGAACTTACGTTTGTGTAATTATATATGTTTTTTTTCTTTTGTAGGATTTCTATGCCTATGCCATCATTTGGTTCTCTAAGCCTTTCTGGTAGGTTATTCCTTTTATTAGCCCAGTAAAATAAATGAGTAATGTTTGGACTTGACAAGATCTTTTTTTTTTAAACAACATTAGTTTAAAAAAAAATTACATCGCCCTGTTCTGAGTCATCCGTTGCCCACCATAAAGGACCTTATTTTTCTACTTCATGCAATACATTCTATGCAGAATGGCATCAATAAGTCTGCCTGTTGTGTGGTTATATTTTTCCATAGACTTTTGATCTATTTAAGAAATATTTTTCTTACCTATATAACTAATGGACATTTTAAGAGGCCTATTGAACACTATAACACAAAGTACAAGCTGTCATGCTTATTCTATGCAACCCGACTATAAAATCTGATGTGCTTCTGCTGGTGAAAAAACCCAGTGGTCCGATTTGGATTTATGAATGATACAGTACCATATGGTCCAGAACATTTGTCTGAATATTTGGCTTATAAAGAAACCCATCAATTGAGATACAGAGCTGGATTTCCTTGTTGGCTGGTGGCAGATTGGGACTTCTGTCCGCCGCTTTAACCTTGCTATAATCCCAATTTGGTTTCCTGGATTGGCATGCCAGCTCCCATGAGCATCCCTACCATCATGAGAGAGTCCAACACTGCTGTAAAATCTCACAGCCAAGCCCAAACTTGTCCTCACCCAACATCCACACAGACAGAATTCCAGCAGGGATTGACTAGGAACCATAGTGAACTTTCCCTTCTCTAATCTGAGGACACCAAATCTAATCTGGTAGCACCCTATCGCTGTCCTGGGTAAAATCAGCTAATTCAGCACAGACCAAGGTTCAACAAGTCAAGGACTTTGTTGATTTTCATGGCTGTGCGGTTCACTGGACACATTTGCATGGAATGGAGACACATTAAATGGGCACTGCAACAGTACATATTCTGTGACCCAATATGTTCCAAACTGAGAGCAAACCTATGGAAGCATGCCTAAAATTTATAATTGAACCAGAATGAATTCCATAATGGGAAAGCAACAGGAAGCTTAGTAATAAATGCAGCACACCCAATAACGTCTTTATATTCCAACTTGATTCTGACAATGAGCACGCTTTATAAATATCAGAGAGCAGTATTGTTATTAAAGGTGTGGAGGAGTCTACATTCCTGCATATTCATTGCATCCAAATGCAAATTCATAACATTGAGAGATTCAGTAAACACAAGTAGCAAGGGGAAATAAATTCCTTAGCCTTTGCATAGTAGATATTTTGCCTAAAACAATGCAATGTTATGTAATTATTTATTTTCCTTACAGATGCCATCTATGAGCAGCAGCCAACTGACATTCAAATGTCAAAGAGGAAAGTTATAATTAAAACAGTTGAGACCAGCGGTGGAGATGTTAGTATCAGTGTTCACAAAAAACTATTAAAATATGCTTATACTTTACTAGCTTATAAGAAATAATGTATGATTAATATTTTTTTTCATTGCAGATAATCAGCGAAACTACCCAGAGAATTGAAGACTGAATCTGCTCAGCAGTCTCAGAATGCTCTTTCATGCGCGTGGAAACTAAAGCTGTTTAAAAAAAAAAAGAAAAAAAGCTAGGCAGGAATGTCGCTCCTCTTAATCATCAAGAAGAAAACTGTTGGCTTTAAAGTGCCTTTCTGCATCTAATTGAAGAATGCCAGATTCGATAAAGTTGTGTTGTAAGCTTTATAGAAAAGCAGAAGCCCAGTAAATGGCTTTACAGAAGGATTATATCACACTCTGTTTACAGAAAGAGTCACTAGTTTACAATTGCACAATGATAAATAGCAATACTTCATTCACCAGTTTTGAATCTTTATTTACAGGTTCAGAATCTCAATTGCTTTTTTTTCCCCCAGCAATTACCTGTAAGCAAGCTGTAATAAAACTTTGACGAAATCCTCTGTTGCCTGGTTTCTTATTCAGCATCCCTGTTTTGCTAAAAGGCCCAGTATCATCCCATCAACCTCCTGCCAGGGGTTGCCTTTAATAATCTCCCAGTTAGAAGTATGTACAAGTCAGGAACTTTTTAGTGAAGTTTTGTGTTGATCAGAATGGAGTCCTGAACACTTTTCACTTTTCGCACGAAGTGTCAGCATTCAAGACTCCCAGGTCAAATGTCGTATTGGTCAGATTTGGAACAACTTACCCTCCATTCTACAACAACAATGTGCTTTTCCCAACCTAATAAGAGCACTTCGGACTGGATCTGCATGAAATAGACAATTACCTAGAAATGGGTGTGCGTCTGTTTTTCGGGCGCTACTTGGCTACAAAGTCCACCATTCCTATGCCTGCACAGGTGGCAGAAAGCATGCAGGACCAGTTTGCCTATGCAGTAGTGGAAGCAAACTCACTTGCAATTTGTAGCCTGTACCTATAAGTGAGCCGGAACAATGAGTAGTGCCAGGTTTTATGGGAAAAGCCTGCCCTAGAACTACGATGAGCAAAAGTAGAGGGATGCTGGTTGTAGGGTTGAGTGATGTTATGCATTGTGATTTAGATATAATTTAAAGGCCTGTGGACCCTTTTTTGGTGCAGCCCACACTGGTCCACAAAAACTTTAGAGTATCTTCCAGAGCAATGCAAATCATAGAAGGATGCAGCACAGAAGGACGCCATTCAGCCCATCGTGCCTGTGCCTGTTCTTTGAAAGAATATTTGATTGTGGTGGAAACACAGAGAATGCTGTCATACCACCTTTAAAATTGACTGCAAGTTTAGCGCATGCGCTAAATCCTGAACTGTCGATCTCTCAAGGCACGCCTTGACAGATGATCTGCACCAATGGAGAAATACTCATTGCTGGCACAGAGTTGGGCTAATTGCCCACCAACTGCACAGCAATTATGTCTAAAAATGTTACCATTAGTGGAAGCAAACGCATGAGCCTGTTTCACTGAAAGGAACCCATTTAAGTGCACCTGAAAGGCTTATTAAGTATTCTAGTATCACTTCACCTAGTGGCAACATTTGGAAATATTAAAAATATAAAATATGGCAATTGATATTTTAAATTATCAATGTTTTCTGCACTCCAAGAACTGGGCATTCAGCACAGATCATTTATACTTCCTCTAAATGTATGCATTAAACTATTATGCAATGTAATTATTTTATATAATACAATTGAAGCTGCCCCACAGCTGAGGTGCTCATCATCATCATAGGCAGTCAGGAAGACTTGCTTCCATTCTTAAAATGAGTCCTTAGGTGGCTGAACAGTCCAAAATGAGAACCACAGTCCCTGTCACAGGTGGGACAGATAGTCGTTGAGGGAAAGGGTGTGTGAGACAAGTTTGCTGCATGCTCTTTCCTCTGCCTGCATTTGATTTCTGCATTCTCTCGGCAATGAGACTCGAGGTGCTCAACGCCCTCCCGGATGCACTTCCTCCACTTAGGGCGATCTTTGGCCAGGGACTCCCAGGTGTCAGTGGGATGTTGCACTTTTTCAGGGAGGCTTTGAGAGTGTCCCTGTAAATTTTCCTCTGCCCACCTTTGGCTCGTTTGCCGCGAAGGAATTCCGAGTAGGGCACTTGCTTTCGGAGCCTCATGTCTGACATGTGAACAATGTGGCCTGCCCAGAGAGCTGATCAAGTGTGGTCAGTGCTTTAATGCTGGGGATGTTGGCCTGGTCGAGGACGCTAATGTTGGTGCATCTGTCCTCCCGGGGGATTTGTAGGATCTTGCGGAGGCATTGTTGGTGGTATTTCTCCAGTGACTTGAGGTGTCTACTGTACATGGTCCATGTATCTGAGCCATATAGGAGGGCGGGTATTATTACAGCCCTGTAGGCCATGAGCATGGTGGCAGTTTTGAGAGCCTGATCTTAAAACACTCCTTTCCTCAGGCGGCCGAAGGCTACACTGGTGCACTGGAGGCGGTGTTGAATCTCGTCGTCAATGTCTGCTCTTGTTAATAAGAGGCTCCCGAGGTATGGTAAATGGTCCACATTGTCCAGGGCCGTGCCGTGGATCTTGATGACTGGGGGGGCAGTGCTGTGTGGCGAGGACAGGCTGGTGGAGGACCCTTGTCTTCTGAATGTTTAGCGTAAGGCCCATGCTTTTGTACACCTCAGTAAATACGTCGACTATGTCCTGGAGTTCAGCCTCTATGTTCACAGACGCAGGAGTCGTCCGTGTACTGTAGCTTGATGACTGTGCATGGTGTATAGTAAATCAAAAGGATCATTGCCAATGCCTTTCAGTGCTGTTGAATCGCAATCCGTCTTAATGGACCTTTGATGGGATATTAAATGCTAGCCTTAAAAGAATAAAATACTTATCTCATTTACATAAAATAAATCGAAACACATGCTTAATTTAAAAAGCTGGGATGTTTGAAGTACAGCACAGGTAATTCTGTGGGCTAGCAAAACACCCTACAACACTCTACAATACTCATTAGTGCAAATAAAAAAAGGAACACGTTTTTTAGTATGAAATATAAATAACGTACGGGCTAGACTTTCGGCAACATTCCGTCCATTTACCGCCCATTTAACATTAAGGAAGCCATTACCGCCCATTTCATGCTTAAAGTGGAAACTAACACACAGTTACCGCCCACATATCGCTGGCGGTAAACGGTACCGTCCGCCCATTTGTTTTTGCAGATTTTCCCAGCACTTCAATGTATACCACTCAAATTACCGCCGGGCGCTAAGTTCGGCAATTCGTCCAAATACTGCCCAAATTACCACCGGACTAAAGTACCGCCCTGAAAAAGCTGCATTCACCTGACCTTAATCCATATGGACACCATGTTTTAAAACAGATGGGGCTATACTTTTCCGAGAGCCCCCTCAATGCCCGTTTGCCAGCCCAGAAAAACTGCTAACGTTTGGTAAGTAAAATTTCCACTTTTAAGTTAAACCTAATTAAAACAAATCGTCCGGCGCGAAAATGGGTCTTGCACCATTATGCGCGCCGTTTTTCTCGGCGGTTAAGGGAAAAGTAAGTAAAACGGGCGTTTTAAAAAAAATTTAGTCCGAGGCTGTGGTTTGGGCCTTGGGAGGTCGGAAAAGTTAAAAAAAAAATTTCACAAAAAAAATATAAAAAGTTAAAAAACATTCCCAAAACACTTTTACACATAATCACCATTTTAAAATAAAAAAAAAAAATCTTTAACTTACCTTTCTTTGCAGAGTACTCACCTACCGCCCTGTTTAAGTAGGTTTTATAGGGCGTATCCCTCGGCAATCTGGACGGGCTTACGTTGAGACAAAACTTACACCCTGGCAATTTTCTCGTTGGTGGTTTGGTCCGGGCAGGAGTGTTCAGATTTGGGCGATAACATTGAGAAACAAAAGGGGAAACTTTTGTCGGGCAGAAAAACAGCTGTACCGCCAAGAAAATCACCGAGAACCCGCTGAAAATGAAAGGAAAGTTTAGTTCATGAATTTGAAGAAACGGCTGCTTCAAGTTGATGGCAGCATTAAAGTCATTTGTGAGTGGATTTTAAGGGTGTTTGAAATCAATGCTCATAATCTGAGGGTATTGTAGTGTATCTGGATTAAGTTTTTGGCTGTTTAAGGAAAATTGAATAATTTATGACAGTTTAGAGGACTTTTAAAGGAATGAGGCCTGAAATTTCTCGGCCAATATTGCTGACTAATTACAAGCTGCGGAACAGAGCTGGAAGAAGATTCATTGAAGAGCATTATGCGCCTAATCAAAGAGGTGGCAGACTGCTGAGGAGGAGGAGACCTTAACCCCATGCATTTACAGGGATAAGCGGTTATATCTGGACCTGTCCGATACAGCGTGCGTTAGAAGGCTGCACTTCCGAAAGGAGGGCATCAATGAGATATGCCAGCTCATTAAGGGAGACCTGCAGCCTACCAGCACCATCAGGACCGCACTGCCCGTTGAGGTTAAGGTGACTGCGGCACTTTCATTCTATGCATCGGGCTCCTTTCAGGCATCAGCTGCCGATATTTGCTGCATCTCTCAGCATGCCACACATTGCTGCATTTGACAGGTGACAGAAGTGCTTTATGGACGAAGATTCGACTTTATAAACTTCCCAATGACCAGGGAGGCACAGAGTGAGAGGGCTTTGGGTTTTTCAAGAATAGCAAACTTCCGTAAGGTTCAGGGTGCAATAGACTCAACACACATCACCCTGCATGCACATTTAGAGGATGCAGAGGTGTTTCGGAACCGAAAGGGATTTTACTCCCTGAACGTACAGCTCTTTGTCGACCACAAGCAAATAATCATGGCAGTAAATGCTAATTTTCTAGCGAGCATTCATGATGCACACATCTTGCGTGAGAGCACTGTCTCAGACCTCATTAAGAGTCAGCCACAAGGTCACTGCTGGATGCTTGGTGACAAAGGATACGGCCTCGCCATCTGGCTCTTGACCCCCCCCTCTGTAAGCCCCAGACAGATGCCGAGCATCGATACAATAGTAGCCAATGTAGCCACACGCAATGTCGTCGAAAAGACAATTGGAGTGCTGAAGCAGCTCGTCAGATGCCTGGACCACTCTGGAGGCAACCTACAATACCACCCTGAGCAGGTCACGGAGTTCATTGTGGTGTGTTGCATGTTTCACAACTTAGCAATCAGAAGGGGACAGGAATTGCCACAGGAAACTGTCGGACCACCTCAGGATAGAGGGGACAAGGCAGAGGAAGAAGCAGAAGGGGAAGGGGAGGATGAGGAGGAGTCTGGTGATGAACCCGTGACACCACCCACCTCTACACTGCAGGAGAAGTCCATGGTAGTTACGCAGCAGCAAAACTGATACGTCAGCAGCTCATAAATGAATGCTTTGCTTGAACGGTGAGAGTTAAGTTTAAACCTTGCCTGGCCATTGTTTGCAACCCTTTTATTGATTGTTAACCTCTCATTTTGTAAAAGTGAGTAAGAAACTGCACAATAATTGTTAAGTTGAATAAAATATTTTATAAATTTTGAAAAATGATTCTTTTGAAATAAATTAATAATTAATAAATAATTATTTTTAAAGTAAATGTGCAACAAAATGAAAACAAAGCAACAAGATTGAAAACATTAAACCCACAACACCCACACGCCCACAATGCCCCCCCAAACAGTAAACAATTTTTCATTAAAAATCAACAATTTTTGAATAAACACCCCTCCTCTCTCCTCCCGCCCCCCAACCAGCCAAAAAATCTACCTGCGGCCACCATTCCTAATGCCTTACCCCCAATTATTTTTTGCCATTACCCCTACCCCTACCCCTGCCCAAGTTGGGACCAGTGCGTTGTGCAGCAGGGTGCCTCGAGCGCTGCTGCTGTAGGGGGGGTGGGGGGCGGGGGTGACAGTGGCAGCGTCATGTGTGGGGAATCTGGAGAAGAGGAAGGGTCTGACAACCCATCTTTGGCGTCAGAAGTATTACTATGCTCCTGACTCCCAGGTACTGTCGGCATTAGTGGTACGACACCTTGGGGTTCAGTGCCATGGACCGATTCCGGCGTCTGCCACATGAGCAAAATCGGCGGATCACCGCATCATCGCAATCAGCTTCGCCATGTTCTCCGATTGGCGTGCTGACTGCATGGCAATGTTTCCGGCTAGGCCACCAATAGACTGGAGGATCTCTTGACCAATGTCAACGTTCGCCCTAAACAGCGCAGCGCAGGTCAACGTCTGCCTGTCTTCGAGCACGCCTCCCCTGCCGTATCAGCCACCGCATGGCCTGGGGATTATGCATGACTTACATGGCGCCAACACCGGATCTGCACCCCCACAGGTGGCCGAGCGATCATGTGCCTCTGTGAGGGCTGTGGCCTGCTCCTTAAGGTCCGTGAGCTCTTCCAGCTGTGCCAGCCTTCCTCCAGTGCGCTGACACTCACCGCGATTGAAAGCAATTTTTTTCTGACAAGGTGACAATAGCATGGCATAAGATAATTGCCCAGGTACTAGTACGCAGCACACAGATAGACATCCACAATTACCCACCCCCAGTGCCTTTCAACAATGTCCCATTAATGCATCGTTAACATACAAGTAATGCATCATGAACACATCTTAGTACAGGAAAACAATATAATAACATCGTTGATAGTAAATAATGCATGACACCAAGCTTACCAAGATTAACAACATCACAATATGGCAGATTTACATTTTAAGCAATGAGTCAATGCATGATTAAAGTTATTAAAGTTATTACTTACTCTCGCAGCCGAAACAAGGTCATTCCAGCGCTTGTGGCACTGGACTGGCCCCGATGGACCTGGGCAACTGAGGACACCGCCCATAAGCGCTTGTACACAGATGGGCTGGGTTTCCCACAGCCACCACCGTGCCTCCACTTCATGGACCAAGACAGCTTGGGCATCCACTATAAAACACTTTGCCCTCTTCCTCCCTCCTACCTTGGCCTCCACCATCAATTGATCCTCACTACTATCCATTACATATATAATCTCTTTTGATTAATCAGAAAACCCCCCCCAAAAAATTCAGAAACAGAGATGAGCACAGAACAGGCAGGCAGTCTCTCTTTTCTCCCTTTCTCTCTCTCCCCCCCTTTCCTCATCTGCGCATGCATGCTGACCCCCAAATCACGGGAAAAAGAAGAAAAAAAAACACGCATGCACAGCAAGGCCGTTGCCAAGGACTCCGGCCATACACGAGGAAAAAATAATGTTTCTGCCTGACCACTACTGCTACCGCCGGGGGAAAAAAGCCAAAACTAGCAGCTTTGGATCTTAGCGGTATTCCGGCGGTATTGAGAAGTGTATGCCACTGGAATAGCACTGAGATATGGGCGGTAGCGGTAAAAGTGGAAGGTCTAGCCCATAATGTTTAATGCACTTCCCAAATGAAAAAAACGGTTTTAACCTCAGTAGAAGGTTGAACAGCTAAACGATTTATTTCACTTTCATGAATGGTCAAAGGACAAGAATCTTTCCATTAACCTTGAAGTGGAAGACAGAAAACAGATGCCAAATTATTGTTGGTATTTTGTTACATAATTTTAACAAAATGTTGATATATTAAATAAGTTCAAGCACCAGTTTAATTAAAAGTTTGTAGAAGTTTTTAAAATGTAATTTCAATGGAAGAGAGTGAAAGAAGTTTCTATGGGTGAGTCTTAGTTTTGACAGGTTTTGTGGGTGTGCATAGGCTGTATGCTGCGCTCCTGGCCTTGGTGATGTAATACGCTGTGTGCAACTCTGCAGCGCCGAAGAGCAAATCTGCGTTTGGGGCCTCACTCAAGGTAAGTTCAGATTCTTTTCAGAGGTCAGTGGCATACTCCATAGCTATGCTGCCATCTGCAATTTTTGGGCCATTGTAACTTGTGGCCATAATTCATGTGCATAGGAATGAGGAAAACTATTGCTACGACCTGACATTTTAGATTTCATTTTATTTTTTGGTTCCTTGGAAAAAATACTGAACAAAACTCAAGGGGTGAATTTCCATGACAGTTCTCCTGCTTGTTTGCAGTAACTTTTGACGAGGTACTATGGAAACCCTGACTTATGATAGACGAGTACGAGACCCCATGCAAAATTCACACCCAATGTTCACCAAGAAGTTGCATTTCAGTACTTTTGGTTGGATACATGGGTAGAAGAAAAAAAAGACAGATGATCCTTTCCCATATTGTCATGTTGATCAAGGAATGATATAGACAGCATTCAAGATCCATTAGGTTAATCTAACTGAGGAAGAATTATGTTCATGTGGAGACAAAGAGAAGTAATGCTAATAGCTTAGGAAGAAAATAAGGAAACATGAGGTGAAAACAGAGTAGATAATGTCAGTTGTCTGCAAGTGAGAAGAAGAATGAACCAACAGTTAAAGTGTCACCTTGCAGCTAGTAAAAGGGATTGGTGTTCTATTAATTCCCCCCAGAATATTTTATCAATAATTGCTCCAAAGAAATAAAATAAAATGCGTTGTTTATAAAAGTATCATAATCGGGGCAAGTAGTTTGTCAAGTTACAATGGGAGTGATTTTTATCTGTGCACAGTAAACGGGTGGGTGGTGGGCAGGGTGTGCACAGGAGCTACCTGGAAGAATAAAACATCCCAGAGGCCGTGGAAAGTATCTTGTTGTGATTCCGATCCAGTCAGATACAAGGCAGTTCTTACGTAAGTACTTCATATAGATGTCATTTATGCCTGAAAATTAGAGAGTCAACATGATATGAAAGCTTGTCACCACATTAGCAGTTAACTTGATGATCTGGCATCAGTTGATTCCTTCACTGCATAAATAAATCTGCCACTGCCAATGCAGCAGTTGTGCTGCGAGTACTTTTACTGAAAATTGAGCATAATCATAGAATCATACAAAAATTTTGACACAGAAGGAGGCCATTCGGCCCATCGTGTCCGTGCCGGTCGACCAAGAGCCTAATCCCACCTTCCAGCACAAGGTCCGTAGCCCTGTAGATTACGGCTCTTTAAATGCACATCCAAGTGCTTTTTAAATGTAATGAGGGTTTCTGCATCTACCACCCTTCAGGCAGTGAGTTCCAGACTCCCACCACCCTCTGGGTGAAAAAATATTTCATCATCTCTCCTCTAATCCTTCTACCCACTACTTTAAATCTATGCCCCCTGGTTATTGACCCCACTGCTAAGGGAAATAGATCCTTCTTATCCACTCTATCTAAGCCCCTCATAATTTTATACAGCTCAATTAAATCTCCCCTCAGCCTCCTCTGGTCTAAGGAAAACAACCCCAGCCTATCTAATCCTTCCTCATAGCTATAATTCTCCAGTTCTGGCAACATCCTCATAAATCTCCTCAGCACCCTTTCTAGTGCAATCACATCCTTCCTGTAATGTGGTGACCAGAACTGCACGCAGTACTCAAGCTGTGGCCTAACTAGTGTTGCATACAGTTCTAGCGTAACTTCCCTGATCTTGTATTCTATGCCTTGGCTAATAAAGGAAAGCTTTCCATATCCTCCCAATTATTGTGTATTCCCTTGCCTTGCTGCCCCTCCCCAAATGCATTACCTCACACTTTTCTGGATTGAATTCCATTTGCTACTTTTCTGCCCAACTGACCAATTCATCGATATCTTCCTGCCGTCTACAGCAATCTTCCTCACTGTCAACCACTCGGTCAATTTTTGTATCATCTGCAAATTCCTTTATCACGCCCCCTACATTTAAGTCTAAATCATTAATATATACTATAACAAGTAAGGAACTGAGTACTGAGCCCTGTGAAACTCCACTGGATACAGCCTTCGAGTCCCAAAAACTCCCCATAACCATTAATCTTTGCTTCCTGCCACTGAGCCAATTTTGGATCCAATTTGCCACTCTCCCTTTGATCCCATGGGCTTTTTGATCAGCCTACCATGTGGGACCTTGTCAAAAGCCTTGCTAAATCCACGTAAACTACATCAAATGCACTGCCCTCATCGACCCTCCTTGTTACCTCCTCAAAGAACTCAATCAAGTTAGTCAGACATGACCTTGCCTTAACAAATCCGTGCTGACTTTCCTTGATTAATCTGTGTCTTTCTAAATGAAGGTTTATACTGTCCCTCAGAATTGATTCCAGTAATTTGCCCACCACTGAGATTAAACTAACTGGCCTGTAATTGCTCAGTTTATCCCTTCTTCCTTTTTGAACAATGGTCCAACGTTAACAGTTCTCCAATCCTCTGGCACAACTCCTGTAGCCAGGGAAGATTTAAAAATGACAGCCAGAGTCTCTGCAATTTCCTCCGATGCTTCTTTTAATAGACTTGGATATATTTCATCTAGTCCTAGCGATTTATCTACTTTAAAGAATACTAAACCCCTTAATACATTCTCTCTTACTATGTTTATCCTGTCTGATATTTCATTATCTTCCTCCTGAAATTCAACGTTGGCATCGTCCTCCTCTTTTGAGAAGAGAGCCACAAAGTATTCATTTAATACCTTACCACATCCTCCGCCTCCACACATAGATCACCATTTGCCCTTAGTTATCCTCTTGCTCTTTATATAATTGTAAATCATCTTTGGGTTTTCTTTGATTCTACTTGTCAATATTTTTTCATGTCCTCTTTTTGCTTTCCTAATTTCCTTCTTAATTTTGCCCCTGCACTTTCTAAACTCTTCTCGGCTTTCTGCAGCATTGAGCTCACGATATCTGATATAAGCTTCCCTTTTTTGCCTTATCTTACCCTGTATGCATCTTGTCATCCAGCGGGCTCTAAATTTGGCAGTTCTACCTTTTTTCTTTGTGGGAACATGTTTACCCTGAACTCCATGTACCTCCCTCTTGAATGCCTCCCACTGCTCTGGCACTGATTTACCTTCAAGTAATTGTTTCCAGTCCACTTTTGCTTACTCACTTCTCAGCCTAGTAAAATTGGCCTTTCCCCAATTTAGAATCGTTACTTCTGTTTTTTTTTTGTCCTTATACATAATTATGCTAAAACTAACTGAATTATGATCACTACCACAAAAATGCTCACCCACTGCTACTCCTTCCACCTGCCCAGCTTCATTCCCTAATGCTAAATCCAGAACAGACCCCCATCTTGTTGGACTGGCTATGTATTGGCTGAAAAAGTTCTCCAGAATGCAATTTTAGGAATTTTGTACCCTCTGTACCTTTTACACTGAGAGTATCCCAGTTAATATTAGGGTCATTGAAATCCCCCACTATACTGCCCTATTGTTCTTGCACTTGTCAGAAATGTTCCTAAAAATTTGCTCTTCTATCTCCCTCGGACTGTTTAAGGGTCTATAATACACTCCCAGCAGTGTCATTGCCCCTTTTTTGTTCTTTAGTTCAACCCATATGGCCTTATTTGATGACCCTCCTAACATATTATCCCTCCTCATAGCAGTAATTGTTTCTTTAATCAATACTGCAACCACCCCCCTTCTTTTTTTAACCCCTCTCTAACCAGGAATGTTGAGCTGCCATTCCTGCCCTTTTTTCAGCCATGCCTTAGTAATGGCTATACTACCATAATCCCACATGTCTATTGGTGCCCTCAGCTCATCTGCCTTATTTCCTAGACTCATTGCATTAAAGTATGCACCATTTAGCATAGCTGAACTGCCTTTTGTCTATTTTCTATTCATGGTTTCCTCTGCCTTCCAAACTCGCTTACTAATTTTCTGCCTTCCATTTCCAGCTTGGCTTCTCTCCCTTCTGACAATGCTCTCAGGTTTCCATCCCCCTGCCAAGCTAGTTTAAACCCTCCCCAATAACACTAGCAACACCCCACCCCGCGAGGATATTGGTCCCGGCTCTGTTGAGGTGCAACTTGTCCGTCCGGCTTGTACAGGACCCATCTCTCCCAGAAATGGTCTCAATGCCTCAGGAATCTAAAGCCCTCCCTCTTGCACCATCTCTCCAGCCACATGTTCATCCATTCTATCCTACTATTTCTGTACTCACTAGCACGTGGCACTGGGAGTAATCTGGAGATTACTACAACAATTGTACATTCCTGTCTGGCATAAAAATAAAAAAGGGAAGGTGGCTCAACCGTGGCTATCAAGGGAAATCAGGGATAGTATTAAAGCCAAGGAAGTGGCATACAAATTGGCCAGAAATAGCAGCGAACCTGGGGACTGGGAGAAATTTAGAACTCAGCAGAGGAGGACAAAGGGTTTGATTAGGGCAGGGAAAATGGAGTATGAGAAGAAGCTTGCAGGGAACATTAAGACAGATTGCAAAAGTTTCTATAGATATGTAAAGAGAAAAAGGTTAGTAAAGACAAACGTAGGTCCCCTGCAGTCAGAATCAGGGGAAGTCATAACGGGGAACAAAGAAATGGCAGACCAATTGAACAAGTACTTTGGTTCGGTATTCACGAAGGAGGACACAAACAACCTTCCGGTTATAAAAGGGGTCGGGGGGTCTAGTAAGGAGGAGGAACTGAGGGAAATCCTTATTAGCCGGGAAATTGTGTTGGGGAAATTGATGGGATTGAAGGCCGATAAATCCCCAGGGCCTGATGGACTGCATCCCAGAGTACTTAAGGAGGTGGCCTTGGAAATAGTGGATGCGTTGACAGTCATTTTCCAACATTCCATTGACTCTGGATCAGTTCCTATGGAGTGGAGGGTAGCCAATGTAACCCCACTTTTTAAAAAAGGAGGGAGAGAGAAAACAGGGAATTATAGACCGGTCAGCCTGACATCGGTAGTGGGTAAAATGATGGAATCAATTATTAAGGATGTCATAGCAGTGCATTTGGAAAGAGGTGACATGATAGGTCCAAGTCAGCATGGATTTGTGAAAGGGAAATCATGCTTGACAAATCTTCTGGAATTTTTTGAGGATGTTTCCAGTAGAGTGGATAAGGGAGAACCAGTTGATGTGGTATATTTGGACTTTCAGAAGGCGTTCGACAAGGTCCCACACAAGAGATTGATGTGCAAAGTTAGAGCACATGGGATTGGGGGTAGTGTACTGACATGGATTGAGAACTGGTTGTCAGACAGGAAGCAAAGAGTAGGAGTAAATGGGTACTTTTCAGAATGGCAGGCAGTGACTAGTGGGGTACCGCAAGGTTCTGTGCTGGGGCCCCAGCTGTTTACACTGTACATTAATGATTTAGATGAGCGGATTAAATGTAGTATCTCCAAATTTGCGGATGACACTAAGTTGGGTGGCAGTGTGAGCTGCGAGGAGGATGCTGTGAGGCTGCAGAGCGACTTGGATAGGTTAGGTGAGTGGGAAAATACATGGCAGATGAAGTATAATGTGGATAAATGTGAGGTTATCCACTTTGGTGGTAAAAACAGAGAGACAGACTATTATCTGAATGGTGACAGATTAGGAAAAGGGGAGGTGCAAAGAGACCTGGGTGTCATGGTACATCAGTCATTGAAGGTTGGCATGCAGGTGCAGCAGGCGGTTAAGAAAGCAAATGGCATGTTGGCCTTCATAGCAAGGGGATTTGAGTACAGGGGCAGGGAGGTGTTGCTACAGTTGTATAGGGCATTGGTGAGGCCACACCTGGAGTATTGTGTACAGTTTTGGTGTCTTAACCTGATGAAGGACATTCTTGCTATTGAGGGAGTGCAGCGAAGGTTCACCAGACTGATTCCCGGGATGGCGGGACTGACCTATCAAGAAAGACTGGATCAACTGGGCTCGTATTCACTGGAGTTCAGAAGAATGAGAGGGGACCTCATAGAAACGTTTAAAATTCTGACGGGGTTAGACAGGTTAGATGCAGGAAGAATGTTCCCAATGTTGGGGAAGTCCAGAACCAGAGGTCACAGTCTAAGGATAAGGGGTAAGCCATTTAGGACCGAGATGCGGAGGAACTTCTTCACCCAGAGAGTGGTGAACCTGTGGAATTCTCTACCACAGAAAGTTGTTGAGGCCAATTCACTAAATATATTCAAAAAGGAGTTAGATGAGGTCCTTATTACTAGGGGGATCAAGGGGTATGGCGAGAAAGCAGGAATGGGGTACTGAAGTTGCATGTTCAGCCATGAACTCATTGAATGGCGGTGCAGGCTAGAAGGGCCGAATGGCCTACTCCTGCACCTATTTTCTATATTTCTATGTTTCTATGTTACTAACTTTTGGGTCCTGCTTTTTAATCTCTCTCTTAGCTCCCTAAAATCTGCTTGCAGGACCTCATCCCTCTTTCTACCTATGTCATTGGTACCAATATGGACCACAACCTCTGGCTGTTCACCCTCCCCTCTCAGAATGTCCTGCAGCCGCTCAGTGAAATCCTTGACCCTGGCACCAGGGAGACAACATACCATCCTGGAGTCACATCTGCGGTCGCAGAAATGCCTGTCTGCTCCACTAACTATCGAATCCCCTACCACTATTGCTCTTCCACTCTTCTTCCTCCCCCCACCCCACAGGCAGCTGAGCCACCCGTGGTGCCGTGGACTTGGCTGTGGCTGCACTCCCCAGAGAAACCATCGCCCCCACCGGTTCTCAGAACAGAATACTGGTTGGCGAGCGATATGCACCGCTGCACTTCCTGCCTGGTCCTCCTCCTCTCCACCTGCACACTCTTAAGCTGAGGGGTGACCACCTCCAAAAACATGCTATCCACAAATTTCTCAGCCTCGCAGATGCACTGCAGTGATTCCAGCTGCCGCTCAAGCTCTGAAACATGGATCTTGAGCTGCCATAGCTGGTGACACTTCCCGCACACATGGTCGTTCAGGCCACGAGAAGCATTCAGCAATTCCCACATGGCACGGATGTGCATTCCATGGGACTGAGCTGCCCTGCCATGACTCTATTTATTAGATTAATTAACTAAAGTTTTTAGTACTTCACTCTGCCCTTAGTTAAAGACTAAAAGACAACAGACAAAAAAAACTGATACTCACCGGCCCCGAACCTGACTAGCAAAGAAAAACTATGTGGCCTT
This sequence comes from Pristiophorus japonicus, assembly GCF_044704955.1. Classification (NCBI taxonomy): domain Eukaryota; kingdom Metazoa; phylum Chordata; class Chondrichthyes; family Pristiophoridae; genus Pristiophorus; species Pristiophorus japonicus. The sequence continues at coordinate 227,471,383 of NC_091981.1, forward strand.
GACCAACCAATCAGTTACCAGCTATCCTGTGACTTCAGTCCTTGTGTTGTTTCCCCTCACTGCTGCCGGTGAGTGAATGCAGGCCTCGCTCTCTGTCCCGTTCTTTAAAACTTTGGTCTCTGCTCAGTCTCCACCCAGGGCCGCTATCGCTGCTGCCGCTGCGGTGATGCAGAACAGTCTTCACAATTATTCCTATAAAAACAATAAAAACACATGCTGGTTAGCATATATGTAACTGGTTAAATGCACAACTGAATATATGATAAAGCTTCCATTGATTTCTATGGTGGACAATAGTACAGTCAGTAAGCAATGATTTCCCTGGTTGCCCAACTCCCCAATGACCTCCCCAGTTTTGCAGTCTGTGTTCTCTGAGCATTATTGCAGTTTGATTTGTAATTCTGTCTAACTTTAATAAATCCCACAGGTTTGCTGCCTCATTAAGTACATTCCTAGCCTGGTAACTGATACTATCTTGTGTGCAGTAATGGAACAGCACCTGTTTCCAGCACTGACCTAAACATTTTTGTTCAGCTTCAAGGCAGACACTCAACTATTCTTTACTTCAGCATTGGCACTTTTACATTTGCTTCTGTAGTTTAGATTATAGAAGACCAATATCCCATTTTTACACTGCTAAATTCACTCCCTTAACCCAATCACAGAATTAAACCCATATTTTTGTAGGTTGACCATTGGATAAGAGGGCTGGCTATAGTGATGTAAAAGTGGAGAGTTGGTGCTTGGAATGCTAGTTTCCCTCAACCTGAACTATAGAAGTACTAAATGTAAAAGGCACAAAGAATGCTTCAGCGTGTTGTACCCCACGGTTCAGTTGGAGCTCTCCTTTTATTCTTGATGTATTACTGATTTAGACTTGTTCATAGGGGCCACAATATAGTGATTTACAAACAGCAGAGATGGTTGACAGGGGGGGCGATTGTAAAAGGCTTCAGAAGAATGTAGACAAGTTAGCAGAATGGGCAGACAGGTGCAAATTAACATGGAGAAGCATGAGGTCATATATTTTGTGAAGAATAACAAGGAATGGGAGCATACACCAAATTGAAAGATGCGAAAGGATGTGGAAAAATAAAGATGGGTTCAAATACGTCATTGAAAGTATGAGTGATAAAGCTATAAAAAAAAGAAAAATAGCATTTTGGGGATTTAGAAAGTTGTACAAGGCAAAAGTTAGGCTAGAGTACTGTGGTCAGTTTAGGGTAGCCCATTATGTAAAGGATATAAAAGCCATAGGGAGCATATAGAGTAAATTCATCAGGGTCATGCCAGGGATGACAAACCATAATTATAAGAGGTGAAAAATACTGGACTATTCCACTTGGCAGAGAAGGTGAAAAGAAAATTTAATGGAAGCCTATAAACTTATGAAAGGTTTTGATAGCATGATAGCGGAACAAAACGACAGAAGAAAATGTTCCTGTGATTTTTCTCCTGGGTCCCTCGCAGGAGTATCTGGGAGATTAATCTTTAATTCCAAGAGACTGCAGGTCAATCTGGGAGGATTGTCAACTGTAGGCAGTAGGCCACATTGTAAATATAAGACATATGGCGCCTAAGTTTCGGGCAGCGCCTAAAACGGCGCAGCCTGGACCTGGACACCCGTTTTTTGCGCCAGAAAGTGCGCCTAAAAAAAACGTACCTATTCTCCAGCTCCCTGCAGGCCCACTGCAGCTGGGCGCAGCGCAGCATGAGCTGTAGGGGGCGGAGCCAGGTCCCTGCACTGAAAACAGTGCTGGGACCTCTGCACATGCGCGCTACAGTGGGCGCGCATGTGCAGTAGCTCCAGGCGCCCAAAACTGTGGGAGGGGCCCGAAGCACGCAGCCCCTAGCCCTGGCCAAATGGCCTCACTGGGGCTGCGTGGATAAGGCTCCTCCCACCCGACCGGACCCGACCCGACCCCCGCTCTCCGCCCCCGCCCCCCCCCCGGCGACCCGATCCCCGTCCCCCCCGGCGACCCGACCTCCGCTCTCCCCCCCCTCCCCGGATCTCCGCGACTCTTTCTCCACCACCCCCCCTCCGACCTCCGCGACTCCCCCCCCCCCCGCGACTCTCCCCCCACCCGGACCTCCGCCACTCCCCCTCCCCCCCCGGACCTCTGCGACTCTCCCCCCCCCGGACCTCCGCGACCCCCCCCCCCCCTGCCGAGACCTACCTGTAAATCCAGCCCGAAGTCTTGGGCCCGGCCGTTCAGCCTCCTTCTCTCCCTTCCCCCCCCCTCTCCTTCCCTCCCTCCCTCCTCTCTCCTTCCGTCCCTCCCTCCTCTCTCCTTCCCTCCTCTCACCTTCCCTCCCTCCATCCTCTTTCCTTCCCTCCCTCCCTCCATCCTCTCTCCTTCCCTCCTCTCTCCTTCGCTCCCTCCTTCCCTCCATCCTCTCTCCTTCTCTCCCTCCCTCCATCCTCTCTCCTTCCCTCCCTCCATCCTCTCTCCTTCCCTCCCTCCATCCTCTCTCCCTTCACCCCCTCTCCACCCCTTCTCCTCCCCTCCTCCCCCCTCCTCCGCCCCTCCTCCTCCCCCACCCCCCTCCTCCTCCCCCCACCCCCACCCCACCCCCTCCTCCCCCACTCCACCCCCCACCCCACCCCCCTCTATTCCCACCCCATCCCCCACCCCAACCCCCTCTAACCCCACCTCCCACCCCACCTCCTCTATCCCCACCCCCCACCCCACCCCCCTTCTCCCCCTCCCCCCCCCACCCCCCTTCTCCCCCTCCCCTCGCTGTCAGAAACACAGACACTGACAGACAGAGAGTGAGAGACACACACACAGACAGATAGAGAGATAGAGACACTGACAGAGACACACTGGGGGGGCCGTCCCAGGACTCCCGGTGCTGCAGTCGGTAAGTAGAAAATGTTTTATTTATTGATTTTTAATTTTTTTTTAATTTTTTATTAATTTTTTTTGATTGATTTATTGGTTGATTTACTGATGTATTTATCATTTATTATTGATGATGGCTCTTTATTTGTAAAACTGAAGTGTTTAATGTTTGTAAACTTCCCTTTAAACCCCCCACCCACCCCCACCCCCGCTGTTATTCCCTACGTCTAATTTGTAACCTATGCTTGATTTTCTAAAGTGTAGACAAGGTTTTTTCGAATGTACAAAAATCTTCACTTACTCCATTCTAAGTTAGTTTGGAGTAAGTTTTCACTGCCTAAACTTTGAAAACAGGCATAAATGGCCGGACACGCCCCCTTTGTAACAGTGTGGTTGCTAAGCAAATATTTCTTGGTGTGTGCCAGTTTTCTGCATCTAGATGAAGGGTGAACAGCTGTTAAACATCCAGTATTTTCTGTTATGCCTGTGTAAGGATAAATATGAAAGGCATTCACGACTGAACAATTCAGCACATGGCATAACCAGTGTTATAAAACTTTTTTTGGGAGTATATTTTTCCCTAGTTTCCCCATTTTTATACTTGCACTGACTTTTTCACTCATAATAGCAATCAGAGGACAACACAATAAGGGTTGAGATAACATACAGTACTAAGTTAAATAAAGATTCGTGCAATTATTTTCTATTTATCTGCAACCTGCATTCATGATATAATTACACATTCTAAATTTTTTAATTCATTCATGGGATATGGATGTCACTGGCAAGGCCAGCATTTACTGCCCATCCCTAATTGCCATTGAGAAGGTGACGGTGAGCTACCTGCTTGAAACGCTGCAGTTGAGGGGGGAAGGTACTGCCACAATGCTGTTAAGGGGGGGGAGTTCCAGGATTTTGACTACATAGAAACATAGAAAATAGGTGCAGGATTAGGCCATTCGGCCCTGCGAGCCTGCATCACCATTCAATATGATCATGGTTGATCATGCAACTTCAGTACCCCATTCCTGCTTTCTCTCCATACCTCTTGATTGCTTTAGCCATAAGGGCCACATCTAACTCACTTTTGAATATATCTAATGAACTGGTCTCAACAACTTTCTGTGGTTGAGAATTCCACAGGTTCACAATTCCCTGAGTGAAGAAGTTTCTCCTCATCTCGGTCCTCAATGGCTTACCCCTTATCCTTAGACTGTGATCCCTGGTTCTGGACTTCCCCAACATCGGGAACATTCTTACTGCATCTAACATAGAAACATAGAAACATAGAAAATAGGTGCAGGAGTAGGCCATTCGGCCCTTCGAGCCTGCACCGCCATTCAATAAGATCATGGCTGATCATTCCCTCAGGACCCCTTTCCTGCTTTCTCTCCATACCCCTTGATCCCCTTAGCCACAAGGGCCATATCTAACTCTCTCTTGAATATATCCAATGAACTGGCATTAACAACTCTCTGCGGCAGGGAATTCCATAGGTTAACAACTCTCTGAGTGAAGAAGTTTCTCCTCATCTCAGTCCTAAATGGCCTACCCCTTATCCTAAGACTTTGTCCCCTGGTTCTAGACTTCCCCAACATCGGGAACATTCTTCCTGCATCTAACCTGTCCAATCCCGTCAGAATTTTATATGTTTCGATGAGATCCCCTCTCATTCTTCTAAATTCCAGTGAATAAAGGACCAGTTGATCCAGTCTCTCCTCATATGACAGCCCAGCCATCCCTGGAATCAGTCTGGTGAACCTTCGCTGTACTCCCTCAATAGCAAGAATGTCTTTCCTCAGATTAGGAGATCAAAACGGTCGACAATATTCCAGGTGTGGCCTCACCAAGGCCCTGTACAACTGCAGTAAGACCTCCCTGCTCCTATACTCAATTCCTCTTGCTATGAAGACCAAGATGCTATTTGCCTTCGTCACCGCCTGCTGTACCTGCATGCCAACTTTCAATGACTGATGTACCATGTCACCCAGGTCTCAATGTACCTCCCCTTTTCCTAATCTGTCACCATTCAGATAATATTCTGCCTTCCTGTTTTTGCCATCAAAGTGGATAACCTCACATTTATTTACATTATACTGCATCTGCCATGCATTTGCCCACTCACCTAACCTGTCCAAGTCAACCTGCAGCCTCTCAGCATCCTCCTCACAGCTCACACTGCCACCCAGCTTTGTGTCATCTGCAAACTTGGAGATATTACATTCAATTCCTTCGTCTAAATCATTAATGTATATTGTAAATAGCTGGAGTCCCAGCACTGAACCTTATGGTACCCCATTAGTCACTGCCTGCCATTCTGAAAAGGACCCATTTATTCCTACTCTTTGCTTCCTGTCTGCCAACCAGTTCTCGATCCACATCAATACATTATTCCCAATACCATGTGCTTTAATTTTGCGCACTAATCTCTTGTGTGGGACTTTATCAAAAGCCTTTTGAAGGTCCAAATACACCACATCCACTGGTTCTCCCTTGTCCACTCTACTCGTTACATCCTCAAAAAATTCGAGAAGATTTGTCAAGCATGATTTCCCTTTCATAAATCCATGCTGACTTGGACCGATCCTGTCACTGCTTTACAAATGTGCTGCAATTATATCTTTAATAAATGATTCCAACATTTTCCCCACTACCGATGTCAGACTAACTGGTCTATAATTCCCTGTTTTCTCTCTCCCTCCTTTTTTAAAAAGTGGGGGTACATTAGCTACCCTCCATTCCATAGGAACTGATCCAGAGTCTATAGAATGTTGGAAAATGACAACCAATGCATCCACTATTTCTCGGGCCACTTCCTTAAGTACCCTGGGATGCAGACTATCAGGCCCTGGGGATTTATTGACCTTCAATCCCATCAATTTCCCTAACACAATTTCCTGTCTAATAAGGATTTCCTTCAGTTCCTCCTTCTTGCTAGACCCTCAGTTCCCTATTATTTTCGGGAGGTTATTCATGTCTTCCTTAGTGAAGACAGAACTAAAGTATTTGTTCAGTTGGTCTGCCATTTCCTTGTTCCCCATTATGAATTCACCTGATTCTGACTGCAAGGGACCTACATTAGTCTTCACTAATCTTTTTCTCTTCACTTATCTATAGAAGCTTTTGCAGTCAGTTTTTATGTTCCCTGCAAGCTTACTCTTGTATTGTATTTTCCCCCTCCTAATTAAACCCTTAGTCTTCCTCTGCTGGATTCTAAATTTCTCCCAGTCCTCAGGTTTGCTACTTTTTCTGGCCAATTTATATGCCTCTTCCTTGGATTTAACACTATCCCTGATTTCCCTTGTGGACACGGTTGAGCCACATTCCCCTTTTTATTTTTACACCAGACAGGGATGCACAATTGTTATCGTTCATCCATGTGATCGTTAATTGTCTGCCATTGCCTATCCACCATCAGCCCTTTAAGTATCATTCGCCAGTCTATCCTAGCCAATTCACGTCTCATACCATTGAAGTTAACTTTTTTTAAGTTCAGGACCCTAGTCGCTGAATTAACTGTGTCACTCTCCATCGTAATGAAGAATTCTACCATATTATGATCACTCTTCCCCAAGGGGCCTCGCACAACCAGATTGCTAATTAATCCTCTCTCGTTACACAACACCTCGTCTAGGATGGCCTGATCTCTAGTTGGTTCCTCGATATATTGGTCTAGAAAACCATCCGTTATACACTCCAGTAAATCCTCCTCCACAGTATTACTACCAGTTTGGTTAGCCCAATCTATATGTAGATTAAAGTCACCCATGATAACAGCTGTACCCTTATTGCACACGTCCCTAATTTCCTGTTTGATGCCATCCCCAACCTCCCTACTACTGTTTGATGGTCTGTACAAAACTCCCACTAACGTTTTCTGCCATTTGGTGTTTCGCAGATCTACCCATATAGATTCCACATGATCCAAGCTAATGTCGTTCCTTACTATTGTATTAATATCCTCTTTAACCAGTAACGCTACCCCACCTCCTTTTCCTTCCTGTCTATCCTTCCTGAATATTGAGTACCCCTGGATGTTGAGTTCCCAGACTTGGTCACCCTGGAGCCATGTCTCCGTAATCCCAATTACATCATATCCATTAACAGCTATCTGCGCAGTTAATTCATCCACCTCATTACAAATGCTCCTCGCATTGAGATTCAGAGCCTTAAGGCCTGTTTTTTTAACACTCTTTCTCCTTTTAGAATTATGTTGTAATGTGGCTCTTTTTGGTTTTTGCCCTTGATTTCTCTGCCCTACACTCTTGTTTTTCTCCTTCCTACCTTTTGCTTCTGCCTCTTTTTTACTTCCCTCTGTCTCCCTGCATAGATTCCTATCCCCCTGCCATATTAGTTTAAACCCTCCCCAACAGCACTAGCAAACACTCCGCTTAGGACATCGGTTCTGGTCCTGCCCATGTGCATACTGTTCGGTTTGTACTGGTCCCAACTCCCCAAGAACTGATTCCAGTGTCCCAGGAATTTGAATCCCTTCCCCTTGCACCATTCCTCAAGCCACATATTCATCTGAACTATCCTGCAATTCCTACTCTGACTAGCATGTGGCATTGGTAGCAATTCTGAAATTACTACCTTTGAGGTCCTACTTTTTAATTTAACTCCTAGCTCCCTAAATTCAGCTTGTAGGACCTCATCCTGTTTTTTACCTATATCGTTGGTACCTATATGCACCACCACAGCTGAATGTTCACCTTCCCCCTTCAGAATGCCCTGCAGCAGCTCCGAGACATAGATATAGAAACATAGAAAATAGGTGCAGGAGTAGGCCATTCGGCCCTTCGAGCCTGCACCGCCATTCAATGAGTTCATGGCTGAACATGCAACTTTAGTACCCCATTCCTGCTTTCTCGCCACACCCCTTGATCCCCCTAGTCGTAAGGACTACATCTAACTCCTTTTTGAATATATTTAGTGAATTGGTCTCAACAACTTTCTGTGGTAGAGAATTCCACAGGTTCACCACTCTCTGGGTGAAGAAGTTTCTCCTTATCTCGGTCCTAAATGGCTTACCGCTTATCCTTAGACTGTGACCCCTGGTTCTGGACTTCCCCAACATTGGGAACATTCTTCCTGCATCTAACCTATCTAAACCCGTCAGAATTTTAAACGTTTCTATGAGATCCCCTCTCATTCTTCTGAACTCTAGTGAAGCCCAGTTGATCCAATCTTTCTTGATATGTCAGTCCCGCCATCCCGGGAATCAGTCTGGTGAACCTTCGCTGCACTCCCTCAATAGCAAGAATGTCCTTCCTCATGTTAGGAGACCAAAACTGTACACAATACTCCAGGTGTGGCCTCACCAAGGCCCTTTACAACTGTAGTAACACCTCCCTGCTGTAAGGGGTTTTCACAGGGTTGTTGTGCCTTGGGTGTCTCTCTCTGGGCTTCTGCCCTCACAGCTTATGCCTGGCCTGTGAGATACCCTGAGTGCTGCAAGAGTACCCCTGGAGAGACTGTGTCCACAGCTTATGAAGGGGGTTTTGAGACTCGTGCGTTCCCACAGCTTATGCCTAGCCTGTGAAGCACCTGTGAGTGTCAAACACTCCTAACCCCTTCTTCCCTAGCCTGTGACACACAGCTGAGCGTTTTCGAGGCGCTCCTAGCTTCCCTTACACGTTTCTGACATAAGACTCACGATCAGGAGATGTAATACAATAGAACTGAGACAAGGTGATTCCAAGAGGAACTTTAGGCTTCCAATTTATTTGACAAGGTGTAACTCAACAAACAGCAATACACCAACAAAACAATCCCCCTAAATCCCACTAAAACGGACCCAACGAAAATCTTTACACCAGTTTAGCAGTACAATGCCCAACCTCCCACCTTTCCTGGCCTAACTGAGTTGGGAGTTCTGTGGACCAGAGGTTATATTCACTACTGTGCCTTCCGTAGTCTGATGGTTTGTTTCTTCTATCTTCGGTGTCTTCAGACACTGGTTTTCCTTCAGTGAGGAGAGGCTTGCTGGTTGTGGTTGTTGGATGACGAGGGCAGGGAAAATCATCACTTCTTTTTCACTACATCAGAAACCCCTTTTTTATAGCCAGATTATCCAGTCCGCCTTTCCTGCTGAAGTCGATTCTTCTCATTGGTGGACTTTTTGATTTTGAAAAATGCAGCAGTTTTAGATTGGGGTTTTTTTTTTCCACTGATGTTAACCTACTCAAGGTTTGAGTGGGTGTTGATTGCATTGGCCTCCTGTAGCCATTGTGCTAGTCTGGCCTGAGCCAGATACTTCTATGCCTGATGAAAAAGGTGTTGGAATATGTATGTGGCATTGTTTAAATGCTAATGTTTTCAAGGGGCAAGTTTCGAGGGTATACAGTTCCCAGACAATTTGATTAGTTCCAATGTCCAAACTGGCCCTTTTGATATTGACCCTACCCCTTTTCTTGCAGACCCAACATACACCTTTTAAAAATCCCAAATTCGATTAAAGTTTGTAGTTTCTTCCATGTGCACTTTAGGATTTCAAACTTTCTGGTAGATAGTTCCAAATTAAATTCCCTTTTCTATGAGTCCAAACACTGGTGGGGGGGGTGTCTCCATGAATGCACCCCCTTTTATCCCCTGCAGGCCTCGTCTGCCCCTATAAAATTCATTTGTGTCCCAAAGTTTTCCTTCCATCGGTTTCAATTCACAGCACAGACTGATCCCACAGCCCTTTTCCTTCTGGGTAAAATGAGGGGGTTTTCGTCCTCCCCTACACTGTCCCTGTACTCAAATCCCCTCGCTATGAAGGTCAACATGTCATTTGCTTTCTTAACCGCCTGCTGTACCTGCATGCCAACCTTCAATGACTGATGTACCATGACACCCAGGTCTCGTTGCACCTCCTTGACCCTTGCACCAGGGAGACAACATATCCTGGAGTCTCAATTGCGGCCGCAGAAGTGTCTATCTATTCTCCTTACAATAGAATCCCCTTTCACTATAGCTCTCCCACTCTTTTTCCTGCCCTCCTGTGCAGCAGAGCCACCCATGGTGCCATGGACTTGGCTGCTGCTGCCTTCCCATGATGCGCCATCTCCCCCAACAATATCCAAAACAGTATATCTGTTTTGGAGGCAGAAGACCGCAGGGGAACCCTGCACTACCTTCCTTCCCCTGATCTTCCTGCTGGTCACCCATTCCCTATCTGTCTGTGTAACCTTTACCTGCGGTGTGACCAACTCACTAAACATGCTATTCACGACATCCTCAGCATCGCGGATGCTCCAGAGTGAATCCATGCGCAGCTCCAGTGCCACAATGCGGTCTGTCAGGCACTGCAGCTGGACACACTTCCTGCACATATAGTAGTCAGGGACATTGGAAGCGTCCCTGATTTCCCACACAGCACAGGAGGAGCATGACATATGTCTGGGCTCTCCTGCCATGATTTAACCCTTAGATTTACTTAATTTGGCAACCCTGCCAAAGGTTTCCTACTGATAAGAAAAGAAAAAGTAAAAGGTAAAATAGTCACCAATCCACCAGCCAATCATATACCCGCTTGGCTGTGATGTCACACTTCGATTTATTTTTACTTCTTTGTTTACCTTCTGCCCCTGCACCAGCTAGCTCCTCCGACTGCCCGAACTCCCGAACTCTCAGGCCTTTTATAGGCCTGTCGATCTCCCGCTCCTCTGACTGCCCGAACTCCCGAACTCTCGGGCCTTTTATAGGCTTCTCGATCTCCTGCTCCTTCGACTGCCCGAACTCCCGAACTCTCGGGCCTTTTATAGACTTCTCGATCTCCTGCTCCTCCGACTGCCCGAACTCCCGAACTCTCGTGCCTTTTATAGGCCCCTTGATCTCCCACTCCTCCGACTGCCCGAACTCCCGAACTCTTGGGACTAACTGAAGATGAAGGAACGGCGATATATTTCGAAGTCAGGTTGGTGTGTGACTTTGAGGGGAACTTGGAGATGGTGCTGTTCCCATGTGCCTGCTGCCCTTGTCCTTCTAAGTGGTAGAGATCGTGGGGTTGGGAGGTGCTATAGAAGAAGCCTTGGCAAGTTGCTGCGGTACATCTTGTAGATGGCATGCACTGCAGACACTGCCGGTGGTGGAGGGAGCGAATGTTTAAGGTAGTGGATTGGGTGCTAATAAAGCAGGCTGCTTTGTCCTGGATGGTGTTGAGCTACTTGAGTGTTGTTAGAGCTGCACCCATCGAGGCCAAAAGGAGATTATTCCATTGCACTCCTGGCTTGTGCCTTGCAGATGGTGGAATGGCATTGGGGAGTCAGGAGGTGAGTCACTTACTGCAGAATACCCAGCCTCTGATCTGCTCTTGTTGCCACAGTATTGATGTGGCTGATCCAGTTAAGTTTATGGTTAATGGTAACCCCCAGGATATTGATGGTGGGGGAGTCAGCAATGGTAATGCCATTGAATTATAAGGGGAGGTTGTTAGACTTTCTCTTGTTGGAAATGATCATTTCCTGGCACTGTGTGGTGCAAATGTTACTTGCCACTTATCAGCCCAAGCCTGAATGCTGTCCAGGTCTTATTGCATGCAGGCATGGAGTGTTTCATTATTTGAGGAGTTCCGAACAGAACTGACACCGTGCAATCTTCAGCGAACATCCCCACTTCTGATTTTATGGGCCCAAGTTTCGGCCTCAGTTGCTCCTGATTTTTTGGAGCAACTGGTGTAGAACGGAGTATCTTAGAAATTCAAATTCTCGGCATTTACTTTGCTCCAGTTCTAGTCAGTTAGAACAGTTTCACTTTGGAACAGAATTTTTTTTTCAAAAGGGGGCGTGTCCGGCCACTTACGCCTGTTTTCAAAGTTTAGGCAATGAAAACTTACTCCAAACTGACTTAGAATGGAGTAAGTGAAGATTTTTGTACGCTCGAAAAAACCTTGTCTATACTTTAGAAAATCAGGCGTACTTTACAAATCAGACGTAGGGAATGGAGAGGGGGGGGGCGCGGGCAGAGATTTAAAGGGAAGTTTACAAACATTAAACACTTCAGTTTTACAAATAAAGAGCCATCATCAATAATAAATGATAAAAACATCAATAAATCAACCAATAAATCAATCCAAAAAAATTAATAAGAAATAATTAAAAAACAAATCAATAAATAAAACATTTTCTACTTACCGACTGCAGCACCGGGAGCCCTCCAACAGCGTGCTGGGATGCCCCCCGCCCCAGTGTGTCTCTGTCAGTGTCTCTATCTCTCTGTCTGTCTGTCTGTGTCTCTCACTCTCTGTCTGTCAGTGTCTGTGTTTCTGACAGCGAGGGGAGGGGGAGGGGGGGGAGGGAGGGAGGGAGAGGGGAGGTCAGGTCGGGTGGGGGGGGGGGGGGTGGGAGGAGCGCGGGTCGGGTTCAGTCCGGGGGGTCGGGTCCGGTCTGGTCTGGGGGCGGGGGGGGTGGGGGGAAGCGGGAGCTGGGCGTGGGAGGCAGGCTTATGCACGCAGCCCCAGTGAGGCCATTCGGCCAGGGCTAAGGACTGCATGCTTCGGGCCCCTCCCACACAGTTTTGGGCACCTGGTGCTACTGCACATGCGCGCCCACTGTAGCGCATGTGCAGAGGTCCCGGCACTGTTTTCAGTGCAGGGACCTGGCTCCACCCCCTACAGCTCATGCTGCACCGCGCCCGGCTCCAGAGGACCAGCAGGGAGCCGGAGAATCTGTAAGTTTTTTTTAGGCGCACTTTGTGGCGCGAAAAACGGCGTCCAGGTCGGGACTGTGCCGTTCTAGGCGCGGCCCGAAACTTGGGCCCTATGATGCAGGGAAGGTCATTGATGAAGCAGCAGGTTGGGCCTAGGACACTGCCCTCAGGCTGAGATGATTGGTCTCCAACAAGCACAACTATCTTCCTTTGTGCTAGGTATGTTTACAGCCAGCAGAAAGTTTTTCCGCTGGTTCCTATTGACTTCAATTTTATGAGGGCTCCTTGATGCCACACTCAGTCAAATGCTGCCTTGATGTCAAGGGCAGTCACTCTCACCTCACCTCTGGAATTCAGCTCTTTTGTCCATATTTGGACCAAGGCTGTAATGATGTCTGGAGCTGAGTGGTCCTGGCGGAACCCAAACTGAGCATCGATGAGCAGATTATTGGTGAGTAAGTGCTGCTTGATAGCACTGTCAATGACACCTTCCATCACTTTGCTGTTGATTGAGAGTAGACTGATGGGGCGGTAATTGACTGGATTGGATTTGTCATGCTTTTCCTGGACAGGACATATCTGGGCTCCACCATCATTGAGGATGGGGATGTTCATGGAACTTACTTCTCCTGTTAGTTGTTAAATTGTCCATCACCATTCACAACTGGTTGTAGCAGGACTGCTGAGCTTTGATCTGAACTGCTGGTTGTGGGATCACTTAACTCTATCTATAGCATGCTGCTTCTGCTGTTTAGCATGCATGTAGTCCTGTGTTGTAACTTCACCAGGTTGGCACCTCATTTTTAGGTGCACCTGATACTGCTCCTGGCATGCTCGTCTACACTCCTCCTTGAACCAGGTTAAATCTCTCAACTGTAATGACCAGTTAACTTTTGAGATTTACATCTTCCCGGTAAGTTTTGTAAAATGAAAATTGATCTTAACTTTCCTTTTTTGCTTACAGTTTTTTCACATATGCATTCAGTACTCATTTACATCTGGTTTACAGATGGCACCTTTAGCTTTCAGCAAGCATAAATACCAACTCCTAATTCGAACCAGCTTTCTTAGAGGCTTATTTATTGACTATTTCCACATGTGGGCACACGAACATTTTATAAAGTTAGATTTTGTATATATGGTTATTGATATGCTGTTGTATATAGTAGCTATAATTAGATTTCGATATGATATTAAGAAATGTATATATTGGAATGCTTGTTTATCACTAATTTGCTTCTTTGGTGTTCCAACAACTTGCATGTATTTAGCATGAATGTCCCAAGGTGCTACACAAACAAGCAGACATCGAATTATAGAACAACCTTTAGGGTGCGGTTGAGGGATAGGTTTCGAGGAGGCTTTTGAAGGTGGGCCAAGCTAGTGAGTCAGAGATTTAAGAGAAGAATTTATTTTTCTTATTTTGTATCTAAATAAGAAACACCTGTGTTTAAACAACACCTTATCCTGTCTCTGAGAAATCTCTAAAGTGCTTCATATAGAAGGAATTACTTTTGAAGTACAGCAGTGTTGTTATTTCCCGAAATTTTCGAGGCCTCGCTGTAGGGTCCAAATACGTAAGGGTTTTAATTGGCAGTGACTGGTGCCAAATCGGCCTTGCCTTGCTTGCTGCGCTACGGATTGGTTTTCCGCAGAGACTGGTGCCAATAGGTCCCTCACAGTTACCCAATCTGCTGTTTATGATTTAACAACTGCTTATAGCAAGCTCGGGCGAAAAGAGATACAATGGATTGTCTTATAGAGAGACATGGACCAACGTTTCAAGTTCAAAATCACACAATTCAACAGATCAACACCTCCACTCCACTCACCAGATGCTTGTGAAGTAGAACCACACAGTGTAGTAATACCCAGTAAAACAGTGCACATCCTGAGTTAAACTTACAATAGACCAACCCTTCCTGTGGGCTAAACCCTCCCGGGACCCACCTAACTCTAAACCCCCTCTGGTTTGGTTAGGGCACACTGATACCTCCCTACGCACTTACATGGATCAGATCGTGAGCGTGCAACTATTGAGTTCTCACCCAATCCGCCCTTCCTTGCTCGCTGGTCCTTCCTCAGCAGTTTGACTCCATGGCCCCGTGCTTGACTGAAGCATGCGAGATCCAGGTTGAAATTGAAGTCCATTGGGTTGGAGAAGCGAGTCTTCGCTTTCGGTCCTTATCCTCGAGGGGTGAGCAAATGTGCCTTCACGTAGGATGCGAGAGAATGAAGGTCGAGCTTGCAAAATGCTCGACAGTTATACTCCTGTAATCCACAATTGTGTCCGGTTTGGATGGTTCTGTTGCCTTGGGGAACCTTTCCATGGCTTCTTCAGGTCTTATTTTGCGCTATCTGAGATGTGTTGAGGTCTGAACAAAACAGGCCGATCAATGTCTGAAGGCTTCCCATGTGAGTGTTAAATGGCCCATCAGTCCTGATTGCTGGACCGGTGTGGAGACAATGCAGGTGTCGGTCTTGGCCTAGCACCTTCCTCTCTTCCCTAGACAACCTGGTTCCACACACAAAAGAGTCCCTTGGCCTTCCTAAGAGCACCCAGCTCTGACATCACTGGCCGCTGGCAGGCCAATGTTGAAATTAACATTTGAACAGACCCAGCTTCTCTCACCAGTTTCTGTGGGAGGGATCCGCCCCCACTTGTTTTTCCCAGCAACATGTTTCTTCCTAATCCAGACCAACCATCTTGTGTCACAGTATTTCAAAAGTCCTTTTCAGGGTATACAGCCAACAGGGATTGTAATGTCTGTAAGCTTGTAATGTTTGTAGCTCCACAGTGTGGATGTGGACGTATTGTGTACTACAACTGCATAGTTAATAATAAACAGAACCAGGCAGATTCTGGAGGCTTCCGAGAGAGCTGCCTGTCATGTTAGGAGCTGTGTGTGCCGTGCTCTGTGAAGATATCACTTTTGGCGGCAAGATGGGATTTTTTCGGATGATTTAAAGCTTAAATTTTGTTGGTGAAGGATTCAGTCAGCCAACAGAGAGACTTTGGAAGTTTCTGTCTTTGGAAAAAAGCTACAAAATCCGAAGTAAAATACAGCACACGGTGTGAACAGCTAGAGATTAAAATAGCAGGTGTAATTGGACATTTGGGGGAATATAGACACAACCAGGAATGTTTTAAAGCGTATGTGGATCGGCAAGAAATGTATTTCACTGCAAATAACATAATCGAAGTTCCAGACAATGCAGTCCAGATCCGGGCTGTGTTGGAACGTAAGAAAGCGATCTTCTTATCGGAGGCGGGTCCGGCATTGTACGAAACCCTTGTAAATCTGCTTGTGCCTGACGAGCCAAAGGACACAACGCTTAAAGAGATTTTAATGAAGCTGGAGCAGCACTATAACCCCAAACCATTAGAAATTGCTGAAAGCTATCGTCTCGGGATTCGGAATCAAAAAGCTGATGAAAGTATCAGTGATTACATCGTAGCATTAAAAAAGCTAGCGATGCACTGTAATTTTGGAAACTTTCAAAACCGAGCATTACGGGATCATTTTGTTTGTGGGGTGAAAAATGATGCGATCAGAAGGAAGTTATTGATGACAGATGACTTGACTTTTGAGATTGCTTGTCAGACAACGAGGTCGATGGGCATGGCTGAACAATATTCCCGAGAATTAAATAATAATTACGGTCATCAGTCAACCAAGGTAAATCACCTGCAGGTTCAAAGTAAAAGACCAAAGTCTCAGAAATTGGAAATTTTAACAGAGCGTTAAAGTCATGCTATAGGTGCCTGGGACAACACATTGCTCAAAGTTGTCCATACGTGAAGGCAGAGTATTTCTTCTGCAGAAAGACTGGGCATCTTGCGAAGGCATGCCGCCTGAAGGGTAATCCAGTTTTTAAAGCTATGAGTCCAGCGTTCAAAGCTATGAGTAGAAATCTCAAGAGACTACATAGCATGGAAGAACAACAACAGGACAAGGAGATGTTAGCGTTACACGTCATCTGGAGCACGAGGTTAATGGACAGCGATTCGGAAAGCATCAAAATCCACATAGATGTTGCGGGATTCAAGATACCAATGGAAATTGACACGGGTGCATCCGTGAGTGTAGTACCAGAGTCACTATATCACGATAAATTGCGTGATTTCAACTGGAGAAATTCAATATAGAGCTGCGAGGCTACACGGGAGAGAAAATTCCTGTGGTAGGTCGTATTACTGGACGGGTGAAATATAAAGATCAATTTCAGAACTTGCCTCTAATAGTAGTGAAAGGAGACAAGTCTACCTTATTGGGAAGAAATTGGTTGAGCTCACTGAAGCTGGATTGAAGTAAGATTTTCTGTGTGGAAGCAAGATTTTCATCAATGGATGAGGTTATCAAGAAGTATCCGAAGGTGTTCTGCGAATTGGGCAGTCCGATCCAAGGCTTCAAGGCGAGTGTCAGGGTACAGAAGGACGCTAGATCGGTTTACTACAAGCCACGTTCCATACCATATGCACTCAAGGGGAAAGTTGAGCAAGAACTCAAAAGACTAGAGACTGAGAACATTATTTGTAAGATAGATCGATGTAATTGGGCGACACTCATTGTTGTTGTACCTAAGTCCGATGGTAAGGTAAGATTGTGTGGTGATTATAAAGTAATCGTAAACCGAGAGAGCTGCCTGCCATGACTGGGTCTTTACTCGTTGGCGTTCAGAAGGATGAGGGGTGATCTTATAGAAACATTTAAAATAATGAAAGGGATAGACAAGATAGAGGCAGAGAGGTTGTTTCCACTGGTCGGGGAGGCTAGAACTAGGGGGCACAGCCTTAAAATACGGGGGAAGCCAATTTAAAACCGAGTTGAGAAGGAATTTATTCTCCCAGAGGGTTGTGAATCTGTGGAATTCTCTGCCCAAGGAAGCAGTTGAGGCTAGCTCATTGAATGTATTCAAATCACAGATAGATAGATTTTTAACCAATAAGGGAATTAAGGGTTACGGGGAGCGGGCGGGTAAGTGGAGCTGAGTCCACGGCCAGATCAGCCATGATCTTGTTGAATGGCGGAGCAGGCTCGAGGGGCTAGATGGCCTACTCCTGTTCCTAATTCTTATGTTCTTATGTTCTTATGTTAGGAGCTGTGTGTGCTGTGCTCTGAGAAGATGCCACAGGGATATAAACACAACAGTAGAGCTGACTTTGTCGACTTACAGGAGTCATTTTGCACACAGTGAGATTCCACAAACAAATTTGTCTCTGGTGGTGATGATGCAGAAGTATAGATTTAAAAAAAAAAATTATACATTCTCAGGATATGGGTGTCAAAGGCAAGGCTACAATTTATTTACCATCCCTAGGTGCCCTTGAGAAGGTGGTGGTGGACATTCTTCTTGAACCATTGCAATCCGTGTGGTGAAGGTGCTCGCACAATGCTGTTAAGTAAAAAGTGCCACGATTTTGACCCACCGATGATGAAGGAATGGTGATCTATGTCTAATTCAAGATGGTGTGTGATTTGGAGGGGAGCTTGGAGGTGATGGCGTTCCTGTGCACCTGTTGCCCTTGTCCTGCTAGGTGGTAGAAGTCGCGGGTTTGTGACGTGCTGCCGAAGAAGCCTTGGTGATGTACTACTGTGCATCCTGTTGATAATACATATTGCTGCTACCCAGCCTCTGACCTTCTCTAATAGCCATAGCATTTATGTGGCTATTTCAGTTGAGGTTCTGATCAATGATGATGTCCAGGATGTTGATGTTGATGGTGGGGAACTCAGTGATGGTGATGTCATTGAATGTCAACAGGAGGTGGTCAGGCTCTTTCTTGTTGGAGACGGTCATTGCCTGGCACTTGAGTGGCACAAATGTTATTTGCCACTTATCAGCCCAAGCCTGGATGTTGTCCAGGTCTTACTGCATGCAGACATTGACTGCTTCATTTTATCTGAATAATTGAGAACGGTGCTGAACACTCTGTAATCATCAGCAAATATCCCCACTTCCCTGAGGAACTCCTGCAGACATGTCCTGGGGGCTGAGATGATTGGCCAACATCCTTCGTGCTAGGTATATCAAGTGGAGCATAAATGTCAGCATGAACTGGTTGGGTCTAATGGCTGTGCCTGTGCTTTATATTCTATGTAATTCAGCCAGACTGGATAAGGATGCAGACTTCCTTGCCGAAAGGGGAATAGTGAACCAATTGGGGGTTTTACGACAATCCGACAGCTTAATTGTCAATTTTACTGATAGCATCTCTTTACTCCAGAATTGTTTGTAAACTGACTTTAAATTCTTAAAGTGTCATGATGGGATTTGAATTCACATTCGTTGGATTAATAGTCCAGGAACATAACCAATACACTAACATTCCCAAACTACCCGCTTTGTTTTGAATATGTGGGATCTTTAGTGTCTTTATGAAATAAATTGAGACAAACGGATAGAATGACAAAGAGAAACAACCAAGGAAATCAAACATAGGGCTAGACTTTCCATTATGGTGCAGATCGCCCAAAAATGGCGTTATTCCCAGTGTTGGCGTTTATTCTGGGTTTTGAGATCGCCGGATTATCGCTCATTTTCAAAACCCCAATTTTCCATTTTATAAAATGGACATTACCGCAAGTGATGTGAAATGGGCGTTAGCGGTAAATTTTTTGACCTTCTGCCATAAAATGTCGCCATCCACAGCAACGCCATAGCAACAGTAATTTCCCATGTTTCAGGCGGTCAGGGGTCAGTAATACATGCGCAGAGGAGGAAAGAGAGAGAGAGGGAGCAGAGAGGAACTGAAAGCGTGTGTGGGTGTGTTGTGTAGTTATTTGGCTGTTGTGGGAGTTAGGAAAGAGATTTAGCAGCAATAAAAAGAATTGAGAGCACAAATAACGTTGTTTGCATGGAGATTTTGGCAAAAAAAATCTAGTTAAAATGGAAGGGATGGAGGAGGTGATACACCATGATGTGGAGGTTGAGGACACTGGCGAGAGCAGTGAGGTAGGAGAGGAATAGAAGTGGGAGGACAAAAACGAGCTCGGAGATTCTCCGATGAGGCAAATGCCTCCCTCCTGCAGGAGGTGCAGTCACACTGGGATCAATTGACCCTGGGTAGGCGTGGGAAGCCCACCCCAAAGGTTTACCAGAAGATTTGGGCTGACATAACTGAGGTGGTCTCGTCGGCGACGAACGAGGTGTGTGAGGGCAACCAGTGCCACAAGCGCTGGAATGACCTTGTCGGTTCTGCCAGAGTAAGTATTACATTTATTTACATTTATATAATTTTAGTTGTGCGTGTAATGAGTGATTAAAATCAGATGTGATGTCTTGCACTTATACCGGGAATGTTTTACTCAAAGCCTGCGTTTACAGTGTATGTCTTTAGGTAAATAAGAATAATTATCGTAATAATCATGATTACATCTGTCGGTTATATGTTGTATCAGTCTCTGTGACAGTACCTAGCAATGATCTCATGCCATGTCGTGCTTTTGCAGAAGAAGCTTTTGAAGAATAGGGCTGAGCAGTGGCGGACGGGTGGCGGGCCAGCAGTCATCAGCGAGCTGACAGACATTGAGGAGTGGGTGCTGGCACTAGTGGGGAGCCAACCCCGGTCGGCCACACAAACAGCAGCAGAACCTGATGTGAGTAAAGTATACACCATTGTATGCTGTAAAGTCAATACATGCCACACCCAGTCTTATCCAACCAATAATATATGATAGATTATTGATAAAAGTGTTATCTAAATAATGATGGCCTCATGAAAATCATTGTAATGCAGAATTTGGTCATGGTCATGAAATGTGATGTTTGTGATGATTTTGATGGCGGTAGTGCTTTTGTCGTGCATATGCTGTGTGTAGCGTTTGAATCACCTTGTGACCCTAGCATCTCCTTTTCCTCTAATAACCTCATTTATGTTTTGTAGCTCAGCCAGCAGCGCAGCCCCATGCAACACCACCGAACCAAGAAGCTGCGGGTCCGGCGCCGGATTTGCCGGGGGATCAGCAATATGGTGGTGAGGAGCCCCGAATCTCGCCCGTGGAGCTGCAGAGTGCCTTCGCCACTGATGACAGTGCCGACTTTGAGGAGCCCACATCGACAAGCTCCGTAATCTATGCAACACTGATGACATCTAGTGCTCCTGCGGCCATGCCCTCCTCCACCGTGGAGGTAGCGGGCCCAAGCACCTTGCCGCAGGGCACTCCATGATGGCGTGGATCCCGCGGAGGTTGGTACGACGCAGCAGGACTGCTCCACGAGCGGCAGGTCTGAGCGGGGACATGGTACACTTGTCCAGGAGGAGTGTTGACATAGGTCAGCTGATCCTCCAGACAATGGGGGGCATATCCCAACAGCTGGCCAGCATGTCCGCCACCATGACCGAGTACATGCTACAGATGGCGGAGGCCCTGGAGGTGATAGCCAGGAACACTGGTGCCAGAAGGCACTGCACCCCAAGATGCTGCACCCTCATTGCCAATGACACATACGAGCCAGGAGGAAGATTTTGCTTCTGGCTTAGAAGACGTTGCCTCCTCGGGACCGCCCTCTCCAGTATCCGGCCAACCACTGGTTCTGTCGTCATCACTCCCAAAGAAGCAACGCCTGAGGGGCAGTTTGGCAAGGCGGCTTGGAGTCGGGAGGGAAAGGGGAAACGAAAGTGAGGTATATGGCCGCAGGAGTTGTATAGGTCACAGTATTTTTATGTTGTTGTTGCTATTTTGTTGGGAGGTTTGGGGAAGGGGGGAGGGGAGTACCTTGTTTTTTTTGCATTTGTGTTCTATGTTTATAAAGTTTTGTTGGAAATGGGAAAAATTTAATGAATTATATAAATGTTATAAATTTGTTGTGGGTGGGGTGGGGGTGGAATGTTTTTTACAGTTATAATTATGATTTTAAATAAATGTTCTCATTAAATGTTTTTTATTTCACATAACCTTGTTGCGCATTGTCTCAGATTGCTGCACTGTTACACACTGGTGATTCCTTAACATGAAAGGGGATAATTCAACGTCACTTGAATCAACTTAAACTTTAATTGTCACCAAGGTGATGCACACCATTGATGTATGAGCTGCATACCCAGCAGTGTTGTAAATAACAACAACGTTCTTTCAAGCAAAGCGATCATTGATGAGCTGCTGACGTAAGAGTCTTGCAGCTATGTAGCTACCATAGGCCTTTTCCTGTGGTCTAGAGGGAGGAGGTGGCATGGTTTCATCGTCAGCCTGATTGTCTGCCCCGATGTCAGCATCCACCTCCTTGTCCGCCTCTTCTCTCTCCTGAGGTGAGTCCTTCTAGCAATTCTGGTCCCCTCCTGATAGCCAAGTTGTGCAGCATGCAGCACACCACCATGAATTAAGCTACCTGCTCAAGGTAACTCACCTCCTGAGTGGTCCAGGCACCTATAGCGCTGCTTAAGCACTCCAATGGTATTCGCGAAGATATTGCATGTGGCTCCATGGCTCTCGTTGTATCGCTTCGCAGTTTCTGTCTGGGTGTTACGCAGGGGTGTCATCAGCCAGTTGGTGAGGCCATATCCTTTGTCACCAAGCATCCAGCATTGACCTTGTGGCTGACTGGTAAAATGTCAGATACAGCGCTCTCACGCAGGATGTGAGCATCATGGATGCTGCCAGGAAATGTTTCATTTACTGCCATAATAATTTGCTGGTGGTCGACAACGAGTTGCACATTCAGGGAGTGGAATCCCTTTTGGTTCTGAAAAACCTCTGCATCCTGAAAAGGTGCCCGCATAGCGATATGCGTAAAGTCTATTGCTCCCTACACCTTGGGGAAGTTTACAATCCTGGAGAATCCTAGAGCCCACTCAGTCTGTGCCTCCCTGGTCATAGGGAAGCTGATAAAGTCCATCCTGCGAGTGTAAAGGGCTTCAGTCACCTGTCGAATGCAGCAATGTGTGGCATGCTGAGATATAGCAAATGTCGCCAGCTGAGGCCTGAAAGGAACCCGATGCGTAGAAGGCAAGTGCCGCAGTGATCTTGACCTCAACGGACAGTGTGGTTCTGATTGTGCTGGCAGGCTGGCATATCTCACTGATAACCTCTTTCCGGAAGCGCGGTCTCCTAAGGCACGTGTTATCGGACAAGTTCAGGTAAGACCGCTTCTCCCTGTAAGTGAGTGGGGTGTAAGTTCTCGTCCTCCTCAGCAGTCTGCCACCTCTTTGATTGGGCACATAATGCTCTTGAATGTACCTTCTGCCATCTCTAGTCTGCAGCATGTGTGTAGTCATCGAGACAGGCTGAGAAATTACATGCCCCATTACAATAATAATCAGTATAATACCTATTGTTCACAAACAATAAATTTACCGATTAAAACACCTAAAATAAATTCAAATCGTTCACAGTATAATAAGATATTTGTTCAGATGTTCAAATCACCTTAAAAGAACTCCAGGGTACATCAAAACTCCCCAGAAGTTGAAGCAGCCTTTTATATGAACCGACCTTTGATTTATAACTTGGCAGTCCATACCGCTAGGTTTAGTTCAGGCGAGAGCAACTTTTTCTCAGTGTTTTTTTCGGCGAGCGAATTTTCGGTGATGTGTGGGCGAGGTGCGGAAAGTAACGCTCGGCGATATCATGGGCGTTACTTTCGCCCATTTTGATCTTTACGACAGAAAAAAGTGGGCGGGCGGTATTATTGATTCTCGGTGTTAACTATATGCCGAAACTAACGCTGGGCGATTAGTGAGCGATACATGGGCGTTAGTTTTCATTTTGTGGCTAAATGGGCGATATCTGGGTGTTACACCTCATCTCAGCGTTAAAATGGATGTTAAGTGGGCGGTATCGATGCAAAATAATGGCAAGTCTAGCCCATAGTCTTCAAACATGCAGCATGATTTTACGATTCTGTTCTTGCTGCCCATTATTTTCCTTCCATTAAAGAATGGGGCTGGGGGAGGAGCGCAATTGTAGGCTAGTGGCTGAAAACCCCAGTCCAATTTTCTAATCCTGTCACACTAGTGTTAACACTAGTTTGAAAAAGACTTGGATTTACATGGCACCTTTCACAACCACCGGACATCTCAAAGCGCTTTACAGCCAATTAAGTACTTTTTTGGGGAGTGTAATCACTGTTGTAATGTAGGAAACACAGCAGTCAATTTGTGCATAAGCAAGCTCCCATAAACAGCAATGTGCTAACAACCAGATAATCTGTTTTTGTTATGTTGATTGAGGGATAAATATTGGCCAGGACACCAGTGATAACTCCCCTGCTCTTCTTCGAAATAGTGCCTTGGGATCTTTTACGTCCACCTGAGAAAGCAGATGGGCCTCAGTTTAACATCTCATCTGAAAGACGGCACCTCTGACTGTGCAGCGCTCCCTCAGCACTGCATCGGAGTGTCAGCTTAGATTTTTTTAGTGGGACTTGAACCCACAACCTTCTGACTCAGAAGCAAGAGTGCTACCCACAGCTGACACTGCAAGAACATTGTGACTGGTTTCAGAATTAAACTTCACAGTGGTGGAGCACAGTAAAAAGGAAAATGGCGTTTATACACTGGGCTAACTTAACTCTGGTGGCTGGGAGAAATAAAAATATCGCAACAGGATTCTCCTGCATAGACAAAAGCATTTCCGTGGTTGGCAGGCTTGGGACCAACTGCTGTGTGTCATTATTATAAATATAGCAATGCAACCTGAAATCCCAGAAAGTGAAATATTGTGATAAACTGGGGGAGAAACACTTGCTGAGCCTTTGTTCTTGTGTGTGCATCAGAAATTTAATTTAGGATTTTAAAAATAAAAGATTTCTACCGTGATTGATTTAAATCTTTCATCCATAGCACACTGGGTGGATAAGCTGGCACGATTCCTTACCGTTTATCAGCAGCCGTTCACTTTTATAGCTTTAGAGATGATTGCTCAAGTGCCTCTTGCAATGTTGCCAGGTTCAAACATTCTGAAAAACAGCATCTCCACCACTGTGCAGGAATGTAGGCTGTGAAAGAATTAGTACCAATTTTATGAGATTTACCAAAAAAACATCTAATAAAACGTTGCCATGATACCAAGCAACAGCTTTAAATAGAAACATGTATATTCCTCACCATTTCATATTTAGTTCTCGTCATGAAAATACTCTTAGTTATTTATGTTTTTTCCAAAACTGGGTACTATTGACACAGTATATTTGCGGAGCATAAGATTTTCTCAACTTTTATTTCTCTTGGGTATTTAGGATAAATTCCCCACTTTATTTATTTTGCTCATAATTTTACTAAGGTGGCAGATGCATGATCTGCCACAGCTAACCTCCCCTGTAGCTGGATGTCATAAGCTCAGGCACAATTATCTCTAACTTTTCTCTTCCCACGAGTGGGGAACACCTTTCTGTTTATCACAGCTTGGACAGGCAATGAAGTGGCATGGTACTCCAATTTCCAGCTGTCTTGATTCCATGGCACTGAGCTTTACTGAATGGATGTGCATTGCTATCCTAGAATCATAGAAATTTACAGCACGGAAGGAGGCCATTTTGGACCATCGTGTCCGCGTTAGCCGATAAAGAGCTATCCAGCCTAATCCCACTTTCCAGCTTTTGGACTATAGCCCTATAGGTTACGGCACTTCAAATGTACATCCAAGTCCTTTTTAAATGTTGTGAGGGTTTCTGCCTTGACCACCCTTTCAGGCTGTGAGTTCCAGACCCCCACCACCCTCTGGGTGAAGAAATTGCCCCTCAAATCCCCTCCAAACCTGCCATCCAAAAACAACATTTTAGCGTTGATTTGCTGACTCACTGCTAATCTCACAAGTGACTGGCTTTTTATCACTTGTGTCCTAAGAAGATTCTGGCCTATCAATTCGATATCGGTAAAAAGCTGCCAGTGCCACCGTGGGCCGGTATTTACAGCGTCATTAATGGTGGCAATGGCAGGACAGGTAAATTGGCGCTGATGGCTAATTAACATTAGCCCAGTGCTAAATTTACCGTGAAGGCCGTTTAGGTGGCATCAGTCCTGGCAGGAGGACCAATGTAGCATGGCCATAGCATAATTGCAGCAAGAACAACCTTCTCTTAAAGCAAGGCTGTCATTTCAGCAAGCAGTTTCTGAAATGGAAAAAAAATCATGGAAAAATAAGCTGTTTTTAGCTCATTAGAGCCTAACGACCTTCTGAAAAAAAAAACATTAAAAAGAATTCCCAAATGGGAATCTTCAGCTCTTAAAGCTGAATTGCCTTCCACACCTCAAAAAATGGGAAAACTGCCTCAGCACTAACACAAATGGCTCAGTGTGCCAGGCAAGGGGCATGCAGCACTCCAGCTTTGTGCAGCAGGTCAAAACTGAAAGAGAGGTCGTCTACTCACAGTGGACAGGAGGCCCTCCACAAAGAAGGATATGGGACCAGATCACCGAGGCTGTCACTGCCAGCTGTCTCCAGTGCCCAAAGAAGCTTCATGACCTCATACAAGTGGTCAAGGTCAGTGAATGCATCTTCAAAAGCCGTCTCCTACCAATTGCACCACTCGCCTCACACACTTCCCAACTCAAGAATTCCCCCCCACCCCTCCTCCACGACTCCCCCGCTCAATCACTCACCTACCAACAATCTATTTCAAACACGAGGTACATATAAGAACATTAGAACATAAGAAATAGAAGCAGGAGTAGGCCATACGGCCCCTCGAGGCTGCTCTACCATTTAATACAATCATGGCTGATCCGATCATGGACTCGGGTCCATTTCCCTGCCCGCTCCCCATAACCCCTTATTCCCTTATCGGTTAAGAAACTGTTTATCTCTGTCTTAAATTTATTCAATGCCCCAACTTCCACAGCTCTCTGAGGCAGCGAATTCCACAGATTTACAACCTTCTGAGAGAAGAAATTCCTCCTCATCTCAATTTTAAATGGGCGGCCCCTTATTCTAAGATTATGCCCCCTGGTTCTAGTCTCCCCGATCAGTGGAAACATCCTCTCTGCATCCACCTTATCAAATCCCCTCATAATCTTATACGTTTCGATAAGATCACCTCTCATTCTTCTGAATTCCAGTGAGTAGAGGCCCAACATACTCAACCTTTTTTCATAAGTCAACCCCCTCATCTCCGGAATCAACCTTGTGAACCTTCTCTGAACTGCCTCCAAAGCAAGTATATCCTTTTTTAAATATGGAAACCAAAACTGTACACAGTGTTCCAGGTGTGGCCCCACCAATAACTGGAGCAAGTCTTCCGTGCTTTTATACTACATCCCTTTTGCAATAAAGGCCAAGATTCCATTGATCTTCCTGATCACTTGCTGTACCTACAGACTAACTATTGTGTTCCTAACACAGATGAGACTGCACACAGGGAGGTTAAAGTAACAGTGACCTCAGTCTTTATTAAGACACTCCAGAGTGAGGAACAGGCTTTCGGGGCCAGCTTATATACAGTGCTCCCAAGGGATGCTGGGATCCCTTGGGACTTCAGGGGATGCGCTCGCTGTTGACGGAACATGGAAGTGCATGCTTTACAGATAAACAACACTAACCTTTTGTGTTTCATGCATCAGGACTCCCAGGTCCCACTGTACTGCAGCACTTTGCAATTTTTCTTCATTTTAATAATAACTTGTTCTTCGATTTTTTCTGCCAAAGTGCATAACCTCACACTTTCCAACATTATACTCCATCTGCCAAATTTTTGCCCACTCACTTAGCCTGTCTATGTCCTTTTGCAGGTGTTTTATGTCTTCCTCACATATTGCTTTTCCTCCCATTTTTGTATTATCAGCAAACGTGGCTAAGTCACACTCGGTCCCTTCATCCAAGTCATTCATCCCATTCCTAACTTCACCTCACCCACTTGGAGGAGACGGTGCTACCCATTCTTGGCTGAGCCCTTGGTCAGCAGCGAGGCTGAAAGGAAACAAGATGCTGGTATCCTCATTCTTTATCCACATTCTCACATGCACCTCTTTCACGCACCAAAACCTTAAATGCAAACTTACTTAAAAGATGTGTGTGTCCCTTTAAGAAGTGCTGATATTGGCCTCGAAATCCTGGCCTCCCTGAGTCCATACTGAATGTGTACGGACCCGGGGAGGCCCCGCAGAAGCCGGTTTTCAGCGCACAATTCACATGCGCTGAAAACCGGCTTTTCCAATCTATCAAGCTCTGGACATTCGCATGGGCAAGATTGTGGTATTTACCCATATCTTGTGCAGCGGATGTCCTGAAAACTCTTGCACCTGATAAAAGCAGGTGCATAGCCTATTTTTTACAGGCTTAAGAGTATTAAAACATACAAAAACATAGTAAAATAACATTTTAAAATCACATTCTAATGTTAAAAACCATGCCCACTAAGGTAAATTTATTTTAAACCATAATTAAAAAAACTAATCTTAAATATGTGGTGTATCTTTTTCTATTTTGTTTTGTTTGGATGTTTGGGGGCGTGTTTCTCAATCATAATAACGAGAACTCCGAGTGACTGAGTTCCCATTATTACGAATGAGAAAATACTTTACCTGGATAGGCTGCCCAGAACCATGTGATTCCAGCTCCAGGTTACGGACATCCCAACGTGCACGCGCTCCGATGCGCAATGAGTGGAGGCTTCAAGCCCAGGATCGCCGGTGGGTGCAGCAGGAAAAAGTAGGTGCGGATCTTTTCTACCTTTTTCTATTGAGCACCCGCGGGAAGCAACCGACTGGGATTTCTAGGCCATTGTCTCTGCCAGTCTGCTGAACGGCGCTTTTCAAAATGAGCTTAGGACCCAGCGCTAAATTCAGCGCTAAGGTTGAAGTATGCAGAGCATGGCGTTAAGTCGCTGTTGCACACAGACTGATGCCACACTCTCCCCATGTGTAACTCCAAGGCTACGCTGCTATTAGCAGCGCTAAGAACCTCAACAAAATGGCGGCTGCCAAGTCCCGTGCCAGAGAAGGGCGTTGGAGTGGCAGTAGCCATTTGTTGCCAGGCTAGCGACACAAATGGGTGGGGATAAGGTAGGGAATGTCTTGCCCATATTTATATGCAATGGAATACTCAGTATGTCATAACTCATGAGATCTGTGCTGATAAAATGCAAACGATGTTACCCCCACTGTAAACATGCATCAATGTTTGCAGATGTGCGAAAAGATGGAGGGGAAAGAGTTCAACAACAACAACAACAAAAGAGAGGGGCAATGTAGACTTTGCAATCAGGGAGGAGGAGTGTGAAATATTAGATGAGATACACATAGTGAGAGAGGAAGTATTAAGGGGCTTAGCAGCTTTTAAAGTGGATAAAGCCCCAGGCCCGGATGAAATATATCCCAGGCTGTTAAGAGAAGCAAAAGATGAAATAGCAGAGGCTCTGACCATCATTTTGCTGTCTTCTCTGGCTACAGGTGTGGTGCCAGAGGAGTAGAGATCTGCTAATGTTGTACCTTCGTTTAAAAAGGGAAAAAGGGATTGTAGTAGAACAAATTCACCAGGGGAAAATTAATTTAGTAAAGTTAAAATCTTAGGCAAGAAAGGCTGAAAGAAAAGACATCCATGTGTTCATGGTGGAATAGCTGAACTCTGCAGTCCAGTAACCAACTGTTGTAGCCTTCCCTATTTAACTCATTTTATCTCAGGAACAGAATGTGTTTTGCTGCTTTCAGGGCTGAAACAAAGAACAGAGGTTATTACAAGGGGTTAGGACTGAGGTCAGAGAAGCTCTCAAGGAGATAGTATCTCGCACATGCATGAGAACAAACAAGCAGCTATACCAAGACAAATGGAGACAGTGCTTGTAAAATAACAAATGATAGGGGCCACCTCGGGTTAGAGGAGATAGCAGGAGACAAAGTCTCTTTGAAATCATCCAGCTGAATTTATCAGACCTAGTCAAGGACAACCAAGTATGAGGATCAATGCCTGGGAAAGGAATTCACAGAAATGTAGCACGTAACTCATAAGGGCCGCCCCGGATAAACTTGCTGTAATTGTATTTACCAATTAAATCATTAGAACTGTATTTACCAATGAAATCATTAAAACTGTATATACCAATGAAATCATTAGAAATTGTATGGACCAAAGTAATCACATTAGGAGGGCAAGGACTTGTGGCAAACAACCAATGGAACACTTCTGCGCGTAGTTTACATAAACATAAGAACATAAGAACGTAAGAATTAGGAACAGGAGTAGGCCATCTCGCCCCTCGAGCCTGCTCCGCCATTCAACAAGATCATGGCTGATCTGACCGTGGACTCAGCTCCACTTACCCGCCCGCTCCCCGTAACCCTTAATTTCCTTATTGGTTAAAAATCTATCTATCTGTGACTTGAATACATTCAATGAGCTAGCCTCAACTGCTTCCTTGGGCAGAGGATTCCACAGATTCACAACCCTCTGGGAGAAGAAATTCCTTCTCAACTCAGTTTTAAATTGGCTCCCCCGTATTTTGAGGCTGTGCCCCCTAGTTCTAGTCTCCCCGGCCAGTGGAAACAACCTCTCTGCCTCTATCTTGTCTATCCCTTTCATTATTTTAAATGTTTCTATAAGATCACCCCTTATCCTTCTGAATTGCAACGAGTAAAGACGCAGTCTACTCAATCTATTATCATAAGGTAACCCCCCCATCTCCGGAATCAGCCTAGTGAATCATCTCTGTACCCCCTCCAAAGCTAGTATATCCTTCCTTAAGTAAGGTGACCAAAACTGCACGCAGTACTCCAGGTGCGGCCTCACCAATACCCTATACAGTTGCAGCAGGACCTCCCTGCTTTTGTACTCCATCCCTCTCGCAATGAAGGCCAACATTCCATTCGCCTTCCTGATTACCTGCTGCACCTGCAAACTAACTTTTTGGGATTCATGCACAAGGACCCCCAGGTCCCTCTGCACCGCAGCATGTTGTAATTTCTCCCCATGCAAATAATATTACCTTTTACTGTTTTTTTTCCCAAGGTGGATGACCTCACACTTTCCGACATTGTATTCCATCTGCCAAACCTTAGCCCATTCGCTTAACCTATCCAAATCTCTTTGCAGCCTCTCTGTGTCCTCTACACAACCCGCTTTCCCACTAATCTTTGTGTCATCTGCAAATTTTGTTACACTACACTCTGTCCCCTCCTCCAGGTCATCTATATATATTGTAAACAGTTGTGGTCCCAGCACCGATCCCTGTGGCACACCACTAACCACCGATCTCCAACCCAAAAAGGACACATTTATCCCGAATCTCTGCTTTCTGTTAGCCAGCCAATTATCTATCCATGCTAATACATTTCCTCTGACTCCGCGTACCTTTATCTTCTGCAGTAACCTTTTGTGTGGCACCTTATCGAATACCTTTGGAAAATCTAAATACACCACATCCATCGGTACACCTCTATCCACCATGCTTGTTATATTCTCAAAGAATTCCAGTAAATTAGTTAAACATGATTTCCCCTTCATGAATCCATGCTGCATCTGCTTGATTGCACTATTCCTATCTAGATGTCCCGCTATTTTTTCCTTAATGATAGTTTCAAGCATTTTCCCCACTACAGATGTTAAACTAACCAGCCTATAGTTACCTGCCTTTTGTCTGCCCCCTTTTTTAAACAGAGGCGCTACATTAGCTGCTTTCCAATCCACTGGTACCTCCCCAGAGTCCAGAGAATTTTGGTAGATTATAACGAATGCATCTGCTATAACTTCCATCATCTCTTTTAATACCCTGGAATGCATTTCCTCAGGACCAGGGGACTTGTCTACCTTGAGTCCCATTAGCCTGTCCAGCACTACCCCCCTAGTGATAGTGATTGTCTCAAGGTCCTCCCTTCCCACATTCCTGTGACCAGCAATTTTTGGCATGGTTTTTGTGTCTTCCACTGTGAAGACCGAAGCAAAATAATTGTTTAAGGTCTCAGCCATTTCCACATTTCCACAAATCCCCCTTCTCATCTTCTAAGGGACCAACATTTACTTTAGTCACTCTTTTCCGTTTTATATATCTGTAAAAGCTTTTACTATCTGTTTTTATGTTTTGCGCAAGTTTACCTTCGTAATCTATCTTCCCTTTCTTTATTGCTTTGTTAGTCATTCTTTGCTGTCGTTTAAAATTTTCCCAATCTTCTATTTTCCCACTAACCTTGGCCACCTTATACGCATTTTTAATTTGATACTCTCCTTTATTTCCTTGGTTATCCACGGCTGGTTACCCCTTCTCTTACCACCCTTCTTTTTCATTGGGATATATTTTTGTTGAGCACTATGAAAGAGCTCCTTAAAAGTCCTCCACTGTTCCTCAATTGTGCCACCATTTAGTCTGTGTTTCCAGTCTACTTTAGCCAACTCTGCCCTCATCCCACTGTCGTCCCCTTTGTTTAAGCATAGTACGCTCGTTTGAGACACTACTTCCTCACCCTCAATCTGTATTACAAATTCAACCATACTGTGATCACTCATTACGAGAGGATCTTTTACTAGGAGATCATTTATTATTCCTGTCTCATTACACAGGACCAGATCTAAGATAGCTTGCGCCCTTGTAGGTTCTGTAACATACTGTTCTAAGAAACAATCCCGTATGCATTCTATGAATTCCTCCTCCAGGCTACCCCGTGCGATTTGATTTGACCAATCGATATGTAAGTTAAAATCCCCCATGATTACTGCCGTTCCTTTTTCACATGCATCCATTATTCCCTTGATTATTACCTGCCCCACCATGAAGTTATCATTTGGGGGCCGATAAACTACGCCCACCAGTGACTTTTTCCCCTTACTATCTCTAATCTCCACCCACAATGATTCAACATTTTGTTCATTCGAGCCAATATCATCTCTCACAACTGCCCTGATATCATCCTTTATTACCAGAGCTACCCCACCTCCTTTCCCTTCTTGTCTATCTTTCCGAATTGTCAGATACCCCTGTATGTTTAATTCCCAGTCTTGGCCACCCTGCAACCATGTTTCTGTAATGGCCACCAAATCATACCCATTTGTAATGATTTGTGCCGTCAACTCATTTACTTTATTTCGAATGCTGTGTGCGTTTAGGTAGAGTGTTTTCATACTAGCTTTTAAACCATGATTTTTAGTTTTGACTCCTCCTGCAGCCCCTTTATATTCAGTGGCCCTTTTTGTTTTTTGCCTTGGGTTTTTCTGCTCTCCACTTTTACTCATCTCCTTTCTGTCTTTTGCTTTTGTCTCCTTTTTGTTTCCCTCTGTCTCCCTGCATTGGTTCCCATCCCCCTGCCATATTAGTTTAACTCCTCCCCAACAGCACTAGTAAATACTCCCCCTAGGACATTGGTTCCGGTCCTGCCTAGGTGCAGACCGTCTGGTTTGTACTGGTCCCATCTCCCCCAGAACCGGTTCCAATGCCCCAGGAATTTGAATCCCTCCCTGCTGCACCACTGCTCAAGCCACGTATTCATCTGAGCTATCCTGCGATTCCTACTCTGACTAGCACGTGGCACTGGTAGCAATCCTGAGATTACTACTTTTGAGGTCCTACATTTTAATTTAGCTCCTAGCTCCTTAAATTCGTCTCGTAGGACCTCCTCCCTTTTTTTACCTTTATCGTTGGTACCAATGTGCACCACATGTTTCATGATTTTGTATGTATTTTGACTGTATTTTGAGTGTATAAAAAGTAGCAGCCCAGGCTGTTCGAATGAGACCGGTGGTGATTGCATCTAGTACAGAACTAATGTGACCACGTCTCCCTTGATCGATGAGGTTTAAATAAACAACTCTTTTCTCTATCTACAGACCTGTGTTGAGTGTTATATTTTTAATACTCCACAACATTTGTAGCTCCGAGCAGAGTACATCTGGGAAACTGACAGACGGGCGTTTTACAGAGGCATCACGAGTGAGTATATTTAAATTACCATTCATAATCCGATGTGAGCTGTTATGAAACATGTCTGTTACCTGGGGTACCTGAATCTGTGAAAGATCTGTTATGGTGTAAAAGACTTGGGGGAATTAGAAGGCCACAATAGAAAGTATCATAAGGTATCGATGGGATTGTCAACTCTAGGTTCAAGTGGAACCGAGTAGAGGGACAATCAGTATCGTAGAATACAGATAAATTGATAGGGTATCGATGGGGTTGCAGGCTCTAGGTTTAGGTGAAACCGATTAGAGGGACAATCAGTCTCTAAGAATACTGTTTAAATCAATAAAAAAATTGGTGAGACCGTAAACATTGAGTTTAAGTGAAACCAAATAGGGGGACGGTTAGTATCTGAGAATACAGTGAAACCGATATAGGGGTAGACGTTTAGGGGGGATTATGACTTAGAGGCGTTCAGTCATAATCCCACAGATGGTAGCTTCGCACCATTGGCTCCTCAGCCAAGCACATACACCAAATGTCTGAACCTGCGGTTCCTCTCGTACTGAGCAGGATTACTATTGCAACAACACATCATCAGTAGGGTAAAACTAACCAGTCTCACAACGGTCTAAAACTGAGCATGGCGTGTAAAGATATGCTGACTGGGGGCCGGATGACACCCTTAGTAGATATTTTTCAGATGACAATAAGAAACTGATAGTGACTAT
The DNA here is from genome assembly GCF_044704955.1 of Pristiophorus japonicus. NCBI lineage: Eukaryota > Metazoa > Chordata > Chondrichthyes > Pristiophoridae > Pristiophorus > Pristiophorus japonicus. The sequence continues at coordinate 227,505,341 of NC_091981.1, forward strand.
GTTACGTGGCGGGTGGAATCCTGAAATAGAGCCAGCCAAACAAAAAGAATTAATAAACTTTGTTGAATGAAAAACTGGTGTGAATGTCTGTCTTTAAATGAAAGTGCTTGTGTGGTTCTTGACTGCAATATTTGAGGTGGGAATTAATGAATTTTTCATTTGTCTGAAAGCCTGTTTTAAAAAAAAAGAAAAATGGTGTAGCTGTCTGTTTGTTTTAGCTCTCAGTGATTACAGGCCAGTCAGTCTAACCTCAGTGGTTGGAAAATTATTGGAAAAAGTCCTGAGGAACAGGATAAATCTTCATTTGGAAAGATATGGATCAATCAAGGACCATCAGCATTGATTTGTTAAGGAAAGGTCGTGTCTGACTAACTTGATTGAATTTTTCGAGGAGGTAACCATGAGGGTCGATGAGGGCAGTGTGTATGATGTAGTGTATATGGATTTTAGCAAAGCTTTTGATAAGTGGCAAGTTGGATCCAAAATTGGCTCAGAGGCAGGAAGCAAAGGGTAATGGTTGATGGGTGTTTTTGTGACTGGAAGGCAGTATCTAGTGGGATTCCGCAGGGCTCAGTGCTGGGTCCCTTGTTTTTTGTGGTATCTATCAATGACTTGGACTTGAATGTTATGTGGTTATGATTAAGAAGTTTGCAAAAGACACTAAAATGGGCTGAGTGGTTGATAATAATGAAGAAAGCTGCGGACTGCAGGAAGATATCAATGTACTGGTCAGGTGGGCGGAACAGTGACAAATGGAATGCAATCTAGATAAGTGTGTGGTGATGCATTTGGGGACGGCTAACAAGACAAGGGAAAGTGTAGAGAAACAAAGGGACCTTGGAGTGCAGGGCCACCGATCCCTGAAGGTAGCAGGCCAGATATGTAGGGTGTTCATTTTCCACTCTACTCTGATTCATAGACCTCGGGAATTACAAGAAGGACTCCACATAATGCAAAGTTTCGGCTTAAACTCAGCTGTTAATTTATTACACAAAAACCAACTAAAAATTACAGGACAAGACTTTATAGATATTGATCAAAGACATACAATCACCCATCCAGCCGATTGCTGCTGTTGTCGATTGTAGGCTTGTGGAGCTCCGGAAGATGTTGGGTCCCAGCTGCGTGCTTCGTGGTCATTGTTCCTTTGACCTGTTGTTCTGCGGTGTTGTTCTGAGCTGTTGTTCTGAGATGTTTTACTTCTGTGAGCTCCTTCATATATATCCATTCAATTATACAAGTCTCCTGCTGGGCTGCTTTCAGTTAATGTGTCTCGATGAGTCTCGATGGCTGTAATGATGGGTCTGGATCTGTTTGGGTGGCCATAATTCGCACCTCGTTCCATGCGCGGAATCAGCAGGGCAAAAGATAACTCCTTATCTTTTGTGCCCTGTTATCCAAAAATGCACGCCTTGCAGGATCCTTTGTGGTCCTGGATTTTCACAGACTTATCGTCTCCATAGGGAACTGTTTTTTCCCCTCCGGCCAATAAATCCACGGGCTTCTCTGCTTCATTGCATCAAAACTGTTTGTCTCAATGTTAATCGGGTCTCGCTCCTGACCAAAGAAATTGCATTAATCAGTTATGAGTCACCACCTGCTCCAGGCTGGCGCTCTTTTTCCTGCCCAACAGTCCCATAGATTTTCTTTTGAATCATTTTAGTCCATGGCCTCTTGGAGTGCCTTGATCACGAAACGTATAACCCTTACAGATAAATAAGGTGGTTAAGAAGGAATATTCGAGGCATGGAATACAAGAGCAAGTAGGTTATGCTTGAACTGTATAAAATACTGGTTAGGCCACAACTGGAGTATTGCGTGCAGTTCTGGTCACCACATTACAGGAAAGATGTGATTGCACTGGAAAGGGTGCAGAGGAGATTTACAAGAATGTTGCCCTGACTGGTGAATTTTGGCTATGAGGAAAGATTGGAGATGCTGGCTCTGTTTTCTTTGGAACAGAGGAGGCTGAGGGGAGACCTAATTGAGGTGTATAAAACTATGAGGGGCCTGAATAGACTGGATAGGAAGGACCTGTTTCCCTTGGCAGAGGGGTCAACAACCAGGGGGCATAGATTTAAAGTAATTGGGGAGATGTTTAGAGGAGATATGAAGTGAACTTTCTTCACCCAGAGGGTGGTGGGGGTCTGCAACTCACTGCCTGAAAGGATGGTAGAAGCAGAAACCCTCACCACATTTAAAGAATACTTGGATGTGCAGTTAAAGTGCCATTACCTGCAGGGCTACGGACCAAGAGCTGGAAAGTGAGATTAAGTTCTTGGTTGGCCAGCGCAGACACAATGGACCGAAATGGCCTCATTCCGTACTGCAAATTTCTATGATTCCAAGATTCTAACAACAACTTGTATTTATATGCGCCTTTAATGTAGTAAAACATCCCAAGGCGCTTCACAGCTGTGTTATAAAACAAAATTTGACACTGAGCCACATAAAGAGATATTCGGGCAGATGACCAAAAGTTTGGTAAAAGAGTTGGTTAAGAGTAAGTTTTAAGAAGTGTCTTAAAGGAGGAAAGAGAGGTAGAGAGGCGGAGATGAGGAGAGAGAAACAGAGTTAACGTTTCAGGTTGATAACGGCAGTCGGGAGGCCAGCATCGCGAGAGCGGAGTGGCATGGGAGGATAAAGGGAGGCAGTGGCAGCTTGGAGCAGCAGCAGTTTGGGAAGCCAGCTGCAGCAGGGGCAGAAAGTAAACAAAGAAGTAAAAAGAAATCGAAGTGTGACATCACAGCCAAGCAGGGAAGTGATTGGCTGGTGGATTGGTGAGTATTTAATCTTTTTCTTTTCTTTCAGAAGGAAACATTTGATATTGATGTAAATAAGTAAGTAAGAACTGATTGGTGAGTAGTTTTTCTTTTTTCTTTATCTTTTTTCTTTTTCTTATTAGTAAGATACCTTTCGCATTTTTCCCAAATTAAGTTAATTTAAGGGTTAAGTCAAGGCAGGAGAGCCCAGACCCATGTCATGCTCCTCCTGTGTTATGTGGGAAATCAGGGACACTTCCAGTGTCCCTGACTACTATGTGTGCGTGAAGTGTGTCCAGTTGCAGCTCCTGTCAGACCGCATTGTGGCAGTAGACTTGCACATTGATTCACTCTGGAGCATCCACAATGCTGAGGATGTCATGAATAGCACGTTTAGTGAGTTGGTCACACTGCAGGTAAAGGTTAAAAAGGCAGATTGGGGATGGGTGACCATCAGGCAGAGCAGGAGTAGGAAGGTAGTGCCGGAGTCCCCTGCAGACATCTCCCTCCAAAACAGATATACCGCTTTGGATACTGTTGGGGGAGATGGCTCATCAGGGGAAGGCAGTAGCAGCCAAATTCATGGCACCATGGGTGGCTCTGCTGCACAGGAGGGCAGGAAAAAGAGTGGGAGAGCTATAGTGGGAGGGGATTCTATTGTAAGGGGAATAGATAGGTGTTTCTGCAGCCGCAATTGAGACTCCAGGATGGTATGTTGCCTCCCTGGTGCAAGGGTCAAGGATGTCTTGGAGCGGCTGCAGGGCATTCTGGAAGGTGAGGGTGAACAGACAGTTGTCATGTTGCATACAGGTACCAATGATTTAGGTAAAAAATGGGATGAGGTTCTACATGCTGAATTTAGGAAGCCAGGAGTTAAATTAAAAAGTAGTGCCACATGCTAGTCAGAGTAGAAATAGCAGGATGGTTAAGATGAATACGTGACTTGAGGAATCGTGCAAGAGGGAGGGATTCAAATTCCTGGACATTGGAACCGGGTCTGGGGGAGGTGAGACCAGTACAAACCGGACGGTCTGCACATGGGCTGGACCGGAACCGATGTCCGAGGGGGAGTGTTTGCAAGTGCTGTTGGGGAGGGTTTAAACTAATATGGCAGGGGGATAGGAATCTATGCAGGGAGACAGAGGGAAGTAAAATGGGGGCAGAAGCAAAAGATAGAAAGGAGATAAGTAAAAGTGGAGGGCAGAGAAATCAAAGGCATAAAATCAAAAAGGGCCACATTACAACATAATTCTAAAAGGACAAAACTGTTAAAAAAACAAGCCTGAAGGCTCTGTGTCTCATTGCGAGCAGCATTCGTAATAAGGTGGATGAATTAACTGTGCAGACAGCTGTTAACGGATATAATGCAATTGGGATTACGGAGACATGGCTCCAGGGTGACCAAGGCTGGGAACTAAACATCCAGAGGTATTCAATATTCAGGAAGGATAGATAGAAAGGAAAAGGAGGTGGGGTAGCGTTGCTGGTTAAAGAGGAGGTTAACACAATAGCAAGGAAGGACATTAGCTTGGATGATGTGGAATCTATATGGGTGGAGCTGCAGAACACCAAAGGGCAGAAAATGCTAGTCGGAGTTGTGTACAGACCACCAAACAGTAGTAGTGAGGTTGGGGATGGCATCAAACAGGAAATTAGGGATGCGTGCAATAAAGGTACAGCAGTTATCATGGGTGACTTTAATCTACAAATAGATTGGGCTAACCAAACTGGTAGCAGTACGGTGGAGGAGGATTTCCTGGAGTGTATAAGAGATGGTTTTCTAAACCAATATGTCGAGGAACCAACTAGAGAGCTGGCCATCCTAGACTGGGTGGTGTGTAATGAGAGAGGATTAATTAGCAATCTTGTTGCGCGAGGCCTCTAGGGGAAGAGTGGCCATAATATTGTAGAATTCTTCATTAAGATGGAGAGAGACACAGTAATTCAGAGACGAGGGTCCTGAAGTTAAAGAAAGGTAACTTCGATGATATGAGACGTGAATTGGCTAGGATAGACTGGCGAATGATACTTAAAGGGTTGACTGTGGATAGGCAATGGCAGACATTTAAAGATCACATGGATGAACTTCAACAATTGTACATCCCTGTCTGGCGTAAAAATAAAACGGGGAATGTGACTCAACCGTGGCTAACAAGGGAAATTAGGGAAAGTGTTAAATCCAAGGAAGAGGCATATATATTGGCCAGAAAAAGCAGCAAACCTGAGGACTGCTGGAAATATAGAATACAGCAGAGGAGGACAAAGGGTTTAATTAGGAGGGGGAAAATAGAGTATGAGACCAAGCTTGCAGGGAACATAAAAACTGACTGCAAAAGCTTCTATAGATATGTGAAGAGAAAAAGATTAGTGAAGGCAAATGTCAGAATCAAGTGAATTTATAATGGGGAACAAAGAAATGGCAGACCAGTTGAAGAAATACTTCGCTTCTGTCTTCACGAAGGAAGACACAAATAACCTTCCGGAAATACTAGGGGACTGAGGATCTAGCGAGAAGGAGGAACTGAAGGAAATCCTTATTAATCAGGAAATTGTGTTGGGAAATTAATAGGATTGAAGGCCGATAAATCCCCAGGGCCTGATAGTCTGCATTTAAGAGTACTTAAGGAAGTGGCCCTAGAAATAGTGCATGCATTGGTGATCATTTTCCAACATTCCATAGACTCTGGATCAATTCCTATGGATTGGAGAGTAGCTAATGTAACCCCACTTTTAAAAAAAGGAAGGAGAGAGAAAACAGGGAATTATAGACTGGTTAGCCTGACATTGGTAGTGGGAAAATGTTGGAATCAATTATTAAAGATGTAATAGCAGCGCATTTGGAAAGCAGTGACAGGATCAGTCCAAGTCAGCATGAATATGAAAGGAAAATAATGCTTTTTTGTGGATGTAGCTAGTAGAGTGGACAAGGGAGAATCAGTGGATGTGGTGTATTTGGACTTTCAAAAGGCTTTTGGCAAGATCCCACACAAGAGATTGGTGTGCAAGATTAAAGCACATGGTATTGGGGGTAATGTATTGATGTGGATACAGAACTGGTTGGCAGACAGGAAGCAAAGAGTAGGAATTAACAGGTCCTTTTCAGAATGGCAGGCAGTGACTAATGGGGTACCGCAAGGTTCAGTGCTGGGACCCCAGCTACTTACAATATACATCAATGATTTAGATGAAGGAATTGAGTGTAATATCTCCAAGTTTGCAGATGATGCTAAGCTGGGCGGCGGTGTGAGCTGTGAGGAGGATGCTAAGAGGCTGCAGAGTGACTGGGACAGGTTAGGTGAGTGGGAAAATGCATGGCAGATGCAGTATAATATAAATAAATGTGAGGTTATCCACTTTGGCAGCAAAAACAGGAAGGCAGAATATTATCTGAATGGTGACAGATTAGGAAAAGGGGAGGTACAACGAGACCTGGGTGTCATGTCATTGAAAGTTGACATGCAGGTACAGCAGGCGGTGAAGAAGGCAAATGGCATGTTGGCCTTCATAGCTAAGGGATTTGAGTATAGGAGCAGGGAAGTCTTAGTGCAGTTGTCAAGGGCCTTGGTGAGGCCTCACTTGGAATATTGTGTTCAGTTTTGGTCTCCTAATCTGAGGAAGGACGTTCATGCTATTGAGGGAGTGCAGCGAAGGTTCACCAAACTAATTCCCGGGATATGAATAACTGACATATGAAGAAAGACTGGATCGACTAGGCTTATATGCACTGGAATTTAGAAGAATGAGAGAGGATCTCATCGAAACATATAAAATTCTGACAGGATTGTACAGGTTAGATGCAAGAAGAATGTCTCCGATGTTGGGGGAGTCCAGCATCAGGGGTCACAGTCTAAGTGTTGTGTATAGAGAAAGAGTCAGACTGAACACTGTGAGCTCAAAGTAAAGTGTGACCTTAGTCTTTTATTGCAGGTCTCCAGAGTGCCTCTCCAACCTGTGACGCCTCCTTAAATACCTGTGCTCCCAAAGGATTATGGGATCCTTTGGGACTCCAGTGGATGAGCCCTCTAGTAGCTGTACAGAGTAAATACAAATTTACATATATAACAACACTCTCCCCAAAGTCAATAGTGTAACTATTTACAAGGTGAGTCGATCTGGGGCCCTTCTTGCCCTGGTTGATCGTCTCGGTATGAAAGCTGGTGTTGTTGAATCATTTGTTGAGCCCTCGCTGGGCTGCTGTGCAGCTGGCCTTGCTGGGCTGCCTGGTGTGTTGGGCCCTGCTGGGCTGCTGTGGATGATGGGTTCTGCTTCGTGGTCAACCGTGGTGCCGGCTGCCACTGGTGTGTATGTTGGGGGCTCAAAAAAGATAGGGTCCAAGGTGGGTTGCTCAGGATAATCCGTGAATCTGAGTTTGATTTGGTCCAAGTGTTTCCGGTGAATGAGTCCATTTGAAAGTTTGACCCGAAACACCCTGCTCCCCTCTTTGGCCACGACAGTGCTGGGAAGCCACTTGGGACCTTGTCCATAATGTAATACAAATGCAGGATCATTGATTTCAATCTCGCGTGACACATTTGCGCTATCATGGTATGCACTTTGTTGAAGCTGCCTATTCTCTACCTGTTCATGTAGATCAGGGTGAACTAACGAGAGCCTTGTCTTAAGTGCTCTTTTCATGAACAGTTCAGCAGGTGGGATCCCAGTGAGTGAGTGGGGTCTCGTGCGGTAGCTAAGCAGGACTCGGGATAGGCGAGTCTGCAGTGAGCCTTCAGTTACCCTCTTCAAGCCTTGCTTGATGGTTTGCACTGCTCTCTCTGCCTGACTATTGGACGCTGGTTTAAACGGGGCAGATATGGCATGTTTGATCCTGTTACGGGTCATAAATTTTTTGAACTCAGCACTGGTAAAACATGGTCCGTTGTCGCTCACCAGGACATCGGGTAGGCTGTCTGTGACAAACATGGCCCGCAGGCTTTCAGTAGTAGCAGCGGACGTGCTAGCCGACATTATCTCATGTTCAATCCACTTGGAGTACGCGTTGTAAAGGGGGGGCGGGAGGTGTGTGTGAGGTGTGTTGTGGCCTCTATGAGGGGGTCAGGTTTCCCTTCTGACCAACTTGAGCGGTTTCGAATCGCTCCCCCTCCCTTGGGTTCTGTACTCTGGATTTATTTGGAAGGTGTGACAAAAGTGCAGAGGAGGCTGATTTGGTGCAAAGAACTTTGGTTTTATTACAGTCAGGGTAATACAGGCTTATTACTCTGGTAAGAAAATAGACGGCCAAACTTACAATCACTCTAATAAAGGACTGGGCAAGGAAAGGTACAAGATCTGTTATGTAATGATGCATGTATCGTCCCAGTACCTTAAATGTATTGTAAGTACTATGCCACACCACAGAGGGCGCTGCGGTGGGAAACCCTAGTAGTACCTGTAACAAAGGCTATATAAGGCTGACCACCACACCTGGGAGGCACTCTGGAGCTGAACAATAAAGGACGAAGATCACAGCAGTTAGACTTCCACCAGACCGTGTGGAGTCAGTGATTTGTGTGCTACATACACCACATTGGCAACGAGGAAGCGGATGAACTCCACACAACCATGGCTACTCTGGGCTCGCTAAAGGATTTTACTGTGGGCAATGATTGGGAGGCCTTTACGGAAAGGCTTGAGTACTACTTCACAGCAAATGACCTGACGGAGGACACATACGCAATGAGAGAGAAGCGTAAGGCGATATTGCTCTCCAGTTGTGGAGATGAGGTTTACTGTCTCGTCAGGGATTTGCTGGCACCTGGGAGCGCCAGGGACAAGTCATACGAGGAGCTGACTGAACTCATTCGTGACCAGTTGAAACCAAAGGAGAACATCCTCACGGCCAGATACAAATTTTACCATCACTGCAGACCTGAGGGCCAGGATGTCACCAAATATGCTGCAGATCTCAGGAGACTTGCGGCGCCGTGTGATTTTGGGGCACACCTTGACGAGGCTTTGCGGGACATTTTCGTTATGGGGATTGGCCACGAGGGCCTCCTTCACAAGCTGCTGGCCACAGAACCCACAGTCACTCTGACAAAGGCCATCGCCATCAGCCGGGCATATATGACCTCGACTTGCAGCACCAAGCAAATAATCCACACAGTCTCGAACCCGGCAGGCACTGTCCACAGGGTAGCGCCCACCACGGACAAAACTGCAGAACGTGGCTCTGCCCGGGGCAGAGAGCACAGACCTCGGGATCCTGGAACTCAGAGTCCGCCGAGGGGGGGCCAATCAAGCAACACCATGCTGGCGCTGTGGAGGATGCCATGGGCCTCACCGGTGCAGGTTTGCGGAGTACACGTGCAATACCTGCCACGTTAAAGGCCACCTTCAGCGTATGTGTAAAAGAAATCGGACTCACCGTGTGGCTGAGGAGATGGGGGATGATCCACTGTTCAGCGAGGAGCAGGTAGAAGAAGATGAGGTGCTTGGACTGTATACGTGCACCGACGATTCGCCCCCAGTGATAAGTGAAGTAAAAATCAACGGAGTCCCAGTGAGTATGGAAGTGGACACGGGCTCGGGTCCGTCGTTGATGAGTCGGAGAACTTTTGATAAACTGTGGATTAACCCAGCTGCACGACCCAAGCTGGTCCCAGTCACTGCGAAGCTGCGTACCTACACCAGGAAACTAATACTTGTTCTTGGCAGAGCGATGGTGCAGGTATCCCACGGGGACGAGACGCACGCTTTACCTCTGTGGGTCGTTGCAGGCGATGGGCCGACACTCCTCGGCCGGAGGTGGATGGGGACGGTCCGTGGGAGCTGGGAAGACTTCATCACTCCACAGGCTGCTGCTCCCCGGGGTGCTGCCGTGCCCCGGGTCCCCAGAGAGCAGCGCCGACCAAGCTGGAAATGCAGCCTCAATCCACCCACAGGCAAGTCCCAGGCCCGGACCTCACACAGAGACCCTGCAGCCTTAATCCCCACAGGCAAGTCCCAGCCCCGGACCTCACACAGAGACCCTGCAGCCTCAGCCCCCACAGGCAAGTTCCAGGTCCGGACCTCACACATAGATCCTGCAGCCTCAGTCCCCACAGGCAAGTCCGAGGCCCGGATCTCACACAGAGATCCTGCTGCCCCACCCCTCCACAGGCAAGCAGCCCTGCACAGAGGGGCCCAAGGGGGGGTGGGGGTTGAGCCGGCGGGGCGCTGCGGGCGGAGTGCTGAGGGATCCAGGGGCCGGCGGATCGCAAGGGCCCCGCAGAAGAGCTGTTAGCGGTGGCAGCAGCTGGAGGTCAGGGGCTACGGAGGCCGCGGGGGACGCGGCAAGTGCGGCCGCTGGAGAGGCGGCAAGTCAGGTGGCAGCGGAGGGGAGCAGAGGCTGCGACGGCGGAGGGCATTCGGAGCGGCGGAGAAGAAGATGGCGGTGGCCTCGTGTCGGAGCTGCAGAGCATCAAAGATGGCGGCGCCCAAGGAGAAGCCTCGTGGAATCCTCCTGCATCAAAGATGGCGCCTTAAAGTGGAAATGCACCCGGGAGTCTTAAAAGGGCCTTACAAAGAGGTGGTCCCCACAAAGGACTTCTGTTTGGCAGAGCGAGTCTAAAATGAGCTATGTTAATGTGAGATAGTGAATTTATAATAAGAATTACTTTTTTTATGCTGAATGGCCACTGTATTTGTGTAAAATAATGGATGAAGTACAATTAATGATAACGGTTAACAAGGAAATCAAGGTTCCGCTACCAGTCAATAACCAGTTAATGTACGAGATAATATGTACCATACTAACGCACTGTCTATGCCCACCTGCCTTCCGTTAGACAAGTGTGATGTTATGTAATGATGTGTGTATCATTGTCCTGTGTCCAGGTGGAGGGGGGAAGGTGATGTTATGTAATGATGCGTGTATCGTCCCAGTACCTTAAATGTATTGTAAGTACTATGCCACACCACAGAGGGCGCTGCAGTGGGAAACCCTGGTAGTACCTGTAACAAGGGCTATATAAGGCTGACCACCACACCTGGGAGGCACTCTGGAGCTGAACAATAAAGGACGAAGGTCACAGCAGTCAGACTTACACCAGACCGTGTGGAATCAGTGATTTGTGTGCTACATACACCACAAGGTCAAACTTATAATCACTCTAATAAAGTACCATACACTACACATTCAAAAGGGGGCTGCAGTAAAATTATACCTCCCACCTCCCAATACCTAATTCTAGCTCGGTTAGACTCCAGGGCAGGGACTTATGCTTACCAATCCTTTTGATAGTTAATAGTAGATGGTGATGTTCTTCCTTCCTTCAGGACTTCAAGACTTGGAGGCTAGAGAAGTTAGTTTTACAACTGTCATGTTGGTTTCTCTCCTTGTCTTGATGAGAAAGTAGCGACCACCTCTTTCCCCCACACTCTCTCTTCGTCTCCTCATCTCTCTCTCTTCTCTCTCTCTCTCTAACTTCTGTTGAATAATGTGGCCAGTTATACGATTTCAGTGCTCTAATCTTGCCGCCCAATCTGTTCACAATCCTTTGTATAATTTTGGCGGGCTTGATTATTCTTTGTAATATTTTGTCGGGCTCGTTAAAGTTGATATGTCTTGGGTGGGTTGATGTTCGAAAGACTGTTTCCTGATGGAAGTATTAGTTTGGTAATTGCAATGTCCTGTTGTGCTTAGTCTTTCGCATACAGGCTGGATTGGGCCTCTATGTGATGTATATGCTGAAAGTGGTTTGTCCATGTTGATGGGGAGCTATCTCTGGGTGATACTGTAATGATAATGTCTCTTGTGGAGGAAGATTTCCAAATACTCATTCTTCCAGACAGGTTAACTCAGTCCTGACACCCAGACCGTTCCAATAATCAAGTGGGCTTCTTTTGTTCCCTAAATCCGCCCACAGGCTTGAATTTGTCTTGTAAAAGTTCATAATTCTATTAAAGTTCGTAGTTTATTCCATAAGCACTTTAGAGTTCCAAACTTTTCGGTCGATAATCCAAAATTAAATTTCCTTTCGAATGAGCCCAAACACAGCGGGGGGGGTTCTGGTGAATTTTGCTTTCTGCAGTCCCCCCTGTTGACACTCTACACCCCTTGAGTGTCAAACAAGGTAAGGAAAATTCCTGCTCCCGAGAGTCAACCTTCCCTGCATTTATACTAGCTAACCATTACCCTGCATCCCCCGTTGAAATGCAATGCAATATACAGGCGAATACAGTCATTACAACTCGGTTATAGCATAGAGGGGGTATGATGTCCCTCTTTTACTCGGTTTTCACAGTGAAATAACGGTATGCAGTCATACACAACTTTAAGTAAAGTAAAATGAAACCACATAGTAACACATTCTCAAATAGCATAAAGGTCCATTGTCAAACACGTTCGAAGTTCAGTAAAATAAAGGTACATAGTCAAACATTTAAGTAATGCTCTTACAACATTCGCGATGTTGCGATTTACAACAGGTAAAATCAGACACAAATTAAACATGGTAGTATGGTGTCTCCCCTCCCTGCGCGATTCCAAAGTTGGGCCAAGGAGCGTATAGCACCCTTTGGTGCCTGACCTGACGGCCTCTGCATTTCACTCGGTAAGTGAGACACCATAAGTAAAGTATAATCGCGAGTTGACAAATAACTACAGTGTGGGAAGCGATTTGGATCCAGACTGGGACTTCTATATTTCTGAAATTCCAAGGTGGAATGGTGATCTCAAGAATCTTTTTTCCTATCTCAATGATTTTCTGTTCTAGAGTATAGAAGTGTTTTTGTGAGATAGTTACAGATTTAGCAGAGCGGTAAGATGTTTGGGTAGAGGGGGAATTGCATAGCCAAAATGTACAACATAATCCTGCAGGTTTGTAATGTTTTCCTTCACAGTGAGGTGGACAGTGGAGGGTTCAGGAATGGGGACAATCCATTCCTGGGCCACTTGAACTGATGCCTCAGGTTTGAAGCAAAAACTGCTGTCACTTACTGGACACCAGAAGTGTCCATGCTGGTAGTGGGGCGCCCTGGTGGTGACACAATATGTCCCAGCCCCTATATATGTTACCTGTGGAGGGACTTGGTCTTGTGCCATTACTTCCATGGTGCAGTTAATAGGCTGTGCGCCAACAGCTTTAAACCCACACTGTGACTTTGAATGGGCACTTAAGTACTGGGGACATAGTATTACGTGTGCACCCCAGCTCCGGCACCCGGAGAGGTCAGTACCCGTTGCAGCGTGCTCCCACTTTATGACATAGGGTGGGACCGCTGCAAAACGAATGTGTGCACCTCCCTGAATAACTCCAATGTTCTCCACCCGGTATACCGGTGCGGGTCGGGCTGTCCCACTCATGACCAGCATCCTTAATACTATCCCCATAATGGTGTGGTTAGATTTCCCACAGTCTACTGGGACAGGGTAGGCTTCAGAGACTAGGCGGAGCTGGCACGGGCTTAGTGAATTGCTGTATGGGTGGAGGGCTGCGAGGTGCTTGTTCCTGATCCAAGAGGGGCTACACCTTGTTTTAAATCCTCTAGGTTGTTGCGGCCCTCGCCCAACAACCATGCCCCATACAATACGCACACCTCGTTCTGTGCAGCCTGGTCAGAAGCGTTTCTATCCTCCCGTTTAAGTGCATTCACTGTCTGTGCATGTTTTTCCAGCTCAGCCACAATTACTTTTAAATGGACAGTCATAGCCTGGTCCTCGTGTAGTTCTGAACCTACTACGGTATTCTCCTGTTTCATGATTTTTCTCAATTTGGTCTTTAAACTGTTTATCTGTGTTTGCAGCTCTATATTATAGAGGATGCTGTATTGTAGGTAGTGAAAACGTCGTTTATGATTCCCCTTCTAGGTCCCCTGAGCCCATGGTGTCCCTAGCGTTTAGAGTATATAGGTCTGCTTTGTCTACATTTCCAAAGTCTAACTCATAACATTTCTTGAACATGTCTCTAAGTAGGGCCTGGTATAGCAGCTCTGTTTCCTTCAGACACCATGCAGGCAGGTGTACCTCGGTAAGGTTTAATATTACTGAAGCTACTGCATAATGTACCCCCTGATATAACACCTTTTCAGTCGGTACCAATACTAATCAATTCGCAGATCCCTTGTTGGTGGTAGGACACCTTTCTATTACTGTGCGTATTGGCGGGGTTGTTGGCAGGGGTTTCTTAATATGTGCTCTTAGTTCGGTGGCGTTAATTGGGAGTGGGGAGTGTGGGACCGCGCACCCGTGTAGTCTAGAATCCCACCCCATCCCTTCCCCTTCATCTTGCCATTGCATGGCGAAGGCGATTGATATGCCTGCGGGACAAATATTCTCTGATCCCCACATGCAAACGTAAATTCCTTGTTCGGATTCCCACCATTTGTCCCAACACACTTTTACTCCTCCCCGTGTCCCCGTGCTGGTGCGGTACATATCATTACCGAGTCTTTCCCAGTCCAATTCCTGGTCCCATGCTTCCTTGCTGAGTTTTCTGAGCTACCACCATTTTCCCAGGGGAATGTTCCCTTTGCAAGTCAAACATACACGCATTCCCTCTGCAACACTGACTCGGGCAGCGATGATCCGTATCCGGGGGCATGGAAGTGAGGCCGCCCTGTAGGTAAAACCTTCCTGGCTGGAGTAGCGGGGGGAGTTAGATCCCAGCCACTCTGGCCATCTTGCCTCGTGGGTGTAAACAGCGAGTTCTTCCACGCCTGGGGTGATACCTCCGGCGGTTACGATTGGTGCTCTTCTTCCTGAACGCCCGTAAATGAGGGATTCTTCCACGTCTCCTCGGTCGCTGCTGCTCATCCCTATCAGGGCGAGCAGGAACAGGATTCTTTCCATACTGTTCTTTTTCCTATAGGGGCACATGAAACAGATTGTCCAGCCCTGAGAAAGCTCTCTGGCTTGACAAAGGTGACTGAGTTCCAAGTTGTGCTCATAGTCTTTAATTGACTGGCTGTCTTATTCAGTTCCTTGTTGACTGATTGCTTTTAACTTTATCTCACAGTCGTTCTGCTTGTTATTTTACCAGTGCTTCCTTAATAGCCGTACCGGTAGATTCCTCTTACTCCCGGGGATTACCCGGCCTGTGCTTCTTTTAATAGCTGCACGGATAGATTCTTTTCCTTATCCCAGTTAACTAAAATATATACACTTATCATTATACAGATAAATCTTTTACTATTCTAAACTTATTCACTAAACATACTTGAATTCATATTGCTAAACATCCTTAAATTCACATCGCTATATATGTATATCTGCCACCCGTCTCCGAGTGGCCAGGTTAATTCCTGCATTCTTTTTTTCTTCTTCTCCTGCTGGGTGTCCAGCAAGGTAGGTGATTGGGTTAGACGATACAGACTGACCTAAGTACCCTGACCGGATGTGAGTTTGAGTCCCACACTATTGGGGGAACGTCCTCTCCGGTGCTACAGCACACCGCTCCTTTGGGGTGGCTGCCTGGTCGAGGGCTACGGGCTGGGGACTCTCACTTGGTGGTTGTTCCACCGCTATCTCTTCTGGTGGTCCCTTGTTGCCCGAGGCTACCAGCTGGGTGTCCCTGCTCGCGGGCTGGTCTCTGACCTTAGGTGCCCTTTTGCAGCTGGTCCCTCTCCCAGGGCTGAACCATTGAAATTGGGGCGCTGGTGACCACGGTGCCTTTGGCCGTGGTGTGCGGGGAGTCCTTCTTAAGGCTCCGGCTGCTGGGGGTGCGTCCGAGTCCCAAATGATTGGGGGGACAGCTCCTCCAGTAACACAGCCCACCGCCCTCTAGGTGCAGTCTGTGGGTCTGCCACGTCCCCTGTGGGATATCCACAGTCGGGGGCTGTTGGCTGGGGGTCCCTGTCTTTAGTGCGGTTGACTGGTTTTGGCAGTCCCTTATGTTTAGCTGCTGTCCCGGGGTTGAAAAGTTTGCACTGATTTATGTGGAACCACTTTGTTCGTTGGGGCAATTTTATGGCATTCACCATGGGACTTGCCTTGTCGACAATGTGGTACAGTCCCATGTACCCCTCAAAGACCCCTACTCTAGCGTAGTTTCTCACCATAACCTGGTCCCCTATCTCCCACTCGTGGTGCTTGCGGGATTCCAGCAGCAGTCAGTTGCTCCGATGCTGTTTTCCCATGTTGTTAGCAGCCTGCCAGTGAATCTGTTTAAGGTGTTCAAACAGATTCCTGACAAAGCTGTCCCAGTTCACTTCCCTAAGCTGACCTTCCGTGAGTACCGGGGTTAACACATGGGTGGGGTTTGCATGGCTCTGCCGGTCATGAGCTCGTGCGGGGAGTACCCCGTGCTCTTTGACTGGCTGGCCCGGATCCCCATGAGGACTAGTGGTAGGACTTCTACCCACCCCTTGGGTGAGCCGCCTGTCTCTTTGCGCAGCCTTTCTTTGATAGAAACATAGAAACATACAAAATAGGTGCAGGAGTAGGCCATTCGGCCCTTCGAGCCTGCACCGCCATTCAATGAGTTCATGGCTGAACATGCAACTTCAGTACCCCATTCCTGCTTTCTCGCCATACCCCTTGATCCCCCTAGTCATAAGGACTACATCTAACTCCTTTTTGAATATATTTAGTGAATTGGTCTCAACAACTTTCTGTGGTAGAGAATTCCACAGGTTCACCACTCTCAGGGTAAAGAAGTTTCTCCTCATCTCAGTCCTAAATGGCTTACCCCTTTATCCTTAGACTGTGACCCCTGGTTCTGGACTTCCCCAACATTGGGAACATTCTTCCTGCATCTAACCTGTCTAAACCCGTCAGAATTTTAAACGTTTCTATAAGATCCCCTCTCATTCTTCTGAACTCCAGTGAACACAAGCCCAGTTGATCCAGTCTTTCTTGATATGTCAGTCCCGCCATCCCGGGAATCAGTCTGGTGAACCTTCGCTGCACTCCCTCAATAGCAAGAATGTCCTTCCTCAAGTTAGGAGTCCAAAACTGTACACAATACTCCAGGTGTGGCCTCACCAAGGCCCTGTACAACTGTAGTAACACCTCCCTGCCCCTGTACTCAAATCCCCTCGCTATGAAGGCCAACATGTCATTTGCTTTCTTAACCGCCTGCTGTACCTTCATGCCAACCTTCAATGACTGATGTACCATGACACCCAGGTCTCGTTGCACATCCCCTTTTCCTAATCTGTCACCATTCAGATAATAGTCTGTCTCTCTGTTTTTACCACCAAAGTGGATAACCTCACAGTTAGTGCGGTTTAAACGCTCCACAACCCCGGATGACTGCGGGTTGTGGGCAACATGCCATTTTCCTCTGATGTCGAGTACCTTAAGGGTTTCCTGCATCACCTGCCTGGTGAAGTGACTCCCTTGGTCGGACTCCACGTATTGTGGTAGTCCTCATCGGGAGAACACTTCTCTGACCAGGATCCTTGCTGTTCCCAGGGCAGTGGCTGTTCGGCATGGGAAGGCTTCCACCCATTTGGTGAATACATTCACTAATATTAGGCAGTACTTGTAACCTCCCTGGGCGGTGGGTACGGGCCCGGTGTAATCGATCTGGATCGACTGCCAGGGTCCCTCTACCCTGCTGATATGTCCCAGAGACACCTTTCTTTTCTGGGGGTCGGGTTGTTGGCCGCGCACACCAGACAGCTAGCACAGAACTCGCGGATATCTTACCTGAGTCCTGGCCACCACCCTGCCTGTTCCACTCGTTGCCAAGTGGTCTCAGGTCCGGGGTGTCCTGCTCCTGGACCCTCGTGGGCCAGCTGGAGGAATTCTCTCCGTTGTTGTTGCGGTACTACCAATTGCTCCCCCCTGAACAGCATGCCTTCTTTAATGGCAATTGCTGCTGTGCCGTACGGGCCGTCTATCCTTTCCCCTTTTGCTAGCGTGTTCAGGGCAGTTTTGAGGATGGGGTCTTGGGTCTGGACCATTTTTAGGTCCGGGGGCAAAGCTATCCCTGCCTTCCCTGCTGTCCCCATCCTGCCCCTGACTGCTGCTATGGGTCCTGGGTTGTACGTATCCCAGAGCTTGCCCCTGCGGGCCCCCTGCTTGGCTAACATGTCAGCCTGCTGGTTTCCCTTGCTACGGGGTTCTGTGGTGGAATGTGCCTTCACCTTATGTATGTAGATATTCCCTTCCTCCGCTATGGTTTTCATGATCTTTTCCAGTAGGGGCTTAATTGCCAGGGGTCTCCCATCAGCGAATGTGTATCCACGGCGGGACCAAATGTGAACATACTGTCCGAGCAAATCGTGTATGGAGTAGGGAATTCTTTGGAGTGTGTGACTACATACACCACCACAGACAGTTCAGCATGCTGGGCGCTCATAGTACTGGGGAGTTTAATCACCAGGGCAGTGCCTGCCTCGGGGTCATAAACTCCACAGCCTGTGAGTCGTTCACCTGCAGATACCGTGCTTGAACCGTCCACATAGATCTCTCGGCCTGTGGGGTGTAACCCAGCCCGAAAGCCTATGTTAATTTCCCATACCCCTTCCACGGAACACCGGTGGGCTGTCCCTGGATAAATCATGTTGGCTGCAAGTCTTGGCTCGCAGAGACCCTTTACCCTTAGGTCCATTTAAGAGAGGAGCAGGGTCCAGCGAGCAATGTGGGCACTTCTCACTGTCCCCTCCTTGATTCTCCCGTCCAGGAGCCTTTGGGTGGGCGTATGGTGGGTAAGGAGTGTTATGGGGACCCCCCCTGTGAAGAGCAGTGATCTTTTCACAGCCCAGTGAGTGGCTAGGAGGTGCCGCTCACAGTTGGAGTATCCCTTCTCCACGTCCGTGAGTATCCTGGAGGAGTAGACCACTGGTCTCAGCCAGCTGTGCGGCTCTTGGAGCAGTACTGCACTCAGGCTGTCCCCACTGGCTGCTACCTCCAGGAAAAACTCTTTACCCCCATCGATGGCCCCTAGAGCTGGCGCGGTCTGCAGGTCTTTCTTGAGTTGGATAAATGCTGCCTCGTAACCTTTGTCCCATTCCCACTCCACTCCCTTGTGTAGGAGTCGGAGCAGAGGCTGCATAATCCGCAATGAAATCT
This sequence comes from Pristiophorus japonicus, assembly GCF_044704955.1. Classification (NCBI taxonomy): domain Eukaryota; kingdom Metazoa; phylum Chordata; class Chondrichthyes; family Pristiophoridae; genus Pristiophorus; species Pristiophorus japonicus. Next base: position 227,524,043 of record NC_091981.1, read on the forward strand.
CTGCAGTACCTGGTTAGCCCTAGAAAAGATCTTACTCCTGTTATTGTGTTGGGGGCGGGTAACTTCTGCACTGCTTCCCTTCTCACTTTGTCAATGGCTCTTTCCCCAGCGCGCACAGCTAGTCCCAGGAATTTTACTTCCTTCAGGCCGATCTGTGCCTTCTTGGGGTTTACTTTAAACACTTCTTCTTTCAGCAGTTCCAGCAGCTCAGCCAGCAGTGGGCCATGCTCCTCCCCCTCATCGGTGAACAGGAGCAGGTCATCTACATACTGTACTATTTGCTGGGGTCTGCTGAAACTCTTTAAACAGTAGGCCATACACTGATGAAAAATACTGGGGCTGTTGTGGAAGCCCTGAGGGAGACAGTTCCAAGTGTATTGCTGTCCTTTAAAGGTAAAAGCAAACTTGTACTGATCTTCCCTTCTTAAAGGTATGGACCAGAACCCGTTAGAAATATCCAGCACCATGAAGGTGGTTACGGAGGCTGGAATACTTCCAATGAGGTCAGCGACAGCAGCAACAATGGGTGCACAGACGGGGATGTTACGGTTGAGTACTCGATAGTCCACCGTGGTTCTCCAGGAGTTGTCTGGTTTCTTAACTGGCCACAATGGAGAGTTCACATGGGTAGCTATTAGTCTCAATACCCCCTGTTTAACCAGCGAACCCAAGGCTGTTTCCATGTCTGCCTCCGTCTCCCTGGGGAAGTTGTACTGTTTCTGTGGTCAGGTCATGGGGTCCCCATCTATACTAACCTCGACCCCGTTTATTCTCCCACAGTCGTATTTGTGAGTGGCAAAAGCTGCAAGGTGTTTCCTCACATACTCCTGGTATTCTATTGGGATGTTACTGACCAGTGATTCAAGGTCATAACCCTCCTTTGGTTTCATGGTGCACAGCGTCCCTTTTACCTGTTTTCCCGGGATAATCATCACCTCACTCTCCTGTCCCGTACAGACTGATCCCCAAAGACAGTGGTTTCTTAAATCCACTAGGATCCCGTGGCCTTGGATGAAGTCAGCCCCCAGGATCCCTCTCCCTTCCTGCTCCCACTTCATCAGGACATGTCCACTTAGTGTGGAGTGTACCTAAATGAATGGAGAGTGGAACGGAGAATGAGCCAGTCTGTTCAGTGCCTGTGAAACCCACCAAGCTGTAGGGGACCCCGCTAGACAGAGGTTAGGCGGTGGGGTTAGCTGCATAGACAAGGGTGCTTCAGGCACCGGTATCCAACAGGTAAGTCCATTTCACCTTTTCCACTTCCATCTGCATGGTCAGTCTTCCCCATGCATCATACTTGAGGGCACACAGGTGGAGAGGCTGCGCCGTTCCTAGTCACGGTTTTGGTTGGGAGGGGGCAGATGCGATTTTGGTACCGGTGGTGGTGGCTACCTTTTCAGGGCCATCTAACATGGCTCGGAGTGCGGTTAAAAACACCTCAAATGAGTGGGGAGGGACTGGCTTATCTGTCTCGGTCTTTTGGGCAGGGGCTGGAGAATTCTTTCCTGTGCTCTTCTTCCAAGGATTTTTACAATCCTTTCTCCAGTGCTCACTCTTTCCGCACCCACAGCAGGTACGTTTTGTATCGGAGGGGTTGCCCCCTTCGTGGCACCATTCCCTCTTCTCTTGGTTCGGTCGGATTTCGTGAACCCTTCCCTTTTGTGGGTGCTCTTCTGTTCCTCTGCCGTTTCTGTAAGCTAGGGTCAGTTGCCTAAGCACTCCCTGTTCTGTGGCTTGGGGATCTCTGGGGTCGAACCAGGCCTCAGTTTTGGTTCTTATTCTGGGTAAACTGTTGGCTACTAGGCTTCGGAGCCAGTGTGCTAATTCATCCGGGTTTAAGTGATCTCTGTCTATGTCCCCACTACAGGCGCTTTTGTACACCGGCAACAGTCGGTCTGCGAAAGCCTGTGGGGTTTCTCCTGTGAGCTGCACCGTTTTCTCTACTCGAGAGAAGGGACTCCCATTATTGCAATCCATAGCTTCTAAAATATCTTTCTGAACAGCAGCAAGTGTTTTCTGTCCTCTTTTGCTGTCACTAGAGAGGGATTGGTACAGTTTGATAGGAGAAGCATATGTGCCATTTCTGCATCATCGCACACATTAATATCCCCTGCCTGTTCCACTTCCACAAAGTGAACCGAGGGGTCTCCCTTTGAAGTTAGCTTTCCCAGGTGGCTTATCATAGCCCTAAGCTGCTGGGGAATGTGGGGGACTACAAACTGACTTTCCAGGGGCCCTGGACCCCTGTTAAGTGTGGGCGGGCCAAACCTCTGTTGCCGGACCGGGCACATTGGCCCTGGTTCTGGCTCTCCCTGAAACTCGGTGCTACAGGCAGTAGTGGTTCGCTATCCCTGTCCGCCCCGCAACTGATTTTGCCCCTCCTGCTGCTGAACCGGTGTAGTCACCGGTGCCACAGGTGGTGGCCGGGTAGTTTCTTCCTTCTCTTCCAGGTTTACCTGAGACGTACCCAGGCTTATTAGGCATATCAAGCCTTTTGCCTTGGACAGAGCAAGGTTTGAACTTTTAATTTGCTGCTGGCATGGACCATGGTCTCCCGATTCAAACCCATTCGTGCTAGCTACTTTATACGCTGCTTGCACATCTTTTAATCTTTCCTGGAGCTCTTTTGCTTGTAGGGTGAGGCGAGTGCTTTCCTCCCTCAGTGACTTTTCACTACCGTTGGCCTCGGTAACCTGACATTGAAAATAGTCCTGACTGTTTGTAAACCTTTCCATTATTTGGGTCCTTTCCTGTTTTAGCATACAGAGTTCTCCTGATAATCTTTCTTCTGACATAACCCTTTCCTGGTAGCTCTCTGCACATTCCCATAACTCTGCCTGCAATGTTTTATTCATGCTGTCTAGGAGTTGGACTTGTCGCTGTAGACAGACCAACCAAATTGCTTTCTCTACTGCGTCCTTGTGATCTTTGCTTGCTGTCCACTGGGCTGCAGCATCAGCCGGACACTCAGCGCGCAATAGACTAAGCACCCATTCCTTAGTTACATTCACTTTCTTATACACATAGGAGGAAATCCTTTCTTCCATTTTGGTTCTTTGCTCCAAACCAGCACTCGCCACATCACACCCCTTGTACCAGAGTCGTGCCACGGTCGCCATTTTTTAAGGGAGCGGGGTGTGTGGGCTTTGTTGTGGTCTCTATGAGGGGGTCAGGTTCCCCTTCTGACCAACTTGAGTGGTTTCGAATCGCTCCCCCTCCCTAGGGTTCTGTATTCTGGATTTATTTGGGGGGTGTGACAAAAGTGCAGAGGATGCTGGTTTGATGCAAAGAACTTTGGTTTTATTACAGTCAGGGTAATACAGGCTTATTACTCTAGTAAGCAAATACTCTAGTAAGCAAAAAGCCAAACTTACAATCACTCTAATAAAGGAAAGGTACAAGGTCAAACTTATAACCACTCGAATAAAGTACCATGCACTACACATTCAAAAGGGGGTTGCAGTAAAATTATACCTCCCACCTCCCAATGCCTAATTCTAGCTAGGTTAGACTCCAGGGCAGGGACTTATGCTTACCAATCCTTTTGATAGTTAATGGTAGCTGGTGATGTTCTTCCTTCCTTCAGGACTTCAAGACTTCGAGGCTGAAGAAGTTAGTTTTACAACTGTCATGTTGGTTTCTCTCCTTGTCTTGATGAGGTAGTAGCGACCACCTCTCTCCCCCACATTCTCTCTTCGTCTTCTCGTCACTCTCTCTTCTCTCTCTCTTTCTAACCTCTGTTGAAAACAGCGGCCAGTTATACGATTTCAGTGTTCTAATCTTGCCGCCCAATCTATTCACAATCCTTTGCATAATTTTGGCGGGCTTGATTCTTCTTTGTAATATTTTGTCAGGCTCGTTAAAGTTGATATGTCTTGGGTGGGTTGATGTTCGAAAAACTGTTTCCTGATGGAAACATTAGTTTGGTATTTGCAATGTCCGTTTGTGCTTAGTCTTTTGCATACAGGCTGGATTGGGCCTCTTTGTGATGTATATGCTGAAAATGGTTTGTCCAGACCCGTGTTGATGGGGAGCTATCTCTGGGTGATACTGTGATGGTAATGTCTCTTGTGGAGGAAGATTTCCAAATACTCATTCTTCCAGACAGGTTAACTCAGACAGTTCCAATAATCAAGTGGTCTTCTTTTGTTTCCTTGATCCACCCACAGGCTTGAATTTGTCTTGTAAAAGTTCATAATTCTATTAAAGTTCATAGTTTCTTCCACAAGCACTTTAGAGTTCCAAACTTTTCGGTAGATAGTCCCAAATTAAATTTCCTTTCGAATGAGCCCAAACACAGGAGGGGTTCTGGTGAATTTTGTTCTCTGCAGCGTCGACAACCACAAGGAACATTTTACCCTTGAACGGGCCTGCATAGTCGATGTGTACCGTAGTCCACAGTTTGGAGGGCCAAGACCATAAACGTAATGGCGCCTCCCTGGGTGCATTGCTTAACTGCGAGCATCTATTACATCTGTGAATGCAGGACTCTAAGTCTGCATCGATACCGGGCCACCACACGTGGGAACGAGCTATCGATTTCATCATTATGATGCCTGGGTGGGTACTGTGGAGGTCATTGATGAAGGTGTCTCTGCCTTCTTGGGGACCACGACTCAATTGCCCCACAGAAGGCAGTCTGCCTCAAAAGACATTTCATCTTTGCATCGCTGGAACGGCTTTATCTCTTCCTGCATTTCCACTGGGACACTGGAAGCTTTTGACTAGAGATATTAAGGGGTCCTGGCTTGTCCAGGTTTTGATCTGCCAGGCAGTGATGGGTGATTGCTCACTCTCAAATGCTTCCATAACCATGGCTAGATCTGTGGACTGCGCCATTTCCACCCCCATAGTGGGAAAACTGCGCCAATGCTCTACGCCTACTGAGAGCATTGGCGCAGTTTTCTGTGCCTGGCCTGTCGCGGATGGCGTAGTTGTATGCGGACAACGTGAGTGCCAATCTCTGGATGTGGGCCGATGCATTGGTATTTATTCCATTACTCTTGGAGAACAGGGATATAAGTGGCTTATGGTCAGTTTCCAGTTCGAATTTTAGCCCAAACAGGTATTGATGCATTTTCTTTACCCCATAGACACACGCTAATGCTTCTTTCTCAATCATGCTGTAGGCTCTCTCAGCCTTAGACAGACTCCTGGATGCATAAGCAACCAGTTACAGTTTCCCAAAATCATTAGCTTGTTGCAATACACACCCGAGCCATATGACGACGCATCACATGCTCGTACCAAACGCTTACATGGATCATACAACACAAGCAATTTGTTTGAGCATAACAATTTTATCGCTTTTACAAAGGCATTTTCTTGGCTTTTGCCCCAAACCCATTCGTCCCCTTTTCGTAGTAAGACATGCAGTGGTTCAAACAGTGTGCTGAGACCCGGTAAGAAGTTACCAAAGTAGTTCAGGATTCCCAGAAACGACCGCAGCTCCATCACGTTCTGTGGCCTCGGTACATTCTCGATTGTCTCCGTCTTTGCATTGGTGGGTCTGATGCCATTCGCCGCAATCCTCCTTCCCAGGAACTCCACTTCAGGCACCAGGAAAAAACACTTCCAGCGTTTTAACCTGAACCCCACGTGGTTGAGTCAACTAAGAACCTCCTCCAGGTTCTGCAGCTGCTTGACTGTGTTCCGACCTGTGACCAAGATGTCGTCCTGGAAGACCATGGTGTGGGGGACCAACTTCAGTAAGCTTTCCATGTTTCTCTGGAATATCGCCGCCGCCGATCAGATTCCAAATGGGTATCTGTGATAAACAAAAAGACATTTGTGCATGTTGATGCAGGTGAGGGCCTTCGAGGATTCCTCCAGTTCCTGCATCATGTAGGCTGGTCAGATCCAGCTCCGTGAACGTCTTTCCTTCTGCCAGCGTTGCAAAGAGGTTGTCGGCCTTTGGTAGTGGGTATTGGTCCTGCAGGGAGAAACAATTGATAGTTACTTTGTAATTGCCACAGATTCTGATGGTGCCATCTCCTTTGAGGACTGAGACGATAGGACTGGCCCACTCGTTGAACTCGATCGGGGAAATGATGCCCTCTCTTTGCAGCCGGTCTAACTCGATCTCTATCCTTTCTCTCACCATGTACGGCACTGCTCTCGCCTTGTAATGGATAGGTCGCGCCCCCGGAATTAGGTGGATCTGCACTTTTGCTCCTTGGAATTTCCCGATGCCTGGTTCGAACAGCGAAGGAAATTTGTTTAAGACCTGGACAAACGAAGTGTCGTCAGCGGGCGATAGCGCTCGGACGTCCTCCCAGTTCCAGCGTATCTTTCCCAGCCAGCTCCTGCTGAACCATCGCCTGGTACCACCCAGAGTGGTAGCTTGTGCACCGCTCCATCGTAGGAGACCTTTACGGTAGCACTGCCGATTACAGGAAAAAGTTCTTTCGTGTAAGTTATTAGTTTCGTGCAAACTGGAGTTAAGACTGGCCTTGAGGCCTTGTTGCACCACAACCTTTCGAAAGTCTTTTTGCCCATGGTGGACTGGCTCGCGCCCGTGTCCAGCTGCATTGACACCGGAAGTCCATTTAGCTCAACATTCAGCATTATCGGGGGTCAATTAGTGGTGAATGTGTGCACCCCATGTACCTCTGCCTCCTCAATCTGAGGCTCTGGTGCATCGTGATCCTCCGTGGATGTGTCCTCCTCTGCAACATGGTGGTTTGCAGGTTTAACAGACTTTTCAGCTCGCCTGCACATTCGTTGGATGTGTCCCATTGTTCTACAGCCCTTGCAAACATACTCGTTGGATCGGCATAAATGGAAACGTGATTACCCCCGCAGCGCCAACAAGGTGTTAATGGCCTTGCATTCATCACTCTTGATAGTGGACTCTGAGACATCTGCGGATGTGTGGCTGCAGGTATGTGTGATCTGCCCTGTACATTACGATTCAAAAACAACATCACTTTGTTCACAGTACTTGTAGCAGCACTTGTAGAGAGATTTGCTTCATATTGTCACTGGTGGCAATGAACGTCTGGGCTATCACTATGGCCTTACTCAAGGTTGGGGTCTCTGCAGTCAAAAGTTTGCGAAGTATGGTTTCGTGGCTAATGCCAAGTATGAAAGAGTTTCTGAGCATGTGCTCCAAATATCATTCAAATTTGCAATGTCCTGCAAGGCGTCTTAGCTCGGCAACATAACTCGCCACTTCCTGGCCTTCAGACCTTTTGTAGGTGTAGAACCGGTACCTCGCCATCAGAACGCTTTCCTCCGGGTTCAAATGCTCTCGGACCAGTGTGCATAAATTGTCGTACGATTTCTCCGTGGGTGTTGTTGGAGTGAGCAGATTCTTCATGAGGCTATACGTTGGTGCCCCACAGACGGTGAGGAGTATAGCCCTTTGTTTGGCAGTGCTCTCATCCCCATTTAGCTCGTTGGCCACGAAGTATTGGTTGAGTTGCTCCACAAAAGTTTCCCAATCATCTCCCTCCAAGAATTTCTCCAGGATGCCCACTGTTCTCTGCATCTTTGGTTTTGCTATCTGTATCTTGTCACCATTTGTTGTGTATGGAGAAAGAGTCAGACTGAACATTGTGAGCTCAAAGTGTGACCATCGTCTTTTATTGCAGGTCTCCAGAGTGCCTCTCCAACCTGTAAAGCCTCCTTGAATACCTGTGCTCCCAAGGGATTATGGGATCCCTTGGGACTCCAGGGAATAAGCCCTCTGGTGGCTGTACAGAGTAAATACAAATTTACATGTATAACACTAAGGATAAGGGGTAAGCCATTTAGGACCGAGATGAGGAGAAACTTCTTCACTCAGAGAATTGTGAACATGTGGAATTCTCTACCACAGAAAGTTGCTGAGGCCAGTTCGTTAGATATATTCAAAAGGGAATTAGATGTGGCCCTTACAGCTAAAGGGATCAAGGAGTATGGAGAGAAAGCAGGAATGGGGTACTGAAGTTGAATGATCAGCCATAATCATATTGAATGGTGGTGCAGGCTCGAAGTGCTGAATGGCCCACTCTTGCGCCTATTTTCTATGTTTCTATGTTTGTATAACTTTTCTTCAGAACTGGAAACATTTAGAGATATAACAGGTTTTAAGCAAGTGCAGATGTATGGAAAGGAGGAAGGGGAGGAAGGAACAAAAGGGAAGGTCTGTGATAATGTGGAAGACAGGAGCGATATGATAGTACAAAGCAAAAGGAGATGGTAATGGTTCAAGTAAAGAAAGAAAAGATGGGTCTAAAAGAGGTGTAAGAGGTATTTCCAGCACTTTCTCTTTTTATTTCAGATTTCCAGCATTCGCAGTAATTTGCTTTTATATTGTTGTCGAGCGGTGGAGAGGTTTAGGGAGGGAATTCCAGAGCTTAGGGTTTTGGCAGATGAAGGCACAGCCACCAATAGTTGAGCAATTAAAATCAGAGGTGCTCAAGAGGCTAGACATAGAGGAGCGCAGATATCTCGAAGGGTGGTGGGGCTGGAGGAGATTACAGAGATAGGGAGGGGTGAAGCCATGGCGGAATTTGAAAACAAGGATGAGAATTTTAAAATCGAGCACAATATAAGAAGAGAGTCAATAAAGAGTGTTTAATATCTGAGAAGTGGAAGAACCTGATCATTCCAAGCCATGAAAAGTTGCAGCCAATTTTATGGTAAAAAACGTCACCTTTAGCCATAATGTTGTACAGGATGAGATCACAAGGTAACCGGCACAAGGAAAAGAACAGAGTGGTGCAGTGACGCGATCACGGTCATCACGAGGACCAGCATTTGAATCCAATTCAGACTGATGAGATGGAAGCCAGCTTTTTGCTGTTTGTAAGGGATGATTCCAAAATCAGAGGATCAAGATGTTGAATCAGTTTGGGTGGAGATAAGGAATAATAAGGAGAAAAAGTCACTGGTGGGCATAGTCTAAATGCCCCCGAACAGTGGCTACACTGTTGGACGGAGTATAAATCAAGAAATAATGAAGGCTTGTAATAAAGGAACGGCAAAAATCATGGGCGATTTTAAACTTCATATTGATTGGGCCAAGCAAATTGGCCAGGGCAGACTTGAAGAAGAGTTCAGAGAGTGTATCTAGATAGTTTCCTTGAACAGTACGATGCGGAACCAACCAGGGAGCAGGCTATCTTAGATCTGGTACTGTGTAATGAGACAGTATTAATAAATGATCTCGGAGTAAATAATCCTCTAGGAATGAGTGACCATAACTGTAAAGTCCTGACCCTGCAGTACAGACTCACACGAGGCACATACTGAAGTCAAGGTCACTCAGGACCTGCACCTTTATTACACAGCTCTCGAATGCCACACTTGCCTGAGACCTGCCTTTATATACCTGTCTGGGACAGGTATCCAGTGTCTCCTGCAAGTGCACTCCTGGTGGTAAGGTAAGCTTGAGGTTACAGGTCATCTCTAGTAACATTCATGTATAGCATGGTAAGATACAGTTATGTACAGTAGTGTGAGATACATGACATCACCCTCCCCCAAAGCCTTATTGTCTTTATAGGTTCAGTTTATCAGGTGGTCTACGCTCTCGCATGGAGGGTCTTGGTTGTGGTTCAGTTGTTTGCCTTGGTGCCTGTTTTTCTTTTGGTGTGATTGCTGGTATCTCGCCTGGGCTGTCTGTTTTGTTCAGTATGATTGTTGGTGTCTCGCCTGGGCTGTCTGTTGTGATTGCCCTTTCCTCAGGTTGTTCCCTCTGTCTGTCCACCAGGTGTGATGTGAGTTCCACATTGTAGTCTGCCTCTGGTTCAGCAGTGTTGTTGGTAAATCTACTTTTGACTTGGTCTACATGCCTCCGGCAGGTTTGGCCATTGTCCAATTGTACCATCAGTAGCCTGTTTCCTTCCTTGCCTGTTACTGTCCCTGCAAGCCATTTGGGACCCCTGCCATAGTTTAGCACAAACACTTTGTCCCCTATCTCATTCCACCTCCCCCATCAAATTTCGGTCATGGTTCTCGATTAGCTTACAGTGCTTTGCCTCAACGATTTCATGCATGTCTGGGAGGATTAATGAGCACCTTGTCTTTAAGGTCCATTTCATTAATAGTTACACGGGGGTAACTCCAGTCAATGAATGCGGACGAGATCTGTATGCCAGCAGCAGTCGCGACAGGCGGCCCTGCAGCGTGGGACCTTGGATTTTGAGCATGCCTTGTTTAATGATCTGCACTGCTCACTCCGCCTGGCCGTTGGAGGCCGGCATGAATGGTGCCGTCTTAACGTGATTTATGCCGTGGTCACTTATAAAATCTTGGAATTCTGCGCTGGTGAAGCACAGACCATGATCACTGACCAATATGTCAGGAATGCCATGCGTTGCGAACATGGTTCCAAGGCTCTCCACAGTGGTGGAGGTGGTGCTCGAGTTTAAAATGGTGCGTTCGATCCACGTGGAAAATGCATCTACAACTACGAGGAACATTTTGCCCATGAATGGGCCCGCATAGTCTACGTGCACCCGCGACCACGGTTTGGTGGGCCAGGGCGAGGGGCTCTGGGGGGCCTCCCTGGGGGCATTACTGAGTTGGGCACAAATGGTGCACCGTCGGACGTGGGATCTGGCTATGGCCTTCATGAGGACGATCCCCGTGTGCTCGTGGTGGAGCTCCCGGACAAATGCCTCTCTGCCTCGCAGAGACATAACTACTCGGCTGCCCCACTTCAGGCACTCTGCTTGTAGTGACAGCTCATGCATGCGCCTATGGAAAGGTTTGATCTCCTCATGGCAGGTATCGCGAGCCTCTGCCCAGTCACCAGTTAAGACACATCTTTTTACTAGGGATGACGTGGGTTCACTGGTCGTCCAGGCTCTGATTTGGCGAGCGGTCATGGGCGAACCTGTGGACTCAAAGGCATTGATTGCCATGACTACCTCACAGTCCTGTTCGTCAGACCCTTCCGTGATCACCAGGGGTAGTCCGCTAAGCACGACGGCACAGTTGTCTGTGCCTGGTCTGTGCCTTATGGTGCAATTGTAAGACGCCAGCATGAGTGCCCACCGTTGAATGCGCGCCGAGGCGTTGGCATTTATTGTCTTGCTCTCAGATAGTAGGGACATGAGGGGCTTGTGGTCAATTTCTAATGCGAACTTGGCCCCGAAAAGGTATTGGTGCATCTTTTTGACACCGTACACGCACGCGAGCGCCTCCTTCTCCACCATTCCGTACCCGCACTCTGCCCTCGAAAGTGACCTGGAGGCATAAGCTATGGGTTGTAATTTACCCGCACTATTGACATGTTGTAAAACGCACCCACCCCATACGCTGACGCATCACATGTAAGAACTAGCTTTTTACCTGGATCAAAGAAAGCCAAAACACTGTTGGAACACAGAAGGTTGCGTGCCTTATTGAAGGCGCGTTCCTGGGCGTCCCCCCAAAACCAATCGCACCCCTTTCTGAGTAGCACATGGAGAGGCTCCAGCAGCGTGCTTAAGTTCTGCATAAAGTTCCCAAAGTAATTGAGCAGCCCGAGAAAGACGCGCAGTTCTGAGACATTCCGGGGCCTGGGTGCCAGGCGAATTGCTTCTGTTTTGGACTCTGTTGGGCGGATTCCATCAGCGGCAATCCTTCTGCCCAAAAATTCAACCTCAGGTGCGAGAAACAGGCACTTGGATTTCTTAACTCTTAGGCCTACCCGATCCAACCGCTTTAGTACTTCCTCCAAATTGCGGAGATCGGAGTCGGTGTCCCTACCCGTGAGAAGTATGTCGTCTTGAAATACAACCGTCCCCGAGATGGACTTGAGCAAACTCTCCATGTTGCGCTGGAATATAGCAGTTGCCGACCGGATGCCGAATGGGCATCGATTGTACATGAAAAGGCCTTGATGTGTGTTGATGGTGGTGAGTAGCTTGGACTTGTCGGTCAAGTCTTGCGTCATATACGCAGATGTAAGATCTAGTTTTGAGAAAAGTTTTCCTCCAGCCAATGTGGCAAATAAGTCCTCCGCTCTGGGTATTGGTCCTGTAGGGAGACTCTGTTTATGGTAGATTTGTAGTCCCCACAGATTCATATGGATCCATCAGGCTTCATGACTGGGATGATGGGACTTGTCCAGTCGCTAAATTCCACGGGTGAGATCATGCCTTCCCGCAGAAGCCTGTCCAGTTCATGTTCAATCTTTTCCCTCATCACATAGGGCACAGCTCTAGCCTTGTGATGGACCGGTCTAGCATCCTGTGTGATGTAGATTTTGACTTTAGCCCCTTTGAAGGTGCCCACACCTGGCTGAAAGAGATGTTCAAATCGACTTAGAACTGTTGAGCAGGAGGTCCGTTCCTCTGATGACATGGCGTGAACATCATCCCATTTCCAGTTTAGTTTTGCCAGCCAGCTTCTCCCCAGCAGTGCTGGGAGATCTCCGGGGACAATCCACAGGGGAAGCCGGTTCACTGTCCCTTTGTGTGTGACTGAGAGCATGGCGCTGCCGAGGACTGGTACAATTTCTTTGGTATTGGTCCTTAGTTTGGTGTCGACCCTTGTGAGTTTTGGTCTGTCTCTTTTGTGCGGCCACAGCTGTTCAAATTGTTGAGTGCTCATGAGAGATTGACTCGCTCCCGTATCCAGCTCCATGTTGACGGATATCCCGTTGAGTAGGACCCTCATCATTATTGGAGGCATCTTGTTGTAAGAGCAGTGGCCATTGAACATGTTGACCCACTGTACATCGGTGTCCCGGGTACTGTCCGCTTTCCGACCCTTCCGATTCGTATACCAGCCGAGCTGCCGTTTTTCTGCACATGTGGGCCAGATGCCCTGTATAATCGCAGTTTCTGCAAACAGCATGCTGAAATCGACACCCCCTTGATGAGTGCCTTCCCCCACATCTCCAGCACAGACTGCTTCCATTGTTTCCAAAGGTCGAGCTGCATCTGGCTGATCTCTCTTGAGCTTCACTCAGTTTGTAGTTGATTGCTCGCATTGTGGGTTGATGAGGTGTGAACTGCCGTTCATGTGGCCCTTAATGGCTTCTGGTGCCACTGCCTGCTGTTGAGGGCCTGCTCTCCTGCCTTTGTCTGTGTGTGGGGGTAGCAGCTTGTTTCACGCTGTGAACCCCTTGTTCCGATGTTTCGTCAGTTGTCGTACCCGCAGTGTAGATCAACCTCGTCTCTTCTTCTCCTGCCAGGAATGCCTGTGCAACCAGTGCTGCTGCCTCTAGGGTCAGGTTCTTGGTCTCTGTGAGCTTTCGGAATATGCCTGCGTGGCCTATTCCTTCAATAAAAAAGTCTCTCAGTACTTCTCTCCTTAGTTCATCGGAGAACTCACATAAGCTAGCCAACCTCCGAAGTTCCGCCACGAAGTCGGGTATGCTCTGGCCCACACAGCGCCTGTAGTTATAGAACCTGTGTCTGGCCATGTGTAGGCTGCTCGCTGGCTTCAGGTGGTCTCTTACCAGTGTGCTCAACTCTTCAAATGACTTGCTTGCCGGTTTCTCGGGTGCCAGCAGGTCCTTCATTAAGGCGTATGTTTTCGAGCCACAGCTGGTCAAGAGCTGGGCTCTTCTCTTGTCTGCGTTATCGTCGCCTAACCAGTCTTTGGTTACAAAGCTTTGCTGGAGCCTTTCTATAAAGTCCTCCCAATTATCTCCAGCATTGTATTTTTCATCTGAGCCGTTGGTCGTCATTCTGTGGATTCTGTAATCCCGTAACTCGTCGCCACTGTAACGTCCTGTCCTTGCAGTACAGATTCACACGAGGCACATACTGAAGTCAAGATCACTCAGGACCTGCACCTTTATTACACAGCTCTCGAATGCCACACTTGTCTGAGACCTGTCCTTATAGACTTGTCTGGGACAGGTATCCAGTGTCTCCTGCAAGTGCACCCCTGGTGGTAAGGTAAGCTTGTGGTTACAGGTCATCTCTAGTTACATTCATGTATAGCATGGTAAGATACAGTTATGTACAGTAGTGTGAGGTACATGACAATAACATGGTTACATTTCAAATTCAGTTGGAGCATGAGAAAGTTGGTTCTCCAACCAGTATCCTAAGCTTAAATAAAGGAAACTACAAAGGTATGAGGGCAGAGTTGGCTGAAGTGGACTGGGAAAATAGATTAAAATGTAGGATGGTTGATGAGCAGTGGCAGACATTTAAGAGAAATTTCATAACGGGCAACAAAAATATATCCCAATGCGAAGGAAAGACTGTAACATAACCATCCGTGGCTAACTAAGGAAATATGGGATGGTATCAAATTGAAAACAAGGGCAAACAATGTGGCCAAGACTAGTGGGAGGCCACGGGTTTGGGAAACTTTTAAAAGCCAGCAAAGAACGACTATAAAAATGATAAAGAGAGGGAAGATAGATTATGAAAGTAAACTAGCACGAAATATAAAAACAGATAGTAAGAGTTTCTACAGGTACGTAAAAAGGAAAAGAGTGGCTGAAGTAAAATGTTGGTCTGCTGGAGGATTAGACTGGGGAATTCATAATGGAGAACAGGGACAATGAACACATATTTTGTATCGGTCTTCATGGTAGAAGGCACTAAAAACATCCCAATAGTGGATAATCAAGGGGCTATAGAGAGGGAGGAATTAAATACAATCACTATCACTAATGAAGTAGTACTCGGTAAAATAATGGAACTAAAGGTGGGCAAGTCTGGACTTGATGGCTTACATCCTAGGGTCTTAAAAGAGGTGGCTGTAGAGATAGTGGATGCATTGATTGTAATCTACCAGCTGGATTCTGGAGCGGTCCCAGCGGATTGGAAAACCACAAATGTAACGCCTCTATTTAAAAAAGGAGGCAGACAAAAAGCAGGAAACTATAGACCAGTTAACCGAACATCTGTCGTTGGAAAAATGCTGGAGTGCATTATTAAGGAATCAGTAGCAGGACATTTGGAAAAGCATATTCAATCAAGCAGAAAAAACATGGTCTTATGAAGGGGAAATCATGTTTGACAAATTTGCTGGAGTTCTTTGAGGATGTAACAAGCAGGGTGGATAAGGGGGAACCAGTGGATGTGGTGTACTTGGATTTCCAGAAGGCATTCGATAAGGTGCCACATAAAAGGTTACTGCACAAGATAAAAGTTCACAGAGTTGGGGGTAATATATTAGCATGCATAGAGGATTGGCTAACTAACAGACAACAGAGAGTCGGGATAAATGGATCATTTTCTGGTTGGCAAACAGTAACTAATGGGGTGCTGCAGGGATCGTTGCTGGGGCCTCAACTATTTACAATCTATATCAATAACTTGAACAAAAGCAAAATACTATGGATGCTGCGGATGAAGGGACCGAGTGTAATGTAGCCAAGTTTGCTGATGATACAAAGATGGGTGGGAAAGCAAATTGTGAGGAGGACACAAAAAAATCTGTCAAGGGATATAGTCGAAATGAGTGGGCAAAAATATGGCAGATGGAATATAATGTGGGAAAATGTGAGGTTATCCACTTTGGCAGAAAAAATAGAAAAGCAAATTACAATTTAAATGGAAAAAAATTGCAAAGTGTTGCAGTAGAGGGGTACCTGGGGTCCTTGTGCATGAAACACAAAAAGTTAGTATGCAGGTACAGCAAGTAATCAGGAAGGCAAATGGAATGTTGGCCTTTATTGCAAGCGGGATACAGTATAAAAGCAGAGAAGTCCTGCTACAACTGTACAGGATATTGATAAGGCCACACCTAGAGTATTGCATGCAGTTTTGGTCTCCGTATTTAAGGAAGGATATATTTGCATTGGAGGCTGTTCAGAGAAGGTTCACTAGGGTGATTTCGGAGATGAGGGGGTTGATAGGTTGGGCCTATACACATTGGGGTTCAGAAGAATGAGAGGTGATCTTATTGAAACATATAAGATAATGAGGGGGCTCGACAAGGTGGATTCAGAGAGGATATTTCCACTTATAGGGGAAACTAAAACTAGGAGACATAGTCTCAGAATAAGGGGTCGCCCATTTAAAACTGAGATAAGGAGGAATTTCTTCTCTCAGAAGGTTGTAAATCTATGGAATTCTCTGTCCCGGAGAGCTGTAGAGGCTTGGTCATTGAATACATTGAAGACGGAGGTGGACAGATTTTTGATCGATAAGAGAGTAAAGGGTTATGGGGCGAGGGCAGGAAAGTGGAGCTGAGTTCATGATCAGATCAGCCATGATTTTATTGAATGGCAGAGCAGGCTCAATGGGCCAAATGATCTACTCCTGGTCCTATTTCTTATGCTCTTATGTTCTAATCCCACGTTTCTCGTAGGGAGCTGTCTTCTCGAGATCAGAAAATTGGGCAATAGTGCTGTATCCTTTTCTCTGAACCACTCTTCCTGGGAGCACGGAATCATGGAATCACTTCTTAAAAGTCTTAGGGGCCGAAATTGCCACGCTGGGTTTGGAGCGCATAATTTGAATTAAGTGAAAAGTTAGCACCGGCCGAGATGGGCACGAGGAAGTTTTAAAATTCGGCACTTTGTTTCGCAAGTCTGAGAGAAGTGTTGTTGGAGCGCAAAATGGACCCCACTGGAGGGCGCTGCAGGGGCAGTGGTGGAAATGTGTAGTCAATTTCATGTGAGTTTCATTCACTCACAACAAGTCACCTGGTCATTGGGCTTCTTTCTGCTAATTCTCGTCTTCTTCACAGTTGAGAAGCTGCTTTTTGAGGGCCATCATGGCAGCTGGGAGAGGCAGTACAAGGGCGATGCGGGGTTCTCAGATGCCAAGTCGGAGACAGTGGTGGGGGCAGTGGAGGACAGGTGGTGCATCCTTTTCTCTCCAGCTGGGAGGTCCACTCACAGATTCTCAGACCTCAGTGCACACTCACTCAGTGTCGCAAGAAGTTCTGCAACCTCACTCATCTGGTCAAAGTGAGTACATGCTCCCCCAACCCGTACCTATGTACCTGTGAGCCTCTGTCTATTTCCATAACTCTTACAAGGCAGCCACTGTGCAGACACAGTAAACCAGCATTTAACTCAGGATGTGTGCCTACTCAGTTAATGCATCATTTGATGCTTTGCTTAGAATCACTGCTGCTTAAGCTGCCCAGGCATTTCTTCCACATACATAACTGCAGTTACTCACTAAGCTTCCTTTCTTTTGCAGGCCAAGATGGCACATAACAGGCTGCAGCAGCATCAAACAGGAGGAGGGGAGCCTGAACTGCGCCAGCTCACAGACCTGGAGGAGCGAGTACTTTGCCTTACTGGCCCACAGGTGGCCATCCCTGTGACAGTGGGGACCGTCGAGCCCGAACATTGTTAAGTGAAACCCTTTCATTTTAAGCAGAAGGCCTTATCATTCAGGCGCTCCACATTCTGACCACCTTTCTTCTTGCATGCCTGCCCCCCTTCCCTCACCTTAACGCCACTCTTATGCTATTTGTGCTTTCAGACAATGCCTGAGCCCCCGCAATCCAATCTGCAGGGAGAAGAAATGGTGGAGGGGGAGGAGGAGGAGGAAGAGGACACTGAGTCACTGCTTCTCACACTCGCACGCACGAACTCAGATATTGAGAGTATGCAGTCATTGCAGTTGAGCTTAGGAGAGAGGTCTGCACTGGGTGATGCACTGGGGCCTAGCGGGCTGCAGCAGGGTCAAGAAGTAAGACAAGCCCGAGAGCCAGTTCCCCGGAGCAGGAGTTCTGCTCCACAGGACTCAGATGAGGACCTCATTAGTGAGGCGTTTGAAAAAGGGCAGTGGCCTTGCACTCCGGCAGGATAGGGGCAGTGGCAAATGTGCTCGGGAGCCTGTAACAAGTGGTAAGTAGCATGGAGGAGTCTGCCTCCTGCATTGTAGACAGCTCTGTGCACACCATAGAGCCCATCATTGCCAGTGTGAAGGCAATGGTGGACTCCCAGACGGACATTGCGGATCCAGACCTCATGAGGTGTCTCATGGGTGATGTGGCAGTGACTATTGGGGCACAGGCGGAAGCAACGCAACATCTTGGTGCTGCAATAGTCAATGGTTGCTTGCATGGATGCTCAGACTGATCTCATGCAGTCTCAGCATGATGCCACGCAACATCTTGGTGATGTCATGCGGTCTCAGCGAGGGACTGCTATCATCACCGCTGTGTCCATCACAGTTCACTGGGGATCACACAGTGCCGCAGCAGCCCAGCAATCTGTGCTCTATCACATTGGTGCGGTGGCTGAGGTGCTGCCCCAGGGGAGTGGCACTGGGTCAGTGGAGCAGGAACCTGCTGTTCTCCGTCAGGACAACAGCATTTCTGATCCCACCACTGCTACTCTGCCATTGCAATTATCCACGGCTGTCACTCAGCCAGTCCAGACTGCCGCAGCCCAGCCTGAGGTACTTCAGTCTGCAACCCGGCCTTCCAGGCCCAGAGCTGGTCGAGGGCATCCTAGAAGACCATCTGTAGTCTCTGGCTTGGAAACACAGCAGCCTTCCACCAGCCATGCTGCAGCCACAGGAGAGACACTGCGGCTTAGTAGTAGAGTAGGTTTACATAAAAGGGGATGTAAGGAGATGCACAAGAGTGAATGATATATGTTATGTTGATGTTACACTTGTTACACATAAATGTTGATACTCATCTTTACTGTTTGGTCTTGTACCACATTTCAGTGTTGGGCATGTGGTATGGAAGGAAGGGCCCATTGATGTGTTTACAGGGAGGTACAAAGGAAGTGGTGAGTTGCGAGGGCCCTATTGGAACCGAGATCTTATGAGATGGTGTCAGACCTCCCTTGCAGTCTCGGGACAGTGTTGGCGCGTCCTGCCTGCTGGCTGTGCCTCCTCCTCCTGCTCCTCCTCATCCCGAGGTGCAACGGCTATGTCTTCGGGCAACGGCAGTGCCCTCATGATTACCAGGTTGTGAAGCATGCAGCAAACGATGATGAAGAGGGACACCTGGTCAGGTGAATACTGCAGGACTCCGCCTGAGTGGTCAAGGCAACAGAACCATTGCTTCAGCACTCCGATGGTCTGCTCAATGGTGCTCCTAGTGGCTGCATGACTGTCATTGTTAGAGTGCTGGGCAGGAGTGGTGGGATTGCAGAGGGGAGTCATGCGCCAGGTGCACAGCGGGTAGCCTTTGTCTTCAAGGAATCAGCCAGGAGCTGCATTGTGTGGCTGGAACAGTGCTGGCATACAGGTCTGACGCAGGATGAAGGCATTGTGGCTGCTGCCTGGATAGTGGGCATGAATAACCAGTATTGTGCATCTATGGTTGCACACCAACTGGACATTGAGTGAGTGGTGTCCTTTTCGGTTTTGAAAGATCTCAGGATTGTGGTGTGGAGCCTTCAAGGCAAAGTGTGTGCAGTCTATGGCACCCTGCACCATGGGGAAGCGTGTCACTGTGACAAAGCCAGTTGACTGCTCCAGCTGCTTCTGTCTCATCGGAAATGAGATGTATTCCATCCTCCTCCTGTACAGAGCGTCTGTGATGTCACGCATGGAGTAATGGATGGAAAAGTGGGAGATGTTCGAGATGTCTGCTGTGGCTCCCTGAAACAATCCATTTGCATAGAAATTGAGGGCGATGGTGACCTTCACTGCCACTGAGAGAGCCGTCCTCAGCCTTGTTTGAGGCTCAAGGTTTGGCTGCAGTAGATGGCACAGCTCCGTCACCATGTCTTTTGTAAAGTGCAGCCTTCACACACACTGCTCCTGAGAGAAGTGCACGTAGGAAAACTGTTGGCGAAACACCCTGGGTGCGTACATCTGTGTAAGTGTCTGCCTCTGCCCACATCTTCATGGACCTCTTCATCCTGCTGCTGCTGTGCCTCTGCCTGCTGCTCTTGCTCCCTTTGCCTCTCGCTGCTCCTTTCCATCAGCCTCTCCCTGTCCCTCTTCCTCTCCCTGTTCATCTCCCTGATCCTCGGAGAATGGGCCTCTCCCAGTGCAGGTCCCTCTCCCAGTGGGAGCCCTTTTGTTTTCTCTCTCCCAATGCCTCTGCCTGGCTAAATGACGGCATCGTTATCTTCTGCGAAACGTCCTCCAATGGTAAAGTTGGAGGAGGTGGTCCACTGCCAACACTGAGCCCATGATTGGAAAAGAATGTTGTTCTCTCCAAATGGAGCTGACGAAAGCAGGGAGACCGATGGAAGGCAAAGGAAACTGCGGGCCAGCAATCAATGATGGTGGTGGCAGAACCAAAAAACAAAATAGCTGCAACCTGGGGGAGAATTTGGCTGATCAAAAAGTATTTCGAACAGCGTGCCTATCACTAGGTAAAAGAGTGCGGGGTGATTTAATCTTCCGGGCGGGCATGAGGCGAAGCGCACAGTGATTACCTCATCATCGTTGTGCGCAGAGGAGCGTCGCAAGGGACGCCGGAGCGGGGCGCAAAGCCGTAGCACCATCGGCGAAGAGGTGCACAATTCTGCACGAGTTGATGTGACCACCGCGCCAGCATGATAACTCATTACCGCTCCGTTTGTGCCAGGCATAGGCGTTAACTGGCCCTGCGCAAAGGGGCAATTTCGACCCCTTAATCTAATTGAGTTCCTACAATCCTGGATTCTATAGTGCAAAATTACCTTTGATTCAGCACTAATTATTATTACATTGTCAGTCTTACTTAGCTATCCCACAAGTATAGTTGGTTTAGGATGTTGGTGTAACTATCAGCTTGGTTTAGTGTGTTAGAAATTTATGGGTTCAGCTCCCATTCTGACCAAAGCTGACACTTCAGAGCAGTACTGAGGGAATGCTGATCTGTTAGAGGTGTTGCCCTTGTCCTTATAGGTAGTAGAGGGGTTTGGGAGTTACTGAAGTGCATCTTGTAGATGCTACACATTGCAGCCACGGTACACCTGTAATGGAGGGAGTGAATGTTTAAGATGGTGGATGGGGTGCCAGTCAAGCTGGCTGCTTTGTCCTGGATGGTGTCGGGCTTCTTGAGTGTTGTTGGAGCTGCACTCATCCAAGCAAGTGGAGAGTATTCCAGCACACTCCTGACTTGTGCCTAGTAGATATTTTAAATGAAATTCAGGGAACTAAGTGGGACTATAGGTCAGTACACTGCCCTTTTGCTTCTGTGTCCCAAGTTTGAATCCAGTTCAGACCGATGGGGTGAAGGTTTCCTCTCTCATCCAGGGAAGGATCACTATGTAACATGAGGTTGGACATGGGTGTGGGCCAAGGTACAAGGCCACAGCACAAAATTGCCTATAAATTGGCATAACATTGGTAATCTGAGAAAGGCCTTAAAAATTGCACTTGTCATCAGCTTCCTTTGTACCTTATGGCTAAAGGGATCAAGGGGTATGAAGAGAAAGCAGGAAAGGGATACTGAGGTGAAACAGAGAAACATAGAAAATAGGTGCAGGAGTAGGCCATTCGGCCCTTTGAGCCTGCACCACCATTCAATAAGATCATGGCTGATCATTCCTCAGTACACCTTTCCTGCTTTCTCTCCATACCCCTTGATCTCTTTAGCCGTAAGGGCCATATCTAACTCCCTCTTCAATATATCCAATAAACTGGTATCAACAACTCTCTGCGGCAGGGAATTCCACAGGTTAATAACTCTCTGAGTGAAGAAGTTTCTCCTCATCTCAGTCCTAAATGGCCGACCCCTTATCCGAATACTGTGTCCCCTGTTTCTGGACTTCCCCAACATTGGGAACATTCTACCCGCATCTAACCTGTCCCGTCCCTCAGAATCTTATATGTTTCTATGAGATCCCCTCTCATTCTTCTAAACTCCAACGTATAGAGGCCCAGTTGATCCGGTCTCTCCTCATATGTCAGTCCAGCCATCCCGGGAATCAGTCTGATGAACCTTCGCTGCACTCCCTCAATAGCAAGAATGTCATTCCTCAGATTAGGAGACCAAAACTGAACACAATATTCAAGGTGAGGTCGCACCAAGGCCCTGTACAACTGCAGTAAGACCTCCCTGCTCCTATATTCAAATCCCCTAGCTATGAAGGCCAACATACCATTTGCTTTCTTCACCGCCTGCTGTACCTGCATGCCAACTTTCAATGACTGATGAACCATGACACCCAGGTCTCATTGCACCTCCCCTTTTCCTAATCTGCCGCCTTTCAGATAATATTCTGTCTTTGAATTTTTGCCCCCAAAGTGGATAACCTCTCATTTATCCACATTATGCTGCATCTGCCATGCATTTGCCCACTCACCTAACCTGTCCAAGTCACCCTGCAGCCTCTTAGCGTCCCCTTCACAGCTCACACCACCACCCAGTTTAGTGTCATCTGCAAACTTGGAGATATCACACTCAATTCCTTCATCTAAATCATTGATGTATATTATAAAGAGTGGGGTCCATGTACTGAGCCCTGCGGCACTCCACAAGTCACTGCCTGCCATTCTGAAAAGGACTCGTTTATTCCGACTCGCTGCTTCCTGTCTGCCAACCAGTTCTCTATCTACTTCAGTATGTTACCCCAATACCATGTGCTTTGATTTTGCACACCAATCTCTTGTGTGGGACCTTGTCAAAAGCCTTTTGAAAGTCCAAATACACTACATCCACTGGTTCTCCCTTGTCCACTCTATTAGTTACATCCTCAAAAAATTTCAGAAGATTTGTCAAGCATGATTTCCCCTTCATAAATCCATACTGACTTGGATCGATCCCGTCACTGCTTTCCAAATGCGCTGCTATTTCATCCTTAATAATTGTTTCCAACATTTTCCCCACTACTGATGTCAGGCCAACCATTCTATAATTACCCGCTTTCTCTCTCCCTCCTTTTTTAAAAAGTGGTGTTACATTAACTACCCTCCAGTCCATAGGAATTGATCCAGAGTTGATAGACTGTTGGAAAATGATCACCAAATGCATCCACTATTTCTCGGGCCACTTCCTTAAATACTCTGGGATGCAGACTATCAGGCCCCGGGGATTTATCGGCCTTCAATCCCATCAATTTCCCAAACACAATTTCCCACCTAATAAGGACATCCTTCAGTTCCTCCTTTTCACGAGACCCTCAGTCCCCTAGTACTTCCGGAAGGTTATTTGTGTCTTCCTTCATGAAGACAGAACAAAAATATTTGTTCAATTGGTCTGCCATTTCTTTATTCCCCATTATAAATTCACCTGAATCCGACTGCAAGGGACCTACGTTTGTCTTCACTAATCTTTTTCTCTTCACATATCTATAGAAGCTTTTGCAGTCAGGTTTTATGTTTCCGGCAAGCTTCTTCTCGTACTCTATTTTTCCCCACCTAATTAAACCCTTTGTCCTCCTCTGCTGAATTCTAAATTTCTCCCAGTCCTCAGGTTTGCTGCTTTTTCTGGCCAATTTATATGCCTCTTCCTTGGATTTCCTTAATTTCCCTTCTTGAGCCACCTTCCCCGTTTTATTTTTACTCCAGACAGGAATGTATAATTGCTGAAGTTCATCCATGTGATCTTTAAATGTTTGCCAATGCCTAGCCACCATCAACTCTTTAAGTATCATTTGCCGGTCTATTCTAGCCAAATCACGCCTCAAATCATCGACGTTACCGTTCCTTAAGTTCAGGATCTTAGTTTCTGAATTAACTGCTTCACTCTCCATCTTAATAAAGAATTCTACCATGTTATGGTCACTCTTCCCCAAGGGGCCTCGCACAACAGAATTGCTAATTAGTCCTTTCTCATTACACATCACCCAGTCTAGGATGGTCAGCTCTCTAGTTGGTTCCTCGACATATTGATCTAGAAAACCATCCCCAATACACTCCAGGAAATCCTCCTCCACCGCATTGCTATCAGTTTGGTTAGCCCAATCAATATGTAGATTAAAGTCACCCATGATAACTGCTGTACCTTTATTGCATGCATCCCTAATTTCTTGTTTGATGCTGTCCCCAAACTCACTACTACTGTTTGATGGTCTGTACACAACTCCCACTAGCGTTTTCTGCCTTTGGCATTCCGTAGCTCCACCCATACCAATTGCACATCATCCAAGCTAATGTCCTTTCTTAATATTCCATTAATTTCCTCTTTAACCAGCAATGCCACCCCGCCTCCTTTTCCTTTCTGTCTATCCTTCCTAAATGTTGAATACCCTGGACGTTGAGTTCCCAGCCTTGGTCACCCTGGAGCCATGTCTCCGTGATGCCAATCACATCATACCTGTTAACTGCTATTTGCGCAGTTAATTCATCCACCTTATTATTCTGAATACTCCTCGCATTGAGGCACAGAGCCCTCAGGCTTGTCTTTCTAACACACTTTGCCCCCTTAGAATTTTGCTGTAATGTGGCCCTTTTTGCTTTTTGCCTTAGGTTTCTGTGCCCTCCACTTTTACTTTTCTTCTTTCTATCTTTTGCTTCTGCCCCCATTCTACTTCCCTCTGATTCCCTGCATAGGTTCCCCTGCCATATTCGTTTAACTCCTCCCCAACAGCACTGGTCCTACCCAGGTGCAGACCGTCCAGTTTGTACTGGTCCCACCTCCCCCAGAACTGGTTCCATTGTCCCAGGAATTTGAATCCCTCCCTTCTGCATCACTCCTCAAGACACGTATTCATCTGAGCTATCCTGCGATTCTTACTCTGACTAGCATGTGGCACTGGTAGCAATCCTGAGATTACTACTTTTGAGGTCCTACTTTGTAATTTAGCTCCTATCTCCCTAAATTCACCTTGTAGGACCTCATCCCATTTTTTTACCTATATCGTTGGTACCTATATGCACCATGACAACTGGCTGTTCACCCTCCCTTTTCAGAATGCCCTGCAACCGCTCCAAGACATCCTTGACCCTTGCACCAGGGAGGCAACATACCATCCTGGAGTCTCGGTTGCGGCCGCAGAAACGTATATCTATTCCCCTTAAAATTGAATCCTCTATCACTATAGCTCACCCACTCTTTTTCTTACCCTCCTGTGCAGCAGAGCCACCCACGGTGCCATGAACTTGGCTGCTGTTGCTCCTTCCCTGATGTGTCATCCCCCCCAACAGTACCCAAAGCAGTGTATCTGTTTTGTTGGGGGATGACCGCAGGGGACCCCTGCACTACCTTCCTTGCACTGCTCTTCCTGTTGGTCACCCATTCCCTATCTGGCTGTGTACCCTTTACCTGCGGTAAGATCAACTCACTAAATGTGCTATTCACGTAATTCTCAGCATTCTCAGCTCCAGTGCCACAATACGGTCTGTCAGGAGCTGCAGGTGGATGCACTTCCCGCACACATAGTGGTCAGGGACACCAGAAGCATCCCTGATTTCCCACATAGCACACGTGTCTAAGCTCTCCTGTCATGACTTAATCCTTAGATAAACTTAATTTGGCAACAACAATGCAAAATGGTAATTACTGATAAAGAAAAGAAAAAGAAAAACTACTTACCAATCTCCAGCCAATCACTTACCCCCTTGGCTGTGACGTTACCTTTCAATTTCTTTCTACTTCGTTTTTTGCCTTCTCACCCTGCTGCACCTGCACCAGCTGTGCCTTTTATAGGTGAATGATCAGCCATGATCTTATTGATTTGTGGTGCAAGCTCGAAGGGCCGAATGGCCTACTCCTGCACCTATTTTCTATGTTTCTATGTTGAAGAAAAGTTAATATTTTGGGGAAAAAAATGACGTTGATCATTTTTCTTTGGGTAGTTGAAGAGATTTTTTCTGCAAATGTTATAATATAGCTTAGCACTTAAATATTTAAAATAAATATATTTCTGTGGTATGTTTTTGATGTGCAGTAGAGGATGCTCTTCTCAACTTGGGTCTAAAGCACACCATTTTACCCTTGTTGTGAACAAAAAAGGACAGTTTTGCTCTGAACCTAACAGCAATAAATGACCTGGAACTTTCATGGTGACACTGATAAAATGGAAGAATGATCCTATTTAGTTGAGAGATGTGAGCCTTGGCACAGTAGTAGCATAGGCAACTCTCGATTATCCATACACAGATCCAATGGGAAACCATTGTAATGGGATTTAAAATTCTGTTGCTAACAAGTGAAAAGACAGCTCCAAATAATTTGGAAAAATTGCCTTCCAAACACAGTTCTCATTTGTATTTGCTCATTCTCTCTCTCTCTCACACTCTCTCACTGTCACCATAAAAATCACCCTCCTCTGCCCTTGCTTTGCTGGTGTGTGTGTGTGTGTGTGCGCTGTTGCAGCCGCGGTCTCTCAAGGCCGCTGCTGACTTTTGGAACGGGGGCAGTGCCGGCACCGGGTTCCAGGCACAGAACCTGTACATGCATGCTGGTAATGTCCATCTTTTGTTACTGTTTGTATTAATTCATTAAAGTTTTAACTTATAAATCTAAACTCGCCCTAACGATTGTATTTATTCATTAAAGTTTCAACTTTAAAATGTAGACTCACCCTAACGGAAAAATCGTTTACCCGGAATAGCCCAATCCCCGAGGGACCTGGATAATCGAGAGTTGCCTGTACTCCATTATTCGAGACAGGAGGGAATGGTTTCAAATCCCACTCCATACATGTGGATGCATAATCTAGGCGGACACTTAAGGACAGTGCTGAGGGGTGCTGCAATGTGGGAAGTGCCATCTATTGGACAAGACATTAAACTGAGGCCCCATTTGCACTCTCAAGTGAATGTAAAAGATTCAATGGTACTATTCAAAGAGGAGTAGGGGAATGGTCTTGGTATCCTGGTCAAGACCACTGGAAAACATAGAAAATAAGTGCAGTAGTGGGCCATTTGGCCCTTCGAGCCTGCATTGCCATTCAATATGATCATGGCTCAGAGAGCTGTGAGCATGTGGAATTCTCTACCACAGAAGTTGTTGAGGCCAGTTCGTTAGATATATTCAAAAGGGAGTTAGATGTGGCCCTTATGGCCCTTGTGGCTCTGAGGTCTGGGAGAAATTTAGAAATGTAGAGGTAAGTAGGTACACTTACATGAACTTACCACTAACTAACTGTAAGATGTGCAACTAAATGTTAGTTAAAGTTATTCAATTTTACCACTTCAATATGTGACTTCAACACTTCAATTATATATATATAATTGAAGTGTTGAAGTATATTATATATATTTTATATTATATATATTTTATATATATTATATATATATATATTTTATATATTATATATATATATATAAAAACACAAAACAACATTCTTCTGAAGCTGATTTCTTTAATCTTGTCAATTTATCAAAAGTGTAAAGGTGCTTCAATTGGAACAAAAACAACCATAGAACGGCTATGACAGCAAATTCGATGAAGCTGTAAACATGCTGATGAACTGAAAAGAACATCAGAAATGTAAACCGAATACAATAGAGATGATTCTGCAATCCAGTGCTGTCAGCAATGCTCACAGGAAGTGCTTCTTGGAAAACACAAGCTAGTGTATCTTGCAAAGTGCCAGATTGTGGAATCATCACTAATAAACACATAAATACATCACACAATTTAGATAATGTAAATAAAAGCATTGTATTTAACTTGAACTGTGAATTCCAAGCTAGAAGACATGTACAAAATGATTAACCCCTTTTATTAGATATTTTCCCCACAGAGTAATAGATATGTGGAACAGTAACCAATGACAGCAACTGCCCTCTGTTGCTAGCACCACCTTCTGTGATCCCAACTTCATGGCCAGTCTCTTGTATAGTGCTCGGCAGCCACAGGTGCCCTCTGTGCTACCCTCACTGATACTGACCATTCTTTGTGTTCTCTACACAAATCCTCTGTACTCTAGCTACCATATTGACAATTCCTAGGCTTCAACTCTTCCGAGTGTGCCCAGACCCCAGTCCCTCATGCAAGGACAGGTCAAAGGATTGGTAATTACCTCACAGCTGTCCTCCCCTCCCCACCCACTGGCTCCACCACTGCTCTCATGCTCTCTGATCACAGCTGCTTCCAGTTATCTTAATCCAGACCCACTGTGCTCCCAAACCTCAGCCACCCCTATTTCTTCCAGAGTAGAGTTTCTCTGGTTCCCCAGATTTCATCCCTTGCAGTGTGGCCAGAGTCTAGTGATAGAATCATAGAATGGTTATTGCATGGAAGAAGGCCATTTGGCCCGTCGAGCCCTGCCGGCTCTCTGTAAGAGCACCTCAGCTAGTCCTACTCCCCCACCCTTTCCCCGTAGCCCTGCAATTTTTTTCCTTCAGGTACTTATCCAACTCCCTTTCGAAGGCAGTGATTGAGTCTGCCTCCACAACCCTTTCGGGCAGTGCATTCCAGATCATAACCACTTACTGCATAAAAAAGTTTTTTCTTATGTTGCCTTGGGTTCTTTTGTCAATCACCTTAAATCTGTGTCCTCTGGTTCTTGACCCTTCTGCCAATGGGAACAATGTCTTTCTATCTACTCTATCCAGACCCCTTATGATCTTGAACACCTAATTAAATCTCCTCTCAATCTTCTCTGCTCTAAGGAGAACAACCCCAGCTTCTCCAGTCTATCTGAGTAGCCCCAGATCTCAACAAGTGATCTCAGGCCCATTTCAGAGATTTACAGGAGAGAGGAGACAGAAGGAAGGAGACACTTTCAGTGAGAGAAAAAGAGCATGAGTCAGGGACAAAGAGAGATACAGACATAACTGTGTGAAAGCCATATAGAGAGTGAAAAAAAATAGAAAACAAACAGAAAAACAGCAATTCACAGAAAAAATTAAAAAGTAGGAAGATTTTCTTTTAATGTAGGGGTAATGCTACAAGTGATGAACTGATATCTGATTAAGAATGGAATTGTAGATTGTAAGGACAGAAATAAAAAATCAGAATCTTCACAGAATACAATGGGGTTGATTTTAACCCTGAGTGGACATCAGGAAGGCAGCTGGTGGTGTGATCAAGCCACCCACATGACTTCTCAGCATGAGGCCTGAGTCGTTTTGAGAGCTTGGCCCCATTTATGATTGATCCGTAAACTGAACCAGTGATCCCGGGCAGCTTGGTGATAGGGCTGGTTGGGAAATCCAGCGGTTTTTCAAGGGTTCCCATTTGCAAGGGATAGGGGAAATGGCATGTGTTAGTCAGTGGCTCAATTAGTAACACCCTCACCTTTGTGTCAGAAGGTTGTGGGTTCAAGTCTCACTCCAGGATTTGAACACAAAAAACTAGACTGACACTTTAGTGCAGTACTGAGGTCAGAGCTTCCATCATTTGGATGAGATGTTATTTGTCTGCCCGCGCAGGTGAACGTAACATAACACATGGCACTATTTCTAAGAAGAGCAGGGGAATTATCCCCGGTGTCCTGGCCAATATTTATTCCTCAACCAACATCACTAAAGCAGATTATCAGGTCATTACCTCATTGCCGTATGTGGGAGTTTGATGGGTGCAAATTGGCGGTTACATTTCCTACATGACAACAGTGACTACACTTCAAAAAGTACTTCATTGGCTGTAAAGCGCTTTGGGGTGTCTGGTGGTTGTGAAAGGTGCTATATAAATGGAAGTCTTTCTTTTTTTCTTTGCAGCACTCACTAAGAGGGGTTCAGACTGGCTGGCAGCAGGTGTCATGATTTGTGTGGGGGCTGGAGGAGATACCTGGATTTGGAGGGGTTTGAAGCAGTCCCTTTGAGGAAGATTAAGCTGTTCAACACCTGATACCAATACATGCACCATGAGTGGCACATGCTCCGCCTATTTTTACCGTAAAATTGTGTTGGGGTCCTATGTACATCATAAAATCCCGATTTGCATATTAGAATTCGGTGGGTACCAGGAAAATGGTGGCAGGTGGGAAGTAAAAACAGGGCGGGAAGTGTATGGCCATGATTTTTGATGCGCTGCAATCCCAATCCCATTGGATGGACGGAGTTCAAATTGTCCTAATGGTTTATTTCTTGCTGAATGCACCATTTGTGGAAAGCAACTGATTAATGAGTTGAATAATATTGGCAGTTCGATTGGATTAACATTTGGAGTCTCAGTTGTTGGCCTTTAGGTTTTGGAGAGAAATTTCATTGAGCTTCATCTTCTTGAAACTTTTTCTTGTAACTGACGGCCTTGCTTAGGAATAGGATGAGTGGTTTGAGTAGAGTATGTGATAAGGTATGTGGGTGATCTCTTGAGGAAATAAGCTCGATGGTATGTTTTCCTGTCTTAGTTTCTTAACAGTGGCCCATTAAGTGAACAGGTTAGAAAGAAAGAAATGAAGGAAACATACTAAAATCTTAAACAGAATTATCAGGACATGGAGGCAGTAAATAAAACAAACCAGAAGAAGGGAACCAAAAATCCAACACATACAACCAGAAATCAAAGACAAAGGTTAAGAAGCCAGCCCCAGGCCCTAAAGGAAACATGAGCTTTTATAGGAGAGTGCCTGAGAATGAGCCAAGACCAAAGAGAATGTTTGTGATTAGGGAAATAAAACAGAAAACAGGGAGCTAATAAATAACTTTAATGTTGTAACCAGGAACGTTGTTGCATGAGTAAAACTTCTAAATGGAAGATAAGAGAGAGTAAGGAAAAAGAAAGCAATAGTTAGTCTTTACTTAGATTAAAAAGGTGGTTATTTAATTTTTTTCATGAATAAATGATAACCTTTAATTAAGTAAAGATTGATCAAATTCTTTATAACTGAAGGTTTCGCTCAATATTTGACCACAGTACTTGCTGCTGTGTCGAAGGATTTTGCTTCTATGTATATTGCACAGTTTATGTGCTTTGAGAACAGTCAATACAGTTTTTTAATTTGTATCTGTACTTAAAGATTTGACTCTACTGCTACTCTGTTGCCTGACTAACTATATTCCTACTCCATAGTTTGACTAACCATATTCCTACCACATGATTTGACGAACTATATTCCTACCCCATAGTTTGACTAACTATATTCCTAGGCCGAGAAATTGGGCAGCTAACCATCACCCGTTTGTGCCACTGTACTGGCGAAAAATGGCAGATATCACTTTAGCACCCTTCTCTAGCACGGGACTCGGCAGCCATCATTTTGGTGAGAGCCTTAGTGCAACCGATAGCAGCGTTGGTCCTGGAGATACAAATGGGGAGAGCGTGACGTAAGGTTTGTAGCCCAGTCTGCGAACTTCGGTCGTAGTCTGGGTCCTAAGCTTGCTCTGAAAAGCGAACATTCAGCAGAGTGGCAGAGACATTTCTTAAAGGTAAGTTTGCATTTCAGATTTTGGACTGGATTTGTTTTTATTTGATTGAATTAGCAGCTTGGTGCAATACATGTTAAAAGCTTTTAAGTGTGCAGGGAGTGGAGGGACTGCTGCTGGACACTTGCAAGGCCTTGCATGGTCAAAAAAGGCCTCTGAGAAGACAGAAAATGCTGGAAATACTCAGCAGGTCAGGCACCATCCATGGAGAGAGAAACATACTTCATGTCTGAGGTCAATATGCTGCCTGACCTGCTGAGTATTTTCAGCATTTTCTGCTTTTATTTCAGATTTACAACATCCGCTTACAGAGGGAAGAGGAAAACATAGAAGAGAAAGCAGAAAAGGAGGAAGCAGAAGGGAGGATGTAACCCAGACAGCCTTTTTCTGGCTAGGATATCTTGGATGGAATCATCCACCTGCAGTACCAGTGACCACAACCCCAATTCCCCTTTCAGCATTTGTCCCACACCTTACCTTCTCTCTAACTGTCCATCTCAGTGTTCTCTTGGCCACAAAGCTGAAATAAAAGCCACCACAAAGCAAACTTTCCAATCCAACTTTATACATCTATCCATCCAACATAACATCAAGAAATCAGCTCATCACCCTTATGCATTCCCTTAGTGACTGTACTCTGTGACTTTGCCTATCCTACTGTTGTCATGCAGTGCTATACCAGTGGCTGCAGCATGGCTGGTGGAAGGCTACTGATTTTCAGATTTACAGCATCCGCTGACTGCAAATGGCTTTGCTACTCGACATTGAGGAGTTGGTGGCTGGGTGTGTGAAATCAAGTGACGGTGTTTCTTCTCCTTCACTCTCCTCTTCCTTTACTTGTCAACCATTGGCTGAGCAACTCCATTTCTTGGGTGTGTGAAATGAAGAAGACACAAGGGTGGAGTTGTGGTGAGGGGAGGGTGGGAAAACAAGAGGTGCATGCAATGTTGTGTATCTGTAAAGCATGCACTCCCATGTTCCGCCACCAGGGAGCTCATCCTCTGAAGTCCCAAGGGATCCCAGCATCGCTTGGGAGGACTGTATCTAAGATGGCCCCGAAGGCCTGTTCCTCACTCTGGAGTGTCTTATTAAAAACTGAGGTCACTGTTACTTTAACCTCCCTGTGTGCAGCCTCATCTGTGTTAGGAACACAATATGCAATAAATAGGATAATGTACGAGGATACCAGTATCCTCTATCCTTTCAGCCCACCACTATCCAAGGGCTCTGCCATGCCCCTGCCAAGAATCGCCAGCTCTGTCCATGGAGGTGATACAAAGCTAGGAATGGGAAATGAGCCTCGTGTTTCGTACAGGTTGTTGGTAGGTGAGTGATTGGGGGGGGGGAGGCGGGGTGGGGGGAGGGGGAGGTCGCAGCATGGTCATGCATGAGCAGTGTGTCAAACTAGTGGTGTGGTTCATAGGAGATGGTTCTTGAAGATGCATCCACCGGTCTGAGGTCATGAAGCTTCTTTGAGCACTGGAGCCAGGTCGTGAGGCTGACACAATTAGCAGTGGCGGCTTCAGTGATCTGGTTCCACATCCTTCTTTCTGGAGGGTCTTCTGGCCCCTGTGAGTAGACAATCTCTCTTGCAGTGTTGACCCTCTGCACAAAGCTGTGTATGAGACCGTGGGTAACCCTCCCCTGGCTTGTTGAGCCATTTGTGCTATTGCTGAAGTACTTTTCTGATTTTTTTTTTTAAAAGGTGCGTAAGGCAATTCAGCTTTAAGAGCTGAAGACTCCTATTTGTGAATTTTTTTCTGAAGGCAGTTGAGCTGTAAGGGGTAAAAACTGCCTATTTTTACATGATTTTAATTTTTTTCATTTCAGAAGACAGTTCCCCTTTACGAGGTCGAACTGCCTTCTGAAATGACTGCCTCACTTTCAAAGCAAACTGCAATGAGGCTATGGCGATGCTACTCTATATTGGGGCCTTGTGTCAGGATGAACACCACCAGGATGGCATTGCACAGTGAGTTTAGCGCTGGGGTAGTTAATTAGTTGCCAGCGCCAATTTTTCAATCATAGAATCATAGAAATTTACAGAACGGAAGGAGGCCATTTTGGCCCATCGTATCTGCACCGGCCGACAAAGAGTTATCCAGTCTAATCCCACTTTCCAGCTCTTGGTCCGTAGCCCGAGAGGTTATGGCATTTCAAGTGCACATCCAAGTACTTTTTAAATGTGGTGAGAGTTTCTGCCTCTTTCACCCTTTCATGCAGTGAAATCCAGAACCCCACCACCCTCTGGATGAAGACATTTCCCCTTATATCTCCTCTAAACCTCCTACCAATTACTTTAAATCTATGCCCTCTGGTTGCTGACCCCTATGCTGAGGGAACTAGGTCCTTCCTTTCCACTCCAACTAGGCCCCTCATAATTTTATACACCTCAATAAGTTCTTCCCTCAGCCTCCTCTGTTCCAAAGAAAACAAACCCAGCCTATCCAATCTTTCCTCATAGCCAAAATTCTTCTGTCCAGGCAACATCCTCATAAATCTCCTCTGTACCCTCTCGAGTGTAATCACATATTTCCTGTAAAGTGGTGACCAGAACAGCATGCAATACTCTAGCTGTGGTCTAACTAGTGTTTTATACAGTTCAAGCATAACCTCCCTGCTCTTGTATTCTATGCCTCGGCTAATAAAGGAAAGTTTTCCATATGCCTTCTTAACCACCTTATCTACCTGGCCTGCTACCTTCAGGAATCTGTGGACCTGCACTCCATTGTCCTTTTGTTCCTCTACACTCTGTGTCTTACCATTTAATGTGTATTCCCTTGCCTTGTTAGCCCTCCCCAATTGCATTACCTCACACTTCTCCAGATTAAATTCCATTTGCCACTGTTCTGCCCACCTGACCAGTACATTGATATCTTCCTGCAGACTACAGCTTTTTTCTTCATTATCAACCACACAGCCGACGTTAGTATCATCTGCAAACTTCTTAATCATACCCCCTACATTCAAATCTAAATCCTTGATATATAGCACAAAAAGCAAGTGAGCTATGACTGAGCCCTGTGGAACCCCACTGGAAACAGCTTTCCAGTCACAAAAACACCATCAATCATTCCCCTTTGCTTCCTGGCTCTGAGACAATTTTGGATCCAACTTGCCACTTTGCCCTGGATCCCATGGACATTTGCTTTCGTGACCGGTCTGCCATGTGGGACCTTACCAAAAGTCTTGTTAAAATCCATATACACTACATCAAACACACTCCTCCTCAAAAAATTCAATACGTTAATCAGACACGACCTTCCCTTAACAAATCCATGCTGACTGTCCTTGAATAAACCGTGTCTTTCTAAATGTAGATTTATCCCGTGCCTCAGAATTTTTTTCCAATAATTTTCCACCACTGAGGTTAGGCTGACTGGCCTATAATTACTTGGTCTATCCATTTCGCCTTTGTTAAACAAAGGTACAACAATGGCAGTCATCCGGTCCTCTGGCTCAACACCTGCAGCCAGAGAAGATTGGAAAATGATGGTTTGAGCCTCTGCTATTTTCTCTTTTGTTTCACTTAACAGCATCGGATACATTTCATCCAGGCTTGGGGATTTATCCATTTTCAAAAGATTCTAAGCCCCTTAATACTTCATCTCTCACTATGTTTACTTAATTTAATATTTCACACTCCTCCTCCCTGATTACAATGTCTACATCGCCCTTCTCTTGTGAAAACAGATGCAAAGTATTCATTAAGAATCATACCCACGTCTTCTTCCTCTACACACAGATTACCTAATGGTTTCTAATAGCCCTCACTCTTTCTCTAGTTATCCTCTTACTCTTAATGTATTTATAAAACATCTTTGGATTTTCCTTGATTTTAATTGCAACATTTTTTCATGCTCTCTCTTTGCTTTCCTAATATCGTTTTTAATTGCACCCCTGCACTTTCTATACTCCTCTAGAGTTTCTGCAGTATTGAGCCCTCGGTATCTGGCATAAGCCTCCCTTTTTTTCTTTATTCTACTCTGTATGTCCCTTGACATCCAAGGGGCTCCAGATTTGTTATCCCATCCTTTTCCTTTCAGAGAACATACTTGCCATGTACCCTCAGGATCTCCTCCTTGAATGCCTCTCACTATTCTGACACTGATTTACCATCAAGTAGCCGTTTCCAGTCCACTTTGGCCAAATCCCATCCCAGCTTAGAAAAGTTGGCTTTTCCCCAATTGAGTACTTTTATTCCTGGTCGATCTTTGCCTTTTTCCATAACTACCCTAAATCTAACTGTATTGTAATCATGAGCACCAGAATGCTCTCCTACTGATACCCCTTCCACCTGCCCAGCTTCATTCCCTATAACTAAGTCCAGTACCGTCCCCTCCCTTGTTACATACTGGTTAAAAAAGTTCTCCTGAATCCAATTTAGAAATTCCGCTCCGTCTATAACATTCCCACTAATTTTATCCCAGTTATTATTAGTGTAGTTCAGAGGCTGAACTCCAGGATATATTCACTGAGGCACATGAAAGCATGGGCCTTATGCTTAACATCCGTAAGACAAAGGTCCTCCACCAGCCTGTCATCGCCGCACAGCACTGTCCTCCAATCGTCAAGATCCACGGCGCGGCCCTGGACAATGTGGACCACTTCCCACATCTCGGGAGTCTCTTATCAACAAAGACAGACATTGATGCGGAGATTCAGCATCGCCTCCAGTGCGCCAGCGCAGCCTTCGGCCATCTGAGGAAAAGTGTTTAAAGACCAGGCCCTCAAATCTACCACCAAACTCATGGTCTACAAGGCTGTAGTAATACCCGCCCTCCTGTATGGATCTGAGGCATGGACGATGTATAGAAGGCACCTCAAATCGCTGGAGATATATCACCAACGATGTCTCCGCAAGATCCTACAAATCTCTTGGGACGACAGGTGCACCAACATCAGTGTCCTCGACCAGGCTAACATCCCCAGTATTGAAGCACTAATCACACTCGATCAGCTTCGCTGGGCAGGCCACATAGTACGCATGCCAGATACGAGATTCCCTAAGCAAATGCTTTATGCGGAGCTCCTTCATGGTAAACGAGCCAAAGGAGGACAGCGGAAACGTTATAAGGACACCCTCAAAGCCTCGTGGTAAAGTGCGACATCACCACTGACACCTGGGAGACCCTGGCCGCAGACCGCCTGAGGTGGAGAAAGTCCATCCGGGAGGGCGCGAGTCTCAACGCAAAGAGCACGAAGAGGTCAAGCGCAGGCAGCGGAAGGAGCGCATGGCAAACCAGCCCCACCCACCCCATCCCTTGACGACTGTCTGTCCTACCTGTAACAAGGTCTATGGCTCTCATATCGGACTGTTCAGCCATTAAAGAACTCACTTTGGGAGTGGAAGCAAGTCCTCCTCGATTCCGAGGGTCTCACTATGATGATGAATTGAATTCCCCGACTATTACTGCCCTATTGTTTTTGCACATCTCAGAAATGTGCCTAAATATTTGCTCTTCTATCTCCTGCTGACTGTTTGGGGGTCTATAGTACAGTAGCAGTGATCGCTCCTTTTTTGTTCTTCAATTCAAGCCATATGGCCTTATTTGATGATCCTTCCAACATATCATCCCATCTCACAGCTCTAATTGTTTCTTTAATCAATATTGTGACCCCCTCCTCCTTTTTTACCTCGCTCTCTACACCGTCTGAACACCCTGTAACCAGGAATGTTGAGCTGCCATACCTGCCCTTCTTTCAGCCATGTCTCAGTATAGCTATAGGCCCCGAATCGGATCACCCTATGGCCGTCTGCCGCCGAGAAAAGGCGGTCTCCCCGTTTTTTCGCCGCTCTCCCCTCCGTGCGAGATTGGCGAGGCCCTCACGCTGGCGGTTTGAAAGGACCGCTTGGGAGCATGCGCTGATGTGTGCCGGCGTGCAACGCCGAAAAAAGTCCTCCCGCCTGCGATTCATCCGAGTGGTCCTCCACTCCTGCAGGAGAAAA
Source organism: Pristiophorus japonicus (assembly GCF_044704955.1). NCBI lineage: Eukaryota > Metazoa > Chordata > Chondrichthyes > Pristiophoridae > Pristiophorus > Pristiophorus japonicus. The sequence continues at coordinate 227,560,952 of NC_091981.1, forward strand.
GACCGCCGTGTGGAAGCAGATCTTACCTGGACGTTAGGTATGAAGACCTGCAAGAAAAGGTTAGCGAGATGTTTTTCTTTAATTCTTTTGCAGCGATTTTCATGTTTGGTTTTGTATTTGTTGAACATTTTTTTTTGCGTTACCCCCTCCCTGGGACTGACTCCAGCCTCGACGTTACTTTGTCGAGGATTGCATTTGCTGCCCAGAATCCGACCTACTGCCTGCTACCGCCCAGAATCACCGTGTAACGCCCATTTTTTCCACCAGCGTTTTTTTTTCCAGTTTTTCACCAATGACGGTAAACGGACGGAACTTGGCTTTGATCAAATTCGGGCCCATAATATCATACTCCCAAGTGTCTATCTGTGCTCTCAGCTCATCTGCCTTATTCCCTATACTCCTTGCATTGAAATATATACCATTAAGCACTGCCAAACTCCCTTGTTGTCTATTTTCTAGCCCTTGTTTCCTCTGACTTCCAAATTCACTTTCTACTTTGCTTTCCAATTGCAGCTTTGCTTCTCTCCCTTCTGAATCTATTCTCAGGTTCCCATTCCCCAATCCTGCCAATGCCACCATTTTCAGCAGCCGTTAACACTGCCTGTGGTGGCACCAGCAGCTCTTGTGACATTCACGAGTTTCTGACCCTATTCTGTGGCCTGACTGACTCCACTGTCACCATGCAATATGATGAACTATACTGCCATCCTGTGGCCATTCCACAATGGGCAGAGACCTGTAATTCCACAGTAGCATTTTGAGGTCGGGCTGCAGCATAACTTCCAGGGGCACCACAGAAACTCTTACACATATTTAATAATTTGTTAGAAAAAGGTGTAGTGCCAGAGGACTGGCGGATATTTAAGAAGGGAGATAGAACATGTCCAGGAATTTGTAGACTAGTCAGCTTAACATCGATAGTAGGATAAATAATAAAATCCCTAATAAAGGAGAAAATAGAAAAAATCTAGAAACCAAAAATATAATAAAATATAAACATAGATTTCAAAAGAGAAAGTCTTGCTTGACCAACCTCATTCATTGAAGAGGTAACAGTGAGATTAGACAATGGTAATGCAGTCGATGTAATTTATCTAGATTTCCAAAAGGCCTTCGATAAGGTAACATATAATAGACTAATGAATAAGGTCATAACATGCGGAGTCAGGGGACAAGCAGCAAAATGAATAGTGAGCTGGCTCTAAGACAGAATGCAAAGAGTAGGTGTAAAGAGTAGCTATCAGAGTGGCAGAAGGTAGAAATTGGGGTCCCACAAGGATCAGTGCTGGGATCAATGTTGTTCACAATTTATATCAACGATTTAGACTTTGGAATCAAATATACAATCTTTAAATTTGCGAACAACACCAAATTGGGGGAGAGGCGGGTATAGTCAATACTGAAAGAAGATACTAATAAGCTTGCGGAATGGGCGTATAATTGGTAAATGAATTTCAAAATATGCAAGTGTGAGGTATTACATTTTGGTAAGAAAAGTAAGCAGGCCACATATTACTTGGAAAATAAGAATCTAAATGGGGTAGAGGAACAAATGGATAAGGGAGTACAAATACACAAATTACTAAAAGTTGCGACACAGGTCAATAAGGCCATAACTAAAGCAAACCAAGCACTATGGTTTATTTATAGAGGGTTAGAATTGGAAAGTAGCAAAGTTATGCTAAACTTGTAACAAACCTTGGTTAGACCACACTTGGAGTACTGTGTATAGTTATAGTCACCATATTATAAAAAGGATATAGAGGCACTGCAGAGGGTGTTAAAAAGATTTACAAGGACGACACCAGAACTGCAAGGTTATATGTACCAGGAAAGATTGAGCAAGCTGTGTCTCTTTTCTCTTAAAAAGAGAAAGCTGAGGGTTGGCCTAATAGCATTCTTTAAAATTATGAAAGATTTTGATAGAGAAGAGAGAGGGTTTCCACGTGGGGAAGAACAAAACTAAAGACTATCAACATAAGAACTAAGAAATCAAATAGGGAAATCAGAAGAAACATCTTTACCCAAAGAATGATGAGAATTTGGAACTCGCTACCACAGGGAATAGTTGAGGCAAATAGTACAGATGCATTTAAGGAAAAGCTAGATGGCCTCTTTCACTGCCGTATATTCTATGTAATTTTATGTAAACTCGAAGCATATTTAAATCACCAGGAAGTGCCATTTTAACATCACTGTAATGATTTTTGTCCTTGTGTGATAGGCATGAGATGGGTGCAACCAGTGCCCATATAAAGTTGTCATTTCAAAATAAAAAGCAGTGTTTCAGAAGTAAAGCTATTTGAAGGGCTAGGCATGGTTTGCTGGACATAATTAAAGAGCGTTCCAAAACAACTTTGATTTGAAGGTAAACTTGAGCACAGTTAAAACTACTGCCCATATCCGAACTCGCACCAAGTCCTGTTCACCCATCACTTCTGTGCTTGCTGACCTACATCGGCCCCCGGGCCGACAATGCCTTGATTTTACAATTTCCATCCTTGTTTTAAAATCCCTCCATGGCCTCGCCCCTCCCTATCTCTGTAACCTCCGCCAGCCCTATAATCCTCAAATCTCTGCACTCCTCCAATTCTGGACTTTTGCACATTGTTGATGCATCTTGGGACATTTTACTATGTTAAAGGTGCTATATAAATGAAAGTTATTGTTGTATAAGGTAGCAGTAGGTTTTCATTCAGCGGTTGGGAGGAGTAGTTGAAAGGTCCATTTCTCGCCTAACCACCATTGCTCTTGCATGCTGGGTTTCCCCTTTGGCGTTTCATTGTTCTTGTGCTACTTATAAGAAGAGGATGAGAAGAGCAGATTTGGGCTGCTCGATCTGTTCTTAGTCTGTTCCCCCTCAGCACGACAGTAGTGCCACACTATACGATGGAGGATGTCCCCAATGCAGAGATGAGACTTTGTCTTAAGGACTTGTGCAGTGGTCACTGCCATCACTCCTGTCATGGATAGCTGGGTTTATGAGGTAAGGTTGGTTGAGGCAAGGTTGGTTCTCTCATCACCAATTGTAGGGCCAGTCTGGTAGTGGTGTCCTTCAGGTCTTGTCAAGCTCAGTCTCTGGTAGTATCATGGGGCTACTCTTGGTGATGGACCATCGAAATGAAGGGTTGGAAAATCCACCAGGTTCTGTTGGAGGTATGAAAATGTCCCTCCCAGATTTTCCTTGCTGTGCTACACCCAGGCATTGCTTAATGCCCAGACGGCATTTTGTTTGACTAGCTGATGAATAATGCTACGGGATAGCCCCTAATAATTGTAAAAATTCTGAGATCAATGTTTAAGTCAGATCATTACTTGTGTCTTTTAGTCTTTTAGGGGGAGAAATTCACTAAGTTTGAAAAGTTAGCGCCAAGCGCTAATGATTTCAAATTTTTAAAAAATCGCCATTTGTACTTCAAGAAGGAAGTAGAGCGTTTGATTTAGCACTCCCCTTCCTTCTTGGAGCACAACTGGCAGCAGGTGGGGTGGAGACTTCAGCATCGTTGCACACTGGGTCGTGCAGTGCTGCTGCATTCAAAGGCTCCTTCCCTCCCTTAAAGGGAAGGGCCATCGCTGCAATATAAAAAAGATACTTACTTGGTGTAATATGTTCTTTACGGCATCATGAAAGCACACATACTGAAGACGGCTCTAATCTGGAACTTTCTTTTATTGTATAAACATCAGTGGCTGCATCACCACAGTAGTCCACTAGGTGAAGCAATATTGCACTTATCCCTCCTTAACAAAGAAGTAATCAGAATAAAATAATCATCATACATACGTTGCATGGTTATATATAACAAAAGATATGGACTTATTTTGCCATATGTACAAATCAAACGTAACCATTCGTTTTCTGCTTCAGAGGATACCGTCGCTCTTGAACAGAACTTCCCAAACTTCCCATTCTAGGCTGAGCCTAAGGAGAGGTTTCCACCAAGGGTAATCCTTGATCTACATTTGGACTCTCTACAACTTCAGACTGTTTGTCTGCCTGACTCGGACTCAGACTTAAATTCTGACTTTCTCTTGGACTTGTTTCTAATACATCGGATGTAGGATTTGCTACTGGTACTCTACTTGTAACACGACTATCTGACCCATCAGAAATAATCAAATCATTCCAACTTTCAACTCCTTCCACATCTGTAGGTAAAATATGATCAATGTGAATAAACCTAACCTTTCCATGATCAAACATCTTGACCAAATAAGTGCGAGGACCACATATCTTCACTACTCTTCCTGGTAACCACTGTGACCATTTATGGTGATGGTTCATCACTCTCATCTTCTGATTCAATTTCACGCTTCACTTACCCTACCTCTATCATGATTCTCGTTCTGTCTTAATTATTTCTCTTCTACTGACTGTGCCAGGTTTGGCTTTAACAATGAGAACCTGGTTCGTGGCTGTCATTTGAAAAACAACTCTGCTGGAGTTCTACCAGTTATATATGTAAACTTGTATTTACTCTGTATAGCCATCAGAGGGTTCATCCTCTGGAGTCACAAGGGATCCCATAATCCCTTGGGAGCGCAGGTATTTAAGGAGGCCTCACAGGTTGGAGAGGCACTCTGGAGACCTGCAATAAAAGACTAAGGTCAGTGTTCAGTCTGACTCTTTCTCCATACATAACAACTGCGACGAGATACAGATAGCGACCCCAAAGATGCAGAGAACAGTGGGCAGCCTTGAGAAATTCTCGGAGGGAGATGATTGGGAAACTTTTGTGGAACGACTCGACCAATACATCGTGGCCAACGAGCTGGATGGGGAAGAGAACGCTGCCAAATGAAGGCCGATCCTCCTCACCGTCTGTGGGGCACCAACGTATAGCCTCATGAAGAATCTGCTCACTCCAGCGAAACCCACGGAGAAATCGTATGACGACTTATGCACACTGATCCGAGAGCATTTGAACCAGAAGGAAAGCGTTCTGATGGCGAGGTACCGGTTCTACACCTACAAAAGGTCTGAAGGCCAAGAAGTGCCGAGTTATGTCGCCGAGCTAAGACGCCTTGCAGGACATTGCGAATTTGAAGGACATTTGGAGCACATGCTCAGACTTTTTCATACTTGGCATTGGCCATAAAACCATACTTCGAAAACTTTTGACTGTAGAGACCACAACCTTGAGTAAGGCCATAGCGATAGCCCAGGCGTTCATTGCCACCAGTGACAATACGAAGCAAATCTCTCAGCACACAAGTGCTGCTACAAGTACTGTGAACAAAGTAATATTGTTTTCGAATCATAACGTACAGGGCAGGTCACACATACCTGCAGCTGCATGTCCAGAGTCCACCATCAAGGTTGATGAATGCAAGGCCATTAACACCTTGTTGGCGCTGCGGGGGTGATCATCGTTTCCATTCATGCCGATTCAAAGGGTACGTTTGCTAGGGCTATGGAACAATGGGACACCTCCGAGTGTGCAGGCGAGCTGCAAAGCCTGTTAAACCTGCAAACCACCATGTTGCAGAGAGAGAGCTACACACAGAGAGGGAGAGAGCTACATACCGAGAGAGAGAGGGAGAGAAAGATAGCTACACACCGAGAGAGAGAGAGAGAGAGAGAGCTACACACTGAGAGAGAGAGAAAGAGAGAGAGAGAGAGAGCTACACACCGAGAGAGGGAGAGAGAGAGAGAGAGTGATATATCCTTACTATACAGTATAAATGCACACGAGGCCCATACTTGAGAGAAGGTATTTATTACCAAGACCTCAAGAGATGAAGGTGGGTGGAGCTTCCCCTTTTATACCTGAAAGTCTCATCTGGCTTTCAGATGAGACGATAAACCAAGGCTGCTCTCTCAGGTGGATGCAATGGACCCTATGGCATTATTTCAAAGAATAGTAGGAAGTTATCCATGGTGTCCTCATCCATCACAGGTAATATGTCCTTACTATACAGTATGAATGCACACAAGGCTCATACTTGACAGAAGGTCACTCTGTGACCAATTACCTTTATTACCAAGACCCTTTTATACCTGAGAGTCCAGGTTGGGAGTGTCTCCCACAAGTTCACCCCCTTGTGGTCAATGTTCTCAAGGTGTACAAATTAGTTCAGCTTATACATGGGTTACAATGATAGTTGAATACATGACATCAACTCCCCCCCAAAATCTTATTCGGATTACAGATTAAGTCTCTCTGGTGGTTTACGCTCCCTTCTGGAGCACCTGAGTTGGGGCTCCGGTTGTTGGGTGTTAACCTGAGTGTCTGCTGTTTGTGGTGCCTCAGGCCTATCCGGACTGCCCACAGTGACTGGGCTCTCCTCCACTTGGTTCTGGTGTTCGGTCACTTGTGGTGGAGTAAACTCTACCTCCGCTTCTTTTATGGGGTTGCTGAAACTCCTTTTAGCTTGATCCACGTGTTTACGGCAGATTTGTCCATTGGTAAGTTTAACTATCAAAACCCTATTCTCCTCTTTGGCAATCACAGTGCCTGCAAGCCATTTGGACCCTACAGCGTAATTAAGGACAACAACAGGGTCATTGGCATCAATACATTGCACCCTTGCATTCCTGTTGTAGGGGGTGGTGTTTTGGTCAGGTTTCTCTGATTTCTTGGCATTTTCGAGGCACCCCACACCCTGGATTCTAGGCTGTGGACTGATTTGGTGGTTGTGAGAAACTGAGACAGAGTCAGTTGGGTAGGATGCAAAACTGGTTTTATTGTGTTCAAACAGAGTAAAAAGACACGTTTTTAATAATCACAGTAATCAGGTACAAATAGGGAGAAATGGCAACTCAAATGCTCTATATTTGGGAAAAACACATAACACATATAACAGATTAAAAGAAGACCGTCTTCCCACCTCCCAAAATACTTATACACTAAACCCGGAAGGGGAAAACACACAAGAACATCAACAGGTAGGAACAGTAAGAAAAACCCAACCTCCCAGACCCACTATCTAGCTAGGTTAGAACTCTGGGGTTTCAGGGACCATGCTCACCAATTCCCTTTTGACAGTTCCAACTCCGGGGTTCATCTGAGTTGTCCTGGTCCTGTTCCAAACTCTGGGGTTTGCCTTAGTTGTTTGGGTTCTGTAGTCTGTACCCTGGACCTCGTTGGGAACTTCAACCTGCGTCACTTCTTCAGTTGGGCTAAGTCCGCTGATGTGGTAAGTTGCGTATTGGACTTGTGGGGTGAGTATTCACTTTTCCTTGGTCAGGGTAGTCTTAAAAGTTCCGTTAGGTAACGTTTTACCCCTTGGTAGCATAGGACTAGCTTGCAGAGTGGAAAAATCTTTGATTTTTCTTCAGTTTTGTCGGGTTGGTTCCGGTTAACTGTTTGATTGGTCGCGATGGTCTGAAACATTCTGATAGTCATTTTGAAAGCCTGTTTGCTGTCGTGGTGCTGTTGTTCTGGGTTTTAGAGATTCCTTTCGCCGATGTTTCGGGGTCCCACTTTTCGAGGCTGGTGTTACACCTTATGCAACGAGACTGCTACCTCAATAGTGTCTCTAGAAGCATCCAACTGCCAGAACAGGCCTTCAATTATACTAAAACAGGCTTCCTTATCTTCGCGCCAAGTCAGTTCTTGGACTTTGTTTAAACTGTTCTGTCCATTGATTTTCAAATGTCTCCTTTGTCAGTGTTTTTGGCGGGCTAGTCAGCAGTAACTCGATTAGGGTGTAATAATGTGCTATCGTTTTGCATTGTTTTAGGATTGTCCAGTTTCCTGGCCATCTAGTTGGGCCCATGAATTCCATAGTGGTTGATTGGGTAATTGGCTTCTTGTATATTTTGGATGAGTTCTGTAGTTTAGCTATTGGCTGGTAATTTGATTATCTCTTAGGGGGTGAATTGGTGCTGCATAGTTCCCCAGACAGTCTGGGATGCTTAATACACGAATTTGCTTTACGAGGTTAGCCCCACCTTCTGTATTCAGTAACTCTTTTTCGCAGCCAAAATGTTGTAGAATCTTAAAATTTGATAAGCTCCTTCCCATAGATGTTTAGGGGATCTCAGGCTCCTGTAATTTAGGTCCATTTTGAATTCTCTTTTCAAAAAGTCCAAACACTGGGGGGGGGGGGGGCGTTTCCATGAGGTTGGCCCCCGTTTGCCTTTTTCCTTTTAAAACTTAGATCTCCACTTGAAAAGTCCAAAGCTCATCTTAACAGTCCAAGAGGAGCTTTTCTTTAATTTTCAGGGAGAGGGACTCATGGGAATTTTTGGGAACCCTTCAGTCCCCCCTGTGACACTATCCAACCAGAGTGTCACTTTACAGGTGAGCAAAAATTCCTGACTTCCAAGAGCCAACCTTCCTGCAAATTACCTGAACTAAACACCTATAGCATGCATTCCCCTTTACGTGATACAGCATTCAGTTATATCCTCTTCCCTTTACAGGCACATAGGCAAGTTACACTTCACTTCACAAGAATAATACATATTTCAAATACATCACAAAAAATTACAAACTTAAATTGCTAATAGGGTTCCTGAGATTTGTCCACCACCCTGTAATATTGGGATTGGTGCCTTTGGTTCTTCCCTTTGCACTTGGAACACCACAGACACAGCACTATCCTGAGCTGACATACTACCAAAAGATGGGAGGCTATCCTGATCCAAGAAGGGACTTCTATATTTTCGAAAATGTCCCACCAGGGTGGAACTATGATAGCCAAGATCTCACTCCCTATCTTAATTATCTTTTGTTCTCGAGTGTAGAAATGTTTTTGCGATATTTCCACAGATTTCAACAAAGAGGTAAGATGTTCAGATAGAGGAGGAATTGCATAAAGACATCGTTCCAGGTTCCCCTCTTTTGTCTCCCAGTACTCATAGTGTTTCTGGCATTTAAATTGTATAATTCTGTTTTGTCTACATTGCCTAAGTCAACTCGTAAAATTTTCTAAACATTTCTTTCATTAGTGCCTGGTACAGTTGTTCCGTTCCTTTGGGGCACCATGCAGGTAAGTGTACTTCGGTAAGGTTTAAAATAACTGAGGCTACTGCATAGTGTATCCCCTGGTAGAGTACCTTTTCGATCGGTACTAGAACTAATCCATTCCCTGGTCCCTTGGTGGTGGTAGGACACCTTTGTATTACTGTCCGTACTGTCAGGGTAGTAGGCAGGGGCTTTTTGGGGCATGCTACCAGTTCAGTGGTGTTAATTGGGACTGGAGGATATGGGACCTCACACGCCAACAGGCTAGAATCCCACACCATCCCCTCTCCTGTGTCTTGCCATTGTCTGACAAAGGCAATTGACATGCCTGCGGGACAGACCCTCTCTGATCCCCATATGCAGACATAAATCCCCTGTTCAGACTCCCACCACTTATCCCAACACACACTCACTCCCCCCTCGGTCCCAGTGATCATCCAGTAGTTATCGTTCCCTGTCGGTTCTGTGGTCTACCGCGTCCTTGCTCAGCTTCCTGAGCCACCACCACCTATCCAGAGGAATCTGTTCCTTACAGGTAAGGGACACACGTTTTCCTTCGGTAACACTGACCCACGCCGCAACCATTTGTACCCTGGGGCATGGGCTGGAGACTTCCCCGTAGGTGAATCCGTCCTGGCTGGAGTACCGAGTAGAGTTAGACCCCAGCCACCCTGGCCACCTCCCCTCGCGGAAGTAGATCGCGATCGGCTCCACACCCGGTGTGCCACCCCCGGCAGTCACCGTTGGTGCCCTCGCTCCCGAGCACCCATAAATGCGGGATTCCTCCACGTCGCCTCGGTCACTGGTGCTCACCCCCATTAGGGCGAGCAGGAGTAGCATCTTTTCCATTTTAAATTCCTTCCCAGTTCCTGTTGGGATACATAAAAGACAGCCATGCCCTGAGACAATTCTCCGGGTTGGCACGGGTGAATGAATCCTCACATGGTCACTTACAACTAAAACTAAACTATCTAAACTTCCCTTCCCCACACTTAAATTCCTATACCATTAAGAACTTGCTGTATGTACTTCTGCCAGGGTGGCCAGGCTAATTCCTGTTTAGCCTCCACTTGGGACAGCTTCTGGGCAGCTTGTAAGGCTGAAGGTAAGGCGGCCTGAGCCGCAACATCCGCAGGGCTCTCCCTAATGTTACTGGGGTTTGCCCTGTGTCCCAGGCGATTGGGGAACTGTTCCCTTTGTAAGGGTTGGTTTTCGGGGGGATCAGCTTTCCCTTCTGACCTTATATGAGCAGTTTCGAATCACTCCCACACCCTTGGTTCTAGACTCTGGAATTATGAAGGGACTGTGACAGACTTGGACAGACAATCGGTTTCAAGGTAGGAAGCAGGTATGGCTTTATTGTGTTTAAAAGGAAGTAAAAGGCACATCTTTAATAACACACACAGAATAGTAATACCAATACACACTGAGGGGTATAACACATTGAATAAATTGTCAACATACAGCCTGTGGGGAAAAGAATACAGCTTAAACTCTAAATGGGGTAAAGAGGAGAATGCAGATACATTTACACAAGATAGCTCAGCCTCCCCTTCCCAATTCCCCTAACCAACTAAGTTATAGCTCTGGGGGTTCAGGGGCTATGCTAACCAATCCCTTTTGACAGTTGCCAGTGAATCGCGGTTTCGGGGTTCGCTGCACTTGGCCTTCGAGGCGAGCTGTACCCCGGACTGAGGAGAGGACTTTGGACTGCGTAGTCTTCAGTTGGGGTGAGTCCGTTGATGCGGTAAGTTGCGTTTTGGATGTATGGGGTAAGTACCTACTTTCTTTGGATAGGAATAGTTTTAGTTAGTCCTTTTTGGTAATTTCTCACCCGTTGGTCATTCAGAAGTAGATTGTAGAGTGGAAATAAATGTCGATTCTTCGGTTTTTGCTGAGTTGGTTTCGGTTGGTCGTTTCGCTGGTTGTGGTGTCCCAGGTTGTCAATTTTGTTGCTGATAACCTTCCATTTCGTGGGCCTCGTGCTCGGTCAGTCCTTGATGATTTCTTGTAGTTTTCTCCACTACTCCATTTCTTCACTCCCCACCTCCGGCTGCTTGTGTTTTTCCTTGTAAAACTGGGAATAGATATACCCCAAAAAGGCTTCCTTATCTCCCACCAAATATGGCCCAGCTCTTTGTTTCAAGGGAGCCGCTCATTAGTTTTGAGCTCTCTTCTTTGTCAGAATTTGTCGGGCTCATTCAGCAGTAATTTGATTATGATGTGTTAATGTGGAAAATCACCGGTTGGCATTGCTGGCAGTGTTTAAACTCTTGGGCCGTTGGGCTGGGCCCGTGATTTCTATAGGTCTATTTGCACATGCATACCACTAATAGTCTCCGGTGATTAGCCTGATAGCTATTGATGCGTTTATTGTCACTATGGAGCGAATTTTTATGCCTCACAGTTCTTGTTAGTTATCGATTGACTCATTCTCCCAGACAAATTAAATTAGCTCCAATGCCCAATTCCTGAGTGAAGTCCCACCCTCTGTCCTGGCAGTCTGTTCCAAAATGTTCCTTTAGAGATCTTAAACTTGTAAAGCTCTTCGGTATCTTCCTCAGAGTTTTTCCTAGGATACCAAAATGTTCATCGAGTTCCAAATTAAATTCCCTTTCCTATGATTCCAAACACTGGTGGGGGGTGGGGGGGTGTCTCCATGAATGCATCCCCTTTTATCCCTTGCAGGCCTCGTCTGCCCCTTTAAACTCATTTGTGTTCCGATGTTTTTCCTTCCATTTTAAAAGTCTAGAAAGGGATTCTTCTCTGCAGGGGAAAAAGGTACAAGGAATCTTTGCGAAATATTGGTAAATTCTACGCCTTCGTTGATGCAGCACACTGCCCCTTTTGGTGTGGCCGCAGAGTCCTGCTCTGTCGGTTTTGCGCAGCCTGAGGCTGCAGGCTGGGTCACTTATCTTTAGAATGCTCCCTGACCTTGGGTATCCCCTTTCTGGTGGCGACCTTACCTGGACCGTACCACTGGAACTGGAGCGCTGGTGACCACGGGGCTTTTGGCTGTGGTGTGCGGGTAGTCCTTCTTGGGGCTACTGTTACTGGGGGTGCATCCGAGTCCCAAGTGATTGGTGGGATCGTCCCTCCAGTAACGCAGTTCACCACCTGCCCTGTTTGTCTGGCTGCCCCGCCCCCTTTGGGACTTTCACAGCCAGCGGCTGCTGGCTGCTTCTTACGTCTTTCGGACTCCCCTGGTTTAAACAGCTTACACTGGTTGATATGGAACCACTTTGTGCGGCGGGGCATCTTTATGGCATAAACCATGGGGCTTGCCTTGTCCACAATGTGGTATGGTCCCATATATAGGGCTTCAAATGTTCACACCCAGGCAAAATTCCTAACCATCACCTGATCCCCTATCTCCCATTCGTGGTGCTTGCGGGGTTCTAGCAGCAATCGGTTCCCCATGTTATCAGCAGCTTGCCAGTGAATCTGCTTGAGGTATTCAAACAGATTCTTGACAAAATGGTCCCGGTTCACCTCTCTGAGCTGACCTTCCGTAAGCACCGGGGCTAGGACATGGGTGGGGGTTCGCATGGCCCTACCAGTAATGAGCTCGTGTGGGGAATAGAAACATAGAAAATAGGTGCAGGAGTAGGCCATTCGGCCCTTCGAGCCTGCACCGCCATTCAATGAGTTCATGGCTGAACATGCAACTTCAGTACCCCATTCCTGCTTTCTCGCCATACCCCTTGATCCCCCTAGTAGTAAGGACTACATCTGACTCCTTTTTGAATATATTTAGTGAATTGGCCTCAACAACTTTCTGTGGTAGAGAATTCCACAGCTTCACCACTCTCTGGGTGAAGAAGTTTCTTCTCATCTCAGTCCTAAATGGCTTACCCCTTATCCTTAGACTGTGACTTCGACTGGACTTCCCCAAAACTGGGAACATTCTTCCTGCATCTAACCTGTCTAAACCCATCAGAATTTTAAACGTTTCTATTAGATCCCCTCTCATTCTTCTGAACTCCAGTGAATACAAGCCCAGTTGATCCAGTCGTTCTTGATATGTCAGTCCCGCCATCCTGGGAATCATTCTGGTGAACCTTTGCTGCACTCCCTCAATAGCAAGAATATCTTTCCTCAAGTTAGGAGACCAAAACTGTACACAATACTCCAGGTGTGACCTCACCAAGGCCCCGTACAACTGTAGTAACACCTCCCTGCCCCTGTACTCAAATCCCCTCGCTATGAAGGCCAACATACCATTTGCTTTTTTAACCGCCTGCTGTACCTGCAACCTTCAATGACTGATGTATCATGACACCCAGGTCTCGTTGCACCTCCCCTTTTCCTAATCTGTCACCATTCAGTTAATAGTCTGTCTCTCTGTTTTTACCATCAAAGGGGATAACCTCACATTTATCCACATTATATTTCATCTGCCATGCATTTGCCCACTCACCTAACCTATCCAAGTCACTCTGCAGCCTCATAGCATCCTCCTCGCAGCTTACACTGCCACCCAACTTAGTGTCATCCGCAAATACCCCGTGCTCTTTGACTGGCTACCCCGGATCCCCATTAGGACCAGCGGTAAGACCTCTACCCATTTTTGGGGTGAGTCTCCCGTCTCCTTGCGCAGCCTTTCTTTAATGGTGCGGTTTAAACGCTCCACAATACCTGATGCCTGTGGGTTGTGGGCAACATGCCATTTCCCTTGAATGCCGAGCACATTAAGGGTTGCCTGCATTATCTGACCTGTGAAGTGGCTCCCCTGGTCAGACTCCACATACTGTGGTAGTCCCCACCGGGAGAATACCTTTTTCACAAGGATCCTAGCCGGTCCTAAAGCGGTGGCTGTTCGGCATGGGAAGCCTTCAACCCACTTGGAGAACACATCCATCAGGACTAGGCAGTACTAATAGCCTCCCTGGGTGGTGGGTAGGGGCCCGATGTCGTCGATCTGAATCGACTGCCATGGTCCCTCTACCCTCCTGATGTGTCCCATAGACACCTTCGTTTTCTGGGGGTCAGGGTTGTTAGCAGCACACACTAGGCAGTCGGCGCAGAACTTGCCGACATCCTCCCTGACTCTCGGCCACCACCCTGCTTGTTCCACCCGCTGCCAGGTGGTCTCAGGTCCAGGGTTCCCCACTCCTGGACCCTCATGGGCCAGTTGGAGAAATTTTCTCCTGTGTTGCTGTGGCACTACCCATTGCTCTCCCCTGAACAGCATGCCTTCTTTAATGGTCATGGCTGCTGTGCCGTATGGTCCTTCTACCTTTTCTCCCTTGGTTAGTGTGTTTAAAACAGTTCTTAGGACTGGGTCCTGGGTTTGAACTGTTTTCAGGTCCGGGGCTAATACTACCCCTGCCCTGCCTGCCGTTCCTACTTTTGTGTATGCATGCCTGTTTACTGTGTGATGTCTGTAACACTGTATGCAACATTTAATGTACCCTTGTATTGTACACACATTACCGGTACACTAGAGGGTGCTATTGCTGGAGACCCAGGGGTTGCCTGCACATGGCAGGTAACCCAGTATATAAATGAACACACAGCTTGTTGTCAGCACTCAGGAGCTGCTAATAAAAGACTGCAAGGCTGCAGAATTTAAGCACTATACCCTGCCTCGTGGAGTCATGACTAAAGGTGCCTACATACACTACAACTGGCGACGGGAATATGGGATCACGAACTACATGCTCAACAACTTTCAGCATTTTACAGAGTGGGAGGATTGGGATGCTTTTGTGGAAAGATTGGAACACTTCTTTATAGCCAACGACCTGGACGGGGATGCACCAGCCACACTACCAAACAAACGCAGGGCCATCCTGCTTAGCAGTTGTGGGCCCACCATCTACGGTCTCGTCAGGGACTTACTAGCCCCGGAGAAGACAACCACCAAGAGCTATGAGCAACTTGTAACAATCATACAGGAACAACTAAAACAGAAAGAAAACATCCTCACAGCCAGGCACCGGTTCTACACTTACCGGCGACCTGAGGGCCAAGAAATTGTCAAGAATGCTGCACACTAAAGAAGACTAGCTGCACCGTGTGCGTTTGGCGACCACCTTAATGAAGCACTAAGGGACATATTTGTCATTGGAATCGGCCACGAAGGCCTCCTACACAAATTGCTCTCGGCTGACATCACGGTCATCCTGCAGAAAGCAATTCAAGTGAGCCAGGCCTACATGGTTTCAGCCAGCGACTCCAGGCGAATACTGACCCAGGACTCTAAACCGGCGAGCGCAGTGCACCGCATGGCCACTTCTAAAGGCAGAAATGCTGCCCCGAGTCCCGCAACCCTGAGTCCGCCACATGGGGCAAACCGGATGGCCCCTGCTGGCGCTGTGGAGGAAACCACAGGGCCCACCAGTGCCACTACAAAGACTATGCATGCAAAGGCTGCAAAGAAAAAGGGCACCTTCAGAGAATGTGCAGAAAAGGCTGTACTCACTGTGTCTCTGATGAGTTGGCTAATCACCGGGGCTCCGACACAGATGAAGATGAAGCTGCTCTAACCCGGGGAGAGGAGTATGGAATCTTTACCTGCTCCACCGGAAGTTCTCCGTGGATGATGGAAGTGGACATCGACGGGGTCCCAGTCTCCATGGAGATCGACACAGGAGCGAGCCAGTCTGTGATGAGCCAAAAGACCTTTGAAAAAATTTGGAGGAATCCTGCCACTCGACCAAAACTATCTCCTGTCCAGGCAAAGCCTTTACCTACACTAAAGGTAAAATCCAAATGGTTGGCAGTGTAGACATCCAGGTCTCCCAGGGCGGCGTGTTGCACAAACTCCCCCTGTGGATTGTAGCCGGCGACGGTCCCACGCTGCTGGGCAGGAATTGGATGAACCGGGTTCACATCAGGCGAAGTAGTGCTGTGGAAGAAAAGATCATCACAGCCTGCCTGCAGCAAGACCACAGAATGACTGCAGCACCACAAGCAAGTGGAAGAAAAGACCACCACTGCCACAGCCTACCTGCAACAAGACCACAAAATGGCTGCAGCACCACAAGAACGTGGAAGAAAGGAGCACCACAAAATGGCTGCTGCTTGGTGATCTGCAGACCTGCATTCAAAATGCGAGTCAACATGGAGGAGCATCATGTAACATCGAGCGGCCAAACGGATTTGAAAGTTCCCTTAAAGGAGCTCGGTAACCAAAAAAATTTAAGGGGATGTTCCAACTATTTGAGTACACAGACTTTAAAGCTAAAGGTGCAATTAAAGGGTGCAAGTGTTAAAATGTATGCAATGTAACCATGAATTGTGATGCTGGTTTAACTAATGTGACTAATGAGATGAACATCACATGAACATTAGTCAGAGAGTTGTTAACCTGTGGAATTCCCTGCCGCAGAGTTGTTGATGCCAGTTCACTGGATATATTCAAGAGGGATTTAGATATGGCTCTTACGGTTAAGGGGATCAAGGGATATGGAGAGAAAGCAGGAAAGGGGTACTCAAGAAATGATCAGCCATGATCTTATTGAATGGCGGTGCAGGCTCGAAGGGCCGAATGGCCTACTCCTGCACCTATTTTTCTATGTTTCTATGAATGCAGGTGTCAGTAGGGTTAAGAACAAGTTTATTATGCTTAACAATAATGATAGAGATTGTGAAATGCCTAATGTAACCATGTCTGTTGAAACCAGGACACCCAAAAGTGATGCGAGTGCTAGAATGTATAATGCAGGCTCGACTATGTGTGATCAGAGCCAAGGTGTCATGTATGCTGGTAGGACATTGCCAAAGGACATTGGGTCCTACAGGGACCATGCTAATGCCAATGGAATCCCCCTGTGGGAGACCCCCAGGTCCAGCAGGCTACCAGATCAGCCCTGTAGCCCCTGGCCAGCAGGGCCAACACCAGGAGCATGAGGCTAATACCCTCCAGCTTCCCTGGCAAACCCTGGGATGACCTGACCCTCATCCCCATTGGTGGACAAGGAGCCCACCTAGTCTTGTGGCCCTGCCCACCACTCCACAACTACCCACATCACAGTGTATACACACCACCCACTGCTGCTGTGGCTACCTTCCCAAGGGATCCCACAACAGTGACACCCACTTGGTTTGTGTGTGAGGGAGGGGAAACGTATGAGGCCAGCCTCAAGCACAGTGGTCACACCTGGCAACCACACAACCCTCACCACAACCTCCCATAACCCACCACTGATCACCTCCCCTGGTCATGACAACTAGGATATGAAAAATGCTCAGGGGGGAGTATTGTTGTTTATGCATGTCTGTTTACTGTGTGATGTCTGTAACACTGTATGCAACATTGAATGTACCTTTGTAGTGTACACACCTTACCAGTACACTAGAGAGTGCTGTTGCTGGAGACCCAGAGGTTGTCGGCACACGTCAGGTAACCCAGTATAAAAAGGGACACACAGCTTGTCGTCAGCACTCAGGAGCTGCTAATAAAAGACTGCAGGGCTGCAGAGTTTAAGCACCATACCCTGCCTCGTGGAGTCATTACTAAAGGTGCCTACATATGCTACACCTACTCTGCCCCTAACTGCTGCTATGGGGTCTAGGGCGTATGGATCCCAAAACTTCCCTGTGCGAGCACCCTCCTTAGCCAACACATCTGCCTGCTGGTTTCCCTGACCTCGAGGTTCAGTGGTCGAGTGGGCTTTCACCTTGTGAATGCAAATCTCCCTTTCCTCCCCTATGGCCGTCATGATCTTTTCCAGCAGGGGCTTGATTGCCAAAGGTCTCCCATCGGCTGAGGTATACCCCCGACGGGACCAGATGGCCAGGTACTCCGTACACGAGTTGCATGTAAACATACTGTCCGAGCAAATCGTGTATGGGGTAGGGAATTTCTCGGGGTGTGTGACCACATATACCACCGCGGACAGTTTGGCATGCTGGGCGCTCATGGTGCTGGGGAGTTTGATAGCCAGGGCAATATTCGCCTCTGGGTCATAGACTCCGCACCCTGTGAGTCGTTCACTAGCAGTTACTGTGCTCGAACCGTCCACCAGCAGTTACTGTGCTCGAACCGTCCACATAGATTTCGCGGCCCGTCGGGTGTATCCCCGCCCGAAAACCTACGTTGACTTCCCATACCCCTTCTACAGAGCACCGGTGGGCTGTCCCCAGGTAGATCATGTTAGCTGCGAGCCTTGCCTCGCAGAGGCCTTTTACCCTTCGGTCCATCTGGGAGAGTAGTAGGGTCCAGCGAGCGATGCGAGCACTGCTCACTGTCCCATCCTTAATCCTCCCATTCAGGAGCATCTGGGTAGGCATATGGTGGGTGAGGAGTGTGATAGGGGACCCTCCTGTGAAGATTAAAGATCTCTTCCCAGCCCAGTGAGTGGCTAGTAAGTGCCTCTCACAGTTGGAGTACCCTTTTTCCACATCGGTGAGTATCCTGGAGGAGTAAACCACCGGTCTCAGCTGGCCGTGCTGTTCCTGCAATAGCACTGCGCTCAGGTTGTCTCCGCTGGCTGCCACCTCCAGGAAAAACTCTCTCCCCTGATCAATCGCTCCGAGGGCCGGTGCGGTCTGCAGCCTTTCCTTGAGTTGTTTAAATGCTGCCTTGCAACCCTCATCCCAATCCCACTCCACTGTGGCAGCATAATCCTCAATGTAGTCTCTGCAGTACCCTGTTAGCCCCAGAAAAGATCTCACTCCCATTACTGTGTTGGGGGCTGGTAATTCCGGTACTGCCTCCCTTCTGGCCTTGTCAATGGCTCTTTCCCCAGCGTGCACCTTTTTGCCGATCTGCGCCTTCTTAACTTTAAAACCTTCCGCCTTAAGTTGCTCCAGCAGCTCGGCCAACAGTGGGC
This sequence comes from Pristiophorus japonicus, assembly GCF_044704955.1. Classification (NCBI taxonomy): domain Eukaryota; kingdom Metazoa; phylum Chordata; class Chondrichthyes; family Pristiophoridae; genus Pristiophorus; species Pristiophorus japonicus. The sequence continues at coordinate 227,579,649 of NC_091981.1, forward strand.
CATGCTCCTCACCCTCATCGGTGAATAGGAGCAGGTCACCCACATACTGGACCAGCTGCCGGGGTCTGCTAAAACCCTTCCAGCAGTTAGCCATGCACTGATGAAAAATGCTGGGGCTGTTGTGAAAACCCTGGGGCAGGCAGTTCAAAGTGTACTGTTGGCTTTTAAATGTAAAAGCAAACTTATACTGGTCCTCCCTTCGCAAGGGAATGGACCAAAACCCGTTGGAAATATCATGAAGGTGGTTGCGGATGCTGGGATACTTCCAATGAGGTCGGCGACAGCTGCGACTGTGGGTGCACAGGCGGGGATGTTACGGTTCAGTACCCGGTAGTCCACCGTGGCTCTCCAGGAATTGTCCGGTTTCTTAACCGGCCACAGTGGAGAGTTCACATGGGTGGCTATCGGTCTCAATAGCCCCTGTTTAACCAAAGAACTCATGGCCGTTTCCATGTCTGCCTCTGCTTCCCTGGGGAATTTGTACTGCTTTTGTGGTCGAGTCATGGAGTCCCCACTCACACTGACCTCGACCCCGTTTACTCTCCCACAATCATGTTTGTGAGTGGCAAGCGCGGCGAGGTGTGGTCGCACAACAGCCTGGTACTCCACCGGAGTGTTACTGACCAGTAGTTCAAGGTCGTAACCCTCCTTTTGCTACATTGTACACAGGGTCTCCTTTCCTTGTTTCTCTGGGATGACTGCTACCTCATTTTCTTTACTGGTACAGGCTGCCACCCACAGACAATGGTTTCTTTAATCCACTAGAATCCGGTGACCTATACTAAAGTCGGCCCCCAGGATTCCTTTTTCCTCCTGCTTCCACTTCATCAGGACACATGTCCACTTAGTGTGCAGTGTTCCTAATTGAATGGACAGCGGGATGGAGAATGAGCCAGCCTGTTCATTGCCCGCGAATCCCACTAGGCTGTACGGGGTCCCGTTTGATAGAGGTGAGGCTGCATAGACTTTGGTGCATGATGCTCCAGTGTCCAGCAAATAAGTCCCCTTTACTCTCTTCACCTCCATCTCGACATACGGTCGCTTCCAGATTTCATACACTAGGGGACACAGGTAGACAGGCTGCGCTGGTTTTAGTCATAAATCTGGGTGAGATGGGGCAGATGGTATCACTGTACCAGTGGCCGTGGCTACCTTCCCTGACCCATTAGTGCGGTTCGGAGTGCAGCCACCACGGTCTCAAATGTTTGGGGAGAGACCGACGGCTCGGTCTTTTGGGCTGGGACTGTGGGATTCTTTCCTACCCTGTCCTTCCAGGGATTCCTACAGTCCTTCCTCCAATGCCCATTCTTTCCACACCCAAAGCAGTTACACTTGGTTTCGGAAGGGTTACCCCCTTCCTGGTGCCACTCTTTCTTTCCCTGACTAGGTTTTAACTCATGTACCTTTCCCTTGGGTGGGTGCTCTTCCCCCCTGCAGTTCCGATATACCATGGTCAGTTGCCTGATCACTGTTTCCTCGGTGGCTTGGGGGTCCCTCGGGTCAAACCAAAGCTCTGCTCTGGCTTTGATCCGGGGCAGGCTGTTCGCCACTATGCTTCGGAGCCATTGTGCCCGTTCGCCCGGTGTAAGGTTTGCCTGGTCGAGAGCCATACTGCAGGCTTGCTGATACACAGGCCACAGCCTGTCAGCAAAAGCCTGAGGGGTTTCTCCCACGAGCTGCACTGTCCTCTCCACTTGGGAGAAGGGGCTTCCCTCATTTAGACCCATGGCCTCCAGAACTTCATCCCGGATATCATCCTACGTACCCCTGCCCTTTCTGCACTCCGCCGAAAGGGACTGGTACAGCTTGCTGTCCAGGGAGAAAAGGAGCAGTTTTACCTGCTCTGAGTCATCACATCCGCTAATCTCGGCTGCCTGTTCCACTTCCATGAAGTGGTCGGAGGGGTCTCCCTTATGTGTAAGCTTACTCAGGTAGCTTACCATAGCACTCAACTGTTGGGTAGTGTGAGGAACCATGAATTGGCTCTCAAGGACCCCCGGTGCTGCACCCACAGGCGCGCTGAACTTTTGCTGTCGGACCCGGCACATTGGTCCCGGCTCCGACCTTTTCCGTTCTGGCTCACCCTTCTCTCCCTGCTGCCAAAGGAAGTTAAACCCTGGCGCCACAGGTGGTGGTGGTCCGTACTCCCTGCCTGCCTGAGCGATTGTCTCTCCCTCCTGCTGCCCAACCGGGTTGTTCCCCGGCGCCACAGGGGGTGACTGAACAGTTTTCTCCTGCTCATCCAAGTCTGCCCGGGTCGTACCCGGACTTATGAGGCACACCATGCCTCTTGCCCTGGACAGAGCGCGGTTTAAACTTTCAATTTGCTGCTGGCAGGGGCCGTGATCTCCTGACTCAAATCCCTTCGTGCTGGTTACTCTGTAGGCTGCCTGGATGTCTTTGACTCTCTCCTCCTGCTCTTTAATTTGTCCATTAAGGCGAACGTTCTCTTCTTGCAGTACCAATTCATTTTTCTTAGCCTCGGTGACCTGACACTGGATATAATCCAAACTATTCCTTAACTTCTTCCCTGTGTAAAGCCTTTCCTCGTTGTGCTCATATAACTCTCTCATTAACCTTTCCTCTATGATTGTTTGTGCACTAGACTGTTCCTCTGCCTCTCTCAGTTCAGCCCTTAGTTTCTCTGCTGTCGAATCTAAGAGTTGGACCTGTTTATGCAGACATACGAGCCAAATTGCCTTTTCCACTGACTTTTTGTGAGTTTTATCCTCTGTCCACTGGGCTGCAGCGTCCCCTGGACGCTCAGCGTGCAACAAATCGCTTACCCACTTCTTTGTTACATTCACTCTTTTGACCACATAAGAGGCAATCCTCTCTTCCATCTTACTTCTTTTCTCACAACCAAAGTCTGTCTCCTCACATCCCTTAGAAATATAGAAACATAGAAAATAGGTGCAGGAGTAGGCCATTCGGCCCTTCGAGCCTGCACCGCCATTCAATGAGTTCATGGCTGAACATGCAACTTCAGTACCCCATTCCTGCTTTCTCGCCATACCCCTTGATCCCCCTAGTAGTAAGGACTTCATCGAACTCCTTTTTGAATATATTTAGTGAAGTGGCCTCAACAACTTTCTGTGGTAGAGAATTCCACAGGTTCACCACTCTCTGGGTGAAGAAGTTTCTCCTCATCTCGGTCCTAAATGGCTTACCCCTTATCCTTAGACTGTGACCCCTGGTTCTGGACTTCCCCAACATTGGGAACATTCTTCCTGCATCTAACCTGTCGAAACCCATCAGAATTTTAAACATTTCTATGAGGTCCCCTCTCATTCTTCTGAACTCCAGTGAATACAAGCCCAGTTGATCCAGTCTTTCTTGATAGGTCAGTCCCACCATCCCGGGAATCAGTCTGGTGAACCTTCGCTGCACTCGCTCAATAACAAGAATGTCCTTCCTCAGGTTAGGAGACCAAAACTGTACACAATACTCCAGGTGTGGCCTCACCAAGGCCCTTTACAACTGTAGCAACACCTCCCTGCCCCTGTACTCAAATCCCCTCGCTATGAAGGTCAACATGCCATTTGCTTTCTTAACCGCCTGCTGTACCTACATGCCAATCTTCAATGACTGATGTACCATGACACCCAGGTCTCGTGCACCTCCCCTTTTCCTAATCTGTCACCATTCAGATAATAGTCTGTCTCTCTGTTTTTACCACCAAAGTGGATAACCTCACATTTATCCACATTATACTTCATCTGCCATGCATTTGCCCACTCACCTAACCTATCCAAGTCGCTCTGCAGCCTCGTAGCATCCTCCTCGCAGCTCACACTGCCACCCAACTTAGTGTCATCCGCAAATTTGGAGATACTACATTTAATCCCCTCATCTAAATCATTAATGTACAGTGTAAACAGCTGGGGCCCCAGCACAGAACCTTGCGGTACCCCACTAGTCACTGCCTGCCATTCTGAAAAGTCCCCATTTACTCCTACTCTTTGCTTCCTGTCTGACAACCAGTTCTCAATCCATGTCAGCACACTACCCCCAATCCCATGTGCTTTAACTTTGCACATTCATCTCTTGTGTGGGACCTTGTCAAAAGCCTTCTGAAAGTCAAAATATACCACATCAACTGGTTCTCCCTTGTCCACTCTACTGGAAAGATCCTCAAAAATTCCAGAAGATTTGTCAAGCATGATTTCCCTTTCACAAATCCATGCTGACTTGGACCTAACATGTCACCTCTTTCCAAATGCGCTGCTATGACATCCTTAATAATTGATTCCATCATTTTACCCACTACCGATGTCAGGCTGACTGGTCTATAATTCCCTGTTTTCTCTCTCCCTCCTTTTTTAAAAAGTGGGGTTACATTGGCTATCGCTAGGAACTGATCCAGAGCCCTTTTGCCACAGTCCTTCGTGGTCGCCATTATGTAGGGGCTGGTGTTTTGGTCAGGTTTCTCTGAGATCCTTGGTATTTTCGAGGCGCCCCACATCCTGGATTCTAGACTGTGGACTGATTTGGGGGTTGTGAGAAACTGAGACAGAGTCAGTTGGGTAGGATGCAAAACTGGTTTTCTTGTGTTCAACTAGAGTAAAAAGGCACGTTTTTAATAATCACAGTAATTAGGTACAAATAGGGAGAAATGGCAACTCAAATGCTCTATATTTGGGAAGAACACATAACACATATAACAGATTAAAAGAACACAGTCCTCCCACCTCCCAAAATACTTATGCACTAAACCTGGAAGGGGAAAACACACAAGAACATCAACAGGTAGGAACAGTAAGAAAAACCCAACCTCGCAGACCCACTATCTAGCTAGGTTAGAATTCTGGGGTTTCAGGGACCATGCTCACCAATTTCCTTTTGACAGTTCCAACTCCAGGGTTCGCCTTAGTTGTCCTGGTCCTGTTCCAAACTCTGGGATTCACCTTAGTTGTCCAGATTCTGTAGTCTGTACCCCGGACCTCATTGAGGACTTCAACCTGCGTCACTTCTTCAGTTGGGCTGAGTCCGCTGATGCGGTAAGGTGCGTATTGGACTTGTGGGATGAGTATTCACTTTTCCTTGATCAGGGTAGTCTTAAAAGTTCCGTTCATATTGTTTCACCCCTTGGTAGGTAGGACTAGCTTGTAGAGTGGAAAAATCTTCGGTTTTTCTTCGGTTTTGTCAGGTTGGTTCCGGTTGACTGTTTGATTGGTCGCGATGACCCGAAACTTTCTGATAGTCATTTTGAAAGCCTGTTTGCTGTCATGGTGCTGTCCTTCTGGGTTTTAGAGATTCCTTTCGCCAATGTTTCGGGGTCCCACTTTTCGAGGCTGGTGTTAACCTTATGCAACGAGACTACTACCTCAATAGTGTCTCTAGAAGCACCCCTAACTGCCAGAACAGGCCTTCAATTATACTAAAACAGGCTTCCTTATCTTCGCACCAAATCAGTTCTTGGGTTTCGTTTAAACTGTTCTGTCCATTGATTTTCAAATGTCTCCTTTGTGGTGGGCTAGTCGGCAGTAACTCAATTAGGATGTAATAATGTGCTATCACTGGTTTTGCATTGTTTTAGGATTGTCCAGTTTCCTGGCCATCTAGTTGGGCCCATGATTTCCATAGTGGTTGATTGGGTAATTGGCTTCTTGCATATTTTGGATGAGTTCTGTAGTTTAGATAATGGCTGGTAATTTGATTATCTCTTAGGGGGTGAATTGGTGCTGCATAGTTCCCCCAGACAGTCTGGGATGCTTAATACACAAATTTGCTTTACGAGGTTAGCCCCACCTTCTGTATTCAGTAACTCTTTTTCGCAGCCAAAATGTTGTAGAATCTTAAAATTGATAAGCTCCTTCCCATAGATGTTTAGGGGATCTCAGGCTTCTGTAATTTAGGTCCATTTTGAATTCTCTTTTCAAAAAGTCCAAACACTGGGGGGGGGGTGTTTCCATGAGGTTGGCCCCCTTTTGCCTTTTTCCTTTTAAAACTTAGATCTCCACTTGAAAAGTCCAAAGCTCATCTTAACAGTCCAAGAGGAGCTTTTCTTTAATTTTCAGGGAGAGGGACTCATGGGAATTTTTGGGAACCCTTCACATGAGAATCATTGCAATGCAAAATTTGGTGATGGTTCTGAAATGTGATGTCTGTGATTATCTTGATAGCGGTGGTACATTTGTTGTGCATATGCTGTGTGTAGCGCTGGAATCACTTTGTGACCCTAACACCCCCTTCTCTTCTAATAGCCTCATTTATGTTTTGCAGCTCAGCCAGCAGTGCGGTCCCATGCAAGAACAACAAGCCCAGAAGGTGGGGGCGTGTGGAAGGACTCGCCGGACAATCCTCCATCGGGTGCTGAGGAGCCCCTATTCTCGCTCGTGGTTTTGCTGGGTCCCTTCTCAACCAATGACAGTGCCAACTTTGAAGAGCCTGTATCGCCAAGCTTACGAATCCATTCGACACAGATGACATCTAGTGCTCCTGCGGCTATTCCCATCTCCACCGTGGAGGTACCGAGCCCAAGCACCTTGCCACAGGGCACCCCAAGACGGCGCCGACCAAGCGGATGTTGGTTCGACATGGCAGGTCTGCTCCACGACCCGCAGATCAGAGCGGGAACATGATACAGTTGTCCAGGAGGAATGTTGATATAGGTCAGCAGATCCTCCAGACAATGGGGGGCATATCCCACCAGTTGTCCAGCATGTCCGCCATCATGACGGAATAAGTGCTGCGGATGATGGAGGCCCTGGAGCTGATAGCCAGGAACACTGGTGGCAGAGGCTGGTGGCATCCCAAGGTGCTGAAGCCACATTGCCAACCACATATGAGAGCCAGGAGCAGCATCTTGCTTCTGGCTTGGAGCACGTTCCCACTTCGGGACCGTCCTCTCACGTATCCGTCCAAGCAGCGGTTCTGCCGTCATTCCCCCCAATGAAGCAACGTCTGAGGAGCTCCTCGGCCAGGCGGCTTGGAGTCAGAAGGGGAAGGGGTTGAAGTGGGGAGGAGAAGCAGGGGGAGGAGTGGGGTTGGGGCGGCGGAAGGAAAGTGAGGTGCAGGGCCGCAGGTGTTGTCTTGGCCATATTTTAATGTTGTTAGTGCTATTTTGTTGGGAGGGTTGGGGGAAGGGGCGAGGGGACTACCTTGTTGGTTTGCATTTGTGTTCTGTGTTGCTGGAAATGTTGACCATTTGAATGATATAAATGTGATAAATTTGTTGTGAGGTGGGGTGGGGGTGGGGTGGAGTGGGGTGTTTTTTACAGTTATAATTACGATTTCACACAAATGTTCGGATTAAATGTTTTTTATTTAACATTATCTTATTGCGCATTGTCTCAGATAGCTGGACCATTACACACTGGTGATTCCTTAACATGAAAGGGGATAATTTAACGTCTCTTGAATCAACTTAAATTTTAACTGTCACCAAGGTGATGCACACCATTGGCATATGAGCTGCACACCCAGCAGTGTTGCAGCTTTGTAAATAATAACAACGTTTAAGAGCTGCTGACGTAAGAGTCTTGCAGCTATGGAGCCACCATGGACCCTTTCCTGCAGTCTAGAGGGAGGGCGGGGGCATGGTTTCAGCGTCAGCCTGATTGTCTGGCCCGAGGTCAGCGTCTACCTCCTCGCCTTCCTCTTCCTCTCTTTCCTGAGGTGGACCGGCAGTCCCTTCAGGCAATTCTTGCCCCCTCCTGATAGCCAAGTTGTGCAGCATGGAGCACACCACCATGAATTGAGCTACCCTGCTCAGGGTGGTACAGGAGCTCGCCTCCTGAGTGGTCCAGGCATCTAAAGTGCTGCTTAAGCACTCCAATGGTTTTCTCGACGCTATTGCGTGTGACTCTGTGGCTCTCGTTGTATCGCTTCTCGGCTTTGGTGTGGGTGTCATGCAGGGGAGTCATCAGCCAGGTGACGAGGCCATATCCTTTGTCACCAAGCATCCAGCATTGACCTTGTGGCTGACTGGTAAACATGTCAGATACAGCGCTCTCATGCAGGATGTGAGCATCATGGATGCTGCCCGGAAATTTGGCATTCACTGCCATAATTATTGGCTGGTGGTCGACAACGAGTTGCACATTCAGGGAGTGGAATACCTTGTGCACCTTGGGGAAGTTAGCTATTCGGTAGAATCCTAAAGCCCTCTCAGTCTGAGCCTCCCTGGTCGTAGGGAAGCTGATAAAGTCCATCCTGCATGCATAAAGAGCTTCAGTGACCTGTCGAATGCAGCAATTTGTGGCATGCTGATATATAACACAAATGTCGCCAGCTGAGGCCTGGAAGGAACCTGACACGTGGAACAAAAGTGCTGCGGTCTCCTTGACCTCGATGGACAGTGCGGTCCTGATGGTGCTGGCAGGCTCTCCTGATGAACTGGCATATCTCACTGATAACCTCCTGGTGGAAGCGCAGTCTCCTAAGGCAGGTGTTATCGGACAAGTTGAGGTAAGACTGATTCTGCCTGTAAGTGCGGAAGGTGTAAGGTCTCGTCCTCCTCATCAGTCTGGCACATCTTAGATTGGACACAAAATGCTGTCGAATATACCTTCTGCCATCTCTTGTCTGCAATATGTGCATACTCATCAAGACAGGCTGAGAAATGACAGGCCCCATTCCAATAAATATCTGTATTACACCTATTGTTCGCAAACAATAAATGTTCCCACTAAGACACCTAAACTAAATTCCGGTCGTCCATAGTATGATAAGGTGTTTGTTCAGATGTTCACATCACCTTAAAAGAACTCCAGAGTACATCCAAACTCCCCCGAAGTTGAAGCAGCCTTTTAAATGAAGCGACCTGCAATTTAGAAAATGGTGTCCATATCGCTGTGATTAGTTCAGGTGAGAACAACTTTTTCACATCGGTTTTTTTGGCGATCGATATTGTCGACGATATGTGTGCGAGGTGCCGAGAGTAATGCTGGGCGATATTATGGGCATTGGTTTTGCCCATTCTGATCTTTCCGCCCCCAAAAAGTGGCCGGGCTGTATAATTTTCTATCGGCGTTAAGTTCATGCCAAAGTAGCATTTGGTGATAAGTGACCGAGAAATGGGTGTTAGTTTCCATTTTGTGGCTAAATGGGCGATATATGGGCGTTATACCTCATTTCAGCGTTAAAATGGACGTTAAGAGGGCGGTATGCATGCAAAAATAATGGAAAGTCTAGCCCCATATATGGTCTAACAAAATCACATTGGTTCTAATGGTCAAAATACCATTGTTACTCAAAGCATGTTGTCACTCCTGTCTCCAGTAATTTTCCATCAATGCCTGGTTGTCTATGTTATCTTGTTTACAAATTCTTTCATCTCCTTGAAACCTCTTATTTATGCTACTGTATTCTAACTGTTAGTTTTGATTAAGCTGACTCCAATTTCTACTTTGTTATTATAATAACGTGACCTTGGCTCGCAGCTGATGTTAGTTTGTTATTTGAGGAGCTTCTAACATTTCTAATGTCCACAGAGAATCATGGGTAAGATTAGTTGGTCAATGACTATAAATTAAATATATATATGAATCTTTAATACCAGTTTTTCTTGCAATCCCCAGCTCAAGGATGAAATGTTTTAAACTACTTTCTGACAAGCATTGTTAGCAGAGAAACTCAGAAATGAAGATTTCCCTCTTTCTTATAGTCCATTTCTTTGAGGGTGAGGAGCAACCTCTGACCCCTTACTCAAATTCAATTCACTGTTCCGATGTTTGAATTCTGCCCCACCTGGGGTATACTCTGTTTCTTGAGTTCCCTCCTGATTCTACACCACCCGGGGTCTCCTCTACATTGCTTACTTGAGGCAGAGGAATTCTTTCCAACTCCTCATCATGATATTGGCTAGCCCTCTTAATCTGAATTGGCAGTACACACAGATCAATTCACCAAGTCCAATATCCATATGCTTCATGACACTAACTTGGTCCTTTCTGAATTTTGTTATGGTTCTGGCTTATGCCTCTAAGTCTTGCTACATATATATATATACTATCATTACAAGTTGGCGAACCACCAGAGTGTGTGAAATAATACGAACGTAAGGGTGTGCTAAAATATTGTGCCACATAATTGTGCAGCTTATTTACTGTTGGTTTCACTTGAACATAGGTTTTGAGACAGGTCTTTTTAGACCCATTAAACATGATACAGGAGGCACCATTAAAACCACCTCATGCTGGATTCGTACTGTCTTTTCCCATGCTCTGTTAACTACAAAACACAATTACAGTTAAAGTTATCATTCAGTCTCACAATCATGAGTACATCGACGAAGTACATACATTTGAGCGACAACGATGCAGAAAAGAAAACAGAAATTGTAAAGAAAGATGAAGTTTACCATCTAATCAACAAGTCAGAAGAATAAAAGGTGATCTTATCGAAACTTATAAGATTATGAGGGGGCTTGACAAGGTGGATGCAGAGAGGATGTGTCCACTGATAGGGGAGACTTGAACTATGCAGCATAATTGTCCTCTTCCTGAGTTGGTCCCGCAAACCCTGCTGGCAAGGCTGCATCCTCATGATGGCCACGTTGTGAAGCATGCAGCAGGCCACCACAAAATGGGATACTCGCTCCACCGAGCACTGGATGGCTCCTCCCATGCGGTCAATGCAGTAGAATCATTGCTTCAGCAGCCCGAAGGTCTGCTCGATGATGTTCCTGTTGGCAGCATGGCTCCCATTATATGAATGCTGGGCACAAGTGTTGGGATTGGAGAGCAGAGTCATCAACCAGGTGCAGAGTGTCTAGCCCTTGTCTCTGAGCTGCCACCCTCAGGTTTAATGTGGTAGCTGGAAGATTGCTGGCACACCGGACTGACGCAGGATGAAAACATCATGACTGTTGCCAGGATAGTGGACATTGATGATCAGGACGTGCTGAGCATGGTCGCACAACAACTGCATATTAAGTGAGTGGTAGTCTTTGCAGTTACGGAAGATCTCAGGATTGTTATGCGGTGCCCGCAAAGCCACATGGGTGCAGTCGATGGCATCCTGCATCATGTGGAGGCCCGCTATCCAGCAAAGCCACTTACGTGCTCTTCCTGCTTCTCCCTGTTCAGAGAGAAGACAACATAGGCCTGTCTCCTGATGTAGAGAGCCTCCATGACCTCCCAGATGCAGAGATGTTAGCTATGTCTCCTGCTGCAGATTGGAAGGATTCATTGCTTGTGAACGCAATGTCAATTGGTTGTAATTAGCACAGGCTGGTAAGTGTAGCGGTGAACTCCAAAATAGCAGATCGGGTATCAGGTGAGCATTGCATAATGTGCTATCCCTAACAAACGTAGACATCGGCAGCGCTGTCACCAAGTCGAAAATAGCGGTCACCGTGGGAACCTCCGGCAGAAATGAAGCAGCCGCCATTTTTATTGCCAAAATGGGCCTTAAAGGCCAGCGCTAACACCACCAGTTTCTAAGCCCACAGGTTTAATAACCTGCAATCTGGGAAGCTTTCAATTTTTTAATGTGACTTAGATGTATGCCTTTAAAGTGCAATGAAAGAAACATGAGATACAGTGCGAGTCTCAGTGGTGTATCTGCGCTGTACCCCCTCCAAGGTTAAATATCTTTCCTGACATGTGATGCCCAGAGCTGAACGTACTACCCCAGTTGAAAGATTATTTTACCAGCGTGTAAATGGGGAACAAAGGGATAGAGACCGAGGCTAGGAATAGGGGTTCAGTGGTGTAAGAGTGGTGTGGAGAAGGAACGTGATCAGGGGAGAGGGTAGCCGGGATGAGTGCTGTGTGACTGAGGGCACTGGGCTGGGGAGAGAGGAGATGGTGACTTGGGGGAAGAAAGGGAGACTAGGTAATGGGGGTCTGGAGGTTGGGGCTCAGGCGGAGGAGGGAAACTGGGGTTGGAATGGAATTGGTTGACTTGGGATGGGAGTGGATGGGCACACGGCCCAGCATTCCTGTAGTGCTGGAAGCAGCAGCAACATGGTGAGTGGGAGCTGTGCTGACAGTGAAACAGTCAGTAAAGTGGTGAATGAAACCTTGGGATCTTACTGTGGTAAATAGTGAAAGATTGTTTGCACTGGTGGGTAAATAGGGAACAAGCTTACAAAGACGGAACTACAAAAGGAACATGCAGAAGTTCATGACGCAGTAGTTGTAAATGTACCAAACACAATTAATAGACACACTAATGAACTCAAATAAAATACAACTGAAATTTGTAATATATCTTGCAAGCTGTCATTTTTTTACTGTACAGAAACACTTCAGTTGTTCAAACAAAAAGCAAACAGACACACAAATCCAGGCATAACTGCTTGGTTCAACCAATCGAAACCAATACTTATAAAATGATCTGTTGTAACGTTGGCCATCTGTACTTCGAGTCTTAAGGAGAGCAGGCAATCAATCAGACCACCATCCTACACCTGCTAGCTCTTTATCAACCCCCACCTCCACCAGCCCTGCATCACGTGCTGCATCATTGATTTCCAATCCACTTTATTACTTGTCGGTTCCAAGCAAACACTAAACAGCTAACAGTCCTGTGACTGCAGCTACGGTGAAAAAATAACAATAGCAAGCAAGTACAGAGCTGATTATAGAACTCACTGGAAGTATACAATACAACCTTCATGAACTTGTCTCTATGGTTGCAATGGCTGGCGTGTACCACTGTCCACCAAATATTGCATGGTTTGCTGTTGTTCCTCATTCAACTGTCACCCAGTCCATGGCAATATTGTGTGGCATGCAACACACTATTACTGATTTTGCCGAGGCATAGTTAGGCTCGCCCTCCTGCACTCCACAAGTCTAACCATCTAAAGTGTTGCTTTAGCAGCCCAGAAACATGGTCCATCCTCGCATCTATTCAGTGTCGTATATCCATGGTTGCACCTGAAAGGATGCAAAATTCACGAAAACCCTCCCGAGTGTTCAGGCTCATTCAAAAGGAAATTTAATTTGGGACTACCTACCGGAAAAATTTAAATCCTAATGTGCTTATGAAAGAAACTACGAACTTGAATCTAATTTTGGACTTTTAAAAGACAAATTCAAGGCTTTGGGCAGGCCTAAAGAACTAACCCGAGACAACTTGATTATTGAGGCTGTCTGGGTGTTGGGACTAACATAACTTGACTGGAGAAATGGTTATTCGAGAATCCTTCTCCACTAGAGACATTAACATTACAACAAATAACCTAGAGATAGCCAACCATCAACCTGAATCTGGAAAAGCATTTCAGCACATACATCACAAAGAGGCTCAATCTTGCCTGTATGCAAAAAGCTAAGCACAAAAGGACATTGCGATTACCAAGCTAATATTTCCATCAGGAAATAGATTGAGAAATGCAACCCACCCAAAACATATTAACTTTTAACGAACCTGCCAAAATATTACAAAGAGAAGTCAAGCCCGCCAAATTCAAACAAAGAATCCTGGACTGATTTGGCGCGAAGATTAGAACAACTCAAACGGTATAACTGGCCCCCTGTTTTAATAGAGGGTATGCCACACTACGCCTATTACCATACTACGCGTGTGTCATCAAGACAAGGAGAGAAACCAACGCTACAGTTTCAGCTAACTTTTTCAGCCTCGAAGTCCTGAAGTCCTGAAGGAAGGAAGAACATCACCATCGTGGCAGCAACTGACCACAGTCAACATGGTCCCATCGACCAAACTCGAAACAAAACTCCAACTGGAAGAAACTGAAGAATCGAAAAGTTTCCACTCTACAATCTAAGGCCTGACTACCAACAGGTGAAACATTACCTAAAGAGACTTTGAACCTATTTCTAACAAAGAAAACCGGGTACTTACCCCAAAGATCCAAACCGCGCCTTACCGCATCAGTGGATGCAACCCAACTGAAGATTGTGCAGTAAAAAGTTTTCTCCAATGTTTGGGATACGGCAAGCAGAACCTACTGAAGTCAACAAACACTGAAATCGCAAACTACCGCGAACTGACCAGAAAGGATTGGTAAACATAGTCCCTGCCTGCCCTGGAGTCTAACCTAGCTAGAATTAGGTATTGTGAGGTGGGAGGTATAATTTTTACTGTAACCCCCTTTGAATGTGTAATGTATTGTTCTTTATTAGAGTGATTATAATTTTGAACTTGTATTTTCTTGACTGCAATAAAATCAAAGTTCTTTTGCACCAAACCAGTTGTCCTTTGCACTTCATCACATCCCCCAAATAAATCCAGAGTCTAGAACCTAAGGGAGTGGGAGCAATTCGAACTGCTCAAGTTGGTCAGAGGTGAACCTGACCCCCGGAACCACCCCCTTACAAAATGGCAACCGCGGCAGGACTCTGGTACAAGGGGTGCGATGCCGTGAATGCTAGTTTGGGGCAAAGAACCAAGATGGAAGAGAGGATTTCCTCCTATGTGTATAAGAAAGTGAATGTCACTAAAGAATGGGTGCTTAGTCTATTGCGCGCTGAGCGTCCAGCTGACGCTGCAGCCCAGTGGACAGCAAGTAAAGATCACAAAGAAGCAGTAGAGAAGGCAATTTGGTTGGTCTGTCTAAAGCGACAGATCCAACTCCTAGATAAAACCAATGAGACACTACAGGCAGGGTTATGGGAATGCGCAGAGAACTATCAGGAAAGGGTTATATCAGAAGAAAGATTATGGGGAGAACTCTGTTAGCTAAAACAGGAAAGGGCTCAGATAATCGAAAGGTTTAAAAACAGTCAGGATTATTTTCAATGTCAGGTTACCGAGGCCAAAAGTAATGAAAAGTCACTGAGGGAGGAATGCACTCGCTTCACCCTACAGGTAAAAGAGCTGCAGGAAAGATTAAAAGATGTGCAGGCAGCGTATAAAGTAGCTAGCACTAATGGGCTTGAATTGGGAGACCACTGTCCCTGCCAGCAACAAATCAAAAGTTTAAACCTTGCTCTGTCCAAGGCAAAAGTCATGGTATGCCTGGGTACGCCCCAGGTAAACCTGGAAGAGAAGGAGGAAACTGTCCGGCCACCACCTGTGGCACCGGTGACTACACCGGTTCAGCAGCAGGAGGGGCAAATCAGTTGCAGGGCGGACAGGGATAGTGAACCACCACCACCTGTGGCACTGACTTTCAGCTCGGCTGGGCAGCAGGGAGAAGAGGTAGGCGAGCCAGAACAGGGAGAGCCAGAACCAGGGTCAATGTGCCCGGTCCGGCAACAGAGGTTTGGCCCGCCCAGCCTTGCCGGGGGTCCAGGACCCCTGGAAAGTCAGTTTGTGGTCCCTCACACTCCCCAACAGCTTAGGGCTATGATAAGCCACCTGGGAAAGCTAACTCCAAAGGGAGACCCCTCGATTCACTTTATGCAGGTGGAGCAGGCAGGGGATATTAATGGGTGCGATGATGCAGAAATGGCAAAGATGCTCCTCCTATCCCTGGACAGCAAGCTGTACCAGTCCCTCACGAATGAGAGCAAAAGGGGATGGAAAACACATGCTGCTGTCCAGAAAGACATTTTAGAAGCTATGGGTTGCAATGACAGGAGTCCCTTCTCCAGAGTAGAAAAAACGGTGCAGCTCGCAGGGAAAACCCCACAGGCTTTCGCAGACCGACTGTGGCCTGTATACCAGAGCGCCTGTAGTGAGGACATAGACAGAGAAAACTTAAGCTTGGACGAGTTAGCACACTGGCTCCAAAACCTAGTAGCTAACAGTTTACCCCGAATAAGAACCAAGGCTGAGGCTTGGTTTGACCCAAGAGATCCCCAAGCCACCGAACAGGGAGTGCTTAGGCAACTGACCCGAGCTTACCGAAACGGCAGATGGACAGAAGAGTTCCCACAAAAGGCAAGGGTCCACGAAATCTGACCTAGCCAAGAGGGAATGGTGCCACGAGGGGGGCAACCCCTCCGATACAAAACGTAGCTGCTGTGGGTGCGGAAAGAGTGAGCACTGGAGAAAGGATTGTAAAAATCCTTGGAAGAATAGCGCAGGAAAGAATTCTCCAGCCCCTGCCCAAAAGACCGAGACAGATATGCCATTCCCTCCCCGCTCATTTGAGACCTTTTTAACTGCGCTCCGAGCCATGTTAGATGGCCCTGGGAAGGTAGCCACCGCCACCGGTACCGAAATCCCATCTGCACCTCCCAACCAAAACCGTGACTAGGACAGACACAGCCTGTCCACCTGTGTGCCTCAAGTATGATGCGTGGGGGAGACCGACCGTACAGATGGAAGTGGAAAAGGTGAAAGGGACTTACCTGCTGGACACTGGTGCCTCAAGCACCCTTGTCTATGCAGCTAACCCCGCCGCCTCACCTCTGTCTAACGGGGTCCCCTACAGCTTGGTGGGTTTCACAGGCACTGAACAGACTGGCTCATTCTCCGTTCCGCTCTCCATTCACTTAGGTACACTCCACACGAAGTGGACTTGTGTCCTGATGAAGTGGCAACAGGAAGGGAGAGGGATCCTGGGGACTGACTTCATCCGAGGCCACGGGATCCTACTGGATTTAAGAAACCACTGTCTTTGGAGGTCAGTATGTACGGGACAGGAGAGTGAGGTGATGGTTATCCCGGGAAAACAGGGAAAAGGGACGATGTGCACCATGAAGCCAAAGGAGGGTTACAACCTTGAATAACTGGTCAGTAACACCCCAATAGAATATCAAGAATATGTGAGAAAAAACCTTGCAGCTTTTGCCACTCACAAACATGACTGTGGGAGAATAAATGGGGTCGAGGTTAGCATAGATAAAGACCCCATGACGCGACCACAGAAACAATACAACTTGACCAGGGAGGCGGAGGCAGACATAGAAGCAACCTTGGGTTCGCTGGTTAAACAGGGGCTATTGAGACCAATAGCTACCCATGTGAACTCTCCATTGTGGCCGGTTAAGAAACCGGACAACTCCTGGAGAGCCACGGTGGACTATCGAGTGCTCAACCGTAACATCCCCGCTTGTGCACCCACGGTTGCTGCAGTCGCCGACCACATTGGAAGTATCCCAGCCTCCATGACCACCTGCATGGTGCTGGATATTTCCAACGGGTTCTGGTCCATACCTTTAAGAAGGGAAAATCAGTACAAGTTTGCTTTTACCTTTAAAGGACAGCAATACGCTTGGAACTGTCTCCCTCAGGGCTTCCACAACAGCCCTAGTATTTTCCATCAGTGTATGGCCAACTGTTTAAAGAGTTTCAGCAGACCCCAGCAGCTCGTACAATATGTAGATGACCTGCTCCTGTTCACCGATGAGGGGGAGGAGCATGGCCCACTGCTGGCTTAACTGCTGGAGCTGCTGAAAGAGAGATTTAAAGTAAACCCCAAGAAGGCACAGATCAGCCTGAAGGAAGTCAAATTCCTGGGACTGGCTGTGCGCACTGGGGAAAGAGCCATTGACAAAGCGAGAAGGGAAGCAGTGCAGAAGTTACCCGCCCTCAACACAGTAAGATCTTTTCTAGGGCTGACCGGGTACTGCAGAGATTTCATTGAGGATTATGCAGCCACAGCAGCCCCTCTGCTCCGACTCCTGCACAAGGGAGTGGAGTTTGATTGGGATAAAGGTTGCGAGGCAGCATTTATTAAACTCGAGGAAGACCTGCAAACCGCATCAGCTCTAGGGGCCATAGATGGGGGTAAAGTTTTTCCTGGAGGTAGCAGCCAGTGGGGACAGCCTGAGTGCAGTACTGCTCCAAGATCGGCACAGCCAGTGGTCTACTCCTCCAGGATACTCACGGATGTGGAAAAGGGATACTCCAACAGTGAGTGGCACGTCCTAGCCACTCAATGGGCTGTGAAAAGATCACTGATCTTCACAGGGGGGTCCCCTATCACACTCCTTACCCACCATATGCCCACCCAAATGTTCCTGGATGGGAGAATTAAGTAAGGGACAGTGAGCAGTGTCCGCATTGCTCGCTGGACCCTGCTCCTCTCTCAAATGGACCTAAGGATAAAGGATCTCTGCGAGCCAAGATTCGCAGCCAAAATGATTTATCCAGGGACAGTCCACCAGTGTTCTGTAGAAGGGGTATGGGAAATTAACATAGGTTTTTGGGCTGGGTTACACCCCACAGGCCGAGAGATCTATGTGGACGGTTCAAGCACAGTATCTGCAGGTGAATGACTCACAGGCTGCGGAGTTTATGACCCCGAGGCAGGCACTGCCCTGGTGATTAAACCCCCCAGTGCTATGAGCTGTCTGCGGTGGTATATGTAGTCACACACCCCGAAGAATTCCCTACCCCATATACGATTTGCTCGGACAGTATGTTCACATGCAATTCATGTACGGAGTACCTGGCTATTTGGTCCCGCCACGGATACACATTCGCTGATGGGAGACCCCTGGCAATTAAGCCCCTACTGGAAAAGATCATGAAAGCCGTAGAGGAGGAAGGGAATATCTACATACATAAAGTGAAGGCACATTCCACCACAGAACCCCATAGCGAGGGAAACCAGCAGGCTGACATGTTGGCCAAGCAGGGAGCCCGCATGGGCAAGCTCTGGGATCCATACAACCCAGGACCCATTGCAGCAGTCAGGGGCAGGATGGGGACAGCAGGGAAGACAGGGATAGCTTTGCCCCCGGACCTAAATACGGTTCAGACCCAAGACCCCGTCCTCAAAACTGTCCTGAACACGCTAGCTAAAGGGGAAAGGATAGACGGCCCATACGGCACCGCGGCAATTGCCATTAAAGAAGGCATGTTGTTCAGCGGGGAGCAATGGTAGTACCGCAACAACACCGGAGAGAGTTCCTCCAGCTGGCCCACGAGGGTCCAGGAGCAGGACACCCCGGACCTGAGACCACTTGGCAACGAGTGGAACAGGCAGGGTGGTGGCCAGGACTCAGGGAAGACGTCCGCGAGTTCTGCGCTAGCTGTCTGGTGAGCGCGGCCAACAACCCTGACCCCCAGAAAAGAAAGGTGTCTATGGGACATATCAGGAGGGTAGAGGGACCCTGGCAGTCGATCCAAATTGATTGCATCAGGCCCCTACCCACTGCCCAGGGAGGCTGCAAGTACTGCCTAGTTTTGGCGGATGTATTCACCAAATGGGTGGAAGCCTTCCCATGCCGAACAGCCACTGCCCTGGGAACAGCCAGGATCCTGGTCAGAGAAGTGTTCTCCCGATGGGGACTACCACAATATGTGGAGTCCGACCAATGGCGTCACTTCACCGGGCAGGTGATGCAGGAGACCCTTAAGGTGCTCGGCATCAAAGGAAAATAGCATGTTGCCCACAACCCGCAGTCACCCGGGCCTGTGGAGCATTTAAACTGCATTATCAAAGAAAGGCTGAGCAGAGACCAGTGGTCTACTCCTCCAGGATACTCACGGATGTGGAAAAGGGTGGGCAGATGTCCTACCACTGGTCCTCATGGGGATCCGAGCCAGCCAGTCAAAGAGCACGGGGTACTCCCCGTACGAGCTCATGACCGGCAGAGCCATGCGAACCCCCACCCATGTGTTAGCCCCGGTATTCACGGAAGGTCAGCTTAGGGAAGGGAACCGGGACAGGTTTGTCAGGAATTTGTTTGAACACCTTAAACAGATTCACTGGCAGGCTGCTAACAACATAGGAAAACAGCATCGGAGCAACCGACTGCTGCTAGAACCACAAGTGGGAGATAGGGAACCAAGTTATGGTAAGGAACTACGCTAGAGTAGTGGGTCTTTGAGACGCTGTACATGGGACTGTACCACATTGTCGACAAGGCAAGCCCCATGGTCTATGCCATAAAATTGCCCCGCCGAACAAAGTGGTTCCACATCAATCAGTGCAAACTTTTCAACCCAGGGGCAGCAGCTAAACGTAAGGGACAGCCAAAAACTGTAAACCGTACTAAAGGCAGGGATCCCCCCAGCCAGCAGCCCCCGACTGTGGAAATCCCACAGGGAACGTGGCAGACCCACAGACTGCACCTGGAGGAGCGGTGGACTGTGTCACTGGAGGAGCTATCCCCCCAATACTTTGGGACTCGGACGCACCCCCAGCAGCAGGAGCTTTAAGAAGGACTCCCCACACGCCACAGCCAAAGACACCGTGGTCACCAGCGCTCCAATTTGAATGGTTCAGTCCCAGGAAAGGGACTAGCCACAAAAGGGTACCTAAGGTCAGAGATCAGCCCGTGAGCAGGGACACCCAGCCGGTAGCCAAGTCAACGAGGGACCCCCAGAAGAGATAGCGGTGGACCAGCCACCAAGTGAGAGTCCCCAGCCCATAACCCTCGACCAGGCAGAACCCCCAGGGGAAGAAACAAACCAGGCAGCCAACCCCAAAGGAGCGGTGTGCTGCAGCATCGGAGGGGACGTTCCTCTGATATTGTGGGACTCAAACCCACCTCCGGTCAGGACACTCCGGGTCCGGTGGTGCAGGCCGACCTATTACCGACCTCGCTGGACACCCAGCGGAAGAAGAAGAAAAAAAGAAGACAGGAATTAACCTGACCACCCGGAGACGGGTGGCAGATGTACATATATAGTACAATATGAATTTAAGTATGTTTGGTGAGTAATTTAGAGTAGTGTAAGATTATCTGTGTAATGATAACTATTGACATATTAGTTACTGGGGCATGGAAAAGAATCTACCTGTGCAACTATTAAAAGAGGCTTAGGCCGGGTAGCACCCGGGAGTAAGAAGAATCTACCGGTATAGCTACTGAGGCAGCACTGGTAAGATAACAAGAAAAACGGCTATGAGATAATAGAAACAGACATCAGTCCACAAGGAACTGAATAAGACAGCCAGTCGATTCAAGACTGTACTATGTCTGAAAGGAAGAGAGCCCAATTTGGAACTCGGTCACCTTTGTCAAGCCAGAGAGCTTTCTCAGGGTTAGACAATCTGTTTTATGTGCCCCTAAAGGAAAGAGAGCAGCATGGGAAGGATCCTGTTCCTGCTCGCCCTGATAAGGATGAGCAGCAGCAACCGAGGAGACGTGGAAGAATCTCTCATTTACGGGTGTTCAGGAGAAAGAGCACCGATCGTAACTGCCGGGGGTGGCACCCCAGGCGTGGAAGAACTCGACATCTACACCCACGAGGGAAGATGGACAGCGTGGCTGGGATCTAATTCTACCCGTTACTTCAGCCAGGAAAGTTTTACCTACGGGTCGGTGTTACAGAGGGAAGCGTGTATGTTTGACTTACAAAGGGAACATTCCCCTGGGAAGATGGTGGTGGCTCAGAAAACTCAGCAAGGACACATGGGACCAAATCGGACTGGGAAAGACTCAGTAATGATACGTACCGCACCACTACAGGGACACGGGGATGAGTAAAAGTGTGTTGGGACAAATGGTGGGAATCCGAACAAGGAATTTACGTTTGCATGTGGGGATCAGAGAGTATTTGTCCCGCAGGCATATCGATCGCCTTCGCCATGCAATGGCAAGATGAAGGGGAAGGAATGGGGTGGGATTCTAGCCTACACGGGTGCGCGGTCTCACACTCCCCACTCCCAATTAATGTCACCGATCTAAGAGCACACATTAAGAAACCCCGACCCACATCCACGCCAATACGCACAATAATAGAAAGGTGTTCTATCACCACCAAGGGACCTGGGAATGGATTAGTATTGGTACTGACTGAAAAAGTGTTATATCAGGGGGTACATTATGCAGTTGCTTCAGTAATATTAAACCTTATCGAGGTACACCTACCTGCATGGTGCCCGAAGGAAACAGAGCTGCTATACCAGGCCCTACTTAGAGACATGTTCAAGAAATTTTATGAGTTAGACTTTGGAAATGTAGACAAAGCAGACCTATACACCCCAAATGCTAGGGACACCATGGGCTTGGGGAGACCTAGAAGGGGAATCATAAATGATGTTTTCATGATCTACAATACAGGATCCTCTGTAATAAATAGCCTAGATGACATAGAGTTGCAAACACAGATAAACAGTTTAAAGACCCAATTGAGAAAAATCCTGAAACAAGAGAACACAGTAGTAGGTTCAGAACTACACGAGGACCAGGCTATGACTGTCCATTTAAAAGAAATAGTGGCTGAGCTGGAAAAATATGCACAGAAAGTGAATGCACTCATACGGAAGGACAGAAATGCTTCGGACCAGGCTGCACAGAACGAGGTGTGCGTACTGTATGGGGCATGGTTGTTGGGCGAAGGCCGCAACAACCTGGAGGATTTAAAACAAGGTTTCTTCCCCTCTTGGATCAGGAACAAGCACCTCGCAGCCCTCCACCTGTACAGTAATTCACTAAGCCCGTGCCAGCTCCGCCTAACCTCTGAAGCCTACCCTGTCCCAGTAGACTGTGGGAAATCTAACCACATCATTATGGGAATCGTACTAAGGATGCTGATCATGGGTGGGACAGCCCGACCCGCACCGGTATACCGGGTGGAGAACATTGGAGTTATTCAGGGAGATGCACACATTCGTTTCACAGCGGTCCCACCTTATGTCATAAAGTGGGAGCACGGTGTAACGGGTACTGACCTCTCCGGGTGCCGGAGTCGGGGTGCACACGTAATACTGTGTCCCCAGTACTTGAGTGCTCATTCAAAGTCACAGTGTGGGTTTAAAGCTGCTGGGGCACAGCCTATTAACTGTACCATGGAAGTAATGGCACAGGACCAAGTCCCTCCACAGGTAACATACATAGGGGCTGGGACATATTGTGTCACCACCAGGGCGCCCCACTACCAACATGGACACTTCTGGTGTCCGGTAAGTGACAGCAGTTTTTGCTTCAAACCTGAGGCATCAGTTCAAGTGGCCCAGGAACGGATTGTCCCCATTCCTGAACCCTCCATTGTCCACCTCACTGTGAGAGAAAACATCACAAACCTGCAGGATTATGTTGTACATTTTGGCTATGTAATTCCCCCTCTACCCGAACATCTTACCGCTCTGATAAAAGCTGTAATTATCTCACAAAAACACTTCTATACTCTAGAACAGAAAACAATTGAGATCGGGAAAAAGATTCTCGCGATCATCATTCCGCCTTGGTGGGACCTGTTCAGAAATATAGAAGTCCCAGTCTGGATCCGAATCACTTCCCACACTTGAGTTATCTGTCAACTCGCCATTATTCTTCACTTATAGTGTCTCACTTGCCGAGTGAAACGCAGAGGCCGTCAGGTCAGACACCAAAGGGTGCCATATGCTCCTTGGCTGAACTTGGGAATTGCACAGGGAGGTGTGGCACCATACCACCATGTTTAATTTGTATTTGATTTTACCTGCTGTAATCCGCAAAATCTCGAGTGTTGTAAGAGTGTTACTTAACATCTGTTTTACTATGTACCTTTATTTTACTGAACTTAAAATGTGTTTGACTATCGAACTTTATGTTACCTGAGAATGTGTTTTGATGATGTGCTTTTATTTTATTTTACTTAAAGTTGTGTTTGACTGTATACCGTTATTTTACTATGAAAACCGAGTAAAGGAGGGGCATCGTACCCCCTCTTTGCTGTAACCGAATTATAGTGATTGTATTTACCTGTAAATTGCATTGCATTTCAACGGGGGATGCACGTTAATGTTTAGCTAGTATAAATGCAGGGGAGGTTGACTGTCGGGAGCAGGAATTTTGCTTACCTTGATTGACACTCAAGAGTGTGGAGTGGCAACAGCAGGGACTGAAGGGATGCAAAATTCACAAGAACCCCCCCAGTGTTTAGGCTCATTTGAAAGAACATTTTATTTGGGACTACCTGGTGCAGAGAGGATGTTTCCACTGATAGGGGAGACTAGAACTATGGGGCATAATCGTCCTCTTCCTGAGTTGGTCCCGCTAACCCTGCTGGCAAGGCTGAATCCTCATGATGGCCACGTTGTGAAGCATGCAGCAGGCCAGCACAAAATGGGACACCCGCTCCACTGAGTACTGGATGGCTCTTCCCATGTGGTCAAGGCAGTAGAATCATTGCTTCAGCAGCTCGAAGGTCTGCTCGATGATGTTCCTGTTGGCAGCATGGCTCCCATTATATGAATGCTGGGCACGAGTGTTGGGATTGGAGAGCGGAGTCATCAGCCAGGTGCAGATGTCTAGCCCTTGTCTCTGAGCTGCCACCCTCAGGTTTGATGTGGTAGCTGAAAGATTGCTGGCACACCAGATTGACGCAGGATGAAAGCATCATGACTGTTGCCAGGATAGTGGACATTGATGATCAGGACGTGCTGAGCATGGTCGCACAACAACTGCATGTTAAGTGAGTGGTAGTCTTTGCAGTTACGTAAGATCTCAGGATTGTTATGCGGTGCCCGCAAAGCCACATGGGTGCAGTCGGTGGCATCCTGCATCATGTGGAGACCCGCTATCCAGCAAAGCCAATTACGCGCTCTTCCTGCTTCTCCCTGTTCAGAGAGAAGACAACGTACGCCCGTCTCCAGGTGTAGAGAGCCTCCGTGACCTCCCGGATGCAGAGATATTAGCTATGGCTCCTGCTGCAGACTGGAAGGATTCATTGCTTGTGAACGCTTGGTCAGTTGGTTGTAATTAGCACAGGCGGGTAAGTGTAGCGGTGAACTCCAAAATAGCAGATCGGGTATCAGTTGAGCATTGCATAATGTGCTATCCCTAACAAACGTAGACATCGGCAGCGCTGTCACCCAGCTGAAAACCCTCCGACAGAAATGAAGCGGCCGCCACTTTTATTGCCAAAATGGGCCTTAAAGGCCAGCGCTAACACCACCAGTTTCTAAGCCCACAGGTTTAATAACCTGCAATCTGGGAAGCTTTCAATTTTTTAATGTGACTTAGATGTATGCCTTTAAAGTGCAATGAAAGAAACATGAGATACAGTGCGAGTCTCAGTGGTGTATCTGCGCTGTACCCCCTCCAAGGTTAAATATCTTTCCTGACATGTGATGCCCAGAGCTGAATGTACTACCCCAGTTGAAAGATTATTTTACCTGTGTATGAATGGGTAACAAAGGGACAGAGACCGAGGCTAGGAATAGGGGTTCAGTGGTGTAAGAGTGGTGTAGAGAAGGAACGTGATCAGGGGAGAGGGTAGCCGGGATGAGTGCTGTGTGACTGAGGGCACTGGGCTGGGGAGAGAGGAGATGGTGACTTGGGGGAAGAAAGGGAGACTAGGTAATGGGGGTCTGGAGGTTGGGGCTCAGGCGGAGGAGGGAAACTGGGGTTGGAATGGAATTGGGTGACTTGGGATGGGAGTGGATGGGCACACGGCCCAGCATTCCTGTAGTGCTGGAAGCAGCAGCAACATGGTGAGTGGGAGCTGTGCTGATAGTGAAACAGTCAGTAAAGTGGTGAATGAAACCTTGGGATCTTACTGTGGTAAATAGTGAAAGATTGTTTGCACTGGTGGGTAAATAGGGAACAAGCTTACAAAGACGGAACTACAAAAGGAACATGCAGAAGTTCATGACGCAGTAGTTGTAAATGTACCAAACACAATTAATAGACACACTAATGAACTCAAATAGAATACAACTGAAATTTGTAATATATCTTGCAAGCTGTCATTTTTTTACTGTACAGAAACACTTCAGTTGTTCAAACAAAAAGCAAACAGACACACAAATCCAGGCATAACTGCTTGGTTCAACCAATCGAAACCAATACTTATAAAATGATCTGTTGTAATGTTGGCCATCTGTACCTCGAGTCTTAAGGAGAGCAGGCAATCAATCAGACCACCATCCTACACCTGCTAGCTCTTTATCAACCCCCACCTCCACCAGCCCTGCATCACGTGCTGCATCATTGATTTCCAATCCACTTTATTACTTGTCGGTTCCAAGCAAACACTAAACAGCTAACAGTCCTGTGACTGCAGCTACGGTGAAAAAATAACAATAGCAAGCAAGTACAGAGCTGATTATAGAACTCACTGGAAGTATACAATACAACCTTCATGAACTTGTCTCTATGGTTGCAATGGCTAGTGTGTATCACTGTCCACCAAATATTCCATGGTTTGCTGTTGTTCCTCATTCAACTGTCGCCCTGTCCATGGCAATATTGTGTGGCATGCAGCATACTATTAGTGATTTTGCTGAGGCATAGTTAGGCTCGCCCTCCTGCACTCCACAAGTCAAACCATCTAAAGTGTTGCTTTAGGAGCCCAGAAACATGGTCCATCCTCGCATTTATTCATGGTCGTATATCCATGGTTGCTTCTCTTAGTCCATGGGCCAGAATTTTCCCAGATCCGAGCGTGAGGGTTTGAGGGCAGGTCAGCAGTTAAAGTCACGAAAATTGACAAAGTGTTGGGAACCCGCTGTCATCCCGCCAACCACTGCATTTAACTCGGGCGCATCTCGATGCACGCCACTGGGGCACTGGGACACTGGGACACTGAGATACAGGAACACAGAGACACTAGGACACAGAGACACTAGGACACAGAGACACAGAGACACTGGGACACAGAGACACTGAGATACGGGGACACGGGGACACGGGGACACGGGGACACTGAGATACTGTGACACTGAGACACTGAGACACTGGGACACTGGGACAATGAGACACTGGGACAATGAGACACTGGGACAATGAGACACTGGGACACTGGGACAATGAGGCACTGGGACAATGAGACACTGGGACACTGAGATACTGGGACACTGAGATACTGTGACACTGAGACATGGGGACACTGGGACACTGAGACACGGGAACACAGAGACACAGGAACACTGGGACACTGAGCTACTGATACACTGGGACACTGAGATACTGATACACTGGGACACTGGGACAATGAGACACTGGGACACTGAGATACTGTGACACTGAGACACTGGGACAATGAGACAATGGGACAATGAGACACTGGGACACTGGGACACTGAGATACTGTGACACTGAGACACTGGGACAATGAGGCACTGGGACAATGAGACACTGTGACGCTGAGACACTGAGACATGGGGATACTGGGACACTGAGACACTGAGACACGGGAACACAGAGACACAGGAACACTGGGACACTGAGATACTGATACACTGGGACAATGAGACACTGGGACACTGAGACACTGGGCCACTGGGACAATGAGACACTGAGACACTGAGACACTGAGACACTGGGCCACTGAGACACTGGGACACTGTGACACTGTGACACTGTGACACTGAGACATGGGGGCACTGGGACACTGAGACACTGAGAAATAGGAACACAGAGACAAAGGAACACTGGGACACTGGAACACTGGGACACTGAGATACTGATACACTGGGATACTGGGACAATGAGACAGTGGGACACTGAGACACTGGGACACTGAGACACTGAGACACTGAGACACTGGTACACTGAGCCACTGGGACACTGAGATACTGAGATACTGTGACACTGAGACACAGGAACACAGAGACACTGGGACACTGGGACACAGGGACACAAGGACACAGGGACACAGGGACACTGGGACAGAGAGAGAGAGGATCGACCCCATTGATGTAATTCATCAACTTCTGTGGTTGGGAAAATGTTGGAGTCCATTATTAAAGAAGCAGGAGCAGGACATTTGGATAAGCAAAATTCGGTCAGGCAGAGTCAGCATGGATTTATGAAAGGGAAGTCATGTTTAACAAATTTGCTGCAGTTCTTTGAAGATGTAATGAACAGGATGGATAAAGGGGAAGCAGTGGATGTGGTGTATTTGGACTTCCAGAAGACATTTGACAAGGCGCCACATAAAAGGTTACTGCACAAGATAAAAGTTCACCGGGTTGGGGGTAATATATTAGCATGAATAGAGGATTGGTTAACTAACAGAGAACAGAGAGTCGGGATAAATGGTTCATTCTCTGGTTGGCAACCAGTAACTAGTGGGGTGACGCAGGGATCAGTGCTGGGACCCCAACTATTTACAATCTATATTAACGACTTTGAAGAAGGGAATGAGTGTAATGTAGCCAAGTTTGCTGACGATACAAAGATGGGAGGAAAAACAATATGTGAGAAGGACACAAAAAATCTGCAGAAGGGCATAGACTGGCTAAGTGAGTGGGCAAAAATTTGGCAGATGGAGTATAATGAGGTCATGCACTTTGGCAGAAAAAAATCAAAGAGCAAGTTATTATTTAAATGGAGAAAGATTGCAAAGTGCCGCAGTACAGCGGGACCTGGGGGTACTTGCGCATGAAACACAAAAGGATAGTATGCAGGTACAGCAAATGATCAGGAAGGCCAATGGAATCTTGACCTTTATGGCAAAGAGGATGGAGTATAAAAGCAGGGAAGTCTTGCTATAGCTATATAAGGTAATGGTGAGGCCACACTTGGAATACTGCGTGCAGTTTTGATTTCCATATTTACGAAACGATATACTTGTTTTGGAGGCAGTTCAGAGAAGGTTCACTGTTGATTCTGGGGATGAGGGAGTTGACTTATGAGGAAAGGTTGAGTAGGTTGGGCCTCTACTCATTGGAGTTCAGAAAAATTAGAAGGGATCTTATCGAAACATATAAGATTATGAGGGGGCTTGACAAGGTGGATGCAGAGAGTATGTTTCCACTGAAGGGGGAGACCAGAACTAGAGGGCATGATCTTAAAATAAGGGGCCGCCCATTTAAACAGAGATGAGGAAAAATTACTTCTCTCAGAGGGTGGTAAATCTGTGGAATTCGCTGCCTCAGAGAGCTGTGGAAGCTGGGACATTGAATAAATTTAAAACAGAAATCGACAGTTTCTTAAACGATAAGGAGATAAGGGGTTATGGGGAGCGGGTGGGGAAGTGGAACTGAGTCCATGATCAGATCAGCCATGATCTGATTGAAACGCGGAGCAGGTTCGAGGGGACGTATGGCCTACTCCTGTTCCTATTTCTTATGTTCTTATAGTCAGTCCCTTGGAATCGAGGAAAACTTGCTTCTACTCCTGAAGTGAGCTCTTTGGTGGCTAAACAGTCCAATGCGAGAGCCACAGACTCTGTCACAGAGGGGACAGATAGTCATCGAGGGAAGGGTTGGGTGGGACTGGTTTGCCGCACGCTCTTTCCGCTGCCTGCGCTTGATTTCTGCACACTCTCGGTGTTGACTCGAGGTGCTCAGCGCCCACTCGGATGCACTTCCTCCACCTGGGCCAGGGACTCCCAGGTGTTGGTGGTGTGTCGCACTTTATCAGGGAGGCTTTGCGGGTGTCCTTGTAGTGTTTCCGCTGCCCACCTTTGGCTCGTTTGCCGTGAAGGAGCTCCGAGTAGAGCACTTGCTTTAGGAGTCTCGTGTCTGGCATGCGAACTATGTGGCCTGCCCAGCGGAGCTAATCGAGTGTGGTCAGTGCTTCAATGCTGGGGATGTTAGCCTGGACGAGGACATAATTAACTGCTTGTTGAGAGACCTTTAATTGCCTTTTTAATACCAAGTTTTGGCTTTAACTTGTTGCGCATGGGATTCACGCACCTCGGGAACCTCGCCTGTGACGGGGAGGTGGAAGCTCAATGGCAATTGTGTGAGTCCATTAAGTGACAGCTGGAAAAAACACATAAATACTCACACATTAAACCTTGAATAATGGAAAGGCTCTTACTGACTCCATTTTGGTCATTGAGCATGTTGTCTCCCCAATCTATGCCCATCTTTCCCACAATTCCATGATTGAATCTCTCTAATCCGGTTTCTGCGTCTGCCACAGTCCCGAAATGTCTCTCATCAAAGTCACAAATGACTTTCCTTGTAACCGTAACAAAGGCAAACTATCCCTCCTCATCCTTCTTAACTTGTCTGCAGGTTTGATATGGTTGACCACTCTATCCTTCTCCAACGCCACTCCACCGTTGTCCAGCTGGGTGGGACTGCACTCACCTGGTTCCATTCTTATCTATCTAATTGTAGCCAGAGAATCACCTGCAATGGCTTCTCTTCCCATTCCTGCATCCTTACCTCTGCTGTCCCACAAAGATCTATCCTTGGCCCCCTCCTATTTCTCATCTACATGTTGCCACTTAGCGACATCATCTGGAAACATAACATCAGTTTTCACATGTGTGCTGATGACACCCAGCTCTGCCTCACAACTTCTCTCAACCCCGCCGTGGTATCTAAATTGTCAGACTGCTTGTCCGACATCCCATTCTAGATGTGCAGAAATTTTCTCCAATTGAATATTGGGAAACCCAAAGTCATTGCTTTCAGTCCCCATCACAAACCTCGTTCCCTAGCCATTGACTCCATCTCTCTCCCGAACCAGACTGTTCGCAACCTTGGTGTCATCTTTGACCCTGAAATGAACTTTCGACCACATGTCCGCAGCATAACAAAGACCGCCTAATTCTACCTTTGTAACATGGCTTCCCTCTGCCTCGCCTCAGCTCATCTGCTGTTGAAGCCCTCATCCATACTTTAATTACCTCTAGACTTGACTATTTCAACACACTCCTGGCTGGCCTCCCACATTCGAACCTATGTAAACTGGAGGTGATCCAAGACTCGGCTGCCCGTGTCCTAACTCACACCAAGTCCCACTCACCCATCACCCCTCTGCTCACTGACCTACTTTGGATTCCAGTTAAACAACGCCTCGATTTCAAAATTCTCACCCTTATTTTCAAATCCCTCCATGGCCACGCCCCTCCCTATCTCTGTAATCTCTTCCAGCCCCACAACCCCCCCCCCCCGAGATGTTTGCGCTCCTCTAATTCTGCCCTCTTGAGCATTCCTGATAATAATTGCTTAACCATTGGTGGCCATGTCTTCTGTTGCCTAGGCTCCAAGCTCTGGAACTCCCTGCCTAAACCTCTCCACCTCTCTTTCCTCCTTCAAAACGCTCCTTAAAACCTGCCTCTTCGACCAAGCTTTTAGAATATTGAGGGATTGTGTCTCTGAGCTCCACTTAACTTGCCATCTATTAGATAAGCATGGGTGCTGTCTCACCTTGGATCTCAGAATCAGACAAAGATGAGCCCCAGCAACAACACCAGCAGCAGCAGCTGCATCACCAACAAATACAACAATGGCCTTCTCTTCAACGACCTGATGCACCACAGGAGAGAGTGGCATCAGCGCAGGACTTCACCATGCAGCAGTTGATACCCCAACACAGGTTATACAGGCAGATGATGAGCTTTCTGGACATGACTGATCAGCAGTAGTTCAGGAGGCTCAGGCTATCACACCAAATCGTTGCAAACATTTGTAGGTTGCTGGAACAAGATCTGCTGCCTAGAGAATCTGGTGTATTTGCCTTGCAAGTGGCTGTCAAAGTCACCAACGCCCTCAATTTGTTTGCCTCAGACTCCTTCCAGAAATCTGAAGCAGATATTTGCAGGACCTCGGAGTCGGCTGCCCACAGATGCATCGCCCAGTTGACCGATGCCATGTTTGACAACTCAGCCACTTATGTAAACTTTGCCACTGATGAAGCCCAGTATTACTGAGCAGGGGTTCAGCTTTGTAGCTCTGGCTGGCATCCCACAGGTGCAGGGCATCATCAACTGCACACATGTGGCCATCTAGGTACCCCCACATCACCCAGGAGTGATTGTGAACCACAACAGCTTCCACTCCATCAATGTGCAGCTCACCTGCAACCATAAAAAAATCATCATACATGTGCACGCCAGATTCCTTGGCGGCTGTCATGACTCTTTTGTGCTGTGCCAGTCCATGCTCCTTCCAAATAATGAGGCCAAGGAGCGCTACAGTGACAGCCACACGTCCACTAGATGTGTCATAGCATGCTGAAGATGTGACTCAGATTCCTTGACAGATCTTGAGGAGTCCTTCAATATGCACCAGCCAGGATCTTCAGAATCATCATTGTTGTAAAGTCCTGTCCCCTCAGTACAGATTCACACGAGGCATGTAGTGAAGTCAAGGTCACTCTGGACCTGCACCTTTATTTCACAGCTCTGGAATGCTGCACTTGCCTGAGACCTGTCCTTATATACCTGTCTCTTGCAAGTGCACCCCTGGTGGTAAGTTATGCTGGTGGTTACAGGTCATATCTTATTACAGTCATGTATAGCATGTTAGGATACAGTTATATATAGTAATGTAAGATACATGACATCACCCTCCCCCAAGGTCTTATTGTCTTTATAGGTTAAGTCTCTCAGGTGGTCTACACTCTCGCGTAGAGCGTCTGATTGTGGTTCAGTTGTTTGCCTTGGTGTCTGTTTTTCTTTGGGTGTGGTTGCTGGTATCTCACCTGGGCTGTTTGTTTCGATTGGTGTGATTGTTGTTGACTCGCCTGGGCTGTCTGTTGGGATTGCCCTTTCCTCAGGTTGTTCCCTCCTACTGTCCACCAGGTGTGGTGCGAGTTCCACATTGTAGTCTAGTTCCGCAGTGTTGTTGATAAATCTGCTTTTGACTTGGTCTACATGCCTCCGGCAGGTTTTGCCATTGTCCATTTGTACTACCAGTAGCCTGTTTCCTTCCTTGCCCGTTACTGTCCCTGCAAGCCATTTGGGACCCCTGCCATAGTTTAGTACAAACACTTTGTCCCCTATCTCATTCCATCTCCCCCTCGAATTTCTGTCATGGTACTCAGTCAGCTTACAGCGCTTTGCCTCAACGATTTCGTGCATGTCTGGGAGGATTAATGAGAGCCTTGTTTTTAAAGTCCTTTTCATCAACAGTTGCGCGGGAGGGATCCCAGTCAGTGAGTGCGGACGAGATCTGAATGCCAGCAGCAGTCGCGACAGGCGACCCTGCAGCGTGGGACCTTGGATATTAAGCATGCCTTGTTTAATGATTTGTACTGCTCTCTCCGCCTGGCCGTTGGAGGCCGGCTTGAACTGTGCCGTCTTGACGTGATTTATGCCGTGGTCAATTAAAGAATCTTGGAATTCTGCATTGGTGAAGCACGGACCATTGTCACTGACCAATATGTCAGGGATTCCGTGCGTTGCAAACATGGTTGCGAGGCTCTCCACAGTGGTGGAGGTTGTGCTCGAGTCTAAAATGGTGCATTCGATCCACTTTAAAAATGCATCTACAACTATGAGGAACATTTTGCCCATGAATGGGCCCGCATAGTCTACGTGCACCCACGACCACGGTTTGGTAGGCCAGGGCCAGGGGCTCAGTGGAGCCTCCCTGGGGGCATTGCTGAGTTGGGCACAAATGGTGCACCTACGGACGCAGAGCTCCAAGTCCGCGTCAATACCAGGCCACGAGACGTGGGATCTGGCTATGGCCTTCATGAGAACGATCCCCGGGTGCTCGCGGTGGAGTTCCCGGACAAATGCCTCTCTGCCTCGCAGAGGCATGACTACTTGGCTGCCCCACATCAGGCAGTCTGCTTGTAGGGACAGCTCATGCATGCGCCTGTGAAAGGGTTTTAATTCCTCGGGGCAGGCATCGTGAGGCTCTGCCCAGTCACTGGTTAGGACACATCTTTCTACTAAGGATAATGTGGGGTCGCTGGCTGTCCAGGCTCTGATTTGGTGAGCCGTCATGGGCAAACCTGTGGATTCAAAGGCATTGAATGCCATGAATATCTCACAGTCCTGTTCATCAGACCCTTCCGTGGTCGCCAGGGGCAGCCTGCTGAGCACGTCGGCACAGTTGTCTGTGCCTGGTCTGTGCCTTATGGTATAGTCGTAGGACGCCAGCATGAGTGCCCACCGTTGAATTCGCGCTGAGGCGTTGGCGTTTATTGTCTTGCTCTCAGATAGGAGGGATGCGAGGGGCTTGTGGTCGGTTTCTAACGCGAACTTGGCCCCGAAAAGTTATTGGTGCATCTTTTTGACACCATACACGCACGCGAGCGCCTCCTTCTCCACCATTCCGTACCCGCGCTCCGCCCGCGAAAGTGACCTGGAGGCATAAGCTATGGGTTGTAATTTGGCGGCATTATTGATATGTTGTAAAACGCACCTGACCCTATACGCTGGCACATCGCATGTGAGAACTAGCTTTTTACCTGGATCATAGAAAGTCAAAACACTGTTGGAACACAGAAGGTTGCGTGCCTTATTGAAGGCGCGTTCCTGGGCGTCCTCCCAAAACCAATCGCACCCCTTTCTGAGTAACATGTGGAGAGGCTCCAGCAGTGTGCTTAAGTTCTGCATAAAGTTCCTAAAGTAATTGAGTAGCCCGAGAAAGGCGCGCAGTTCTGAGACATTCCGGGGCCTGGGTGCCAGGCGAATTGCTTCTGTTTTGGACTCTGTTGGGCGGATTCCATCAGCGGCGATCCTGTTGCCCAAAAATTCAACCTCGGGTGCAAGAAACAGGCACTTGGAGTTCTTGACTCTTAGGCCTACCCGATCCAACCGCTTTAGTACTTCCTCCAAATTATGGAGATGGGAGTCGGTGTCCCTGCCCGTGATAAGTACGTCGTCTTGAAATACAACCGTCCCTGGGATGGACTTGAGCAGACTCTCTATGTTGCGCTGGAATGTGGCAGCTGCCGACCTGATGCCGAATTGGCATCGATTGTACATGAAAAGGCCTCGATGTGTGTTGATGGTGGTGAGTAGCTTGGATTCTTCGGTCAATTCTTGCATCATGTACGCAGATGTGAGGTCTAGTTTTGAGAAAAGTTTACCTCCATCCAATGTGGCAAATAAGTCCTCCGCTCTGGGCAGCGGGTACTGGTCCTGTAGGGAGACTCTGTTTATGGTAGATTTGTAGTCCCCACAGATTCGTACGGATCCATCAGGCTTCATGACTGGGATGATGGGACTTGCCCAGTCGCTAAATTCCACAGGTGATATAATGCCTTCCCGCAGAAGCCTGTCTAGTTCGTGTTCAATCTTTTCCCTCATCATATAGGGTACAGCTCTGGCCTTGTGATGGACCGGTCTAGCATCCTGTGTGATGTAGATTTTGACTTTGGCCCCTTTGAAAGTGCCCACAATTGGCTGAAAGAGATGTTCAAATTGCTTTATAACTGTTGAGCAGGAGGTCCATTCCTCTAATGACATGGCATGGACATCATCCCATTTCCAGTTTAGTTTTGCCAGCCAGCTTCTCCCCAGCAGTGTGGTGGGGTCTCCGGGGACAATCCACAGGGGAAGTCGGTTCACTGTCTCTTTGTGTGTGACAGAGAGCATGGCACTGCCGAGGACTGGTACGATTTCTTTGGTATTGGTCCTTAGTTTCAAGTCGACCCTTGTGAGTTTTGGTCTGTCTCTTTTATGCGGCCACAGTTGTTCAAATTGTTGAGCGCCCATGAGAGATTGACTCGCTCGTATCCAGCTCCATGTTGACAGATATCCCGTTGAGTAGGACCCTCATCATTATAGGAGGCATCCTGTTGTAGGAGCAGTAGCCATTGATCATGTTGACCCGATGTACATCGGTGTCCCGGGTACTGTCCCCACCGTCCTCTGGTCCTCTTTCCAACCCATCCGATTCATATACCAGCCGAGCTGCCGTTTTTTTGCACATGCGGGCCAAATGCCCTGTATATTCACAGTTCCTGCAAACAGCCTGCTGAAATCGACATCCCCTTGATGAGTGCCCACCCCCACACCTCCAGCACAGACTGCTTCGTTTGTTCCCAAAGAATGAGCTGCGTCTGGCTGATCTCTCTTGAGCTTCTCTCAGTTTGTAGTTGATTGCTCGCATTGTGGGTTGATGAGGTGTGAACGGCCGTTCCTGTGGCCCTTGATGGCTTCTGGCTCCACTGCCTGCTGTCGAGAGCCTGTTTTCCCGGTTTTGTCTGTGTGTGGGGGTAGCAGCTTGTTTGATGCTGTGAACTTCTTGTTCCAATATTTCATTAGTTGTCATACCTGCATTGTAAATCAACCTTGTTTCTTCTTCCCCTACCAAGAATGTCTGCGCAACCGGTGCTGCTGCCTCTAAGGTCAGGTTTTTGGTCTCTATGAGCTTTCGGAATATGCCTGCGTGGCCTATTCCTTCAATGATAAAGTCTCTCAGCATTTCTCTCCTCAGTTCATCGGAGAACTCACATAAACTAGCCAACCTCCGAAGTTGCGCCACGAAGTCGGGTATGCTCTGGCCCACACAGTGTCTGTAGTTGTAGAACCTGTGTCTGGCCATGTGTAGGCTGCTCGCTGGCTTCAGGTGGTCTCTTACCAGTGTGCTCAATTCTTCAAACGACTTGCTTGCTGGTTTCTCGGGTGCCAACAGATCCTTCATTAAAGCGTATGTTTTCGAGCCACAGTTGGTCAAGAGATGGGCTCTTCTCTTGTCTGCTTTGTCATCTCCTAACCAGTCTTTGGTTACAAAGCTTTGCTGGAGCCTTTCTATAAAGTCCTCCCAATTGTCTCCAGCATTGTACTTTTCAACTGATCCGTTGTTCGCCATTCTGTGGATTCTGTAATCCCGTAACTCGTCGCCACTGTAAAGTCCTGTCCCCTCAGTACAGATTCACACGAGGCATGTAGTGAAGTCAAGGTCACTCTGGACCTGCACCTTTATTTCACAGCTCTGGAATGCTGCACTTGCCTGAGACCTGTCCTTATATACCTGTCTCTTGCAAGTGCACCCCAGGTGGTAAGGTATGCTGGTGGTTATAGGTCATATCTTATTACAGTCATGTATAGCATGTTAGGATACAGTTATATATAGTAATGTAAGATACATGACAATTGTATGCTGCGCGCTGCACAACATAGTGCAGATGCGAGGTTGGGAGCTGCAGGTGGAGCAAGGCACAGAGCACACAGCCTCTTATGAGGAAGAGGGAGAGGAACAGGTGGAACAGGCGGAGGAGAAGAACGAACAGGTGGAACATGAAGAGGAGGAGGAACCTGAGGTGGAGATGGGACCAGCAGTGGTGCAGATTGCTGCCTGGGAGGCCCGACGTGGCCTCATAATCGCCAGATTTACTTAACTTCCACCAGTGCAGCCATATGGCTGCCAGATGCTGTACTAACTCCACCTCCCCCCCACCACCACAACACCACAAAGCAGTCTGACAATGACCAAGCCATTCCTATCACCCAAACCTCCATTGTTCGAGTTTATGTAATTACTCACCATTCACTCCAAGTGGCAAAGCCACTTCCCACGTAGCAGGCAAAAATGGACAACACAGGAAAGCTATGCAATAAAATACATTTATGTGCATTACAATTGTACCGGAAACTTAACATTAACATTTTTTCATGTGCATACCCTTGTACATCTAGGGTTATGGAATTGAAATTCGGTATCGCCCTTTTAGAGGCAGTGACACCGGCTGAGTGCCGATTTTAACACCTGACGGTACGTGCCACCTCAAACTGCAAAATTCAGTTTTCCCAGCCAAAGATAAGAGAGCAGCGCTAAAAGTGGCATTGCACACTCATCCTTGGACACCAATGGAGCGGTATCTCAGGAGGCCGACTGAATTTCCCGACGGTAAGCTGCTGGCAAGCGAGATGAAAAAAATGGAAAACAAATTCCGCCAATTTCCCTCACCCTCACCCAGACTTCCCCATTGGTCCCATTAATATATAAATGCAATAAAAAAAATAACTGTTTATGTATTTAACCCTTTACAACCTGTATCACACCACCACCAGAGGAGTCCAGAGGGATCCCAGCATTCCTTGGGAGCACTGTATATAAGCAGGCCACCCACGAGGTACCTGCACTCTGGAGTCTTATTAAAGGAGCTAAGGTCACACTTGCTCATTGTTCACAGTACTCAGTTTCATCCTTTATTATGGGTGCATCAATTGGCGATGAGGTAACGAACAACCGCGCAAAAATGGAGAAGTTCCCAGAAGGGGATGATTGGGAGGCTTTCGTCGAGAGACTCGACCAATACTTTGTGGCCAACGAGCTGGAAGAGCTCGAGAATGCTGCCAAATGAAGGGTGATCCTCCTTACTGTCTGTGGGGCAACAACCTATGGCCTCATGAAGAATCTTCTAGCTCCAGTAAAACCAACAACTAAATCCTATGAAGAATTGTGTTCGCTGGTCCGGGAGCATCTAAATCCTAAGAAAAGTGTTTTGATGGCGAGGCATTGGTTCTATACGTGTCAACGATCGGAGGGCCAGGAAGTGGCGAGCTATGTTGCTGAACTAAGGCGCCTCGCAGGACATTGCAAATTTGAGGGATTTCTATAACAAATGGTGAGAGACTTTTTTGTACTGAGCATTGGCCTTGAGGTAATCCTTCGCAAACTGTTGACTGTTGAAACTCCGAATCTAAGCAAAGCCATAACCATAGCCCAGGCATTTATGTCCACCAGCGACAACACCAAACAGATTTCGCAGAGTAAAGAGGTTTCGGCCAGTGCACAAAGTAACATCATTTTCGAGCAGGAATATACATGGCAGAAAGTACACGCCGGCTGCTGCTGCACGACCTCAGATGACTCAAGAGTCCAGCATTAATCGTTAATTCGAGGCAGTTAACACCTTGTTGGTGTTGTGGAGGTGATCATCGGCCCCATCAATGCCGCTTCAAGCACTATGCGTGCAACGGCTGCAGAACAATGGGACACCTCCAGTGAATGTGCAGGCGAGCTGCAAATCCTGCAAACCACCACGTTGCAGAGGAAGATCACGCTGAATTGGCGACTCGTACCGAGGAGGCAGAAGTGTACGGGGTACACACATTCACCACAAAATGTCCACCAATAATGTTGAAAGTTAAACTGAACGGAATTCCAGTATCGATGGAACTGGACACGGGTGCGAGTCAGTCCATAATCAATAAAAAGGCCTTCGACAGGCTGTGGTGCAACAAGGCACATAGGCCCAAGCTCAGCCCCATTCACACCATCTAAGGACCTACACCAAAGAACTAATCCCTGTAATTGGCAGTGCAGAAGTCAAAGTCTCCTATGATGGAGCAGTACACGAACTCCCGCTGTGAATTGTGCCAGGGAATGGCCCCACACTGTTTGGCAGAAGCTGGCTGGGAAAAATCCGCTGGAACTGGGACGACATCCAAGTGCTTTTGTCCATGGACAACACCTCTTGTGCCCAGGTTTTGATCAGATTTCCATCGTTGTTTGAGCCAGACATTGGAAGCTTCTTG
Organism: Pristiophorus japonicus; assembly: GCF_044704955.1. Lineage (NCBI taxonomy): Eukaryota > Metazoa > Chordata > Chondrichthyes > Pristiophoridae > Pristiophorus > Pristiophorus japonicus. The sequence continues at coordinate 227,618,418 of NC_091981.1, forward strand.
GGGGTGAAAGTGCAGATCCATTTGGTTCCCGGTACGCGACCCATCCACCACAAGGCACGGCCAGTACCATATATGATGCGTGAGAAAGTGGAAATTGAGCTGGACAGGCTGCAGTGAGAAGGCATCATTGCGCTAGTGGAATTCAATGAGTGGGCCAGCCCGATTGTCCCGGTACTTAAAGAGGACGGCACAGTAAGAATTTGTGGGGATTATTAATAATGATTAACCGTTTTTCGCTACAGGACCAGTACCCGCTACCCAAGGCAGACGACCTATTTGTGACCCTGGCTGGAGGGAAGACGTTCACCAAGTTGGACCTGACCTCGGCCTCCATGACGCAGGAGCTGGCGGAGTCTTCGAAAGGCCTCACCTGCATCAACACACACAAAGGTCTGTTCATCTATAACAGATGCCCGTTCGGGATTCGGTCAGCCGCGGCAATCTTCCAACGGAACATGGAGAGTCTGCTAAAGCCGGTTCCTCGCACCGTGGTTTTCCAGGATGACATACTGGTTACAGGTCGAGCACCACTGAGCACTTGAAGAATCTGGAAGAAGTTCTGAGTCGGTTGGATCGCTTAGGACTCAGGTTGAAACGCTCGAAGTGTGTTTTCCTGGCGCCGGAGGTCGAGTTCTTGGGAAGAACAATCGCAGCAGACGGCATCAGACCCATCGACGCCAAGACGGAGGTCAGCAAGAATGCGCTGAGACCACAGAATGTGATGGAGTTGCGGTCATTCCTGGGACTTCTTAACTATTTTGGTAATTTCCTGCCTGGGTTAATCACCCTGCTGGAACCGCTACATGTGCTACTGCGCAAGGGAGACGACTGGGTCTGGGGTAATTCACAAGAGGCTGCTTTTGAGAAAGCCAGAAATCTGCTGCGTTCAAACAAACTGCTTGTCCTGTATAACCCGTGTCAATGATTAGTGCTAGCTTGCGATGCGTCATCATACGGGGTCAGGTGTGTGTTACAACAGGCTAACGAATCGGAGATTTTGCAACCGGTCGCTTATGCGTCCAGGAGTTTGTCCAAGGCCGAAGGGCCTACAGCATGATTGAAAAAGAGGCTCTCGTGTGCATTTATGGGGTAAAAAAATGCACCAGTACTTATTTGGCCTCAAGTTTGAGCTTGAAACTGACCACAAGCCGCTCATATCGCTGTTCTCTGAGAGCAAAGGGATTAACACCAATGCCTCTGCCCGCATCCAAAGATGGGCACTCACGCTGTTGGCATACAACTATGTAATCCGCCACAGACCGGGCACAGAGAACTGCGCAGATGCTCTCAGTCGGCTACCATTGCCCACCACCGGGGTGGAAATGGCACAGCCTGCGGACTTGCTCATGGTAATGGAGGCATTCGAAAACGAAAAGTCACCCGTTACGGCTCGCCCAATCAGGACCTGGACCAGCCAGAATCCTTTGCTGTCCTTGGTAAAAAACTGTGTCCTCCATGGGAGCTGGTTCAGTGTCCCAGCGGAGATGCAGGAGGCGATTAAGCCGTTCCACAGGTGCAAAGATGAAATGTCCTTGCAGGCGGACTCCCTGTTGTGGGGTAATCACATGGTCTTGCCAGAGAAAGGCAGAGATACGCTCATTTGTGAGTTGCACAGCACCCACCCAGGCATTGTAATGATGAAAGCCATAGCCAGATCCCATGTGTGGTGACCCGGCATTGACTCAGATTTAGTCATTCGTGCGCCAGTGCAACACTTGCTCTCAGCTGAGTAATGCACCCAGAGAGGCACCGCTAAGTTTGTGGTCGTGATCGAGGATCCACGTGGACTATGCGGGCCCATTTCAAGGCAAAATGTTCTTGGTTGTCATGGATGCTTATTCAAAATGGATTGAATGTGCAATAATGTCTGTAAGCACGTCCACGGCCACCATCGAAAGCCTATGGGCCATGTTTGCCATGCACGGCCTGCCAGATGTTCTAGTCAGTGACAATGGGCCGTGCTTCACCAGTGCTAACTTGAAGGAATTCATGACCCGCAATGGGATCAAGCACGTCACATCTGCCCCGTTCAGGCCCGCATCCAATGGCCAGGCAGAACGGGCAGTTCAGACCATCAAGCAAAGCTTGAAATGCATACGGAAGGCTCCTTGTAGACCCAACTGTCCCGAGTGCTGCTCAGCTACCGCACCAGACCCCACTCACTCACCGGGGTTCCCCAAACCGAGCTGCTCATGAAAAGGGTGCTCAAAACAAGGCTCTCTCTTGTCCACCCTGATCTCCATGATCACGTGGAGGGCATGCGGCATCAACAATGTATGTACCATGACCGTGCAAATTTGTCACGCGATATTGAGGTCAATGACCCTGTGTTTGTACTCAATTATGGACATGGTCCCTAATGGCTCGCTGGCACGGTCATAGCCAAAGAGGGGAGTAGGGTGTTTCAGGTCAAATTGGCCAATTTGGACTAACGTGCAGAAAACATTTGGACCAAATCAAATTGCAGTTCACCAACAGCTATGAACAACCCGAAGAAGACACCACCAACTTTGACCCTCCAACACACACACAACTGACATCATGGCTGACCACAAAGACGAACTCACCATCCCCAGCAGCCTGGCAAGGCCGGCTGCCCAGCAGCCCACATTTGTACCGAGACGATCGACAAGGGAGTGAAAAGCCCCAGATTGTCTCACCCTGTAAATAAGTGTACGATTAACTTTACGAGGGAGTGATGTTATGTATTTAACCCTTTGCAACCTGTATCACACCACCACCAGAGGGCCCACCTGTTGGAGTCCCAAGGGATCTCAGCATCCCTTGGGAGCACGGTATATAAGCAGGCCACCCACGAGGTACCTGCACTCTGGAGTCTTATTAAAGGAGCTAAGGTCACACTTGCTCATTGTTCATAGTACTCAGTTTCATCCTTTATTATGAGTGTATCAATAACCACTTAACTTGATCTCTGGATGTTACCGCCCCGGGATCCCCGATGTCCCGACAGCTTTTCCAAGTACTTACCTACTTTCGCAGCCATGGTGGCAAGGGGGCATTGCATGCTCAATGATATCACCACGTGGGTGGTGGCAGAGCGTGCAGCGGTACCTCTTGCTTCCGCCCCCACAACTAAATTTCCCGGGAGCCAAGGAACCCGATCCCCGCCGATGGTAAGCACTTAGCCGCCCATTAGCCGCCCCTCTCCAGCATTAACGGATAGCATTAGAACCACAATTTACCACCCTTATGTCTTTTTTCATTCACGCGTGCTTCTACAAGGTGCAACCACTGTGGTTTCAGCAGAGGTAGAGGAGGCTGCTCACATTCCTGTGGCGACTGCTTAGACGCCTTTGGCAGATGTCCTTTGGGTTTTGGAGCTTGTGAGGGCACCAAAGACTACTCCTCCTACAACTGAGCAAGGGCAGACTCATCCATTGGGATCCGAGGAAGCACATGGGGCTCTGACTAAGTGGGAGGCAATGGGGGAGAAGCGGGGGTGCTTTGAAAAGAGCCCCCACTTCCATGTTCCCTCTCACCCTCATCCCTCTCAAGGGCCACCTGCACTTCCCTGCTAGCATGGAGCTGGAGAGCACCTTGGTGAACATCAGTATGGCGATGAACGCCCAAGTGTACATTGATATCCCTCCTCAAGATGAGGTCAATGAATGTCTTCAATCTGTTGTTCACAGCAAGCATGTTCTCATGTGACTGGCACATTTGCTGCTCCATGCAGATGGCCATCCTTTCCATGGAGCAGCACATTGTCACCATCGTCTGCGAGATGGTGGTGCTCATGTTGGAGATGGACTTCTCCATTTGCTGTACAGTTGCACACATCGCAGCTGCAACAGCTGTCAGAGCCTCATGCAATTGTTGCCGCCCCTCCAAGATTACTCTTTTTTTACTACGCAGCCCGTATTCAAACAACCTGACTCCAAGGTAAAGATTCCGGCCCATAACCCTCAGAATTAAGCCTTCTGTCTTACATTCTCCATGAAAGAGAATTGCTTCAGACCTTCTCAGGAAGTGTGCATTGTCGCGCATTATCTTTAGGTTAGGCTCATAAATTTTAGTGATCGAACAATATCTCTCCTTATTTACATTTACCTTAGGGTTGTTGACAGGTGCACGAATGCCAGGCAATGTTCGAGAGGCCCTGTACCTTGTGGAAGTTATCAAGTGGTAAAACTGTCCAACCTTGTCTTATGTCTCAGCAGCTGCGATGCTGCTACATGTTCCTTTTAGGTGCCTAGAAAGTCCTTGCAACAGAATTGTTGAGGGCAATGGTGATGTTCATTACCTCTGATAGTCATCGTAGGCGGTCCTTCAAATGAGGATGACTTGCTTCCACACAAATAGGGATGAGTTCGCAGATGTTTCAATAAAGGACCAGATATTCTAGTCCTGAACTCCAGGGGTGGAAGATGCCTGCGCGTGGATTTTTTTTAACATGTGGTGACCGTAGCACATCAGCCACCACACGGGCTTGACAGAGCTAGGCCTTTATCCAGTGTGTAAGGTTCTAAAATCCACGGCCGCATTTTATTGAAACACCCTAAGGACAAGAAAACTAACATGGGATCGTTCTATTCATTTTAAATGAACATTTTTGGCCACCAAACCCTCAGACCAGGCAGGCTGGGAAACGTGTGGGCAGATACAGATATTGTGGAGTCTGGCACTGGCCAATGGAGGAAAAGTGCATTCTGGCAGGTCAATCAGGGGTCGAGTTGGGCCTGAAGCGGGGAAATCCTCAACCAATAGGGACTACCCGGCCCAGTTTGAAAATATGACTCACCCCTAATGAATGTGGACCATCATCTACCTAATTAATATGGACAGTGGACAATCACTGCAGTAATGGCCCATTAAAGGGGAGGCCCAAACCAATTGACTCCCAGGACTGTAACAAAGGACCAGCAGACTTTTAGGCACCAATGTGCACTGAAACAATACCCCTGTCCTCACACCTATCTGTACCTGTGACATCTTCTGATTAAATATTCAAAGCTATCTCCCTGCCCAAACTTACACAATGGACCACCAACTGAGTTTTTGCGCGAAAAGGCCAGAACTAAATTGGTTATAGGACCTACAGAACCACCGGGGGTGTAGAAGCAGCAGGGTGTGGAAGCAGTTGGAGAGCTTGGAGCTTGCAGCTGGTAGCTTGCAGCTTGTATCCAGAAAGAGCTCTCTCTCCCTCTCGCTCTCACTCCACCAGAGGAAGAAGCAGCAGTTCCGCAGATGAAGCCACCGAGACTGAAAACCAGCAGGCAGTGGCAGTGACTTCCCACAGCTGAGCTGAGCAAGGAAACCAACCAGAGGTTGGAGGTTGGAGTCAGCTTTTGGGAGTGGAGTCAGCTTTTCACAGGGCCCTCGCTCTGGGGAAGGTGTGCTTAACTCCAGCAGCTTTTTGCTTAGGAGCCAACCGAAATGCAAAGAGAAGAAACCAACGCAACATCGAGGAGGAACCGACCAACAACGTAAAACCCACCTCAGAGGGACCCCGAGCTGAAATAAGTGCCCCCAGAACTCCGGAGATGATAGGATTGTGCGTATAGCCCAAACCCCCTCACAGACTCAATTTAGGATAGGAATTGGTAAGAAGGGTGAAAGTGGGAGGTGTGGTTGTGTGTGAGGGAAATGTTTTAACCTCTTATTTTCCCCTTCCCTGTTGCGAGATTTTTCGTGCGTTGAGTGAGATTGTGCCATTACTGCTATTTATGACCTCTTCCTATTTACTATTCTAAATAAACAACATTAGCAATTTTATACACTTACCCACTGTGTCTGGTGCCTCATCACTCACCCATCCTCATAAGTCGCATGTACAGAACCCCAGGGGAGTGTGGATTCGAACCCATACCCCAAGCTCCCCTTACAAGTGTCAAGAGTTAACCAGGACGACTGGAGACCTGCTCTGCTGCACGGACCTAGTGCGCACACATTTCGCAGTGTGGGCTGGCCCATGCTGCCCCTGGGCCCTCGGCTCTTCTGGGCCCCCTGTGCTCGCTGACCTGCATTGGCTCCTGGTTAAGCAGTGCCTTGATTTCAAAATTCTCATCCTGGTTTTCAAAGCCCCTTCCTATCTCTAATCTCCTCCAGCCCCACAATCCTCCCCGCCGCACCCCAACCCCACCCCATGGAGTTGTCTGCGCTCCTCTAATTCTGCCCTCTTGAGCATCCCTGATTTTAAATCGCTCAACCGTTGGTGGCCATGTCTTCTGTTACCTAGGCCTTGAGCTCTGGAATTCCCTGCCTAAACCTCTCTGCCTCTTTGCCTCCCTTTCCTTCTTCAAGACACTCCTTAAAACTTACCTCTTCGACCAAGCTTTTAGTCACATGCCTTAATTTCTCATAATACTCCTGTGAAGTGCCTTGGGATGCTTCACTACATTAAAGGCGCTATATAAATACAAGTTGTTGTTGGTTTAATAAGGGTGTCCAGTCCTCCACCTGTGAGTAACCAGAGATGAAAATGACTTAAAAACTATACTGAACCATTTAATAATTTCATTAGTGTACACTAGTTGGTTTTAGTAAAATTAAATATATTTTGATATGAAACGAAATGTTTACATCTTGCCTACTAGTGAATGTACACCCAAGAAAATGAATGCAATTTGAAAAGCCTTCCTGAACTAGTGCAATCGGTGGAAACTCACAAATTGACTTGAAGGTGTGGCATGTTTTATGCGCGGTGCCTGAACTGTTTAAAAGATTGCAGACAACACAAACTTTTAAAATTCCTTTTAAAATTCCTCGATGTTTTGCACTGGTACTTTCGATTCCGCCAAATTGCGCAGATACAACTCGTGGAAACTCTACTGATCGTGCAAAGAGGTGTTGCTTCCACTTTAGTTGTGTTTATCTTCAGAATTCTTTTTTATTTTCAGATGTACACCATATATAAACGCCACGCTCAGTATTTGTTCAATGAAGGAAGACATGCTGTTCACCTGCAGCGCCATCTGCTATTCTGATAGGTTCAGATCGGTTCGGTTCTATAAAACATTGCAGAAGCCCGTTCTATAAAACAGACTGTAGGGGGCACAATTCGACAAAAGTAGCCAACAGATCAATACTGTACTTGCTCCCCAGAGAGGCATGTCAAATATCAAACTTAAGTACAATGTTACCATAAAACATTTGAATCTATTATTACCCTACATATGGTGATTCCATTAAAGTTGTAAGCACTTTATGCAAACGGAAAAGAGGAACTTCGGTCAAAAGGATAAGGGAGTTCCTGTAACTGAAGACTGTTTCCTTCATTTCTTTAGACAGGAGATCATCAAGCCAGTAAAACCAAAGCAAGTAGATCCTGACATCTACTACTTTACCTTATTGAAAGATAATGTGCTGGATTTTGCTGTAGAAACAACAGTTCTCACCGTTATTTTCGTGGAAATCGGGCAGCAACTTAATAACTGCACATGCGCAGTTAAATGCAGAAATCAGGAAGTTGCTGTCCGAGATGCCCTGCTCCTCCAAAAGCTTTCCAAAAATGGCATCTTGCTGTCTGACTCACTATTGAAATACATTGAACTGAGTGAAGTTGCTGTACTTGCCTCAGATACGGACTAAACGCGCCAGAAAGTTAGGGCTTGTCCATTCCAGTCTAAGTACCCTTTTAACGGTCTTAATTACTGCCAACCAACTTTTCTGGCACTGAAAATTAACTTTTACAACTGTGCAGACTCAATCCTTCAGATTTTAATTATTGGGAGATTTAAAAGAGAGCAAATAATTTTTTATATTGTCTTTTATCTCATCTTTCCCTCTTTTTATTTTGCTTGGTGTATGTGATTTGACATTAAATTCCATATTCCAACTTACACGTCCCAGTTCTGATTCTTTAATCTGATTGGTTGAGATACACAGTTGCTTGCCCTGTTTACACTCTGTAGAATGGGCTGCAATTTTTGGCTCTCAAGTTCCTGTGCAAAACCCCATAGATATGTCTTCACTTTGACAATCAGAGCACTGGGCAGAAATCACATTGAGTCAACACCCGCCTCGATGCTTTGTTTTAATTAAACTGTCGAATTCCTGTGGATATGTGCAAGTATAATGAACAGCTGGCACCATTCATTCACCCCTGACCTCAAAATCCACTTCCATCATTACCTATGTAATCTCAGTTGATGGGGTGGGTGCGTCTCATGCATGCAGTCACAACCATATTTGTACCTATCTCAGTCAGGTAGGAAGTTATGTCATCTGTCCAATCTGCATTAGAAAGCACTCTCCAGTGACCTTTCAGGAACAGTCTCATGAATACTGCTTCAGTCAGTAAAAGAACCAACCACAGCTCCAAGAATCCACTAAAAATAGTGTCACCTTCAGTACAGCCAGAAGATATTCTAACAGATTTTCTGTGGGAACCACTGCCATTGCAGGTTTTGGCTGGGAGACTCTCATTTACGACCATTTTAAAGAAACAATTTAACTTATGTAATCAGAGCTGGGAGATAAAGTCTCATCAAAAGTATCCCCTTCTGCATGATCATGCCTATAGACTAGTTCTATTCATTCAGCAGCTTACACTAAATTAATGTTCAAATTCTTCAATCTACAACAGCTTGTTGTCAATCAGATTTTATGGTTAAGTAATGATACTCATGGAAATGATCTGAGCAAAAGCTATCATGAGTTGTCACTGTTCTGCAATTTTTGTTATCATCGATTAAAGAATTCTACTAGTTTTAATCAGACTATTGGATTAGGATGTTAATTATTACAATTGAAATAGCTGGCATGATTCTCACCAGTTTTCTTTTACACTGATATCTCGATTTCAATTTGTTTTTAAGCACATTTCTGATAAACCACACCCAGTCACTCCCATTGTGTGAAATTTCAGATATCAAAGCTAAGCAATGTTCCCCAATTCGTTTTTTTTTAAATACCTTTAACATAATAACTGCAGTCAACTCTCTATCCAGTTTGCATATCTGAAGTGCAGATCATTGATTCTTCTTGCAGATCTTCATAGATCATGTGACAAAGCCTCCGTGCTAAGTCTGATCAGAAACTCGTCCTCCATCATGCTAATGTAGCAGACTCAGTTCTGGTTGATCCAAAATCTAAGGTTAACTTTTTCTGCATGTCATGCTCTCTCCTGAGCCATCTACTGCCAAATTACTAAATGCCTGACAATGACTGCTGCTCACAGCCTGCGGAGCTGAAAACTCCTCTGTACCAGCTAGTTCTGTAGTGATACTTTAAAATCTTTGTGAACTAACAGCAGTTATGAACGAGTGTTTAGGACTCACTTTTAGATTTTATTCTCTCCCTCTTGTAATTCTGCACGAGTTTCTAATGCTTGGCCTTTAACATGGCATGAATTGGCAGCTTGGCACAGTTGAAAACACTCTTGCCCATGAATCAGAAGGTTCTGGATTCAAGTCCACCGACACCAAAGGAGTGCTACATTGTCAGAGATGCTGTCTTTCAGACAAAATGTTAAATCAATGTCTGTCTGCTTAGGTGGAGTACAAAATCCGAAAAGAAGGGAATTCTGGAATATTCTGGAAATAGTGGTGAACCAAGGGCCTTGTGAGAATAGAAACATAAAGAAATTAATATTAGTAAATAAATAGTACTGGAGAAATTAATGAGACTAAAAGCCAACAAATCCCCTGGACCTGATGGCCTACATCCTAGGGTTTTAAAAGAGGTGGCTATAGAGATTGGCTTTGATCTCCAAGAATTTCCCAGATTCTAAAATGGTCCCTGCGGACTGGAAGCTAGCAATTGTACCCCTGCTATTCAACAAAAGAGGGTGAGAGAAACAGAGAACTATCGACCAGTTTGTCGGAGATCAGTAGTAGGGAAAATTCCAGAATCTGTTAACAAGTCACTTAGAATATCAACTGGGAATGGTGGCATGGAGGTTATCTTACTGGACTAGTAAGCCAGAGGTCCGGACTAATGGCCTGCAGACACAAGTTGAAATGCCACTATATCAGCTGAATTTAAATTCAGTTAATTAAATAAATCTGGATTAAAAAAACTAGTATCAGCAATGTTTACTATGGGCTCAATTTTGGCCAGGCGTTGCTCCATTTTTTTTGGAGCAACTTGATTTTTCTGGAGTATCTTAAAAATCCCCATTTTGCATATTCAATTTGCACCGGTTAGTTACGATTTTTTTTAGTTTAGTTTTTTTTCTCAAGCGAGGGCATGACCAGCCACCTATGCCAGTTTTGGCCATTTAGGCCACTTTGGCCAGCTAATAGTTACTCCAAATCTACTTCGGCCAGCGTATGTGGCCACTTCAGAAAACCCTTGCAGAAAGTTAAAAAATCAGCACAGGTAGGTACATCGGAGGCCATTCGGCCTGGGATAGGGGCGGGAAGGGAAGTGGAGAGGACCTGCACCTAAAGCACCAAGACTTACAAAGCACTAAACAAAATATAAAAAGTAATAAGCATTCAATAACAAATAAAAAATAGAACTTATTCCTACCTCCATCTGAAAACTTGGCCAGGGAAGGCAGCGGGCCAGCCGGTGCGGGAGGCCACTCGGCCTGGGATAGGTGCAGGATGAAAATGAACCGGGAGACCATTCGGCCAGGGATAGGGATAGGAACGATTGAATTACCGACAGCAGAGCACACACAGCGGCTGCAGGAAGCAAAATCACCAGACAGTCTACAACAGGCTGCAGCAAGCAAACAAAGAGGTTGGGGGGAGGACGGGGCAGCGGGGAGGGAGAGAGAGGGCGAGAGGTCACAAGACTCAAGGGGGGTGAGGAGAGAGTAGAGGGAGGTCACAAGACTCAAGGGGGGGGAGGAGGAGAAAAGACCTTTGGGTGCGGTCCATATACATACCTTGGGGGGGGAGAGAGAGAGAGAGAACTGCGAACCTGTGCTGTGCTGCCTGCTTTCCTGCCATTTTGACCTTCTTTGAAAGTTTAACTTTAACTATGGGGGCAATAATATCAATGCTATATTTTTTGCGAGCGTTCTGCATCATTGTGCTACATAGGAGACAATTGATTAGAGCTCGTCACATCAGGAACATCAGAGCCCATAGGCTGCTGGGCAGGAGGCCTTACCCACCTCGGCAATTTTGAGTCAGGCATTCGTACCTGGACATGAGTGATGCAGAGTGTGTCAGAAGGTGGCGTTTCCGCAGAGAAGTTGTCCGTGAAATTTGTGAGTTGCTGAGACCAGACTTACAGCTGAGAAGCGGCAGGTGGAATGCTTTGTCAGTTGAAGTGAAGGTTAGAGCTGCACGTTCCTTCTATGCCTCGGGATTGTTTCAAGCTACAACTGGGGATATGTGCGCCATCTCTCAACATGCAATACATGTCTCCATTCATCAGGTCATGGCTGCACTGTATGCACGGAGGAATGATGTCATCAAGTTCCCAATGACCACCCAAGAAATCTATGACAGGGCTGTGGGATTCTCAAGGATTGCTGGCTTCCCAAAGGTACAGGGCTGCATTGATTGTACCCACATCGCATTGCGAGCACCTTTGAAGGATGCTGAGCTGTTCAGGAATAGAAAAGGCTTCCACTCTTTGAATGTGTGTGACAACATGCATTGCATCATGTCAGTCGATGCAAGATACCCTGGCAGCACCCATGATGCGTTCATCCTATGCGAGAGCGTTATATCTGCCATGTTTGAGCAGCAGCCAGAAGGGCAGAGCTGGCTACTGGGAGACAAAGGGTACGGCCTCACCACCTGGCTCATGACACTCATACGCGTAACCTGGATGGAAGCTGATCATCAGTACAACCTGTCGCACATTGCGACGCGCAGCATCATAGAGAGGACCATTGCCATCTTGAAACAGCATTTCCAATGCCTGGACCATTCTGGAGACTACTTGCAATACTCCCCTGAGATTGTCGGTCAGTTCACTGTTGTGTGCTACATGCTGCATAACGTAGCCATCATGAGGCAGCAGCAGCTGATAGTGGAAGAAGAAGACCCAGCTGTGGTGAGAGTGACTGATGATAATGATTTGGAAGATGCAGGTGACGAGCAGGAGGAGGAGGAGAATGATGAGGATGAGGAAGCCATGCAAGTGCCTGAGGCCAGAGCACGACGTCAGAGGAGGGCGGGCCATCGTGCTCCTTTAATGATTGCTCAAGCCTTGCGCCAGCAGCTCATCTGTGAACGCTTTACTGATGCCTGACGGCTCAGCGACAAATATTCCACAGGGACATATTTATTTTTTGGAGCTGTTCCTAAATGTTGTGTTGTATTATTTTCTTTACCACCTCTGGGGTGCATGGCCAGGACTCCACAGATAGGGTCCACATAAACCCTGTTGCAGCCATTATGCCTCCAATCACACGACATATTCCCTGCCATGACTATACTGAGTCCTGACTGAGGCTCAGGAGCAGGAGTCCCAGCCTCTCGCTCTTCCATTAGCTTTGTAAGGGGCTCCACTGCTTACAAAGCAGTTAGGAAGCTCCTGGAATCTATAGAGACTCAGCACAAGCTATTATTCACCGTTTTCCTGGGGGGGTTCCGCTGGGATTCCTTCCAGAGATATGGCAGGAGATTGGTGGGATACTGGGGGAATTTTGGGGCCAATGTCATTGAGGAGTGACACTAAAGGAGAAAACCAAGAATGGAACATTGAAGTAACAACGCAAGGTGGGGGAAATGCAATTTCTAGGAATGTGTTGGCTACCCTGTGTCAGCTCGGAATAGGACCAGGCGAGAGTGATCCCATGGATCTGGACCACGGAAAATTCTCCAATTTGCACAGTCCAGAGTTGTATTGATGCACTGGGATTATTATGCACATTGTCCTGATGCAATTACATTAAATTTTGTCTTTTCACACTTTTAGTGAGAATATTAGGTCCATATACAAGATAATATAAAACATAGGCTTCAAATAACTTGGAATTTAATGTTTACATATACCTCACCAAGGTCTGCTAAAACCAACAATAAATTAGCACCTTCTTAATTACCATTTTATAATATTTACAATTCTTTTCATTTTAACATTAAACACCAAGATCAAATTGTTCAGTAACCAAATATATGATCACCTTTTCATTTCATTTGTTTGGGCATCACAATCCAATGTCCCTCACTCCATCCAGTTGGTTCTGCTCACTCCATAAAACCATAGTAGCAGAAGGTTACATTGCAGAAACATAGAAACATAGAAAATAGGTGCATGAGTAGGCCATTCGGCCCTTCGAGCCTGCACCGCCATTCAATAAGATCATGGCTGATCATTCCCTCAGTACCCCATTCCTGCTTTCTCTCCATACCCCTTTAGCAGTAAGGGCCATATCTAACTCCCTCTTGAATATATCCAATGAACTGGCATCATCAACTCTCTGCGGCAGGGAATTCCACAGGTTAACAACTCTCTGAGTGAAGAAGTTTCTCTTCATCTCAGTCTTAAATGGCCTACCCCTTATCCTAAGACTATATCCCCTGGTTCTGGACTTCCCCAACATCGGAAACATTCTTCCCGCATCTAACTTTTCCAGTCCCTGAGACAAGTTAGCCATTCGGCACATTTCATTTGCTAGAACAATCCGAAACGAATCCCATGCTTGGGTTCTCTCCATAGCTGTACCAGAATGTTACCAGGGCACCAACAGTTAAATTATGAGGAGAGATTACATAAACTAGGCTTGTTTTCCCTGGAATATAGAAGATGACTTGATTGAAATTTTTAGGATTTGAGAGGAATTGTTACGGTAGATAAAAAACCTTTTCTGCTGGTGGGGAAGCCTGGGACAAGGGAACATAACCTTAAAATCAGAGTCAGGCCAGCCAGAAGAGGTTAGGAAATACTCCGTCACACAAAGGGTGCTAGAAGTGTGGAACTCTCTCACACAAAAAGCAGTAGATGTTAGCTCAAATAATAATTATAAATCTGAGATCAATAGATTTTGCTAGACAAAGGTATTAAGGGATATGGAGCCAAGGTGGATGGATGTAGCTGGGAAGTATCAGGCTGGGGGAGGTGTCAAGAGTCTCCACCTCGGAAACAGAAGGCTCTCAGTGGTCCCATTTATAAGGGGCTGCATTTAATTAAAAAATAAAATTTGGTTTCTCTTCAGGAACTCAGAACACGATAACAGCCTTGAACCCCCAGATGTGCCCCACATTCAAAGGTATTGACAAGATATGTCTCACTAGGCGTATCTCTGGTTACCCAATGCCAGGTCCCTTAACATAGTGAGTCCATGCCCCCAGCCGTGACCCTGTTTAATCCTTGTTTATGGCTCCAAAAGACTATTGTGGAATTCAGCCGTAAGGCAGAGACTCAGCATATCTGGGTCCTGGCCTCATTTGTGGCCTTTCTCACATCCTTCCCGACATCAGTGAAAACTGAATCAGCATCTCAAGCCTCGTCTCACCGGAATCATCCAAAAACACTCTCCACAATTATCACCACAATAACACAATTTATAACATGCATCAATTAATAAAAATACATTTTGTACTATGATTCACAAACTAATAAAGTTTGTCTCCTGCAGTATATCAATCGTATATTTATTCACATTTATCGGTGTGCAGTTTCACAATGCCTTTCATGTGAAGCTGCAGAAGTTTGTAGAATTCATTCGGCATTGAGTGAATTTTACCTGGCATCATATTGTCATAGTAATGATGGTGGAACTGGTTTCCATGCACATCTTTAGAGAAGGGCCAGAATCCATACACCCATACTTCCTCACACAGCTCCATTGCTGCGCTTAATATAATGAAACCGCTAGAAAGACGTTTCTCTTTAACACCTTTACCTTTCCAGAATGGACTGACAGTTTTCATGTATGATGGATTTAAAAATATTGCCTTCTGTTTCATTCCAAAATCTTGCAGAGTGTAAGAAACTTTAAATGAAGGTGACGTGTTAATTGAATAAGAAAATGCAGGCAGCAGAATAAATGCATTTTTATAGGCAGATATATAGTCCACAAAAGGTTTTCTCCTTAAATTCAGACTTTGGTACCTGTAAAATAAACAATATTCTTTACATTTAGACCCTGAAATTCAGGGATTCTATCAGGGCCGGTTTGGATTGTGGTTGGGGTCCGGCAGCACCAGGCGAGGGCCGTGGGCAGCTGGGCCAGGATCGTGGGCAGGTGGGGTGGGCTCATGGCTGGGCGGGGCCGATGTCACAGGTGAGGTAGGACTGGGATTCTGGTCGGTAGGGGGTGGCAACATTCCCAACTTTATACTCCTCACACAGAGAAGGCCGTGGAGCTCATTGGGAGACACTTTGCTCTTGACATAGGAGAAGGCGAGGCTGGCTGCATATGGCCAGTACCAGACTGAAAACAAGCACTGTCACTTTGGCATCTCTGTAAAGGACCATATAGACACAGCGTTCCACTCTGTTCCCTATCTCCATAATCCCAACAAGTAATACTTTTAGTTTCTATTTTCCTTTCCTCCAGATCCACCACAACATCGGAGGCATTATTTTCAAGGGTATCGATACTGATGCAGTAGCTGGCAGGTGAGGTTGAGATGACAGCAGCGATCTGTCAATGGTGAGAGAGGTTATTCCAAGGATGTGACAGTGTATAGAAAGTTTACTCCAAACACTTCCAACCTGCATAAAGCTCAAATGTGTCTTCCAAGGCTACAGATTCGAAGATTAGAAAGTGAACATCTATGAAATGGTAGCATTTATACCATATTTGCAGCAGTCAACTGTTCAGAAGAATGGAATCTGATGGAACACCCGACCTACTTATCTGACGTGATCCCTCAGCGCTGTGAACTTCGTGAAAGGGATGAAAAAATGGTAAGTGTTGGGCAAATGGTGTTTAATTGGCTTTTAACTATAATCTAAATTACCTCCCCCACTGCTTGGTGTCGGGTCTGTTGAGCACTGACAGACCTGACACATGGGAAACACGAGTGCAGGTGGTGTTGACAGTGGGCTCCCAACTCACTGTCAATATTTCTATTATAACACCTGTCCAGTCTTCGATCCCCCCCTCTCAGCGCTGGTAAAATTCCGGCCTACATGCCAAACAAGCCACAAACCAAATAAGTAGATCAGGGTCAAAGAGAGGTCAGAAGGGTAGGTAGAAGACCTGCACCATTGTTACTCGACCCCAAAGTGGAAAATCCCACCCAATACCTTCAGGAGGCAAAGGCTGAAGAGAAAATTGGAAAAGGAAAATTGCTGAAAATGAAGCGATATCTCAGCGGCAAAGCATACCTTATGCTCACTTCTTCTCACACAGACCTTCTTTTCTCCTATCCTATCTTCTTCCCATTTTCTGTCTCTGCAGTGTCAGCTGTGGCTCAGTGGGTAGCCCTCTCCCCTCTGAGTCAGACAATTTGTGGGCTTAAGTCCCACTCCAGGGATTTGAGCTCAAAAATCTAGGCTGACACTCCAGTGCAGTACTGAGGGAGCACTGTGCTGTCGGAGGTGACATCTTTCAGATGAGTCATAAAACCGAGGCCCTGCCTGTTATCTCAGGTGAACATAAAAGATCCCATGGCACTATTTTGAAGAAGAGCAGGGGAGTTTTCCCCGGTGTCCTTACCAATATTTATCCATGAATCAACATAACAAAAATAGATTATCTGGTCATTATCATATTGCTGTGTGTGGCAGCTTGCTGTGCGCAAATTCCTACATTACAACAGTAACAACACTCCAAAAAGTACTTCATTGGCAATAAAGCGCTTTGAGACACCCGGTTGTCATGAAAGGCACTATATAAATGCAAGTTTTTCTTTTACTCTCTCCTATTTCTGGTTTGTTATTAAATACAAATAGACCTGGGGGCACTTGTGCATGAAACACAAAAGGTTAGTATGTAGGTACAGCAAGTGATCAGGAAGGCCAATGGAATCTTGGCCTTTATTCCAAAGGGGATGGAGTATAAAAGCAGGAAAGTCTTGCTACAGTTATACAGAGTATTGGGAAGACCACACCTGGAATACTGCGTGCAGTTTTGGTTTCCATATTTACAAAAGGATATACTTGCTTTGGAGGCAGTTCAGAGAAGGTTCACGAGGTTGATTCCAGAGATGAGGGGGTTGACTTATGAGGAAAGGTTGAGTAGTTTGGGCCTCTACTCATTGGAATTCAGAAGAATGAGAGGTAACCTTATCGAAACATATAAGATTATGAGGGGGCTTGAAGAGATGGATGCAGAGAGGATGTTTCCACTGATAGAGGAGACTGGAGCTCGGGGGCATAATCTTAGAATAAGGGGCCGCCCATGTAAAATTGAGATGAGGAGAAATTTATTCTCTCAGAGGGTTGTAAATCTGTGGAATTCGCAGACTCAGAGAGCTGTGGAAGTTGGGACATTGAATAAATTTAAGACAGAAATAGACAGTTTCTTAAACGATAAGGCAATAAGGGGTTATGGGGAGCAGGCAGGGAAATGGACCTGAGTCCATGATCAGATCAGCCGTGATCTTATTAAATGGCGGATCAGGCTCGAGGAGCCATATGGCCTACTCCTGTTCCTATTTCTTATATTCTTATGTTCTTATAATTACCTCCTTGAAATGATACTTGGATTGGCTGTCACAATATCTGTTTTCATTCCCACATCATCCATATAATCCATGATAGGGGGAAGATTACACCTGTAATAATTAAGTAAACAATTATATTGTCTTTTTAAACTAATAATGTATAACATGAATATATCACTACTGTGACAGACATCAGTGCAAGGCAGTAAATGACCAGAACAAATTCGAAAGCACACCTTGTTCATCAGATCAGTAAAGATAACTCATGTAGATCACTATTACAATTATTCTACAATAAACTAACATTGTTGGATATTAAAATCATCATCATCATTCACATCACCCCACCACTTTAATCCTTAGATTGCAACACGTGGAGGCAGTTTCCAACCTGTAGTGTCATTTCAATGCCTGCCTCTCTTCCGCGGCTACGTATGCGCCCGGGTGTCCCTGGAGATGGAGCACGTGATGTCCACCGATACGCTCGATGCCTTCCGCGACTGGTCGATAACGGAAGGACTGGAGTGCATCATCACAAACGGGAACAACATTTTAATTTGATTTATGAAGGTTTCTTCAAAAGATTTTTTTGTTATTTTACAGGCTTTTTGGTTGCTGACTTAAGTATAAAAGCAGGGAAGTCCTGCTACAAATGCATAGGGTATTGGCGAGACCACACCTAGAGTATTGCGTACAGTTTTAGTCTCCTTATTTAAGGAGGCAGTTCAGAGAAGGTTCACGAGGTTGATTCCTGAGATGAAGGGGTTGATTTATGAAGAAAGGTTGAGCAGGTTGGGCCTATACTCATTGGAGTTTAGAAGAACGAGAGATGATCTTATTGAAACATATCAGATACTGAGGGAGCTTGACAAGGTAGATGCAGAGAGGATGTTTCCTCTTGTGGGGGACTCTAGAACTAGAGGGCATAGTTTAAGAATAAGGAGTCGCCCATTCAGAACTGAGATGAGGAGGAATTTCTTCTCTCAGAGGGTCGTTAATCTGTGGAATTCTCTGCCCCAGAGAGCTGTGGAGGCTGGGTCATTGAATATATTTAAGGTGGAGAAGGACAGTTTTTTGAATGATACAGGAGTGAAAGGTTATGGTGTGCAGGCAGTGAAGTGGAGCTGAGCCCAAGATCAGATCAGCCATGATCTTATTAAATGGCGGAGCAGGCTCGAGGGGCCAAATGGCCTACTCCTGCTCCTATTTCTTATGTTCTTATGTTCTAATTGCCAGTATTTAAAAAGAGTTGGAGTGTCACCTCCAGGGCACCAATGGTTTCAGAGAAGCCCTCAGCACCTGGCTGTCCTCTGACAAGTGTTGTTCTTTCATTATCACATGTATATTCTCTCTTATTTATATATTCCCTTTCAGATTACTATTCTCCCAAGGACATGTTCCCTTAATATCTTGATTTAACAAATTATTCGACTGATTCACTAGCACTTTTAATGCCCTGTTTCACACATTCTTGAGCACAACATCTTAGGGTAAATTTTGCATGGTCTTATACCACCAAAAGAACTTGCACGCAGCCAGTGCATGTCAGAAGATCATAGGTGTTTTGCAACGAATGCTGGTTACATCTAAGGCCCTGCCAGTGGTGCAAATTTTAACCTTTCATATCGCATTTATTTTGTTAATCCGCTTGCAGTGATTCTGCAATGTTCTGAGGCTGTTGATGATGTATTCTATTTACATGGGTGATTACAGAGCATCAGTAATAACACCTAATGGACTGTGTGTTATTGGAGGCATGAGGATAGGATCATGGCACCGGAGGGACTGGAGTGCATCATTACCTTGGGAAATAGAATTCTAATTTAATTTGTGAAGTTTCCTTTTAATTTTGGTTAATTTACAGTCTTTATTGGTTATGCACTTTAAGAAAGGGGCATATGCTTACCTCTAAATTTGATGATGGTAATTCCCATCTACCAGTGCTATAAGAAGAGTAAACATAAGATCATACCATGTTCCTTAATTTTATCAACAAGCCTCCTATACACCACCTGGCTATAGTTACCTGGTTTATTCATTTCTCCCTTTTGAACAATGATGTTTCATTCGCAATCCTTCAATGCTCTGGAATAACTTCCATATCTAAAGATTTTTGGCAGAATATCGGCAGAACATATTTTTTCTCGGACTTCCCTTAGTATTCTGGAATGCATGTCATGAGGACCTGGTGCCTTTTTCACTTTAAGTTCTAGCAATGTTTTCAGTAATACTTCCTGATCTATTGTTATCCTATCTAATTGCTCACATCTTCCTCTTCTACCCATTCATTAATATTACTCGGTCTTCTGTGAAAGCAAAGGCATAGCACTCATCTGCTATCTCTGTCATCCCTTCATTCTCCAAAAGAAGAGTTCCTTTTTCATTTCCAATTGGCCCTAACTTTTCTTTAATTCTTCTTTTATTTATTTTTGTTTGTAAAATCCTTTATTATTTCCCCTTTATATTAGCTTTTTTAATACCTTCTCTTGGCCTTTCTAATCACTGTGTTTGCTTCCCCTCTCTAGTTTCTATATTTGGATTGCTTTTGTTTTGAATTATTGGCCCTAGATTTGTCACATGCCTCTTTTTAAAGTCGCATTTTAATTTCTGTACTCATTCAAGGAACTCCCACTTTTACCTCTTGTCTGAATATGTCTAGTCTGGACCTAATTATCTCCTGTATGAACATTCTTTATGCAATTAGCATCTTATTAGCAATGTTTTTTTCCAAATTATCTGGGCTAGTTCTCTTTTTATCTCATTGCAATTAGCTTTTTTTCAAGTACCTTTATATTTCACTGTTTCCTCATCTTTTCCATTTTTACATCCAACCTAATTATGCTACCATCATTGTTTCCTGGGTGCTCCCCTACTCTTACATTACCTATTATCATAAGCCTTGTGGCCGAAGTCAAGCGAGTGGTCGGTGTGAGAATGGTAATATAAATGAGAATCACTGAAACATTTCCTTCAACTTCACTCTATTTATATTTTAACTCTGACTAAACCAGCATATCACTGAAGAAATAGTGGGTTATATACATACCTCTGGCCAGCAGCTAAAAAGATTGTTGCAATGATAGCACCTTACAGGATGAATATTTAAAAAAAGATTTTACCTGCGTCTGGTATTCCCCTCACATTTATTAGCAGGAACAACCAGAGACATACTCCTGCAGCTGCTTTGGTTCATACCTGAATACAAAGTCAGCCTGATTTATTTCCATTCCACAGCTGCTGTTAGTTAGAACTCCTCCATTTCCAACAACAGAGCAACGTTTAAATACATGGTCTTTGAAAGGATCTGTCTAAAAAAAAATAAACAATATGCAATTACCATCACTATTACAATTCAGAAGTTCCTATAATTATACAAAAATCAGTTTTTAATCTACACCTAATCAAATAAATAGAATTACTTTAAAGTATATTTAGATAAGGAGATACTCAATGTGGAAATAGTAACAAAATGATTGTTTTTGTGCTTGGTTCCAAAGTGCATTTCAGAGCCAAAAAGAAAAGTTAACAGGACAAGGAATTCAATCTTACACTCACAGATTATATGAATGCTGTCAGTTCAAAATAGTTGTTTGTTTGACAAGTATTTTGGAATATTAATGCTTCCTTTTCCTCAACTAAGTTGGTAAGATCAGCCAGTTGCTGCATGAATCAGTGCTATTGGCATTTTTGCAGAGGGTGTGGTCCACCCAATATCCAGCAATTAACAGAGGTGGAGGAATGTGCGGCAGCCCTGGTGGGTGCCCACAATGGAACAGCTACCTGTGGTAGTGCTGATTCAACAACTTCAGCTGAGGGTAAGTCCTGCAAAATCCCCAGGCTGTGTTGGGGTCATATAATGTAATGTTGGGGTCATGTAATGTAATGTCATGTAGTGTCTGTGGATTTGGGTTAGGGTAATTTCATGTAGTGCCTCTCGACGACATATAATACAGTAGTGGTGGTCCTTCAAATAAGCCTGCGCGATGTGACCATAGTCATGTCAGCCTACCCCCTCCCCTGCTGCTAAGCATTCATGTTATTTTCTATTTCCAGATGAGGAGTCGCATGTGCACCATCCCACCATGGAAGCCTCCACCTCCGCCTCATCCTGTCATACATGGGTCGACGAGGACGAGGTCGATGAGGAGGAAGAAGAGGAGTGCCCAGAGGACCTTATAGAAACAGCTGTTGTGGGAGGGATTGATGTTAGAGTCAGTGGTGGTGGAGGTGGAGGAGGAGTTGATGGTGGAGGCAGAGGTGGGGATGGTGTGGTTGGACGAATCAGCACATATTTTAGCTGCGGCCAGCAGTCCCTCAGAGGGATTCAACTTTCATGGGTTCACCTCAGAGTCAGCGGGATCAAGTGGTGTGCAGCAATGCACCCCGAGTGTACAAGCCCGTATGCCGCCTCCACGGAGGTTGAGTCGCCAAAGCCGGTAAGCTCAGAGACAGGCAGGTGCAAACCTGGACATGGTGGGACTGTCAAGAGCGAGCGTTGATTTAGGTTGAGAACTCTTCCGGGCCCTGGGTAGTATTTCTGGCAACATCGCCACACAATCTGCCCGACAATCGGCGGACATGTCGCAGCTGATTGCGGCGGTGCGGGAAAACACCGAATCTGTCAATGCCATGTGGCAATTGATGGTCTCGGCATTTGGCACTGCATCCCCCAGTGTCACACCACCCAGACCAACAGCCCCTGAGGGTGGGGAGCTAGAACAGTCTTCTGACTCAGAGGCCGGGTCTTCCACACCCTGAGCTTCTCCAGTGGATCCACACATGTCATCGCCATTGTCTATCCCCCAACAACAGCAACGCTCCGGATACCTTGCTGCACAACTTCCTGGTCCCAACGTGGGTAGGGGTATTGGGAGGAAGCAATTGCAGGTAAAGATCGGGGGGGTGGGCGGGGTGGGGGCAGAGGTGGTGGGAATGTTGACTGCAGTTAAAATTGGTGCAAGGTGTGGGGTGTTGGTTGGTTGATTGTTTGTTGTTGTTCTTGCTGCTGTTGCTGCTGTTTTTGTTGTTGTGTTGTTATATCATTACTTTTCTTATTATTGTTAATATTCTTTCAAAAAATTTACCATTTACAAATTTGTTGAGGAGGAGAAATTATTTATTTGCTGTTAAAGTTTTCAAAATATAAAATTTTTAAAAATCTTTTTGTTCAACTTAACCATTCTTGTACTTTTAGAAAATGAGGGATAATAGTCAACATGGTTCAATAGAGTGAGCAGGCAAAGGTGAAACGTAACTCTCGCTGTTCAAGCAAAGCATTGATTTATGAGCTACTGATGTAACACTTTTGCAGTAGCGAAAGCTCCATGAGGCTTCCCCTGTGGTGTTGGGGGGGAGTGGTGGCATGGGTTCATCGCCGGGCTCCTTATCCTCCTCCTCTTCCTCCTCCTCCCCTCTCTCCTCATGTGGTCCTGGGCCCCGATTTCAAACCTCTCCTGGGCCCTGATCACATCTCTCTACAATCTCTCGCTCTCACTTTGCCCCAACCTCGTAGCTCCTGCTGTACCTGCCCACGCTCCAATCATCGACCTGGATTGTGGTGACATCCAATCCAGTTGCCCTTTTCACTGCCGTCACTCTCCTTCTCCAACAAGTGCTGTTCCCTGGAGTGGATATGTGTGCGCACTAGATCCATGCAGCAGAGCTGGTCTTCAGTCGTCTGTTTAATCCAGCCACTGGACCAAGACCTAGCTCTGTTAAGCCCGTGTGGTGGCTGGTGTGCAACAGCCACCACACATTAAAAAAAATCCACGCACAGGCATCTTCCACCCTTCAAGATTTAGTTCGGGACCAGGAATATTAGGTCCTTCATTGAAACACCTGTGAACTTTTTGATGTGGAAGCAAGTTATCCTCGATTCGAAGGACTGCCTATGATGATGATGATGAAAGTGCAGTGCCCAAAATTGGACACAATACTCTGGTTGTGGCTGAACCAGTGTTTTATAAAGGTTCATCATAACTTCCTTGTTTTTCCACTCTATTTATTAAGCCCAGGATCCTGTATGCATTTTTAACTGTTTTCTCAACCTGCCCTGCCATCTTCAATGATTTGCGTACATATACCCCAGGTCTCTCTGTTCATGCACCTCCTTTAGGATTGTACCCTTTAGTTTATTTTGCCGCTCCTCATTCTTCCGACCAAAATGCATCACTTTGCACTTTTCTGCATTAAATTTCATCTGCCACATGTCAGCCCATTTCACCAGCCTGTCTATGTCCTCTTGTAGTCTATCACTATCTTCCTCACTGTTCACTATACTTCCAAGTTTTTTGTCATCTACAAATTTTGAAATTGTGCCCTGTACACCCAAGTCCAAGTCATTAATATATGTGAAGAAAAGCAGTGGTCCTGAGACCGACCCCTGGGGAACACCACTGTATACCTTCCTCCAATCCAAAAAACAACTATTCACCTCTGCTCTGTTTCCTGTCACTTAGTCAATTTTGTTTTCGTGCTACCACTCTCCCTTTTATTCCATGGGCTTGAACTTGCTGGCAAGCCTATTATGTGGCACTTTATCAAACTCCTTTTGGAAGTCCATGTACACCATGTCAGTCACATTGCCCTCATCAACCCTCTTTGTTGACTCATCAAAAAACTTGAGCAAGTTAGTTAAACATGTTTTTAACAAATCCATGCTGGCTACCTTAATTAATCCACACTTCTCAAAGTGACTGTTAACTTTGTCCCTGATTATCGTTTCTCAAAGCTTCTCCACTACTGAGGTTAAACTGACTGGCCTGTAGTTGCTGGGTTTATCCTTACACCCTTTTTGAGATTTGCAATTCTCCAATCCCCCACCACCGTATCTAAGGAGAATTGAAGACTATGGCCAGTGCCTCCGCGATTTCCTCCTTAACTTCCCTCAACATCCTAAGGTGAATTCCATCTGGTCCTGGTGACTTACAACTTTAAATACAGACAGCCTTTCTAGTAACTCCTCTTTATCAATTTTTATCTCTTCCAGTATCTCCACTGGCCACCTCTATAATATTGCCTGTCTCCGCATCTGAAGCCCTTATCCATGCCTTTGTTACCTCTGGACTTGACTATTCCAATGCACTCTTGGCTGGCTTCCCACATTCTACCCTATGTAAACTAGAAGTGATCCAAAACTTGGCTGCCTGTGTCCTAACTTGCACCAAGTCCCGCACACCCATCCAGCCCTGTGCTCGCTGACCTACATTGGCTTCCGGTTAAGCAATGCCTCGATTTCAAAATTCTCATCCTTATTTTCAAATCCCTCCATGGCCTCACCCTTCCCTATCCCTGTAATCTCCTCCAGCCCCACAACCCCTCGAGATGTCTGCGCTACTCTAATTCTGTCCTCGTGAGCATCCCTGATTATAATCGCTCAACTATTTGTAGCCGTGCCTTCTGTTGCCTAGACCCTAAGCTCTGGAAGTCCCTGCCTAAATCTTTCTGCCTCCCTATCTTTCTTTCCTCCTTGAAGACGCTCCTTAAAACATACCTCTTTGACCCTTTTGGTCACCTGCGCTAATTTCTATTTATGCGGCTCGGTGCCAAATTACTTATCTCATAATACTCCTGTGAAGCGCCTTGGGACATTTCATTACGGTAAAGGTGCTATATAAATACAAGTTGTTGTTGTTGTCATTGTGCTTTGGGGTTTAATATATCATGGCACAATTTAGCTGACAATGCTTGTGAGATGTCGACATTGTAAAACGAGATAGCCAAGATAGTCTTGAAACAAGGAAATGGACACTGGGCCCAAGATGATTAATGATAAACTGATTGGCCATCTTGAAGAAATGAAATACTTCATTTCTGGGGGTCTTGTTCACAATAACACTTGTCATGCCATAATGAAACATCCAGGACAGTATGCGTGACTAGAGGCCTAAAAACATCTTGTGCTTTCCTTCACAATTTGTAGGTGAAAAACAGGGTAATTGCTTTTATTTTTCTGCATGACTTAGAGATACTGGGAGAGAAATGGGCCTCCTTTGCTCCTTCTATTAACGCCTCCACGGGAAATAATGGGGCGCAAATGGGTGAATTGAATGCCCATGAAATTCCCTGTTGCTTTTGCACTAGCACGAAGACTTAGCACCTCAGTTCCTAGCACCCCGGTTATCATGATGTCAGGCGGTGCGCCAGTTGGCGCCTTGGATCAGAACTTCACTCTTGTCCCCTGCCTCAGCACCTGCCGTTAGCAATGGCAGGTAGAGGAGATAGAAACATAGAAAATAGGTGCAGAATTAGGCCATTCGGCCCTTCGAGCCTGCACCACCATTCAATAAGATCATGGCTGATCATTCACCTCAGTACCCCTTTCCTGCTTTCTCTCCATACCTCTTGATCCCTTTGGATATATATATGGCCGTTGGAGGACCGGTAATTAAAGGCATCAACATCCGGTTTATTTTTACTCGGCAAAGAATGCTGCCATGTCAGTTTCACATAGGTAAACAGGTGTTTTGAGCGATTTCAGAAAATTAATCACTTTAATTTAGGTGAGATTCAAAAGTGCAACATTTCCATATGTTAATGGGGGCTGTACTAGCACTGGACCTCTCCCTCTAGCATCAACATCGGAGGCAGCAGAGGTAGAGAGAATGATTGTAAAAGGGAGAAGGACCAACAGAGCTCTCAACAGGAGACTTTATCCTCCCAGGGTATTCCGGCAGCAGTTCTCCTACATCAATTTCACTGAGGAACAGTGTCTTAGAAGGCTTCCCTTCACCAAGGATGTGGTCACAGAGCTGTTCTACCTCCTGCAACCAGATCTTGAGCCTCAGACCAGGGTGAGCACGACTCTTTCAGTGGCAGTCAAGGTCACCATCGCCCTCAATTTCTATGCCAGCAGATCCTTCCAGTATGCAACAGGCAACATGTCTAACATATCTCAGTTCGCTGTCCATTGTTGCATTCGCGAGGTCACAGATGCTCTCTGCAGAAGGTGAAGGGACTACATTTTCTTCCTCATGACCAAAGAGAAGCAGCACGAGTGTACATGTGATTTGCCAGGATAGTGGGCTTCCCCATAGTACAGGGTGCCATAGACTGCACCCACAATGCAATATTGGCCTTTATTGCAAGGGGGATGGAGTACAAACATGGGGAAGTCTTGCTACAACTGTACAGGGCATTGGTGAGACCACCCATTAAGTACTACATACAGCTTTGGTCTCCTTATTTAAGGAGCGATATACTTGCATTGGAGGCAGTTCAGAGAAGGTTCACTAGGTTGATTCCTGGGATGAAGGGGTTATCTTATGAGGAAAGGTTCATTGTATTCATTGGAGTTTCGAAGAATGAGAGGTGATCTTATTGAAACATATAAAATTCTGAGGGAGCTTGACAGGGTAGATGCTGAGGGGATGTTTCCACTCATGGAGGAATCTAGCACTAAGGGGCATAGTTTCAGAACAAGGGGTCGACCATTTAAGACAGAGATAAGGAGGAATTTCTTCTCTCAGAGGGTCATGAATTTTTGGAATTCTCTACCCCAGAGAGCTGTGGAAGCTGAGTCATTGAATACATTCAAGGCTGAGATAGAGAAATTCTTGAACTATAGTGGAATCAAGGATTGTAAGGAACAGGCAGGAAAGTGGAGTTGAGAGTAAGATCAGATCAGCCATGAGCTTGTCAAATGGCAGAGCAGGTTTGAGGGGCCCAATGGCCTACTCCTGCTCCTATTTCTTATGTTCTTATGTTCTTAATCATCTTCCTGCATTGATTCTGGGAATTTGGGACTTTGTGCAATACACTCACACTGGTGCAAGCATTCTTCCATTCTCCGTACTGCCTTTGGGACTTTGTGCAATACACTCACACTGGTGCAAGCATTCTTCCATTCTCCATACTGCTCTCTTAGGTGCGTTTGGCACTAACAGTTGAAGAGACCCCCTGTACTGTATTTTAATCCTAAAAGAAAATAGCATGGGTAATACACTGCAACGTGAAAATATCTGAATCAATATTTTTAGTGAAAATATGAATTCCTGTTAGAACATTTTTTCTGTTACTGAAATTTGACTTATTCTTGTATTTATACCTGAGCACAAATCACAGCTTACCTTAGGAATCAGTTTAAGAATATCTTCTGTAATCCTCATTATTCTTTTAGGTTCTGCATCAAAGCTCAGATTTGTTCCCAGTGGCGTATTAACTTGTGTAACAACAAAATTTTGAGTTGCATTACAACATTTCTCCAACTCTGACCTGAAAGATAAACCATTTTGTGTGTCATTGAGTGTCAGCTGTGGCTCAGTTGGGAGCACTCTCACCTATGAGTCAGCAGGTTTTGAGTTCAATTTCTATGCGAGACTTGAGGACAAAAGTCTAGGCTGACACTCCGAGTGGTGTGCTGCACTGTAGGAGGTGCCATCTTTTGGATGAGACGTTAAACTGAGGCTCTGTCTGCCCTCTCAGGTGGATGTAAAAGATCCCATGGCACTACTTGAAGAAGAGTAGGGGA
Source organism: Pristiophorus japonicus (assembly GCF_044704955.1). Lineage (NCBI taxonomy): Eukaryota > Metazoa > Chordata > Chondrichthyes > Pristiophoridae > Pristiophorus > Pristiophorus japonicus. The sequence continues at coordinate 227,646,321 of NC_091981.1, forward strand.
GTTACACCTGGTGTCCTGGCCAATATTTATCCCTCAACCAACATCACTAAAAAATAGATTATTTGGCCATTATTACATTGCTGTTTGTGGGAGCTTGCTGTGCACACATTGACTGCCGCATTTCATACATTACAACAGTTACTCCACTTCAAAAAGTACTTAATTGACTGTAAAGTGCTTTGGGACATCCTGAGTTGTGAAACGCACTATATAAATGCAAATCTTTCTTCTTTCTTTATTATACAAGCAGGAATGCAGTAGTTAAATTTTACAACCCATATCTGATGCACCTGTCTTCTCTTGCCAATATGGTTCCTTTGTAATGTTCCTAGAACTAAATAGGGACTTTAATATAACCTACTGTTGAAGATAAAGCTGTTGGCAGTAGAACTGCTCAGACAATGGCAGAACTGAACAGTTAACAATGAGGAAAAACACACTGTAGTTTAATTTCCAAAGTCATTCACTTTTACAAAATCACATGAAGCAAAGTAATGCTTTTCAATGCACCATCTTTGATCTGATCTAATTGATTGGTCTTTAGATTCCTGGAATGTTATTTTAGAAATAACACATCTCCTGTGACATTGGTCATGGATAGTCTCCAGACTATAGCCTGGCTTCTGATGCTTACTATGGCTCCACTCAAAGGCGCTGGTTGGACACAGGCCGGAATCTTCCCAGCCCTGCGAGTGCGGGTTTGGAGGCGGCCCCACTGTCACTTTCACGGTTCACTTTCCAATCTCAGAAGCTGAAGCCTTCAGGATTTGGAAGACATTTTTGAGCTGTATGCAATTTGGAACAGTTTGCAGTGATTAAAAAAACTATTACAGCAATGAGCAGGGAAGATATGTTAGAGGGATCAACAAATGGGGCCATATGAGTCGAAATGAAAAATAAAAAAGGGGCGATCACACTGCTGGTATTATAGACCCCCCAAACACTGTGTATTATCGACCCCCCAAACAGTGGGAGGGAGATAAAGGAGAAAATATGTAGGCAAATTGCTGTTAAGTCCAGAAACCATAGGGTAGTAATAGTAGGGGATTTTAACTATCCAAATATTTATTGGGACAAATGTAGTGTGAAGGGTTTCGAGGGTGCGGAATTCTTGAAATGCATTCAAGAGAACTTTTTTCATCAGTATGTAACAAGCCCAACACGGTCTTGGATTTAGTTTTGGGGAATGAAGCTGGGCGGGTTGAAGGGAGAGAGCATCAGCATCATAGTGGGAGAGCATTATCATCATAGGCAGTCCCTCAGAATCGAGGAAGACTTGCTTCCACTCCCAAAGTGAGTTCGTTGATGGCTGAACAGTCCGATACGAGAGCCACAGACCCTGTTACAGGTGGGACAGACATTCGTCGGGGGAGGGGGTCGGTAGGGTGGTTTGCCATGCGCTCCTTCCACTGCCTGCGCTTGGCCTCTTCATGCTCTTTGCGTTGAGACTCGAAGAGCTCAACGCCCTCCCGGATGGACTTTTTCCACCTCGGGCGGTCTGCGGCCAGGGTCTCCCAGGTATCAGTGGTGATGTCGCACTTTACCAGGGAGGCTTTGAGGGTGTCCTTATAATGTTTCCGCTGTCCTCCTTTGGCTCGTTTACCATGAAGGAATTCCACATAAAGCATTTGCTTTGGGAGTCTTGTATCTGGCATGTGTACTCTGTGGCCTGCCCAGCGAAGCTGATCGAGTGTGGTCAGTGCATCAATACTGGGGATGTTTGCCTGGTTGAGGACACTGATGTTGGTGTGCCTGTTCTCCCAGGGATTTGCAGGATCTTGCGGAGACATCGTTAGTGATATATCTCCAGCGACTTGAGGTGCCTTCTGTACATCGTCCATGTCTCAGATCCGTACAGGAGGGCGGGTATTACTACAGCCCTGTAGACCATGAGTTTCTGGTAGATTTGAGGTGCCTGTGCTTCAAACACTCTTTTCCTCAGAAGGCCGAATGCTGCATTGGCGCACTGGAGGCGGTGCTGAATCTCCACATCAATGTCTGCCTTTGTTGATAAGAGGCTCCCGAGATGTGGGAAATGGTCCACGTTGTCCAGGGCCGCCCCGGGGATCTTGATGACTGGAGGGCAGTGCTGTGTGGCGGTGACAGGCTGGTGGAGGAAATTTGTCTTACGGATGTTAAGCGTAAGCCCCATGCTTTTGTATGCCTCAGTGAATACAAAGACAGAGGCTGAACTCCAGGATATAGTCAATGTAGTGGGAGTGCACTTGGGTGCCAGTGACCATGATTCAAGTTGGTTATGGATAATGACAAGGATAGGAATGGAATAAAAGTCCCGAATTGGGAAAAAGCTAATTTTGCGAAGTTAAGTAGTGATTTGGCCACAGTGGACTGGAAACAGCTACTCGTGGGTAAATCAGTGTCGGAACAGTGGGAGGCATTGAAGGAGGAGATCCAGAAGGCTGAGGCCAAACATGTGCCCTTAAAGAAAAAGATTGGGAATAATAATTCTAGAGCCCCTGGATGTCAACGGACTTACAGGGTAGGATTAAGGAAAAAAAAAGGACGTTTAAGTCATACACCAATGGCGAAATATTATAGAATCTTAAGAGGAATTTAGAAAGTTAAGAAGAAAAATGAAAAAAGATATTAGGAATGCTGAGAGAGAACATAAGAACATAAGAATTAGGAACAGGAGTAGGCCATCTAGCCCCTTGAGCCTGCTTCGCCATTCAAAAAGATCATGGCTGATCTGGCCGTGGACTCAGCTCCACTTACCTGCCCGTTCCCCATAACCCTTAATTCCCTTATTGGTTAAAAATCTATCTATCTGTGATTTGAATACATTCAATGAGCTAGCCTCAACTGCTTCCTTGGGCAGAGAAATCCACAGATTCACAACCCTCTGGGAGAAGAAATTCCTTCTCAACTCAGTTTTAAATTGGCTCCCCCGTATTTTGAGGCTGTGCCCCCTAGTTCTAGTCTCCCCGACCAGTGAAAACAACCTCTCTGCCTCTATCTTGTCTATCCCTTTCATTATTTTAAATGCTTCTATAAGATCACCCCTCATCCTTCTGAACTCCAACGAGTAAAGACCCAGTCTACTCGATCTATCATCATAAGGTAACCCCCTCATCTATGGAATCAGCCTAGTAAATCGTCTCTGTACCCACTCCAAAGCTAGTATATCCTTCCTTAAGTAAGGTGACCAAAACTGCATGCAGTACTCCAGGTGCGGCCTCACCAATACTCTGAACAGTTGCTGCAGGACCTCCCTGCTTTTGTACTCCATCCCTCTCGCAATGAAGGCCAACATTCCATTCACCTTCCTGATTACCTGCTGCACCTGCAAACTAACTTTTTGGGATTCATGCACAAGGACCCCCAGGTCCCTCTGCACCACAGCATGTTGTAATTTCTCCCCATTCAAATAATATTCCCTTTTACTGTTTTTTTTTCCAAGGTGGATGACCTCACATTTTCCGACATTGTATTCTATCTGCCAAACCTTAGCCCATTCGCTTAACCTATCTAAAGCTCTTTGCAGCCTCTCTGTGTCCTCTACACAACCCTCATTCCCACTAATCTTTGTTTCCTACTAACCTTGGCCACCTTACAACTTATTGTTTTTTAATTTGATACTCTCCTTTATTTCCTTGGTTATCCACGGCTGGTTATCCCTTCTCTTACCGCCCTTCTTTTTCACTGGAATATATTTTTGTTGAGCCATATGAAAGAGCTCCTTAAACATCCTCCACTGTTCCTCAATTGTGCCACCGTTTAGTCTGTGTTCCCAGTCTACTTTAGCTAACTCTGCCCTCATCCCACTGTAGTCCCCTTTGTTTAAACATAGTATGCTCGTTTGAGACACTACTTCCTCACCCTCAATCTGTATTACAAATTCAACCATACTGTGATCACTCATTCCGAGAGGATCTTTTACTAGGAGATCGTTTATTATTCCTGTCTCATTACACAGGACCAGATCTAAGATAGCTTGCTCCCTTGTAGGTTCTGTAACATACTATTCTAAGAAACAATCCCATATGCATTCTATGAATTCCTCCTCCAGGCTACCCCATGCGATTTGATTTGTCCAATCGATATGTAGGTTAAAATCCCCCATGATTTCGGACGTTCCTTTTTCACATGCCTCTATTATTCCTTTGATTATTGTTCGCCCCACCGTGAAGCTATTATTTGGGGGCCTATAAACTACGCCCACCAGTGACTTTTTCCCCTTACTATCTCTTATCTCCACCCACAATGATTCAACATTTTGTTCATTCGAGCCAATATCATCTCTCACAACTGCCCTGATATCATCCTTTATTAACAGAGCTACCCCACCTCCTTTCCCTTCTTGTCTGTCCTTCCGAATTGTCAGATACCCCTGTATGTTTAATTCCCAGTCTTGGCCACCCTGCAACCACGTTTCTGTAATGGCCACCAAATCATACCCATTTGTAATGATTTGTGCCGTCAACTCATTTACTTTATTTCGAATGCTGTGTGCGTTTAGGTAAAGTATTTTAATACTAGTTTTTAAACCATGATTTTTAGTTTTGACCCCTCCTGCAGCCTCTTTATATTCATACATATTGTCCCTTCCTATCACCTTGTGGTTTACACTTACCCCAGTGCTACTCTACTCTGTTGCTCCTGTCTTTTACATTCTTTCTTGGGGTCCTGTTCATCTGCGCTCTCACACACTCTAACTAGCTCAGAGCCCTCTCCTGGGTTCTGAATACTCCTCGCATTGAGGCACCGAGCTTTCAGGCTTGCCTTTTTATTACACTTTGACCCTTTAGAATTTTGCTGTACATTGGCCCTTTTTGTTTTTTGCCTTGGGTTTCTCTGCCTTCCACTTTTACTCATCTCCTTTCTGTCTTTTGCTTCTGTCTCCATTTTGTTTCCCTCTGTCTCCCTGCATTGGTTCCCACCCCCCTGTCATATTAGGTTAACTCCTCCCCAACAGTACTAGTAAACACTCCCCCTAGGACATTGGTTACGGTCCTGCCCAGGTGCAGACCGTCCGGTTTGTACTCCGGAGAGCACGAGAAATTCTTGGCTAGTAAAATTAAAGAAAACCCTAAGATGTTCCATTAATATATTGAGTAAGAGGGTAACTAAAGAAAGGGTAGGGCCTATTAAAGACCATGAGGATAATCTTTGTGTGGAGGCGGAAGATGTTGATATGGTTCTTAACGAATATTTTGCATCTGTTTTTACAAAGGACAGGGCAATGTAGATACTGCTATCGAGGAGGAGTGTGATATTCTGGATAAAATAAATAAAGTGAGAAAGGAAGTATTAAGGGGTTTAGCAGCTTTGAAAGTAGATAAGTCCCCAGGCTTGGATGAAATGCATCCCAGGCTGTTGAGCGAAGTAAAAGAGGAAATAGCAGAGGCCTTGACCATCATTTTCCAGTCCTCTTTGGATTCGGGCATTGCAGTATTGCTAATGTAGTACCCTTGTTTAAGAAGGGAGAAAGGGATAGACCGAGTAATTGCAGGCCTGTCAGCCGAACCTCAGTGGTGGGAAAATTATTTTTTTAAATGCTGAAAGACAGGATAAATCTACATTTGGAATGGCAATGATTAATTCGGGACAGCCAGCACAGATTTTTTCAGGGAAGATCGTGTTTGACTAACCTGATTGAAATTTTTGAGGAGGTAACCATGAGGATGAATGAAGGTATTGCGTATGATGTAGTGTATATGGACTTTAGCAAAGCTTTTGATAAGGTCCCACATGGTAGACTGGTCACGAAGGTTAAAGCTTATGTGATCCAGGGCAAAGTGGCAAGTTGGATCCAAAATTGACTTGGAGGTAGGAAGCAAAGGGTAATGGTTGATGGATGTTTTTGTGATTGGAAGGATGTTTCTAGTGTGGTTCCGCAGTGCTCTGTATTGGGTCCCTTGCTTTTTTTGTTGTATTTCAACGATTTAGATTTGAATATAGGGAGTATGATTAAGAAGTTTGCAGACGACACTAAAATTGGCTGTGTGGTTGATAATGAAGAGGAAAGTCATGGGCTGCAGGAGGATATCAATCTACTGGTCAGGTGGGCAGAGCAGTGGCAAATGGAATTTAATTCAGAGAAGTATGAAATGATGCACTTTGGGAGGGCTAATAGGGAAAGGCTATACACATTAAATGGTAGGCGACTTAATAGTGTAGATGAACAAAGGGACCTTGGAGTGCTTGCCCTGAAAGTAGCAGGCCAGGTGGATAAGGTGATTAAGAAGGCATACGGAAGGCTTGCCTTTATTGGCCGAGGCATAGAATATAAGAGCAGGGAGGTTATCTTTAAATTGTATAATACTTTGGTTAGGCCACGGCTGGCGTACTGCGTGCAGTTCTGGTCGCCGTATTATAGGAAGGACATGATTGCACTGGAGAGGGTGCAGAGGAGATTTACTAAGATGCCTGGAATTGAGAATGTTAGCTATGAGGACAGATTGGATAGGCTGGGTTTGTTCTCATTGGAACAGAGGAGGTTGAGAGGAGACATCATCGAGGTGTACAAAATATTGAGGGGCCTAGACATAGTGGATAGTAAGGGTCTATTTCCATTGGTGGAGGGGTCTATTATGAGGGGGCATAGTTTTAAGGTGGTTGGTGGAAGTTTTACAGGAGATTTGAGGGGGGGCTTTTTTACACAGAGGGTTGTTGGGATCTGGAACTTGCTGCCTGGAAGAGTGGTGGATGCAGAAACCCTCACCACTTTTAAGAGCGGCTTGGATGGGCACTTAAAGTGTCGTAACCTGCAGGGTTACGGACCTAGAGCTGGTAATTGGGATTAGACTGGATGACCTTTTGTTGGCCGGCGCAGATATAATGGTAATTACTGCAGGGAATTGAATATGGCCAGGGCCATCTCCTGGACTAGTTTCGATTGCCTAGATGGGTCGGAGAGCAATTTTCCCAGATTTTTTTTCTCCCTAAATTGGCCTGGGTTATTATCTGTTTTTTTGCCTTTCCCAGGAGATCACATGGCTCCAGTTGGGGTGGAGTGTAGAATGTTTCAGTATAAGGGGTCTCACAGTTGTAGTGAGATGGATTGGTTGGGCTGGGTGCTCTTCGTCTTTCCGTCATTGTTCATAGGTTTATATGTAACCTTCAGTGCTGCTGACCAAGGGCCATGCGGCTCTTTGTCGGCCGGTGTGGACACGATGGGCCAAAATGGCCTCCTTCTATAAATTTCTATGTTTCTGTGCTTCTATCTCAATTCAGCTGCCAACTATTCCAACAGCATCGGTGCCCTTGATAAAATCTCACCTTGGTCCTCAGAATCCCACCATGATCAACCCCAACACTAAAATCACTAAACACACCAACATCATCAACAACAACACCAACCTTATCCGCAATCACCTGATGCTGCACAGGGCACAGGGCATCAACACCCAACCTGAGATGCCAGGGATGGACTCACCATGGCCAGATTTACTTCACTTCATGCTTTTATACCACTTCTGAAGTTGTCAACTAGTCAAAGCAATGGAGAATCACTGAGAACCCGACACACTTACCTGGCGTGAAACCCGAAGGATGGCAAACTCATTAAAAATTTCGTAAAATGGTAAGTGCCTGTCACATGATGTGCCAGGTTGGCACCACCCCACACCAGCACCATAAAGCAGCCTTGCAATGCCCAAGCCATTCCTTTCACACTCTTCACTGTTGTGCGGGGTACCCTTATGTCTGACCATTCACTACAACTCACTAAGCCACTTCCAAAGGTGGACACAAATCTTTCCAAGAAAAAAAGTGTTGAAAATAAAAATTTCAATGTTTGACAACACATAACAGAAACTTTACATGAACATTAGCAAAAACACACAGGTGGTTACCCTTGTGTGTTGTTAGTTGGTGTGTTTGCACGAGGATGAGGGTGAGTGTGATGGGTGGCTAGTGAGATGGGGTTGTGATAATGTAGATAGGGTGAGAGGGATGGGTGGAGGTGCAAGGTAAGTTGGTGTGAGTAAGGATTTGCAGAATTGGGTAGGGAAGGCAGAATGATGGGGATGTGATAAGTGGCACAGCAGGATAAGGTTGAGTGTGGCTTTGCAGTAACGTTTCGTGATCTACTGAGATCATTAAAAGGTTTGCGCCACTGCTGCCAGTTCCTCCTGACAACATCCCTGGTTGTGCCCTCCTGTGCAATGTGCAACCAGGCTGGATTGATGTCCTGGGGAGGTCTCTTCTGCCCATTGGAAGTGGGCTGGACCCCTCTGCGTCCTGTGACTCTCTCCATAAGCATAAGTCATGGGAGAGCCTGGGTGCAGCCCTGCACCTTTGTGCAGTGTTCGTCAGTGTTTGTAGCACCTCAATTCAGCAAAACACTGACAGATCAAATGTCAAAAAAAGTTGTCCACGCTCCCTTTAAGGAAACCAGCTGATGACGTGTCATCAAATGACGTCATCAGACCCACTTCTTGTTAATTTGCCGAGATCCTCACAGGGCGGGCTCAACTAGCCCAATCTGGGGATGATTGTTGTGAGAGGGCGGGCTGGAGCCAGGAGCGGCTTCCCCAAACGCCACCAATGCCGGCTGCCCCCGACTCGCCACGGTTGGCAAAATCGCGGCCATAAGTTCTGCTGCTGTTGCTCACTAAAATCCACAGGCTATGTGGCTTCAGAGAACCACACATTAAAAGGGTGTGCGACTTGCTTAGAGTTGTAGTCCTGGCTAAATGGGAATTACAGTCATGAGCTGGCATTTTATAACAGTATGTAAGGTACCCCATTCTTATATACATAGATATGTAGAACTAGGATTTTGTTTATTCTCATATGATTACGATTTTGGCTTTCTTTTCACTTATGAATTGCTTGTAGACTTGGGGGCCGAAATTCACCATCCCTGAAGGGAAGGCTGCTTCGGGGTCTGGGCGGCTGCCGCTGTCGGGTGCTTTTCCATTCCCGAGCCTTATTCAGTTCGGGGGGGATTTGACTGGCGCTCACTTCTGCTGGAAACGGCAGGGTGAAGCGGCTGCAAAGGTAAGTTTCCAGCGTTGAGCTCAGCAGCAGATGCGGGCCGCTGGAAAGTGGCCAAGGCAGGGATTTTCAGCTAAAAAAGGTAGGGCTTCTTCAGGCAGTGCCAAATTGGTGCTTGATCGCGACACCACTGGAGTTTTGCCGCAATCCGTGCCCTTTGGTAGGGAAATAGTTTTATTAATTTTAGTGTTTTTATGTCAGATTCCATCATCCGCAGTATTTAGCTTTTCATATCATTTTTATTAATTGTTTTGACTCCATTAAACCTGCTGAGTTCTGCTCACAGGTTGCACATACTTTTGTACAACTTTCAGGTCTGACTCTTCAGTGGAGGCCTGTGGGCTGCAGAGGCCTGCTTGGTAGGGTTCACCCTGAGGATGGGAGGAGTGTTGGGAGGGCGCGCCTGGTACACCTGGTTTGAAGCAGGGTGGCACACAGGAGAAGGCATCTGCACCGTGCAGACAGGCAGTGGGCAAGGGAGGCAGCAGCCTCCCTTCGTTCATTCTGCAGCAGACCAGTGTGCCCGCCATCTTGACCGGCCCCAATCAAGATTGCGGTTGGCTGCTTGGGGACAAGGGCTATCCCTTGTCAACTTGGCTGCTCACTCCACTGCGGAACCTGAGGACAGCGCCAGAGCATGCATACAATGATGCTCATTGTGCCACCAAGTGCATCATCAAGCAGTGCATAAGCATCCATAAGCAGAGGTTCTGGTGCCTGCAGCGCTCTGGTGGCACCTTGCAGTACTCTCCTCAACGGGTCTCCATAATCGCCAGGCTCTGCTGCATGCTGCACAACCTGGTCATCATGAGGGGACAGCCGCTGGAGGTCAAGCCAGCAGTACCATCTGAGGTGGAGGAGGTGCAGGAGCAGCAGGAGGAGGAGGATCCCTGCCGCCCTGGAGCTAGGAGGTGTCGACCCATTGCCACCCTGGAAGGTGAAGGGTTGCAAAATTAGTGGGAACCCCCCCCCCCCCCCCCCCCCAGTGTTTGGACTCATATTCGAAAGGAAATTTAATTTGGAACCATCGACCAGAAAATTTGAAATCCGAAAGTGCATATGGAAGAAACTACAAACTTTCATCGAATTTGGGATTTTACAAGGCAATTGGGTCTGGGAAGGACTAAAGAACTAAAGGATAACTATCCGTCAAAGAAGCCAGTTTTGAGTATTGAAGCTGTCTGGCGTATTGAAACTAAAGCAAATTGTCTGGAGAATTGTGTATACTCAAAAACCCTTCCCCCCAGGAGACATTAACATAGCAACGATTGACCCAGAGATAGCTGGCCATCATCCCGATCTGGAGAACCATTCCAGCACATACATAATAACAATGGCGCATCCAGCCCGCATGAAAAACCCAAGCACAGACAGACACTGCAAATACCAAAGCTAATATTTCCATCAAGAAACAGATTTAAAAGATCGACATATCCCAGGCAGGTAAACATTTAATGAGCCTGCCAAAATATGACAAAGAAATATCAAGCCTGCCAAAAATTAAACAAAGACTCAGGGCTGATTTGGCGTGAAGAATAGAACTGCTCCAAAGGTATAACTGCTTTTACAAAGGGTATGCTTATGCTTTGCTTCAGAAGACATTTCTAGGGATGCTTAGCAGAAGGTATGCACACAGCAGCATAGCATCATAGAGCATCAAGAAGGAATAGAGACCACCGCAGCAGTTTTAACTAGCTTCTCCAGCCTCGACGTCCTGCAATAGAAAAGGAAGGAAGAACAACCGGCCACAGCCAACATGGTACCACCAAAAACACCGCGATCGACCAGCTTCGAAACAAAACTCCGCAAGGAAGAAAACTTAAAATCGAAAGTTTCCACTCTACAACCTAGGCCTGACTACCAACAGGTGAAAACATTACCTAAAGAGACTTTGAAACCTATTTCTAATGAAAGAAAATGGGTACTTACCCCATAAATCCAAAACACACCCTACCGCATCAGCGGACACCACCCAACTTAAGATTGCGCAGTAAGAAGTCTTCTACGACTTTCGGGGTACGGCAAGCAGAACCTACAGAATCCAGCGAACCCTGAAGTCATGAACCACCGCCAACTACCAGTAAAGGATTGGTAAGCATAGTGCCTGTTTGCCCTGGAGTTTAACCTAGCTAGTGTTAGGCACTGGGAGGTGGGACGTGTATTATTCACAGTAACCCCTTTGAATGTGTGGTGCACTGTTCTTTACTTGAGTGATTACAAGTTTGACATTGTATTTTCTTCTCCTTAACAAAGTCGAAGTTCTTTTGCATCAAACCAGTTGTCTCTTGCACTTCATCACATCCCCCAAATAAATCCAGAGTCTAGGTCCCAATGGGCCAAAGTTTTGGCCTCAGTTGCTCCTGATTTTGTGGAGCAGCTGGTGTAGAACGGAGTATCTTAGAAATTCAAATTCTCGGCATTTAGTTTGCTCCAGTTCTAGTCAGTTAGAACAGTTTCACTTTGGAACAGAATTTCTTTTTCAAAAGGGGGCGTGTCTGGCCACTTACGCCTGTTTTCAAAGTTTCGGCAGTGAAAACTTACTCCAAACAAACTTAGAATGGAGTAAGTGAAGATTTTTGTACGCTCGAAAAAACATAGAAACATAGAAACATAGAAAATAGGTGCAGGAGCAGGCCATTCAGCCCTTCTAGCCTGCACCGCCATTCAATGAGTTCATGGCTGAACATGAAACTTCAGTACCCCCTTCCTGCTTTCTCGCCATAACCCTTGATCCCCCGAGTAGTAAGGACTTCATCTAACTCCCTTTTGAATATATTTAGTGAATTGGCCTCAACTACTTTCTGTGGTAGAGAATTCCACAGGTTCACCACTCTCTGGGTGAAGAAGTTTCTCCTCATCTCGGTCCTAAATGGCTTACCCCTTATCCTCAGACTGTGACCCCTGGTTCTGGACTTCCCCAACATTGGGAACATTCTTTCTGCATCTAACCTGTCTAAACCCGTCAGAATTTTAAACGTTTCTATGAGGTCCCCTCTCATTCTTCTGAACTCCAGTGAATACAAGCCCAGTTGATCCAATCTTTCTTGATAGGTCAGTCCCGCCATCCCGGGAATCAGTCTGGTGAACCTTCGCTGCACTCCCTCAATAGCAAGAATGTCCTTCCTCAAGTTAGGAGACCAAAACTGTATACAATACTCCAGGTGTGGCCTCACCAAGGCCCTGTACAACTGTAGCAACACCTCCCTGCCCCTGTATTCAAATCCCCTCGCTATGAAGGCCAACATGCCATTTGCTTTCTTAACCGCCTGCTGTACCTGCATGCTAACCTTCAATGACTGATGTACCATGACACCCAGGTCTCGTTGCACCTTCCCTTTTCCTAATCTGTCACCATTCAGATAATAGTCTGTCTCTCTGTTTTTACCACCAAAGTGGATAACCTCACATTTATCCACATACTTCATCTGCCATGCATTTGCCCACTCACCTAACCTATCCAAGTCACTCTGCAGCCTAATAGCATCCTCCTCGCAGCTCACACTGCCACCCAACTTAGTATCATCCGCAAATTTGGAGATACTGCATTTAATCCCCTCGTCTAAATCATTAATGTACAATGTAAACAGCTGGGGCCCCAGCACAGAACCTTGCGGCACTCCACTAGTCACTGCCTGCCATTCTGAAAAGTACCCGTTTACTCCTACTCTTTGCTTCCTGTCTGACAACCAGTTCTCAATCCACGTCAGCACACTACCCCCCAATCCCATGTGCTTTAACTTTGCACATTAATCTCTTGTGTGGGACCTTGTCGAAAGCCTTCTGAAAGTCCAAATATACCACATCAACTGGTTCTCCTTTGTCCACTTTACTGGAAACATCCTCAAAAAATTCCAGAAGATTTGTCAAGCATGATTTCCCTTTCACAAATCCATGCTGACTTGGACCTATCATGTCACCATTTTCCAGATGCACTGCTATGACATCCTTAATAATTGATTCCATCATTTTACCCACTACTGAGGTCAGGCTGACCGGTCTATAATTCCCTGTTTTCTCTCTCCCTCCTTTTTTAAAAAGTGGGGTTACATAGGCTACCCTCCACTCCATAGGAACTGATCCAGAGTCAATGGAATGTTGGAAAATGACTGTCAATGCATCCGCTATTTCCAAGGCCACCTCCTTAAGTACTCTAGGATGCAGTCCATCAGGCCCTGGGGATTTATCGGCCTTCAATCCCATCAATTTCCCCAGCACAATTTCCCGACTAATAAAGATTTCCCTCAGTTCCCCCTCCTTACTAGACCCTCTGACCCCTTTTATATCTGGAAGGTTGTTTGTATCCTCCTTAGTGAATACCGAACCAAAGTACTTGTTCAATTGGTCTGCCATTTCTTTGTTCCCCGTTATGACTTCCCCTGATTCTGACTGCAGGGGACCTACGTTTGTCTTCACCAACCTTTTTCTCTTTACATACCTATAGAAACTTTTGCAATCCGCTTTAATGTTCCCTGCAAGCTTCTTCTCGTACTCCATTTTCCCTGCCCTAATCAAACCCTTTGTCCTCCTCTGCTAAGTTCTAAATTTCTCCCAGTCCCCAGGTTCGCTGCTATTTCTGGCCAATTTGTATGCCACTTCCTTGGCTTTAATACTATCCCTGATTTCCCTTGATAGCCACGGTTGAGCCACCTTCCCTTTTTTATTTTTACGCCAGACAGGAATGTACAATTGTTGTAATTCATCCATGCGGTCTCTAAATGTCTGCCATTGCCCATCCACAGTCAACCCCCTAAGTATCATTCGCCAATCTATCCTAGCCAATTCACGCCTCATACCTTCAAAGTTACCCTTCTTTAAGTTCTGGACCATGGACTCTGAAATTACTGTTTCATTCTCCATCCTAATGCAGAATTCCACCATATTATGGTCACTCTTCCCCAAGGGGCCTCGCACAATGAGATTGCTAATTAATCCTCTCTCATTACACAACACCCAGTCTAAGATGGCCTCCCCCCTAGTTGGTTCCTCAACATATTGGTCTAGAAAACCATCCCTTATGCACTCCAGGAAATCCTCCTCCACCGTATTGCTTCCAGTTTGGCTAGCCCAATCTATGTGCATATTAAAGTCACCCATTATAACTGCTACACCTTTATTGCATGCACCCCTAATTTCCTGTTTGATGCCCTCCCCAACATCCCTATTACTGTTTGGAGGTCTGTACACAACTCCTACTAACGTTTTTTGCCCTTTGGTGTTCTGCAGCTCTACCCATATAGATTCCACATCATCCAAGCTAATGTCTTTTCTAACTATTGCATTAATCTCCTCTTTAACCAGCAATGCTACCCCACCTCCTTTTCCTTTTATTCTATCCTTCCTGAATGTTGAATACCCCTGAATGTTGAGTTCCCAGCCCTGATCATCCTGGAGCCACGTCTCCGTAATCCCAATCACATCATATTTGTTAACATCTATTTGCACAATTAATTCATCCACCATATTGCGGATACTCCTTGCATTAAGACACAAAGCCTTCAGGCTTGTTTTATTAACACCCTTTGTCCTTTTAGAATGTTGCTGTACAGTGGCCCTTTTTGTTTTTTGCCTTGGGTTTCTCTGCCCTCCACTTTTCCTCATCTCCTTTCTGTCTTTTGCTTTTGTCTCCTTTTTGTTTCCCTCTGTCTCCCTGCATTGGTTCCCATCCCCCTGCCATATTAGTTTAAATCCTCCCCAACAGCACTAGCAAACACTCCCCCTAGGACATTGGTTCCGGTCCTGCCCAGGTGCAGACCGTCCGGTTTGTACTGGTCCCACCTCCCCCAGAACCGGTCCCAATGCCCCAGGAATTTGAATCCCTCCCTGCTGCACCACTGCTCAAGCCACTTATTCATCTGCGCTATCCTGCGCTATCCTGCGATTCCTACTCTGACTATCACGTGGCACTGGTAGCAATCCCGAGATTACTACTTTTGAGGTCCTACTTTTTAATTTAGCACCTAGCTCCTTAAATTCGTTTCGTAGGACCTCATCCCTTTTTTTACCTATGTCGTTGGTACCAATGTGCACCACGACAACTGGCTGTTCTCCCTCCCATTTCAGAATGTCCTGCACCCGCTCCGAGACATCCTTGACCCTTGCACCAGGGAGGCAACATACCATCCTGGAGTCTCGGTTGCGGCCGCAGAAACGCCTATCTATTCCCCTCACAATTGAATCCCCTATCACTATCGCTCTCCCACTCTTTTTCTTGCCCTCCTGTGCAGCAGAGCCAGCCACGGTGCCATGAACTTGCTGCTGCTGCCCTCCCCTGTAGCTGCACCGGTACGCCTCTCGCCGACCCCGGACTCGCGCTGCTCCGAGCTCCCGCCTCCTCGACTGACTGCTCGAACTGCTCGACTCCCGCTGGCCTTTATAGGCCTCTCGCCGACCCCGGACTCGCGCTGCTCCGAGCTCCCGCCTCGTCGCCTTGTCTACACTTTAGAAAATGAGGCGTAGGTTACAATTCAGGCGTATGGAATGGGGGGAGGGGGGTTTGAAGGGAAGTTTACAAACATTAAACACTTCAGTTTTACAAATAAAGAGCCATCATCAATAATAAATGATAAAAACATCAATAAATCAACCAATAAATCAATCAAAAAAATTAATAAGAATTTTTTTTTTTTTTAATCAATAAATAAAACATTTTCTACTTACCGACTGCAGCACCGGGAGCCCTCCAACAGCGTGCTGGGATGCTCCCCCCCCGCACTCCGCAGTGTGTCTCTGTCAGTGTCTCTATCTCTCTGTCTGTCTGGGTGCGTGTGTCTCTCACTCTCTGTCTGTCAGTGTCTGTGTTTCTGACAGCAGGGGGAGGATGGGGAGGGGGGGTGGAGGGGTGGAGGGGAGGGGGAGGAGGGGTGGTGGAGAGGGGGTGTAGTGGGGGAGAGGGGTGGGGGGGAGGGGGGTTGAGAAAGGAGGGAGGGGAGGGGGGAGGAGAGGTAGGAGGAGGGAAGGGAGGGGAGGGGAGAGGAGGGGAGGTGAGAGAAGGGAGGGAGGGAGGGGGTGAAGAAAAGGGAGGGTGAGAAGGGGAAAGAGAGAGAGAAGGGAGAGAGAGAGAGAGAGAGAGAGAGAACGGAGAGGGAGGCTGAACGGGCCGGGCCCGGCCGGGCCCAAGACTTCGAGCTTAGACTTACCGGATTGACAGGTAGGTGGCGTCGGGTCCAGGGTCCGGGGGGGTCTGTATCGCAGCTCGGGTGGGGGGGGAGATCGGTCGGGAGCGGAGGTCGGTCGGGGAGGCGGCGGGGGGGAAGGTCGGGAGCGGGGGAAGCGGAGGTCGGGGCGGGGGGCGGTCCGGTGAGGGGGGTGGGAGCGGGAGTCAAGTCGGGTCAGGTCCGGTCCGGGAACGGTGGAGCAGGAGTCGAGTCAGGTCGGGAGGAAGCAGGAGCTGGGCGTGGGAGGAGCCTTATTCACGCAGCCCCAGTGAGGCCATTTGGCCAGGGCTAGGGGCTGTGTGCTTCGGGCCCCTCCCACACAGTTTTAGGCACCTGGAGCTACTGCACATGCGCGCTGCAATGTTTTCAGCGAAGGAACCTAGCTCTGCCCCCTACAGCTCATGCTGCGCCGCGCCGAGGGCCAGAGGACCAGCAGGGAGCCGGAGAATCTGGATGTTTTTTTTAGGCGCACTTTGTGGCGCGAGAACCGGGCGTCCAGGTCGGGGCTGTGCCATTCTCGGTGCGGCCTGAAACTTGGGCCCATAGAGTGGGAGCGATTCAAACCGCTCAGAAGGTCAGAGGTGAACCTGACCCCACACATCACCCCCTACAGAAATGGCGACCGCAGAAGGACTTTGGTCTCAGGGATGTGATGCAGAGAGCGCTGTTTTGGAAGAAAGAACCAAGATGGAAGAGAGGATTTCCTCCAATGTGTATAAGAAAGTGAATGTCACAAAGGAATGGGTGCTTGGTCTATTGCGCACTGAGCATCCGGGAGACACTGCAGCCCAGTGGACAGCAAGCAAGGACCATAAAGAATCGGTACAAAAGGCAATTTGGTTGGTCTGTCTACAGCAACAGGTCTAACTCCTAGACAAAACCATTGAGTCACTGTGCATTCTCATAGTTCTGCCTGTAGAGACATCACATGAAAGGACTATGGCTGAAGAAAGGAGAGGGGGAGAACTCCGTAAGTTAAAACATGGAAAGGCCCAGCTAATGGAAAGATTTCAAAACAGCCAGGACTATTTTCAGTGTCAGGTTACCGAGGCTAAAAATAATGAAAAGATACTGCGGGAGGAAAGCACTCGCCTCTCCCTTCAAGTAAAATAGCTGGAGGAGAAATTAAGAGACGTACAGGCAGCATATAAAGTAGCCAGCACTAGTGGGTTTGAGTCAGGAGAGCACGGTCCCTACCAGCAACAAATCAAAAGTTTAACCCTTGCTCTGTCCAAGGCAAAATGCCTAATAAGCCCGGGTACGGCCCAGGTAAACCTGGAAGAGAAGGAGGAAACTGTTCAGCAACAGGAGGGGTGAACAAGTTGTGGGGTGGACAGGGATAGCGGATCACCACCACCTGTGGCGCCGAGTTTCAGCTCGGCCTGGTCGCAGGGAGGAGGGGTAGGCGAGCCAGAGCAGGAAGAGCCAGAGTCAGGGCCAATGTGCCCGGTCCGGCAACAGAAGTTTGGCCCGCCCACCGGTGCTGGGGGTCTGGGGCCCCTGGAAAGTCAATTTGTGGTTTCCCACACTACCCAACAGCTTAGGGCTATGATAAGTCACCTGGGAAAGCTCACTCCAAAGGGAGATTCCTCGGTTCACTTTATGGAAGTGGAACAGGCAGGGGATATTAACGGGTGTTATGATGCCGCGATAGCAAAGATGCTCCTCCTCTCACTGGACGGCAAGCTGTAGCAGTCCCTCTCTGCCGAGAGCAAAAGGGGGCAGAGGACATGTGCCGCTGTCCAGGAAGACATTCTCGAAGTCATGGGTTGTAATGACGGGAGTCCCTTCTCCAGAGTAGCGAAAACAGTGCAGCTCACAGGGGAAACCCCACAGGCTTTCGCAGACAGACTGTGGCCTGTGTACAAGAGCGCCTGTGCAGAGGACCTCAAGCGGAGTCACCTAAACCGGGACGAGAGAGCCCATTGGCTCCGAAGCCTGGTGGCAAACAGTTTACCACGAATAAGAACCAAGGCTGAGGCCTGGTTTGACCCAAGGGATCCCCAGGCCACCGAGCAGGGAGTGGTCAGGCAACTGACCCTAGCCTACCGGAACGGCAGGGGGACGGAAGAGCACCCACCCAAGGGAAGGGTCCACGAGGTCAGGCCTAGTCAGGATAAGAAGGAATGGCATCAGGAAGGGAGCAACCCCTCCGATACAAAATGTTCCTGCTTCGGGTGCGGAAAGAGTGGGCACTGGAGAAAGGATCGTAGAAATCCATGGAAGAGTAGCGCAGGGAAGAGTTCTCCAGCCCTTGCCCAAACGACCAATACCGAGAAGCCAGTCCTTCTGCACGTGTTTGATACCTTCCTAACTGCGCTACGTACAATGCTAGGAGGGTAGCCACCGTCACTGGTACCGAAATCCCATCTGCCCCATCGCAACTAAAACCGCGACTAGGTCAAGCGCAGCCTGTCCACCTGTGTTCCCTCGAGTATGATGTGTGGAGGATGGTAGTGGAAAAGGTGAAAGGGACTTATCTGCTGGATACCAGTGCATCAAGCACCCTTGTCTATGCAGCTAACCCTGCTGCCTCACCTCTGTCTAGCCTACAGCTTGGTGGGTTTCACAGGTGCTGAGCAGGCTGGTTCATTCTCTGTTCCGCTCTCTATTCATTTAGGAACACTCCACACCAAGTGGACTTGTGTCCTGATGAAGTGGGAACAGGAAGGGAGAGGGATCCTGGGGGCTGACTTCATTCTAGGCCACAGGATCCAAGTGGATTTAAGAAACCACTCTCTTTGCGGGGCAGTATGTACGGGACAGAAGAGTGAGGTGGTGGTTATCCCAGAAAATCGGGGAAAAGGGACGGTGTGCACCATGAAGCCAAAGGAGGGTTACGACCTTGAATCACTGGTCAGTAACACTCCGATAGAGTACCAAGAGTATGTGAGAACAAACCTTGCAGCTTTTGCCACTCACAAACACGACTGTGGAAGGATAAACAGGGTTGAGGTCAGCATAGATGGAGACCCCATGACCCCACCCAGAAACAGTACAATTTCCCCAGGGAGGCAGAGGCAGACATGGAAACAGCCTTGGGTTCTTTGGTTAAACAGAGGGTATTGAGACCAATTGCTATCCATGTGAACTCTCCATTGTGGCCGGTTAAGAAACCGGGCAACTCCTGGAGAGCCACGGTGGACTATCAAGTACTCAACCGTAACATTCCCGCTTGTGCACCCACGGTTGCTGCCGTCGCCGACCTCATTGGAAGTATCTCAGCCTCTGCGACCACCTTCACGGTGCTGGATATTTCCAATGGGTTCTGGTCCATACCTTTAAGAAGGGAAGATCAGTACAAGTTTGCTTTTACCTTTAAAGGACAACAATACACTTGGAACCATCTCCCTCAGGGCTTCCACAACAGCCCTAGCATTTTCCACCAATGTATGGCCAACTGTTTAAAGAGCTTCAGCAGACCCCAGCAGTTGGTACAGTATGTGGATGACCTGCTCCTATTCACCGATGAGGAGGAGGAGCATGGCCCACTGCTGGCTGAACTGCTGGAGCTGCTGAAAGAAGAAGGGTTTAAAGTGAATCCCAAGAAGGCACAGAAGGAAGTAAAATTCCTGGGACTGGCTGTGCGCGCTGGGGAAAGAGCCATTGACAAAGCTAGAAGGGAAGCAGTGCAGAAGTTACCAGCCCCCAACACAGTAACAGGAGTAAGATCTTTTTTAGGGCTAACCGGGTACTGCAGAGATTTCATTGAGGATTATGCGGCTGCAGCAGCCTCTCTGCTCCGACTCCGACACAAGAGGGTGGAGTGGGATTAAGACGAAGGTTGTGAGGCAGCATTTATCCAACTCAAGAAAGACCTGCAGACCGCGCCAGCTCTAGGGGCCATTGATGGGTGTAAAGAGTTTTTCCTGGAGGTAGCAGCTAGCGGGGACAGCCTGAGTGCAGTACTGCTCCAGGAGCGGCACGGCTGGCTGAGACCAGTGGTCTATTCCTCCATGATACTTATGGATGTGGAGAAGGGATACTCCAACTGTGAGCGGCACCTTCCAGCCACTCACTTGGCTGTGAAAAGTCACTGATCTTCACAGAGGGGTCCCCGATCACACTCCTTACCCACCATACGCCCACCCAAATGCTCCTGGACGGGAAAATCAAGGACGGGACAGGGAGCATTGCACGCAAGGCTCGCAGCCAGCATTATCTATCCAGGGACAGCCCACCGGTGTTCCGTAGAAGGAGTATGGGAAATTAACATAGGCTTTCGGGCCGGGTTACACCTCACAGGCCGTGAGATCTATGTGGACGGATCAAGCATGGTATCTGCGGGCAAACGACTCACAGGCTACGGAGTGTATGACCCAGAGACAGGCATTGCCCTGGCGATTAAACTCCGCAGTATTATGAGCGGCCAGCACACTGAACTGTCAGCGGTGGTGTACGTGGTCACACATCCCGAAGAATTCCCTACCCCGTACACGATTTGCTCGGACAGTATGTTCACAAGCAATTTGTGTACGGAGAACCTGGCTATCTGGTCCCGTCGCGGCAGACGGGAGAACCCTGGCAATTTTTAAGCCTTTCCTGGAAAAGATCATGGCAGCCGTGGGGGAGGAAGGGAAGATCTATATACATAAAGTGAAGGCACATTCCACCACTGAACCCTGTAGCGAAGGAAACCAGCAGGCTGACATGCTGGCCAAGCAGGGTACCCGCACGGGCAGGCTCTGGGATCAGTACAACCCAGGCCCCATCGCAGCAGTCAGGGGCAGGATTGGGACGACAGGGAGGGAAAGGGTAGCATTGCCTGTGGACCTAAAAACGATTCAGACCCAAGACCCTGTCCTCAAAACTGTCCTAAACACGCTAGCTAAAGGGGAAAAGGTAGACGGCACCGCAGCGATTGCCATTAAAGAAGGCATGCTGTTCAGGAGGGAGCAATGAGTAGTGCCGCAACAACACCATAGAGAATTCCTCCAGCTGGCCCACGAGGGTCCAGGAGCAGGACACCCCGGACCTGAGACCACTTGGCAACGGGTGGAACAGGCAGGGTGGTGACCGGGACTCAGGGAAGATGTCCGCGAGTTCTGCGCCAGCTGTCTGCTGTGCGCTGCCAACAACCCTGACCCCCAGAAAAGGAAGGTGTCTATGGGATGTATCAAGAGGGTAGAGGGACCCTGGCAGTCAATCCAGGTCGATTACATCGGGCCCCTACCCACTGCCCAGGGAGGCTACAAGTACTGCCTCGTGTTGGTGGACGTATTTACCAAATGTGTGGAAGCCTTCCCATGCCGAACAGCCACTGCCTTGGGAACAGCTTGGATCCTGGTGAGGGAGGTGTTCTCCCGATGGGGACTACCCCAGTACATGGAGTCCGACCAAGGGAGTAACTTCACCGGGCAGGTGATGCAGGAGACCCTTATGGTGCTCAGCATCAAGGGGAAATGGCATGTCATCCACAACCCGCAGTCATCCGGGCCTATGGAGCATTTAAACCGCACTATCAAAAAGAGGTTGCATAAAGAGACAGGGGACTCACCCAAGAGGTGGTTAGAGGTCCTATCACTGGTCCTCATGGGGATCCGGGCCAGCCAGTCAAAGACCACGGGGTACTCTCCATACAAGCTCATGACCGGCAGAGCATGCGAACCTCCACCCATGTATTAGCCCCGGTACTCACGGAAGGTCAGCTTAGGGAAGCGAGCCGGAACAGCTCTGTCAGGAATCTGTTTGAACACCTTAAACAGATTCACTGGCAGGCTGCTAACAACATGGGAAAACAGCATCGGAGCAATTGACTGTTGCTAGAACCCCGCAAACACCGTGAATGGGAGATAGGGGACCAGGTCATGGTACGGAACTACGCTCGAGTAGGGGTTTTTGAGGCACTGAACATGGGTCCGTACCACATTGTCAACAAGGGAAGCCCCATGGTCTATGCTGTGAAAATGCCTCGCCTTACAAAGTGGTTCCACATAAACCAGTGCAAACTTTTCAACCCTGGGATAGCAGCTAAACATAAGGGACAGCCAGAAACAGTGAACCGTACTAAAGGCAGGGATCCCCAGCCAGCAGCCCCAGATTGTGCAAATCCCAGAGGGGACGTGGCAGATCCACAGACTGCATCTAGAGGGGTGGTGAACTTTGTTACTGGAGGGTCTTTCCCCCCCAATCATTTGGGACTTGGACGCACCCCCAGTAGCCGGAGCCTTAAGAAGGACTCCCCGTACGCCACGGCTAAAGACACCGTGGTCACCAGCGCCCCAATTTAAGTGGTTCAGCCCCGGGAAAGGGACCATCCGTGAAGGAGTACCTAAGATCA
Source organism: Pristiophorus japonicus (assembly GCF_044704955.1). Taxonomy (NCBI): domain Eukaryota; kingdom Metazoa; phylum Chordata; class Chondrichthyes; family Pristiophoridae; genus Pristiophorus; species Pristiophorus japonicus. Next base: position 227,668,719 of record NC_091981.1, read on the forward strand.
GGGACCAGCCTGCGAGCAGGGACCCCCAGCCGGTAGCCTCAGGCAATGAGGACCTACGGATGAGATAGGGGTGGACCAGCCACCAATTGGGAGTCCCCAGCCCGTGACCCTCGACCAGGTAGAACCCCGAGGTGACGAAATGAACCATGCAGCCACCCCCAAAGGAACGGTGTGCTGTAGCACCGGAGGAAACGTTTCCTCAATAGTGTGGGACTCAGACCCACCTCCGGTCAGGACACTCCACATCCTGCGGTACAGGCCGACTTACTACTGGCCCCGCTGGAAACCCACAGGCCAGAGAAGAAAGGAGAACAACGGGAATTAAGCGGGCCACCCAGAAACGGGTGGCAGATGTACATAAATAGGACAACATGAAGTTTAAGTATGTCTAGTAAGAATCTAGCATAGTAGAAGAGTAGGAGTATAATAGGATAAGAATGTTTAAATGAATACAAAATGTAAGAGTTTCGGCCGACAGCCAGTGACTAACTAGTGACATATACCTGGTAGTATTTGGGGAAAACATGTAAGAGCCCACCCAGGAGTATAATGAAAAAGAATCCACCTGTGCAGCTATAAAAAGAGGCACAGGCCGGGTAACACCCGGGAGTAGGAAGAATCTACCGGTATAGCTATTAAAGGAAGCACCGGTAAGATAAGAGTAAAACGACTGTGAGACAAAAGTTAAAAGCAGGCATTAGTTCCGACAGGAACTGTATAAGATAGCTAGTCGATTAAAGACTTTATTATGTTTCTGAGAAGAGATGAGCCCAAATTGGAATTCGATCACCTTTTGTCAAGCCAGAGAACTTTTCTCAGGGCTGGACTATCTGTTTTATGTGCCCCTACAGGAAGGAGAACAATATGAAAAGGGTCCTGTTCCTGCTCGCCTTGATAAGGATGAACAGGGGCGGCCGTGAAGACGTGGAAGAATCCTTCATTTATGGATGCTCAGGAGAGAGAGCACCGATCGTAATCACCGGGGGTGGCACCCCGGTTGTGGAAGAACTCGGCGTTTACGCCCACAAGGGAAGTTGGCCGAGGTGGATGGGATCTAACTCCACCCGCTACTCCAGCCAGGAAGGGTTTACCTATGGGGAAGCCTCAGTTCCATGTCCCAGGATATGGGTTGTTGCTGTGCGGGTCAGTGTTACGGAGGGAAAATGTGTGTGTTTGACTTGTAAAGGAAGGATTCCCCTGGGTAGATGGTGGTGGCTCAGAAAGCTGAGCAAGGACACGTGGGACCAGGAATCTGACTGGGAAAGACTCGGTAATGATACGTACTGCACCATCCATGGGGACATGGGGAGGAGTAAAGGTGTGTTGGAATAAGTGGTGGGAATCTGAACAGGGAATTTACGTTTGCATGTGGGGTTCAGAGAAGATCTGTCCCACAGGCCTATCAATTGCCTTCGCCAGGCAATGGCAAAATGATGGGGAAGGGATGGGGTGGGACTCCAGCCTACACGCATGTACGGTCCCACACTCCCCACTCCCAATTAACACCACCGAACTTACAACACGCATTAAGAAACCCCTGCCTATGACCCCGCCAATGCGAACAATAATAGAAAGGTGTCCTACCACCACCAAGGGACCAGGGAATGGATTAGTATTTGGTGCTGACCGAAAAGGTGTTATACCAGGGGGTACACTATGCAGTAGGTTCAGTTATTTTAAACCTTACTGAGGTGCACTTACCTGCATGGTGCCTGAAGGAAACAGAGCTGCTATACCAGGCTCCACTGAGAGAAATGTTCAAGCAATTTTACGAGTTAGATTTTGGGAACGTAGACAAAGCAGATTTATACACCCTGCACACTAGGGACACCATGGGCATGGGGAGACCTAGAAGGGGAACTTTGAACGACATTTTTATTGCACATAAAACAGGGTCCTCTGTGATAAATAGCCTGGATGATATAGAACTGCAAACTCAGATAAATGGTTTAAAGAACCAATTGAGAAAGATCCTGAAAGAGGAAAACACAGTAGTGGGCTCAGAACTACACGAGGACCAGGCTATGACAGTCCATTTAAAAGAGAATGTGGCTGAGCTGGAAAAACATGCACAGACAGTGAATGCACTCATACGGGAGGAGAGAAATGCTTCAGACCAGGCTGCACAGAACGAGGTGTGCGTGCTGTATGGGGCATGGTTGTTGGGCAAGAGCCGCAACAACCTGGAGGATTTAAAATAAGGTTTAGTCCCCTCCTGGATCAGTAACAAGCACCTCGCAGCCCTCCACCCATACAGTAATTCACTAAGCTCGTGCCAGCTCCGCCTAGCTTCTGAAGCCTACCCTGTCCCAGTAGATTGTGGGCGATCTAATCACACTATCATGGGGATAGTACTAAGGATGCTGGTCATGGGTGGGACAGCCCGACCCGCACCGGTATACAGGGTGGAGAACATTGGAGTCATTCAAAGAGGTGCCCACATTCGTTTCGCAGCGGTCCCACCCTATGTCATAAAGTGGGAGCACACTATGACGGGTACTGACCTCCGGGTGTCGGAGCCGGGGTGCACACATAGGCCCCAAGTTTCCACACACAGCAAAACGGGCGCCCTTCCGAGCTGGGCGCCCGTTTTTCGCGCCGAAAATGGCGCCTGAAAAAAACCGCGCTATTCTGGAGCGCCCTGCAGCTCAATGTCTGCTTGGCGTGGCGCAGAGGGGGCGGAGCCTACCACTCGCGCCGATTTTGTAAGTGGGAGGGGGCTGGTACCATTTAAATTAGTTTTTTTCGTGCCGGCAACCCTGCGCGTGTGCGTTGGAGCGTTCGCGCACGCGCAGTGTGAAGGAAACATTGGCACTCGGCCATTTTAGAAAGTGCTGCAGAAAACGTGAAGATTTGTTCTTGGACCCCTGCAAAGGCTTGTATTTTAATTTTCTTGATATTTCTGTGTGTGAGGGAGTGCTTTTAGCAGCACTGCTGAATAAATCACCTGCTGAAATCAGTGAGTTCAGCTTTTCACTGCTAAACTTGCAGAACCCGTGCTGCATTGGTGCATGCAAATTAAGGACTGTGTTTGGAGAAAAAAAAGTGCCAATTCAACTTTGCAATGGATCAACGTCCACCAAGAACAAAGAATTTCTTCCATGAGGAAGTTGAGATATTAGTGAATGTAATTGAGCAGAGATGGCAGGAGCTAGATACCAGCAACAGAGGTCGCATAAAAGTGCCACCAAAAGAAATGAAGAAACGCTGGAACTAAGTTGCAGAAGATTACTGCGCAGTGGTGCATACCAGGAGATCTGGAAGCCAGTGTAAAAAGAAATGGCACGACCTTGGTCAAGTAGTTAGTGTAAGTAATATTTCCCATTTTTTATTTAATCGTAATTTTAAGCTGGCTATCTGTATGGCCCACCTTGCAGACTGACACACTCTGTAAAAAGTTATATTTTACTCTTTGCAGAAGAAATTGGCCCACAACAAAAGGGAGGCAACTCATACAGGAGGAGGCATGCCCAATCTGCATCCACTGACACCCTTGGAACAGAGGGTAGCTGCTATGATGAGTCGGACATGGAGTAAAGCAATCGGTACAGCACAAGTTGGGCCCGCAAGCGAGGAAGAGGGTAAGTCCTGAAAATGCATCATGGCCCTTTAAATCAACCTGCTGCCTGGCCTGCTATGTGTGAGAGTACTCATGCCACCCACCCGGCCCCCTCCCTTGCTGTTAAGCATTTGACTGATCTGATGTATTTTGCAGAACATGATGATGCTGATGATGATGATGACGATGCTGCTGCTGCCAACCCTCAGGATCCTGAGGGTACAGAACAAGGACCAGTACAACCAGCTACGGACGATCCAGACTGGATGATGGCAGCGATGACTGAAATGTCTGCAGGGGGGAGCTTCCAATTTAATGTTTATGAGCCCCCATCAAGGGGCATCAGAGTTTCAACCCCTAGCATAGATCTTGGTCCCACCATCCATGGTTTCGCTTCCGATGTTGCGGGTCCCAGTGGTGCTGCTGGTATAATGCAGCATTCTGCAGTCAGTGCACTACCGTCCGAGCCTGCGCCTCCCTCTCGCATAGGTTCTGGTTCCACCTACTATGGTTTAGATTCCGACGCTTCGGGTCCCAGTGTTACTGCTGATATCATGGAGCAGTTTACACCCATTCGTCCAACATCCCAGCCCACGGCTCGCACTCGAGTGCTGCCGTCTACAACACCGAGCATCCCACCATTCCAGCCCGAGCCTCTCCCTCCAGTTCAGCCGTCTGGAACACAGAGTGTCCCACAGTCCCAGCCTGCGCCTCCCTGTGTAGTGGTGCCGCTTGCAACACCGAGCATCCCACCGTCCGTGCCCGCGCCTCCCAGTGAAGTGGTGCCACGAGGCAGACCCAGGCAGAGGAGAAGAAGATTGGAGACACGCTCTCCTGAGATGCAGCGTGCAACAGATGCGGCTGAGGTTGTGGCATTGGGTATGGAGACCAATGAGCTTACCCGATCACTCATCGGTGGCGTCAATGCAGTAGGTGAAGAGTTGACGGCCCTGACAGGAGAAATAGCAGTAATGACACGGGAACTTAGGGAGAGAATGTCTGAGGGAGTGCAATCGACGGCACAGGCCATCAGGGAGGGCATGCAAGTGTCGGCACAGGCCATCAGGGAGGGCATGCAAGTGTTGGCACAAGTCGTCAGGATGGGCCTGGTTGAGGTAGCTGCTGCAATAAGGGCACACAGCCCAGCCAATCAAATGACACCCCCATGAGGAAGTGAACATTCACTGAGATATGGATGAGACATGATTGCAGCCTTTCTTTGCTGCTTTTGTTCTTGTTCTTGATGTAGCTGTAGTAGCGTTTTTCAAATTGAAATTGTTTTGTAAGTTTTGTTACGTTGCAACTTATAAGGGATCTTATGGTTTTTAAGTGATCTTATAGTGTAAATGCTCTCACTTTTTTTTGTATCTTATTTAATTTTGCACCTAAAAAGTGATCCTGAAGTTTAAGTGTTCTTCAGAGTGTAAGATTTTTCAAATTGAAATTGTTTTGTAAGTTTTGTAACTTTACAACTTATAAGTGATCTCAGGGTTTTCAAGTGATCTTATAGTGTAAATGCTCGCACATTCTGTAAATTATTTAATTTTGCATCTAATAAGTGATCTTGAAGTGTAAGTGATCTTAGAGTGTAACATTTTTCACATAGAAAGTGTTTTGTAACTTTTGTAACTTTACAAGTTTATAAGTGATCTTAAAGTTTTTAAGTGATCTTCAAGAGTCATATTAAAAAGTATAGTTTGATACAACAAATATTTTATTAGAGTGACGTTAACTTTTCAATAAAATATTTTTTCATTAAAACTGTTTCATGTTCCATTAACACAACATAACGTAGGAACAACTGCAAAGAATAAACATGTCCATGCAGCACCCATTCTGCAAATGTAAATATAAAACTGTCGATGTGGCTGCCTCTCCCTGTCCAAATAGTCTCAGTCCCCCTCACAGCTCGAAGGCTGCTGCTGTATCTTTGGCTGCCTGCCTGCCCCTCCCTCCCGTTGTCGGGAACGACGCCACACCGCTGAGCTGACTGAAAGGCCTGCCTGAAGCACTTTCACACAGGTAGGAAGATGGTTTATTTAATCTTTTCTTTGCTTATAAATTTTTCTTCAGGTTGGATTTATTTGAATAATATTTGTATAAGTATAACTAAGGATTTATTGTAGAATTTAATGACTTCCCTTCCCCCCCTCCCCCCCCCGTCCACCTTGTTCCCGACGCCTAATTTGTAACCTGCGCCTGATTTTTTAATGTGCAGACAAGGTTTTTTCAAGCCTACAAAAATCTTCACTTGCTCCATTCTAAGTTAGTTTGGAGTACGTTTTCACTGTGGAAACTTTCAAATCAGGCGTCAGTGGCCGGACACGCCTCCTTTTGAAGAAAAAATTCTGTTCCAAAGTGAAACTGCTCTACCTGAGTAGAACTGCAGAAATAAAAGTGTGGAGAATTCCGATTTCTAAGATATTCCGTTCTGCACCAGTTGCTCCTAAAAATCAGGATCAAATCATGTGGAAACTTGGGCCCATAATACTGTGTCCCCAGCATTTAAATGCCTATTCTAAATCACAGTGTGGGTTTAAAGCTGCTGGCGCACAGCCTATTAACTGTACCATGGAGGTAATGGCACAAGACCAAGTCCCTCCACAGGTAACATACATAGGGGCTGGGACATATTGGCCCCAAGTTTCCACACGATAAAAAACGGGCGCCCCTCCGAGCTGGGCGCCCGTTTTTCGCGCCGAAAACGGCGCCGGAAAAAAACGCGCGATTCTGGAGCGCCCTGCAGCTCCATGTCTGCTTGGCGCGGCGCCCAGGGGGGCGGAGCCACCACTCGCGCCGATTTTGTAAGTGGGAGGGGGCAGGTACCATTTAAATTAGTTTTTTTCCTGCCGGCAACCCTGCGCGTGCGCGTTGGAGCATTCGCGCATGCGCAGTGTGAAGGAAACATTGGCACTCGGCCATTTTTGTAGTTCTTTGTAGCTGTTTAATTTTTGAACATTTTTTAATAAAAGCACATTGCCATCAGCACATCAGCACTGAGGCTTCTTGCAGCAGTGAGAAGGCTGCAGGAAGCCTCAGAAAGTTGAGGCAGCCGTTTCCCTCCCCCACCCCCCCATCCCGCGGGAACGGCTTCCTCCTCCCCCCCCCGCGGGAACGAGCGGCTTCCTCCTCCCCCCCCCCCCGCGGGAACGAGCGGCTTCCTCCCCCCCCCCCCGCGGGAACGAGCGGCTTCCTCCTCCCCCCCCCCCCCCCGCGGGAACGAGCGGCTTCCTCCTCCCCCCCCCCCCCGCGGGAACGAGCGGCTTCCTCCTCCCCCCCCCCGCGGGAACGAACGGCTTCCTCCTCCCCCCCCCCCCGCGGGAACGAGCGGCTTCCTCCTCCCCCCCCCCGCGGGAACGAGCGGCTTCCTCCTCCCCCCCCCCCCCCGCGGGAACGAGCGGCTTCCTCCTCCCCCCCCCCGCGGGAACGAACGGCTGCCTCAACTTGTGAGGCTTCCTGCAGAATTCTCCCTGCCTGAAGCACTTTCACACAGGTAGGAAGATGGTTTATTTAATCTTTTCTTTGCTTATAAATTTTTATTCAGGTTGGATTTATTTGTATAATATTTGTATAAGTATAAATAAGGATTTATTGTAGAATTTAATGACTTCCCCCCCCCCCACCTCGTTCTGGACGCCTAATTTGTAACCTGCGCCTGATTTTTTAATGTATAGAACAGGTTTTTTCAGTTCTACAAAAATCTTCACTTGCTCCATTCTAAGTTAGTTTGGAGTACGTTTTCACTGTGGAAACTTTGAAATCAGGCGTCAGTGGCCGGACACGCCCCCTTTTGAAGAAAAAATTCTGTTCCAAAGTGAAACTGTTCTAACTGACTAGAACTGCAGAAAAAAAAATGTGGAGAATTGCGATTTCTAAGATAGTCCGTTCTCCACCAGTTGCTCCTAAAAATCAGGCGCAAATCATGTGGAAACTTGGGTCCATTGTGTCAGCACCAGTGCGCCCCACTACCAGCATGGACACTTCTGGTGTCCAGTGAGTGACAGCAGTTTTGACCTTAAACCTGAGGCAGCAGTTTAAGTGGCCCAGGAACAGATTGTCCCCATTCCTGAACCCTCCACTGTTCACCTCACTGTGAGAGAAAACATCACAAACCTGCAGGATTATGTTGCACACTTTGGCTATGAAATTCCCCCTCTACCCGAACAGCTTACCGCTCTGCTAGATGCTGTGGTAATCTCACAAAAACATTTCTATACGCTGGAACAGAAAACAATTGAGATAGGGAGAAAAATTCTAGAGATCACAATTCCGCTTTGGTGGGACATTTTCAGAAATATAGAAGTTCCTGCCGGGATCAGAATAGATTCCCACGTTTTAGTTATCTGCCAGCTTGCGATTATTCTTTACTTAGTGTCTCATTTGCCAAGTGAAACGCAGAGGTCGTCAGGTCAGGCACCAAGGGGTGCTGTACGCTCCCTGGCCAAACTTGGGGATCGCACAGGGAGGGGTGATACCATACTACCATGTTTGATTTGTTTTAATATTTACCTGCTGTAAAACCACAGAAATCGGGTGTTGTAAGAATGTTACTTAAAAATGTGTTTGACTATGTACCTTTATTTTACAGTAATTAAAATTGTGTTTGACTATGTACTTTTATTTTATTGTAAAAACAGAATGATGGAGGGGTGTTGGACCTCCTCTAGAACAGAATTGAAATGACTGTATTTGTCTGTAAACTACATTGCATTTCAAAGGGGGATTCACGTTAAAGTTTTAGCTAGGTAAATACAGGGAAGGTTGACTCTCGGGAGATGAGGAATTTTGCTCACCTAGCATGACACTCAAGTATGTAAAGTGTCACAAGGGGGACTGAAGGGTTGCAAAATTCATGTGAACAATCCAGCACCCCCTCCCCACCCCCCTCCCCAGTGTTTGGACTCATTGGAAAGGAAATTTAATTTGGAACTATCTACCAGAAAGTTTGAGATCCTAAATTGCGCATGGAAGAAACTACGAACTTTAATCGAATTTGGGATTTTACAAGGCAGATTGGGTCTGGGAAGGGCTAAAGAACTAAAGGATAACTATCCGTCAAAGAAGCCAGTTTTGAGTATTGAAGCTGTCTGGGGTATTGAAACTAAAGCAAATTGTCTGGAGAATTGTGTATACTCAAAAACCCTTCTCCCCAGGAGAATTAGCATAGCAACAATTGACCCAGAGATAGCTGGCCATCATCCCGATCTGGAGAACCATTCCAGCACATACATAATAACTTTGGCGCATCCAGGCCGCATGAAAAACCCAAGCACAGACAGACACTGCAAATACCAAAGCTAATATTTCCATCAAGAATCAGATTTAAAAGATCGACACATCCGAGACAGGTTAAACATTTAATGGGCCCGCCAAAACATGACAAAGAAATATCAAGCCGGCCAAAAATTAAACAAATACTCAGGGCTGATTTGGCGCGAAGATTAGAACAGGTCCAAAGGTATAACTGGGCCCTGCTTTTACAAAGGGTATGCTTATGCTTCGCTTCAGAAGGCACTGCTCGGGACGCTTAGCAGAAGGTATGCATACAGCAGCATAGCATCATAGAGCATCAAGAAGGGAGAGAGACCACCGCAGCAGTTTTAACTAGCTTCTCCAGCCTCGATGTTCTGCAATCGAAAAGGAAGGAAGAACATCACCATCGCGGCATCAACTGACCACAGCCAACGTGGTACCACCAAAAATACCGCAATCGATCAACTTTGAAACAAAACTTCGCAAGGAAGAAACCGAAGAATCGAAAGTTTCTACTCTACAACCTAGGCCTAACTACCAACAGGTGAAAACACTACCTAAAGAGACTTTGAAACCTATTTCTAATGAAAGAAAGTGGGTACTTACCCCATAAGTCCAAAACGCCCCCTACCGCATCAGCGGACACCACCCAACTTAAGATTGTACAGCAAGAAGTCTTCTACGACATTCGGGGTACGGCAAGCAGAACCTACAGAATCCAGCGAACCCCGAAATCGCGAATGACCGCCAATTACCAGTAAAGGATGGTTGAGCATAATCCCTGTTTACCCTGTAGTTTAACCTAGTCAGTGTTAGGCATTGGGAGGTGGGAGGTGTATTACTTACTGTAACCCCTTTGAATGTGTGGTGTACTGTTCTTTACTTGAATGATTATAAGTTTGACATTGTACTTTCTTGTCTTTAATAAAATTGAAGTTCTTTTGCACAAAACCAGTAGTCTCTTGCACTTTATCACATCCCCCAAATAAATCCAGAGTCTAGAACCCAGGGATTGGGTGCGATTCGAGTTGCTCAGAAGGTCAGAGGTGAACCTGACCCCACACACCACCCCCTACAAGGGCTGGGTGCAGACTGGCCAGCAACCTCTTGGGCGGGTGCTTCCTCACATATACGGAGGTGCCTGACACCTCCCTTGCAAACTCCTTCCATGCATTATGTACTGGCGGTCTGCCAGGTCTCCCCACGTCAGGAACCAGTTTTCTTCTTCTGTCCTCAACACCGTCCATCAGTGTCTCCAGCTCTATATCAGTGAACCTGTTGACTCTCCTTGCACCTCTTATACCAGCCATCCTTCCAAACTCCTTCCACCCCTCAGGGCCTTGCTGCAAACACTGGCCTTCAAAAAGACTAGGGAGCAACTGGCTCATTAGAAATCCTTATCTGCATGCTGAATTTCTCAGTGGTGATAATGCTCAAATTAAGACAGCCACACCGCTGAAAAATCCACTTTGGAAGGGTTCATTAGTGCTGGAACCCATTTATTCACTTTTGGAGATGATGTGGGGTAGCCCAACCACGAAAACGTTTTGGCGCTAAAGGCCCCAAAAAGGTAGGGGGAGCACCAGCTTTCCAGCGGCCCTTGTACTATAGGTAGAAATAATATAGTCGTCAAAGTTGCTCATTCCCAGAATCTTTCAGGGTACGGATTACAGTTAGCAAGAAAACATTTTGTCAGCAAGAAGAGATCTTTTGTTAGCAAGGAATGATGAATAAGGGGCCAATGGTCTCCCAGCTAAGAGATAGCCTATATCACACACAAACAAGGCAATGATAAACAGATCAGTTCAAAAAACTGAAAAACTCCAATCACATCAAAATGAATCATCAAGGTTACAAGGATGGTATACGTGACTAGAGCCCAATACAGATCTTAATCTTTCCTTTACAATTCATAGAGAGAGATAAGAACAAAAGAATCATCGAAGGTTACGAATCCACAATTAAATCAGGTAATATTGTTTATTTCTCTGCATAAGGCATTTGAGTGTATCAAGACTCGGTCGATTATTTGCCAGTAAGAAATTGGTGTCAAGTCTAAGAACCTTACAAGTAAAGCTGATCTACAGCAATCAATTTGGAAGCCAACAGGTGCACTGTGAGCAGAAACCTATGGGAAGCAGGGAGGTCCATAGCACGAACAGTGGAGAGGCATGAAATATAAGTTCCCAGATGAGTTTAATTGAATAAATTGAGGTGAATCTGCAATGGTAGCATTTTGACCATGTTTCTAATTTTAAGAAAGCAGAAGAAGGAAATATTTGTATTTACATAGCCCCATTCACATCCTCCGGATGCCTCAAAGCACTTTACAGCCAATTTAAAGCATAGTCACTGTTGTTATGTAGACAACTGTGGCAGCAAATTTGTGCACAGTAAGTGCCACAAGCAGCAATGGGATAAATGACTGTAAACAGGAAAACTTGTGGAACAGCAACCTCCAGCTGCCCAGATTACTGGGCTCACAGGTGAGTAGATCTGGCACAACATGTTAAATGAGACAGGCATTGCACATATGCATGACTGATAAGTGTGTTGCAAAATACAGGATAGAAAAGGCATAATAGGAAAGGTCTACAAGTAGATGATACACATAATTAGTAACCTCTATGGAACTGTTGATAGATAGAAGATGGATAGATACTAATTTAGTTTCAAGTTCAGACTAAAGAAAGCTATGTCATATACACACCCAATAAACACCTATGGATCTGCAACCCTTGGGACAGCATTATAACGAATTTCCTTAAACCCAGTCAGCTTAAAAGTGTGAAAAGAGATTTGGCAAACTATAATTATAGAGATTAAAATTATAGCGTATACACAGCATTCTTTTTCCTTAAAAGAAGCATTACAAAATAATATTTGTATAACACACAGATAGAAACACAAATTGTTTTAGACTAGATTACAACCACTTCATTTTCAAAAATTGTTCTCCCTGAGCAAATTCTAAGGAACTACAATATTGTAACTGTACAGCACTACTTAAGTTTGACATCGGAAAATTACCTTAAAATTGTGTGCTCTTCAGGATTCTTTTTCCACTCACATTTCTGAATTTCCTTGACTAGTTTAATAAAATCATCTTCAGAAAACCTAAAAGCATAAAATCAGATAATCAGGAACTAAAAAGTAAGGAAGACAAGGCTGAACATCCATGTTGATGTTGGCAAAATACAGGCGTAATGCAGGGGCTTCTCAATTTTGAAGGTTAGATTTTAAGGCAGGACCAATTTCTGTTAGGTTTGTTGCCAATGAAATTTCTGCTCCAGGTTGGGGTGGAATATAGGAACATAGGAAATAGGAGCAGGAGTAGGCCATTCAGTCCCTCGAGCCTTCTCTGCCATTCTATAAGATCATGGCTGATCTGATCTTGGGCTCAGCTCCACTTCCCTGCCCGCTCCCCATAACCCTTCACTCCCTTATCTTTCAAAAATCTGTCTATCTCCACCTTAAATATATTCAATCACCCAGCCTCCACAGCTCTCTAGGGCAGAGAATTCCATAGATTTACGACCCTTTGAGAGAAGAAATTCCTCCTCATCTCAGTTCTAAATGGGCATCAGTTCTGATGCCTTATGCCATCAGATGGATTAATTTACTTCTCACACAGAGCTCCTCACTCATGGACTATGACTCCAATTGGACGAGTTAGTATCTACTGGGCTGCATCTTCCTCAGAATATGCTTCATTCTCCTTTCCCCTAACCTCTTTACCACCTTCTCCTCATGAATAGAATGAACAATGATAAATAAGAACCCCTTAATCTGAATGTTGCGTATGTATAATATATGTATATACCCTGTACACTCAATGTACAGTTACAGAAGACCACTGAATGTATCGTCACATTGTATACACTATGCCTGTACCACCAGAGGGTGCAACTGGTGGAGACCTAGGGGGTCACCTGCACAAAGAAGGTAACCAAGTATAAAAGGGAGCTCACCTCACTGTACCCTCATTCAGGAGCTGCAATAAATGGACTAAGGTCACAACAGTTCAAGTGCAATACCTTACCTCATGGAGTCATTACTTGAGTGCTTACAGACACAATACTGAGTGTGGGTAAAATTTCCCAGGAGTCTGATAAGCCCTCAGTCTGTAAGATAAAGTCTACCTCTATACATCACCAATGCAAAACTTCTCAAGGCTGCAAACAGGAAGCACGTCTGCCAGCATCAGCTGTGCATTTGCTATGCGACCATGCTCAGCACATCATGATGGTGAATGCCCGGTATCCTGGCAGCCGTCATCATGCTTTTATTATGTGCCAGTCTGCTGTTCCCTCAGTCTTTGAGTCACATTGTCAAACAGAGGCTGACTGCTGGGAGACAAGGGCTATCCCTCGACCACCTGGCTCATGACTCCGCTCCACAACCCAACCACATGTGGCCAGCATGTGTACAACGAGAGCCATACTGCCACACGAAACATCATACATAAGAACATAATGACATAAGAATTAGGAACAGGAGTAGGCCATCTAGCCCCTCGTGCCTGCTCCGCCATTCAACAAGATCATGGCTGATCTGGCCGTGGACTCAGCTCCACTTACCCGCCCGCTCCCCATAACCCTTAATTCCCTTTCTGGTTAAAAACCTATCTATCTGTGATTTGAATACATTCAATGATCTAGCCTCATCTGCTTCCTTGGGCAGAGAATTGCACGGATTCACAACCCTCTGGGAGAAGAAATTCCTTCTCAACTCGGTTTTAAATTGTCTCCCCCGTATTTTGAGGCTGTGACCCCTAGTTCTAGTCTCCCCGACTAGTGGAAACAACCTCTCTGCCTCTATCTTGTCTATCCCTTTCATTATTTTAAATGTTTCTATAAGATCACCCCTCATCCTTCTGAACTCCAATGAATAAAAACCCAGTCTACTCAATCTATCATCATAAGGTAATCCCCTCATCTCCGGAATCAGCCTTGTGAATCGTCTCTGTACCCCCTCCAAAGCTAGTATATCCTTCCTTAAGTAAGGTGACCAAAACTGCACACAGTACTCCAGATGCGGCCTCACCAATACCCTATACAGTTGCAGCAGGACCTCCCTGCTTTTGTACTCCATCCCTCTCGCAATGAAGACCAACATTCCTTTCGCCTTCCTGATTACCTGCTGCACCTGCAAACTAACTTTTTGGGATTCATGCACAAGGACCCCCAGGCCCCTCTGCACCGCAGCATGTTGTAATTTCTCCCCATTCAAATAATATTCCCTTTCACTGTTTTTTTTTCCAAGGTGGATGACCTCACATTTTCCGACATTGTATTCCATCTGCCAAACCTTAGCCCATTCGCTTAACCTATCTAAATCTCTTTGCAGCCTCTCTGTGTCCTCTACACAACCCGCTTTCCCACTAATCTTTGTGTCATCTGCAAATTTTGTTACACTACATTCTGTCCCCTCTTCCAGGTCATCTATGTATATTGTAAACAGTTGTGGTCCCAGCACCGATCCCTGTGGCACACCACTAACCACCAATTTCCAACCCGAAAAGGACCCATTTATCCCAACTCTCTGCTTTCTGTTCGCCAGCCAATTCTCGATCCATGCTAATACATTTCCTCTGATTCCGCATACCTTTATCTTCTGCAGTAAACTTTTGTGTGGCACCTTATCGAATGCCTTTTGGAAATCTAAATACACCACATCCATCGGTACACCTCTATCCACCATGCTCGTTATATCCTCAAAGAATTCCAGTAAATTAGTTAAACATGATTTCCCCTTCATGAATCCATGTTGCATCTGCTTGATTGCACTATTCCTATCTAGATGTCCCGCTATTTCTTCCTTAATGATAGCTTCAAGCATTTTCCTCACTACAGATATTAAACTAACCGGCCTATAGTTACCTGCCTTTTGTCTGCCCTCTTTTTTAAACAGAGGTGTTACATTAGCTGCTTTCCAATCCGCTGGTACCTCCCCAGAGTCCAGAGAATTTTGGTAGATTATAACGAATGTATCTGCTATAACTTCCGCCATCTCTTTTAATACCCTGGGATGCATTTCATCAGGACCAGGGGACTTGTCTACCTTGAGTCCCATTATCCTGTCCAGCACTACCCCCCTAGTGATAGTGATTATCTCAAGGTCCTCCCTTCCCACATTCCAGTGCCAGCAATTTTTGGCATGGTTTTTGTGTCTTCCACTGTGAAGACCGAAGCAAAATAATTGTTTAAGGTCTCAGCCATTTCCACATTTCCCATTATTAAATCCCTCTTCTCATCTTCTAAGGGACCAACATTTACCTTAGTCACTCTTTTCCGTTTTATATATCGGTAAAATCTTTTACTATCTGTTTTTATGTTTTGCGCAAGTTTACTTTCGTAATCTAGCTTTCTTTTCTTTATTGCTTTCTTAGTCATTCTTTGCTGTCGTTTAAAATTTTCCCAATCTTCTAGTTTCCCACTAACCTTGGCCACCTTATACGCATTGGTTTTTAATTTGATACTCTCCTTTATTTCCTTGGTTATCCATGACTCGTTATCCCTTCTCTTACCGCCCTTCTTTTTCATTGGAATATATTTTTGTTGAGCATTCTGAAAGAGCTCCTTAAAAGTCCTCCACTGTTCCTCAATAGTGCCACTGTTTAGTCTGTGTTCCCAGTCTACTTTAGCCACCTCTGCCCTCACCACTGTAGTCCCCTTTGTTTAAGCATAGTACGCTCGTTTGAGACACTAGTTCCTCACCCTCAATCTGTATTACAAATTCAACCATACTGTGATCACTCATTCCGAGAGGATCTTTTACCAGGAGATTGTTTATTATTCCTGTCTCATTACACAGGACCAGATCTAAGATAGCTTGCTCCCTTGTAGGTTCTGTAACATACTGTTCTAAGAAACAATCCCGTATGCATTCTATGAATTCCTCCTCAAGGCTACCCCGTGCGATTTGATTTGACCAATCGATATGTAGGTTAAAATCCCCCATGATTACTGCCGTTCCTTTTTCACATGCCTCCATTATTCCCTTGATTATTGTCCGCCCCAGCATGAAGTTATTATTTGGGGGCCTATAAACTAGTGACTTTTACCCCTTACTATCTGTAATCTCCAGCCACAATGATTCAACATTTTGTTCATTGGAGCCAATATCGTCTCACAACTGTCCTGATATCATCCTTTATTAACAGAGCTAAGAAACATAGACATAGAAAATAGGTGCAGGAGTAGGCCATTCGGCCCTTCTAGCCTGCACTGCCAATCAATGAGTTCATGGCTGAACATGCAACTTCAGTACCCCATTCCTGCTTTCTCGCCATACCCCTTGATCCCCCTAGTAGTAAGGACTTCATCTGACTCCTTTTTGAATATATTTAGTGAATTGGCTACCCCACCTCCTTTCCCTTCTTGTCTATCTTTCCGAATTGTCAGATACCCCTGTATGTTTAATTCCCAGTTTTGGCCACCCTGCAACCACGTTTCTGTAATGGCCACCAAATCATATCCATTTGTAATGATTTGTTCCGTCAACTGATTTACTTAATTTCGAATGCTGCGCGCGTTTAGGTCGAGTGTTTTAAAACTAGTTTTTAAACCATGATTTTTAGTTTTGACCCCTCCTGCAGCCCCTTTATATTCATACATATTGTCCCTTCCTATCACCTTGTGGTTTACACTTACCCCAGTGCTACTCTGCTCTGTTGCCTCCTGCCTTTTGCATTCTTTCTTGGGGTCCTGTTCATCTGAGCTCTCACCAACTCTAACTAGCTCAGAGCCCTCTCCTGGGTTCCGAATACTCCTCGCATTGAGGCACCGAGCTTTTAGGCTTGCCTTTTTATTACACTTTGACCCT
Source organism: Pristiophorus japonicus (assembly GCF_044704955.1). Taxonomy (NCBI): domain Eukaryota; kingdom Metazoa; phylum Chordata; class Chondrichthyes; family Pristiophoridae; genus Pristiophorus; species Pristiophorus japonicus. Next base: position 227,685,358 of record NC_091981.1, read on the forward strand.
TTAGAATTTTGCTGTACAGTGGCCCTTTTTTTTTTGCCTTGGGTTTCTCTGCCCTCTACTTTTACTCATCTCCTTTTTGTCTTTTGCTTCTGTCTCCATTTTGTTTCCCTCTGTCTCCCTGCATTGGTTCCCATCCCCCTGCCATATTAGTTTAACTCCTCCCCAACAGCACTAGCAAACACTCCCCTGAGGACATTGGTACCGGTCCTGCCCAGGTGCAGACCGTCCGGTTTGTACTGGTCCCACCTCCCCCAGAACCGGTTCCAATGCCCCAGGAATTTGAATCCCTCCCTGTTGCACCACTGCTCAAGCCACGTATTCATCTGAGCTATCCTGCGATTCTTACTCTGACTCGCACGTGGCACTGGTAGCAATCATGAGATTACTACTTTTGACGTCCTACTTTTTAATTTAGCTCCTAGCTCCTTAAATTCATCTCGTAGGACCTCATTTCTTTTTTTACCTATATTTTTGGTACCAGTGTGCACCATGACAACTGGCTGTACACCCTCCCTTTTCAGAATGTCCTGCACCTGCTCCGAGACATCCTTGACCCTTGCACCAGGGAGGCAACATACCATCCTGGAGTCTCGGTTGCGGCCGCAGAAACGCCTATCTATTCCCCTTACAATTGAATCCCCTATCACTATCGCTCGCCCACTCTTTTTCCTGCCCTCCTGTGCAGCAGAACCAGCCACGGTGCCATGAACTTGGCTGCTGCTGCCCTCCCCTGATGAATCATCCCCTCAACAGTACTCAAAGCGGTGTATCTGTTTTGCAGGGGAATGACCGCAGGGGACCCCTGCATACCTTCCTTGCACTGCTCTTCCTGCTGGTCTTCCATTCCCTATCTGGCTGTGGACCTTTCACCTGCGGTAAGACCAACTCGCTACACGTGCTACTCACGTCATTCTCAGCATCGTGGATGCTCCAGAGTGAATCCATTCTCAGCTCCAACTCCGCAACGCGGTCCGTCAGGAGCTGGAGGCGGATACACTTTCTGCACACCTAGTCGTCAGGGACACCGGAAGTGTCCCTGAGTTCCCACATGGTACAGGAGGAGCATATCACATGACCGAGCTCTCCTGCCATGACTTAACCCTTAGATAAATTAGTTTGGCGACAACACTGTTAACAGGTTACTTAGTGATATAAAAAAGAAAAAGAAAAGCTACTCACCAATCACCAGCCAATCACATATCCCTTTGGCTGTGACGTCACCTTTTGATTTCTTTCTACTTCTTTTTTGCTTTTTCTCCCGGCTGGAACTGCACAAGCTGGGCCTTATGTAGGCCTCTCCTGCACCTAGAGCTCCCGCCTCCGATCTGCCGCCGCCTCTCGCAGCCGCTGGGCCTTATGTAAGCCTCCCCCGCACCTCGAGCTCCCGCCTCCGATCTGCCGCCGCCTCTCGCAGCCGCTGGGCCTTATGTAGTCCTCCCCCGCACCTCGAGCTCCCGCCTCCGATCTGCCGCCGCCTCTCGCAGCCGCTGGGCCTTATGTAGGCCTCTCCCGCACCTCGAGCTCCCGCCTCCGATCTGCCGCCGCCTCTCGCAGCCGCTGGGCCTTATGTAGTCCTCCCCCGCACCTCGAGCTCCCGCCTCCGATCTGCCGCCGCCTCTCGCAGCCGCTGGGCCTTATGTAGTCCTCCCCCGCACCTCGAGCTCCCGCCTCCGATCTGCCGCCGCCTCTCGCAGCCGCTGGGCCTTATGTAGGCCTCTCCCGCACCTCGAGCTCCCGCCTCCGATCTGCCGCCGCCTCTCGCAGCCGCTGGGCCTTATGTAGTCCTCCCCCGCACCTCGAGCTCCCGCCTCCGATCTGCCGCCGCCTCTCGCAGCCGCTGGGCCTTATGTAGTCCTCACCCACACCTCGAGCTCCCACCTCCGACCATTGGCTCCACTGTCTGTACCATTCTGGAGGAGCCCGACAGCACTCCTGGGTTGCACTGCACCTGCAAACAGCTGGGTGGCATGCTTAGATGGAACATTGGTCTCACACCTTACCTTCCCTCTGTTACTGATCATCACAGTGTTCTCTTCGCCACAATGCTGAATTAATAGCCACCACGAATCAAACATTCCAATCCAACTTTATGCATATATCCAACCAATATAACACAAAAAAAAATCAACTAATCACCCTTGTGCATTCCCTTAGTGCCTGTCTCTGATGTGCCTTTGCCTGTCTCGTGCTCCTACAAAGTGCCACCCCACTGGCTGCAGCATGCTGGTGAGCTGCTGACTTTCAGAGGGGGAGACTGCAAATGGCCTTGCAGGATGACCTCGTGGAATTCTGGGCCTAATAGACCCAGTTTTGGACTGCACCATCTCAGCATGGGTGGCAGCAGTCTGTACTCCAGCAGATTACTAGGATTGCTGAGGCGCTGCCCCAAGGGAGTGGCGATGAATCTGTGGATGCTAGCTGGCTGGCTGACAAGCAACAGCAAGAGCACTGGCAGAGCGGCAGTGGTGGGAGTACAAATCCTGAGAGAGGACAGCAGGTTCGGCATCTACCAGTCCCTTGGGGCAGACTGCTGGACTGATGTGACACCCAGCAAGCCCCTTTCAACACTGTTAAACCCAGCCGTGGCAGCAAGCTGAGCTTGTATGAGTTCAGTCATAAGTATCAACTGTGGCTCAATTAGCAGCCCTCTTGCTTCTGAGTCAGAAGGTTGTGGGTTCAAGTCCCACTCCAGAGAATTGAGCTCATAAATCTAGGCTGACACTCCAGTGCAGTACTGAGGGAGTGCAGCACTGTTTGAGGTGCTGGCTTTCAGATGAGATGATAAACCAAGGCTGCTCTCTCAGGTGGATGTAATGGACCCAATGGCATTATTTCAAAGAAGAGTAGGGAGTTATCCACGGTGTCCTCATCCATCATAAGTAATATATCCTTACCATACAGTATAAATGCACACGAGGCCCATACTTGAGAGAAGGTCACTCTGTGACCAATTACCTTTATTACCAAGACCCTTTTATACCTGAGAGTCCAGGTTAGGAGTGTCTCCCACAAGTTCACCCCCTAGTGGTCAATGTTCTCAAGGTGTACAACTTAGGTCAGCTTATACATGGGTTGCAATGATAGTTGAATACATGACATCACCTCCCCGCCAAAGTCTTATTGGGATCACAGGTTAAGTCTCTCTGGTGGTTTACGCTCCCTTGTAGAGCGCCTGAGTTGGGGCTCCGGTTGTTGGGCGCTGGCCTGAGTGTCTGCTGTTTGCGGTGCTTCAGGCCTGTCCGGACTGCCCACAGTGACTGGGCTCTCCTCCACTTGGTTCCGGTGTTCAATCATCTGTGGTGGAGTAAACTCTACATCGTGTTCTTCCTCTGCTTCTTCTATGGGGTTGCTGAACCTCCTTTTTGTTTCATCCACGTGTTTGCGACAGATTTTTCCATTGGTAAGTTTAACTACCAAAACCCTATTCCACTCTTTGGCAATCACACTGCCTGCAAGCCATTTAGGCCCTTCAGCATAATTAAGGACAAAAACAGGGTCATTGGCATCAATACATCACGCCCTCGCATTCCTGTCATGGTAGTCACATTGTGACTGATGCCTGCTCTCAACAATTTCTTTCATAGTCAGGTATATAAGGAATAATCTGGTTTTGAGCATCCTTTTCATTAGCAGCTCTGCGGATGGAACTCCTGTGAGCGAGTGTGGTCAGGATCTATTGGCCAACAGAAGGCATGATAAGTGGCTTTGTCGGGAACCCCCTTGGATTCTGAGCATCCCCTGTTTGATTATCTGCACTGCTCATTCCGCCTGGCCGTTTGAGGCCGGCTTGAATGGTGCCGTTCTGACATGGTTGATTCCATTGTCTGCCATGAAGTCTTGGAATTCAGTGCTTGTGAAGCACGGGCCATTGTCGCTGACCAAGACATCCGGTAGACCATGGGCGCCGAACATTGCCCGTAGACTTTTTACCGTGGCAGAGGATGTGTTTGAATTTAAAATGGCACACTCAATCCATTTGGAGTAGGCGTCTACGACAAATAAAAACATTTTTCCCATTAAAGGTCCTGCGTAGTCCACATGGATGCGTGACCATGGCTTGGCAGGCCAGGACCGGGGCTAAGGGGGGCTTCACTGGGTGCGTTGCCCAGCTGAGCACACGCGTTGCACCTGCGAACACAAAGGATCTATCCCTGGCCACCAAATGTGTGACCTGGCAATTGCCTTCACCATGACCATGCCCGGGTGCTCATTTTGAAGTTCTCTGATAAACACCTATCTGCCCCTCTGGGGCATGACTACTCGGTTTCCTCACAGTAGGCAATCGGCCTGAATCAAGAGTTCATCCTTGCGCCTATGAAACGGTTTAAATTCCTCAGGGCATGCCCCGTACGTGGCTGCCCAGTCCCCATTCAGGTCACATTTCTGAACTAAAGACTGTAGCGGGTCTTTATTTGTCCAGACTTTAATCTGACGGGCTGTCACAGGTGAGCCTTCACCTTCGAAAGCTTCAACAGCCATGACCATCTCAGCATCATGCCCAGTTGCCCCCTCAGTGGTGGCTAGTGGGAGCCTGCTGAGTGCATCAGCGCAGTTTTCAGTGCCCGGTCTGTGCCGAATTGTGTAGTCATAGGCGGCTAACGCAAGTGCCCACCTCTATGCGGGCTGATGCATTCGCATTTATGGCCTTGTTGTCGGCTAAAAGGGACATTAGGGGTTTGTGATCTGTCTCCAGCTCAAATTTCCTGCCAAACAGGTATTGGTGCATTTCTTTTACTGCATATACACATGCTAGCGCTTCCTTTTCTTCCATCCCGTAGCCCCTTTCTGCCTGGGACAGACTTCTGGAGGCATAAGCTACTGGCTGTAACTGACCATTGGCATTCACATGCGGCAACACACACCCGACCCCATAGGACGACGTATCGCACGTTAAAACAAGTTTCTTACACGGGTCATATAACGTTAACAGTTCGTTGGAGCATAACAAGTTGCGTGCTCTATCAAAAGCCCTTTCCTGGCTGTCACCCCAGACCCAATCGCGACCTTTGTGCAGGAGCACGTGTAGCGGATCTAACAGCATGCTCAATTTGGGAAGAAAGTTACCAAAATAGTTCAGGAGCCCCAGGAACGAACGCAGCTCCATCGTGTTACGGGATCTGGGTGCTTTCTGGATCACTTCCGTTTTGTACGCAGTGGGTCTGATCCTGTCTGCTGCTACCCTCCTCCCCAGGAATTCTACCTCTGGAGCTAAGAAGACGCATTTCGCCTTTTTCAGTCGCAGCCCTACCCGTTCTAGTCTGCGTAGCACTTCCTCCAGGTTGTGGAGGTGTTCTTCAATATCGAGACCCGTGATGAGGTTGTCGTCTTGAAAAAGCACTATCCTTGGAATCGACTTGGAGTCTTTCCATATTTCGCTGAAAGATCGCGGCGGCCGAACGAATCTCGAACGGACATATGTTATACTCAAACAACCCCTTGTGTGTCATGATGGTGGTCAGCTTTTTTGACTCACTCGCCAGCTCCTGGGTCATGTAAGCTGACTTCGGGTCCAATTTTGAAAAAAGTTTTCCACCGGATAGCGTTGCAAAGAGGTCCTCCGCTCTGTGACCAGTTACATTTCTTACCAAGACCTCAAGTGATGAAGGTGGGTGGAGCTTCCCCTTTTATACCTGAGACTCCAGGTTAGGAGTGTCTCCCACAAGTTCACCCCGTTTTAGTCAATGTTCTCAAGGTGTACAACTTAGATCAGCTTATACATGAGTTACAATGATAGTTGAATACATGACAATAGGCAGTCACTCGAAATCGAGCAAGACTTGCTTCCACTCTAAAAGTGAGGAAGAGAGGCCCAGTTGTCGACGGATGAAGTGAGGCCCAGTTGTCGAGGGATGAAGAGAGGCCCAGTCGTCGAAGGATGAAGGAAGGCCCGGTCGTCGATGGATAAAGGGAGGCCCGGTCATCGATGGATGAAGGGAGGCCCGGTCATCGAAGGATGAAGGGAGGCCCGGTCATTGATGGATAAAGGGAGGCCCAGTCGTCGAAGGATGAAGGGAGGCCCAGTCGTCGAAGGATGAAGGGAGGCCCAGTCGTCGATGGATGAAGGGAGGCCCGGTCGTCGATGGATAAAGGGAGGCCCAGTCGTCGATGGATAAAGGGAGGCCCGGTCATCGATGGATAAAGGAAGGCCCGGTCGTCGATGGATAAAGGGAGGCCCAGTCGTTGATGGATAAAGGGAGGCCCGGTCATCGATGGATAAAGGGAGGCCCGGTCATCGATGGATGAAGGGAGGCCTAGTCGTCGAAGGATAAAGGGAGGCCCGGTCATCGATGGATGAAGGGAGGCCCAGTCGTCGATGGATAAAGGAGGCCCAGTCATCAATGGATAAAGGGAGGCCCAGTCGTCGAAGGATGAAGGGAGGCCCAGTCGTCGAAGGATGAAGGAAGGCCCGGTCATCGATGGATAAAGGGAGGCCCGGTCGTCGAAGGATGAAGGGAGGCCCAGTCGTCGAAGGATGAAGGGAGGCCCAGTCGTCGAAGGATGAAGGGAGGCCTAGTCGTCGAAGGATAAAGGGAGGCCCGGTCATCGATGGATGAAGGGAGGCCCAGTCGTCGATGGATAAAGGAGGCCCGGTCATCAATGGATGAAGGGAGGCCCAGTCGTCGAAGGATGAAGGAAGGCCCGGTCATCGATGGATAAAGGGAGGCGCGGTCGTCGAAGGATGAAGGGAGGCCCAGTCGTCGACGGATGAAGTGAGGCCCAGTTGTCGAGGGATGAAGAGAGGCCCAGTCGTCGATGGATGAAGGAAGGCCCGGTCGTCGATGGATAAAGGGAGGCCCGGTCATCGATGGATGAAGGGAGGCCCGGTCATCGAAGGATGAAGGGAGGCCCGGTCATTGATGGATGAAGGGAGGCGCGGTCGTCGATGGATGAAGGGAGGCCCAGTCGTCGATGGATGAAGGGAGGCCCGGTCGTCGATGGATGAAGGGAGGCCCAGTCGTCGATGGATGAAGGGAGGCCCAGTCGTCGATGGATGAAGGGAGGCCCAGTCGTCGATGGATGAAGGGAGGCCCGGTCGTCGATGGATAAAGGGAGGCCCGGTCATCGATGGATGAAGGGAGGCCCGGTCGTCGATGGATAAAGGGAGGCCCAGTCGTTGATGGATAAAGGGAGGCCCGGTCATCGATGGATAAAGGGAGGCCCGGTCATCGATGGATGAAGGGAGGCCTAGTCGTCGAAGGATAAAGGGAGGCCCGGTCATCGATGGATGAAGGGAGGCCCGGTCGTCGATGGATAAAGGAGGCCCAGTCATCAATGGATGAAGGGAGGCCCGGTCGTCGAAGGATGAAGGGAGGCCCAGTCGTCGAAGGATGAAGGGAGGCCTAGTCGTCGAAGGATAAAGGGAGGCCCGGTCATCGATGGATGAAGGGAGGCCCAGTCGTCGATGGATAAAGGAGGCCCGGTCATCAATGGATGAAGGGAGGCCCGGTCATCGATGGATGAAGGGAGGCCCAGTCGTCGAAGGATGAAGGAAGGCCCGGTCATCGATGGATAAAGGGAGGCCCGGTCATCGATGGATGAAGGGAGGCCCGGTCGTCGATGGATGAAGGGAGGCCCGGTCGTCGAAGGATGAAGGAAGGCCCAGTCGTCGAAGGATGAAGGAAGGCCCGGTCATCGATGGATGAAGGGAGGCCCGGTCGTCGAAGGATGAAGGAAGGCCCAGTCGTCGAAGGATGAAGGAAGGCCCGGTCATCGATGGATGAAGGGAGGCCCGGTCGTCGAAGGATGAAGGAAGGCCCAGTCATCGAAGGATGAAGGGAGGCCCGGTCATCGATGGATAAAGGGAGGCCCGGTCGTCGATGGATGAAGGGAGGCCCAGTCGTCGATGGATAAAGGGAGGCCCGGTCGTCGAAGGATGAAGGGAGGCCCGGTCGTCGAAGGATGAAGGAAGGCCCAGTCGTCGAAGGATGAAGGAAGGCCCGGTCATCGATGGATGAAGGGAGGCCCGGTCGTCGAAGGATGAAGGAAGGCCCAGTCATCGAAGGATGAAGGGAGGCCCGGTCATCGATGGATAAAGGGAGGCCCGGTCGTCGATGGATGAAGGGAGGCCCAGTCGTCGATGGATAAAGGGAGGCCCGGTCGTCGAAGGATGAAGGGAGGCCCAGTCGTCGAAGGATGAAGGAAGGCCCGGTCGTCGAAGGATGAAGGAAGGCCCGGTCGTCGATGGATAAAGGGAGGCCCGGTCATCGATGGATGAAGCGAGGCCCAGTCGTCGAAGGATGAAGGAAGGCCCGGTCGTCGATGGATGAAGGGAGGCCCGGTCATCGATGGATGAAGCGAGGCCCAGTCGTCGATGGATAAAGGGAGGCCCGGTCATCGATGGATGAAGGGAGGCCCAGTCGTCGATGGATGAAGGGAGGCCCGGTCGTCGATGGATAAAGGGAGGCCCAGTCATCGATGGATAAAGGGAGGCCCGGTCATCGATGGATGAAGGGAGGCCCAGTCGTTGATGGATAAAGGGAGGCCCAGTCGTCGAGGGATGAAGGAAGGCCCGGTCATCGATGGATGAAGGGAGGCCCAGTCGTCGATGGATAAAGGGAGGCCCAGTCATCGAAGGATGAAGGAAGGCCCGGTCATCGATGGATAAAGGGAGGCCCGGTCATCGATGGATGAAGGGAGGCCCGGTCATCGATGGATGAAGGGAGGCCCAGTCATCGAAGGATGAAGGGAGGCCCGGTCATCGATGGATAAAGGGAGGCCCGGTCATCTATGGATGAAGGGAGGCCCAGTCGTCGAAGGATGAAGGAAGGCCCAGTCGTCGAAGGATGAAGGGAGGCCCGGTCATCGATGGATAAAGGGAGGCTCGGTCATCGATGGATGAAGGGAGGCCCAGTCGTCGATGGATAAAGGGAGGCCCGGTCGTCGAAGGATGAAGGGAGGCCCAGTCGTCGAAGGATGAAGGAAGGCCCGGTCGTCGATGGATGAAGGGAGGCCCAGTCGTCGATGGATAAAGGGAGGCCCGGTCATCGATGGATGAAGGGAGGCCCAGTCATCGATGGATGAAGGAAGGCCCAGTCGTCGAAGGATGAAGGCAGGCCCGGTCGTCGATGGATAAAGGGAGGCCCGGTCATCGATGGATGAAGGGAGGCCCAGTCATCGATGGATGAAGGAAGGCCCAGTCGTCGAAGGATGAAGGCAGGCCCGGTCGTCGATGGATAAAGGGAGGCCCGGTCATCGATGGATGAAGGGAGGCCCGGTCGTCGATGGTGGTGGCTCGAGGGAAGGCTTGCGCATGAGGTAGGACCAAACCTGTTTTTGAAGCTGGTCACAGGCTCACCACCATTGAGATCGCCGGCGGTCGCTTGGAGCAGCTGAATCGTCCGTGGGGAGCGAGACGTGAAGGTCCAGCTGGAAGGACTTGGTAATGAGGAGGTCGGCCTGGAAGATAGATTGCAGTTGGGGTGTGGGGGATGGGCAATGGGTCCTTGCAGCAAGGTTTAAGGGGCAGGTAGAGTACTTTGAGGGTCTGAGTTAGGACCAGAGGGGGCTTAGACAGTGAGGAGAGGGAAGGTCTGAGGGGGAGAGAGGTGGAAGATGGCATCAGATGGTCAGATGAAAGCTTGTTTAGGGAAAGCTCCCTGGGGAGCTGCTATCCCATCCACTATCTTGAGGCCTTCAATCTTGGGGCCCTGGTGTCCTAGCCAATATTTGTCCCTCAATCAACATCTAAAACAGTTTATCTGGTCATTATTACATTGCTGCTAATGTGGGAGCTTGCTGTGCACAAATTAGCTGCCGTAATTCTTACACTACAACAATGACTATGCTTCAAAAAGTACTTCATTGGCTGTAAAGTGCTTTGGGACATCTGGTGGTCATGAAAGGCGCTATATAAATGCAAGTCTTGCTTTCTTTATATTCAGTCCCAGCTTCTATTGCAGCACTCAGACATTGGGTGCCTTCTGCTTGTGCTACAGTGGAAGCTGAGACTTTGGCCATCAGACACGGCATGATGGTTGGGTCCACAAATGCAATAATGGATCTGCCCACCGCTTCCACGCTGGAAAGGATGGGCTCCAAGCTCTACCCAAAGCCCTGTGCAAGGCTTGAGCTGGATTCCTCCATGCTGCTTGACATTGTATTCAGGCTTTCTGGCAGGCTGCCAATGCATCACGCATTTAATTGTGCATACCCATCAGCCTTCTTCTGTCGGCCGCCCCAACGAAGTCTTCATCTAAATTCTGTGCAGCAGAACTCATGTGTAATCTCACCCTCCGGGGAGGTGTCACCTGTGCTACTCTTTCCCCCTGCCTGGCTGCAATCACTTTGGGCTAGAACCTCCACTTTTTTTGTGTGCTTAACACCCACTTAACGTCCATTTTACCACTGAAATAACGTAGAACGCCCATATATCACACATTTTGGCACAAAATGGAAACTGACGGCATTTTTCGGAAACTTATCACCGAGTGTTACTTTCTCCATGTGCTTAACGGCGAGAAAAAATATTACTGCCCGCCCACTTTTTGGGGGCAGGATCAGCAGAATGGGCGAATTCAACGCCCATAATATCACCCAGCGTTTCCACACGGAATTAACGCCGAGATTCAATATAAACGCCCGCGTGCTGTTTTTTTTGTCATAAAGTGCATATTTACTCAAACTAGCAGCCATGGAGATCACCCATTGTCAATTTCACCACCTCGCACACATGTCGCCCACAATATCGCTCGCCCAAAAAAACACCCACAAAAAGTGGAACTAACCGGAACAAATCACAGCGTTATGGACACCATGTTGTAGATCACATGTCGCGTCCTTTAAAAGGCTGCTGTGCTTCAACCTCGGCGGAGTTCGGATGTACTCTGCAGGTCATTAGAGTTGATGTGAACATCTGTAAAAACATCTTGACCACACTGGAATTGACCGATTGGAATTGAAGAGGTGTCTTCGTCGGGACATTCCTTGTTTAAAACCAATCGATGGGAAACAGAAAGCTACTGCAATGGGGCCTGTCCTTTCTCACCCTCTTGGTGACCAAATACATGCAGCAGACTCAACATCGCTGGAGGAACGCTCCACTGCATTATGTGCCCAATGTAAGAAGTGCCAGACAGATGATGAGGACCAGACGTTACAACCCCCGCAAGTACAAGGAGAAACATTCTGACCTTGACTTGCCCGACACCACCTGCCTTCGGAGACTGCGCTTCCACAAAGAGGTTATTACTGAGGTATGCCAGCTGATAAGGGCTGATCTGCAGCCTGCCAGCACCATCAGTCTGTCCATCGAGGTCAAAGTCACCGCGGCACTGTCGTTCTACGCCTCGGGTTCTTTTCAGGCAACAGCTGGTGACATTTGTGGACTTTCTCAGTATTGTGTTTCTAACACAGATGAGGCTGCACACAGGGAGGTTAAAGTAACAGTGACCTCAGTCTTTAATAAGACACTCCAGAGTGAGGAACAGGCCTTAGGGGCCAGCTTATAGACAGTGCTCCCAAGGGATGCTGGGATCCCTTGGGACTTCAGGGCATGAGCTTCGTGGTGGCGGAACATGGGAGTGCATGCTTTACAGATACACAACATCACTCCCACCCCAAAGTCAAAGTGAAAACTATTTACAAGGTGAGGCGGTCGGGAGCCTTTCTTTCCCTGGTGGACCGCATCGGTACAAATGTCTGTTCTGGTGTGTTGGCTGTGCCCTCCCTGGGCTGGCGTGTTGTTGGCCCTGCAGGACTGCTAGGTGAGCCTGGCCTTGCTGGGCTGTTGGGCATGATGGGTTTGATTTCCTGGTCCGGCGTGGTGTCATTGATCCTTTGGGTGTGTTGTGGGCTCGAAAAATGTGGTGTCTGCTGTGGGTTGTTCAGGGCAGTCTGTGAACCGCAGCCTCGTTTGGTCCAGGTGCTTTCTGCAAATTTGTCCATTGTCTAGTTTGACTACAAACACGCTATTTCCTTCTTTAGCTATCACCGTGCCCGCGATCCACTTGGGACCATGTCCATTGTTGAGCACATAAACAGGGTCATTCAGATCAATTTCCCATGACACAGTGGCGTGACCATCGTTTACATTTTGTTGCTGCCGCCTGCTCTCTAGCTGATCATGCAGGTTGGGGTGAACCAGCGAGAGTCTGGTTTTAAGTGTCCTTTTCATGAGTAGCTCAGCCGTGGTCACACCTGTGAGCTAGTGGGGTCTTGTGCGGTAGCTGAGCAGTACCCGGGACAGACGGGTTTGGAGTGAGCCTTCTGTGACTCGTTTAAGGCTCTGTTTGATTGTTTGTACTGCCCGCTCTGCTTGCCCATTGGAGGTTAGTTTAAATGGGACCGAGGTGACATGTTTGATCCCATTGCAGGTCATGAATTCTTTAAATTCGGCACTGGTGAAACATGGCCCATTGTCACTGACCAGTATGTCAGGCAGGCCGTGGGTGGCAAACATGGTCTGGAGGGCCAGGACCACAAACTTAGTGGTGCCTCTCCGGGCGCGTTGCTCAACTGAGCACATACGCTGCATTGCCGTACACAGGACTCTAAGTCAGAGTCGATACCGGGCCACCACACGTGGGATCTGGCTATGGCTTTCATCATTATTATACTCGGGTGTGTGCTGTGGAGATCCGAGATTAACGTCTCCCTGCCATTTTTTGGTAGCATTACGCGGTTACCCCACAACAGGCAGTCTGCCTGAATGGACAGCTCGTCCTTTCGCCGCTGGAATGGCTTGATTGGCTATTGCATTTCAACGGGGATGCTGGCCCAGCTCCCATGCAGTACACAGTTTTTTACTAGGGACAGCAGAGGATCTTGGCTGGTCCAAGTCCTAATCTGGCGGGCCGTGACAGGTGATTTATCATTTTCAAACGCTTCCATGACCATCAATAAGTCTGCGGGCTGTGCCACCATCAACAAGTTTGCAGGCTGCGCCATTTCCACCCCCGTGCTGGGCAATGGTAGCCGACTGAGAGCATCTGCACAGTTCTCGGTGCCTGGCCTGTGGCGGATGGTATAGTTATACTCTGATAGCGCAAGTGCCCACCTTTGTATGCGGGCTGAGGCATTAGTATTTATCCCCTTGTTTTCAGTGAACAGCGATGTGAGGGGCTTGTGATCGGTTTCCAGCTCAAATTTGAGGCCAAACAGGTACTGATGCATTTTCTTTACCCCGAACACACACGCTTTCTCAATCATGCTGTAAGTCCTCTCAGCCTTCGACAAGCTCCTGGAAGCATAGGCGACAGGTTGCAACTTCCCTGCAACGTTAGCTTGTTGTAATACACACCCGGCTCCATACGACGATGCGTCACATGCAAGCACAAGTCTTTTACACGGGTTATACAATACAAGCAGCTTGTTGGAGCATAAAATGTTTTTGGCTTTCTCAAAAGCAATTACTTGGTTTTTTTCCCCCATACTCAGTTCTCACCTTTGCGCAATAACACATGAAGGGGCTCTAAAAGGATTTTTAACCCCGGTAGGAAGTTACCAAAATAGTTGAGGAGTCCCAGGAATGACCGCAGCTCCGTGACGTTCTGAGGCCTGGGCGCGTTCCTGATAGCCTCTGTCTTGGGGTCTGTGGGCTGAATACCGTCCGCCGCGATCTTTCTCCCCAAAAACTCCACTTCTGTTGCCATGAAGACGCATTTCGACCTCTTCAGCCGCAGCCCTACGCGATCCAGTCGCTGCAGGACCTCCTCCAGGTTTTATAGGTGCTTGACGGTGTCCTGACCCGTGACCAATATGTCGTCCTGAAAGACCACCGTGTGTGGTACCGACTTGAGTAGGCTCTCCATGTTTCTCTGGAAGGTCGCTGTAGCCGACCGAATTCCAAACGGGCATCTGTTGTGGATGAACAGGCACTTGTGCGTGTTGATGCAGGTGAGGCCCTTCCAAGACTTCTCCAGCTCCTGCGTCATGTAGGCCGAAGTCAGGTCGAGCTTGGTGAACGTCTTGCCTCCTGCCAGCGTCACAAATAGGTCGTCTGCCTTAGGTAGCGGGTCTTTGTCCTGTAGCGAGAAACGATTAATAGTTACTTTATAATCACCGAAAATTCTGACCGTGCCATCACTTTTGAGTACTGGAACAATCGGGCTGGCCCACTCGCTGAATTCCACTGGGGAGATGATGCCCTAGCATTGCAGCCTGTCCAGCTCGATTTCCACTCTTTCCCTCATCATGTGAGGTCCTGCTCACGCCTTGTGGTGAATAGGTCATGCCTCTAGGACCAAGTGGATCCACATCTTCGACCCGGAAAAGTTTCCAATGCCTGGCTCAAAAAGGGAAGGAGATTTATGAAGAACCTGGGTACATGAGGCCTCATCGACATGTGATAGCGCTCGGATGTCATCCCAGTTCCAGCGGATTTTGCCCAGCCAGCTTCTTCCAAGCAGTGTGGGGCCATCGCCCAGGACAATCCAGAGTGGCAGTTCGTGCACTGTGCCCTCGTAGGTGACCTTGACCATGGCGCTGCCCAGGACAGTGATAAGCTCTTTGGTGTACGTTCTCAGTTTCGTGTGGATGGGGCTCAGGGCTGGTCTAAATCCCTTGTTGCAACACAGTCTCTCAAACATCTTTTTATTCATGATGGATTGGCTAGCGCCAGTGTCCCGTTCCATGGCTACGGGTAAGCCATTCAATTTTATGTTTAACTTTAGAGGTGGACATTTCGTCGAAAATGTATGCACCCCGTGAACTTCAGCATTTGCCTCCTCTCTCTGAGGCTCAAATTTGCTTTGATTCACCATGGACCGATCTTCCTGTGCCACGTGGTGGTTAGCATGTTTTGCAGAGCTTGCAGCTCGTTTGCAAGCTCGTTGGAGGCGCCCCATTGTTCCACAGCTCTTGCAAACATACCCTTTGAATCGGCATGAATAGGCTGAATGGAAGCCTCCACAACGCCAACAAGGTGTGAGTTGCCTTGCATTCATCCTTTGTTGGGGACTCAGTCATCTGGGTCACCTGAGGCCTGCTGGATGTTGCAGACTCATGGGTTCTGTCCTGTACATTTCTGCTCGCAAACACAGTTCCAGTTAATTTATGAACATTGCTAGCACTTGTGTGCTGAGAGATTTGTTTGGTGTTCTCACTGGTGGACATAAACGCCCATGCTATCGCAATGGCCTTACTGAGGGTCGATGTCTCTACAGTCAAAAGTTTTCGGAGGATGGTCTCGTGGCCAATGCCCAGTACAAAAAAGTCTCTGAGCATCTGCTCCAGGTAGCCATCACACTCACATTGTCCTGCAAGTCGTCTTAGCTCTGTGACCTTCAGATCGCTGGCACGTGTAGAACCGATACCTCGCCATCAGCACGCTCTCCCTCGGGTTAAGATGCTCCAGAACCAGTATGCACAGCTCCTCATATGACTTATCTGTGGGTTTCACTGGAGCCAGAAGATTCTTCATGAGGTTGTCGGTCGGTGCCCCGCAGACTGTGAGGAGGACCGCTCTCCTTTTTGCAGGGCTTCCTTCTCCGTCCAGCTCGTTGGCTACAAAGTACTGGTTTAGCCATTTGGCATAGGCTTCCCAGTCCTCACCGTCTGAGAACTTCTCCAGGATGCCCACAGTTTGTTGCATCTTTGCGTTGGATTTGTATTCTCGTCGCCAGTTATTGTGTTCCTAACACAGATGAGGCTGCACACAGGGAGGTTAAAGTAACAGACACTTCAGAGTGAGGAACAGGCCTTTGGGGCCGGCTTATATACAGTGCTCCCAAGGGATGCTGGGATCCCTTGGGACTTCAGGGGATGCGCTCCCTGGTGGCGGAACATGGGAGTGCATGCTTTACAGATACACAACAGAGCACACCACCACGAATTGAGCTACCTGCTCAGTGTGGTATTGGAGGTCGCCTCCTGAGTGGTCCAGGCATCTAAAGCGTTGCTTCAGCACTCCAATGGTTTTCTCCACGATACTGCGAGTTGCTCTGTGGCTCTCGTTGTATCGCCTCTCGGCCTTGGTGTGGGTGTCACGCAGGGGGATCATCAGCCAGGTGGTGAGGCAATATCCTTTGTCACCAAGCATCCAGCATTGACCTTGTGGCTCATTGTTAAACAAGTCAGATACAGTGCTCTCACGCAGGATGTGAGCATCATGGATGCTGCCTGGAAATTGAGCATTCACTGCCATTATAATTTGCTGGTGGTCGACAACCAGCTGGACATTCAGAGAGTGGAATCTCTTGCGGTTCCTGAAAACCTCAGCATCCTGAAAAGGTGCCCGCATCGTGATGTGCGTACAGCCTATTGCTTCCTGCACCTTGGGAAGTTTGCAATTCTGGAGAATCCTAGAGCCTCTCACTCTGTGCCACCTGGTCATAGGGAAGCTGAGCAAGTCCCTCCTGCATGTGTACAGGGTTTCAGTGACCTGTCTAATGCAGCGATGTGTGGCATGCTGAGGAAGTCTGCAAATGTCACCAACTGTGGCCTGAAAAGCACCCGAGGGGAAGAATGACAGTGCCGCGGTAACTTTGACTTCGACGGACAGTGCAGTACTGATGGTGCTGGCAGGCTGCAGATCTGCCCTTATCAGCTGGCATACCTCAGTAATAACCTCTTTGTGGAAGCGCAGTCTCTGAAGGCCCGTAATGTCGGGCAAGTCGAGGTAAGAATGCTTCTCCTTGTACTTGCGACGGGTGTAACGTCTGGTCCTCCTCATCTGTCTGTCACTTCATACAATGGGCACATAATGCAGTGCAGCATTCCTTCGGCAATGTCGAGTCTGCTGCATGTATTTGGTCACCAAGAGAGGGTGAGAAAGGACAGGCCCCATTGCAGTAGCTCTCTGTTTTCCACCGATTGGTCATAAATAAGGAATGTCCCGACGAACACACCTCTTCAATTCCAATCGGCCACAGTGTGGTCAAGATGTTTTTAGAGATGTTCAAATCAATTCCAATGACCTGCAGAGTACATCCGAACTCCGCCGAGGTTGAAGCACAGCAGCCTTTGAAAGGACGAGACATGTGATCTACAACATGGCGTCCATAACGCTGTGATTCATTCCGGTTCGTTCCACTTTTTGTGGGCGGTTTTTTGAGCGAGCGATATTGTGGGCGAAATGTGTGCGACGTGGTGAAATCGATGATGGGCGTTCTCCATGTCCGTTAGTTTCAGTAAATATGCTCTTTACGATAAAAAACAGTGTGCGGGCATTAATATTGAATCTCGGCGTTAATTCCATGCGGAAAGTAATGCTGGCCAAAATTATTGACATTGAATTTGCACATTCTGCTGATTCCGCCCCAAAAAAGTGGGCAGGTGGTAATATTTTTTCTCGGTGTTAAGCACATAGGGAAAGTAATGCTCGCCGATACGTTTCCGAAAAATGCCTGTCAGTTTACATTTTGTGCCAAAATGGGAGATATATGAGCGTTATACGTCATTTCGCAGGAAAATGGGCGTTAAGTGGGTGTTAAGTATGCAAAAAAAGTGGAGGTTCCAGCCCATAAAGTCTGCAAAGAGATATAAGGCTAGATTTTCCACTTTCTTGCATGCATAACGCCCACTTAACATCCATTTTACTGCTGAAATGACGTATAACGCCCAGATATCGCCCATTTAGCCACAAAATGGAAACTGACGCCCATTTTTCGGACACTTATCGCCAAGCGTTACTTTCCCCATGTGTGTAATGCTGGGAAAAAATAATACCGCCTGCCTACTTTTTGGGGCGGAATCACCAGAATGGGCGAAACCAATGCTCATAATATCACCCAGCATTACTTTCCGCACGTAATTAACGCTGAGATTTAATAATACCGACTGCCCGCTTTATTTTATCGTAAAGATCACATTTGCCGAAACTAATGTCCAGGAGATGGTCCAACAGCCACCTCGCACACATCTTGCCCACAATATCGCTCGCCCAAAAAAACGCCTGGAAAAAGTGGAACTAACCGGAACTACTCACAGCGGTATGGACGCCATGTTCTAAATCACATGTCGCATCATTTGAAAGGTTACTCTGCTTCAACCTCGGGGGAGTTCAGATGTACTCTGGAGGTCTTTGGAGGTGATGTGAACATTTGAACAAACACCTTTATCATACTGTGAACGATTGGAATTTAATAGGTGTCTTCATCGGGACATTCATTCTTTGTGACCAATCGGTGGGAAACAGATAGCTATTGAATGGGCCCTGTCCTTTCTCATCCTCTCTTGATGACCAATTACATGCTGCAGACACAAGATGGCAGAAGGTACGCTCCACAGCATTATGTGCCCAATATAAGAAATGCCAGACTGATGAGGAGGACCAGATGTTACACCCCCGGCAAGTACAGGGAGAGTCAGTCTAGTCCGATAACACCTGCCTTTGGAAACTGCGCTTCCACAAAGAGGTTATCACTGACGTATGCCAGCTCATAAGGGGAGATCTGCAGCCTGTCAGCACCATCAGTACTGCACTGTCCGTCGAGGTCAAAGTCATCACGGCACTGTCGTTCTACGCATCGGGTTCTTTTCAGGCCTCCTCATCTGGTGACATTTGCAGTCTGTCTCAGCATGCCACACATTGCTGCATTAGACAGGTCACTGAAACCCTGTAAGCACGCAGGATGGACTTAATTGTCTTCCCTATGACCAGGGAGGCTCAGACTGAGAGGGATTTAGGATTCTACCGAATTGCTAACTTCCCCAAAGTGCAGGGAGCGATGCGGGCACCTTTTCAGGATGCAGGGGTTTTCAGGAACCGCAAGCGTTCCACTCCCTGAATGTGCAACTCATTGTCGACCACCAGCAAATTATTGTGGCAGTGAATGCTAAAATTCTGGGCAGCATCCATGATGCTCACATCCTGCGTGAGAGTACTGTATCTGACTTGTTTAACAATCAGCCACAAGGTCAATGCTGGATGGTTGGTGACAAAGGACATGGTCTCGCCACCTGGCTGATGACCCCTCTGCATGACACCCAAACCGAAGCTGAGAGGCGATACAATGAGAGCCACAGAGCCACTTGCAATATCGTGGAGAAAACCATTGCCGAGCTCCAATACCACCCTGAGCAGGTAGCTCAATTCGTGGTGATGTGCTCCATGCTGCACAACTTGGCTATCAGGAGGGAACAAGAATTGCCAGAAGAGTCTGGCAGTCCACCTCAGCAGAGAGAGCAAGAGGAGGACGAGGAGGTGGATGCTGACATCGGCTCAGACAATCAGGCTGACGCTGAAGCCATGCCATTGCCCCCCTGTAGACCGCATGAAAGGGCTCGTAGTGGCATGATACTTGCAAGATTCTTTGGTCGGAGCTCATAATAGAGCGCTTTGCCTGAAAGAATGTTGGTGGTATTTACAAGGCTGACACACTGCTGGGTGTGCAGGTCATACATCAATGGAGGGCATCACCTTGGTGACAGTTAAAGTTTAAGTTGATTGAAGTTAAGTGTAATTATACCCTTTCAAGTTAAGGAATCACCAGCATGTAATGGTGCAGCTATCTGAGACAATGCGCAACAAGGTTTTGGTAAATAAGAAACATTTAAATGGAACATTTGTCTGAAATCATAAGTATTTCTGTAAAAACAAACCCTAAACACCTCCACCCCCGCCTACCCCCCCGCCCAGTTCTCCTCCTCACCGCTACCTCTTCCCCTCCTGACTCCAAGCCGCCTGGCCGAGGAGGTCCTCAGATGATGCTTCATTGGTGGGGGGGGCGGGGGGTGGGGGGATGATGGCAGAACCGCTGCTTGGATGGATATCGGAGAGGAAGATGTTGCTCCTGGCTCTCATGTGTCGTTGGCAATGGAGGTGCAGCACCTTGGGGTGCAGTGCCACGCTCTGGGACCACTGGGAGCCCTCTGCCACCAGTGTTCCTCACTACCAGCTCCAGGGCCTCCTCCATCCCTTCCATATTAAATATTATTTGTTGGACAAAATATCAGTGCCAACTATGTTCTTGGTGCTTAGTAGGCTTTTTGCTGCTGGTGAATCTCCCTCGTGCCTCCCTCAACAGCCAAACAAGCACACACCACACCCACACACGCTTTCAGTCCTTCTCTGCTCCCTCTCTCTCTGTCTCCTTTTCTGCGCATGTAATGATGATCCCTGACCTCCTGAATCGCAGGAAATGAACGTTGCCATGCCGTTGCTAAGGATGGCGACACTTTAAGGCAGAAGGTCAGAGAGATTTACCGCCACTGCCCATTTCATATCCCTCGTGGTAATGCCCAATTTCAAAAATGGAGACTAGGGGCTTTGAGAATGGATGATAAGCCGGCGATCTAAAAACCCACTTTTACCGCCCATGCTGGAAATAACGCCCATTTTTAAGCGATCTGCATAAAAGCATAAAATCTAGCTCATAGACAGGTTAAGTGAATGGAAATAAGGCAGCAGATGGCGTGTAATGTGGTGAAATGTGAGGCTATTCATTTCGGTAGGAAGAATAAAAAAACAGAATATTTTTTAAATGGTGAGAAACTATTAAATGTCAATGTTCAGAGAAATGTAATTGTCCTTGTACAGGAAACACAGAGATGCAGGTACAGCAAGCAATTAGGAAGGCAAATGGCATATTGGCCTCTATTACAAGAGGGTTGGAACACAAGAGTAAGGATGTCTTGTTACAATTGTACAGGGCTTTGGTGAGACCACACCTGGAGTACTGTGCACAGCTTTGGTCTACTTATCTGAGGCGCGGTGCAAGTTTCACTGGATTGATTCCTGGGATGAGAGGGTTGTCCTTTGAGGAGAAATTGAGTAGATTGGGCCTATACTCTCTGGAGTTTAGAAGAATGAGAAATGATGTCATTGAAACATATAGGGGCGGATTTTCTGGTCCTTTGTATTCCGTTTTTTGCCCTGGAGGGCTGACAATGGCGGCGATGAGGTCTTCTGGGCGGGTGGTCAGCCTCGAGTGCCCCATGGGGGATTTCGGGGCCGGTTTTGCGGTGGCACGGAGCATCATCGCCCGGAAGAGCTCCATGTTGTGACACCGGCGTGCCTTTTGACTTCCGCCCGACCCGTATGCCCCGTTTCACACCCCACAGTGACCACCTGGGAAAACGGGCGGTCCAACCTGTACCAATTGCAGAGAGGTTAGTAATGCCATCCTAAGGTAACTGTGATTGCTTTTTCTTTTATTTTTTTTTGCGACTTATGTTGTGGTGGCATGGGCTATGCATTGGGAATGGTTTTGTGGGGTTTTTTTCAGGGTTTTTATTTCTCCCCAGGCGTCTCTCGGATTGCTCCCGGGCCGGCTGTTTAACTTGGGCTATTTCCCACGCTAACACCCTAAGAGAGGTGTACAATGCCTCCCTTAGTGCTGCACCCCAGACTCAGGGCCCAGCTGCCCTATTTTGATGACTGAGGCGCAAACTTTACCGCCCTGCTGCCATTACCGCCCCTTATTCATCAAAGTCAAAAATCCAGCCCAAACGATTCTGAGCGGGATTGACAGAGTAAATGCTGAGAGGCTGTTTCCCCGGCTGAAGAGTCTAGAACTAAGGGGCATAGTCTCAGATAAGGGGTTGGCCATTTAAAACTGAGATGCCAAGGAATTTCTTCACTCAAACGGGTTGTGAATCTTTGGAGTTCTCTACCCCAAAGGGCTGTGGATGCTAAATTTTTGAGTATATTCAAGACTGAGATAAATAGATTTTTGGATTGTAAAGGAAACAAAGAATATGAAGATCAGGCGGGAAAGTGGAATTGAGGTCGAAGATCAGCCATGATCTTATTGAATGTTGGAGCAGGTTTGATGGGCTACATGGTCTACTCCTGCTCCTAATTATTATGTCTTATGTTCAACTTCGACTGTTCCTTGTTGGGGGAGGGGGGGTCAATACTGCAACAAATTACAAGAAGACATTAATAAACTTGCAGAATGGGCTAAGATTGGGAAATGAATTTCAAAACAGATAAATGTTAGGTATTGGAGGGAAAATTACAGTCCGAGGCTTCATTTGGATGAACACCTCCGACCCAAACTTTTTTTACGAAAATACCTGGTGGTCACGGAGGAACCTACGATTGCGGTTGGAACCTTCATTCACTGCACAGTGTATGGGGAGATGACTTCCCCGTACGTACGGAAATGCTGGAGCCATGTCGGCCTGGACCACCAATCATGGTACAGTGTTCTCATTGATAAAAAAGAGCACGCAGAAATCAAACGCAGGCAGCGGAAAGAGCGTACGGCAAACCAGTCCCACCCACCCTTTCCCTCAACGACTATCTGTCCCACCTGTGACAAGAACTGTGGTTCTCATAGTGGACTGTTCAGTCACCTAAGGACTCATTTTTAGAATGGAAGCAAGTCTTCCTCGATTACGAGGAACTGCCTATGATGATGATTGTAATGTCTGTAAGCTTGTAATGTTTGTAGCTCCACACTGTGGATGTGGACGTATTGTGTACTGCAACTGTATAGTTAATCATTAAACAGAACAGGCTTTCCAGAGAGTTCCAAGAGAGCAGCCTGCATGTTAGGAAGCTGTGTGTGCTGTGCTCTATGAAGATATCACAGTTGGCGACCAAGAATGAGATTTTTCGGATGTTTAAAGCTTAAATTTTGTTGGTGAAGGATTCAGCCAGCTGACAGAAGACTTAGGAAGTTTCTGTCTTTGAAAAAAGCTACAAAAATCCGAGGTAAAAAAAACAGCACACAGTGTGAACAGCTAGAGATTAAAATGGCAGGTGTAATTGGATATTTGGGTGAATATAAACATGACCAGGAACGTTTTAAAGCATATGTGGATCAGCAAGAAATGTATTTCACTGCAAATAACAAAATTGAAGTTCCAGACAATGCAGTCCAGAACCAGGCTGTGTTGGTACATAAGAAAGCGACCTTCTTATCAGTGGCAGGTCCGGCATTATACGAAACCCTTGTAAATCTGCTTGTGCCTGACGAGCCAAAGGACACAATGCTTAAAGAGATTTTGACGAAGCTGGAGCAGCACTATAACCCCAAACCGTTAGTAATTGCTGAAAGCTATCGTTTCTGGATTCAGAATCAAAAAGCGGATGAAAGTATCACTGATTACATCATAGCATTAAAAAAGCTATCGATGCACTGCCATTTTGGAAACTTTCAAAACTGAACATTACGGGATCGTTTTGTTTGTGGTGTGCAAAATGATGCGATCAGAAGGAAGTTATAGACAACAGATGACTTAACTTTTGAGATTGCTTGTCAGACAGCGAGGTCGATGAGCATGGCTGAACAATATTACCGAGGTAAATCACCTGTAGGTTCAAATTAAAAGACGGCCATGGCCGAAAGTCTCAGAAACTGGAAATTCTAACAGAGCATCGAAGTCGTGCTGAAGGTGCCTGGGACAACACATTGCTCAAAGTTGTCCGTATGTGAAGGCAGAGTGTTTCTTCTGCAGAAAGACTGGGCATCTTGCGAAGGCATGCCAACTGAAGGGTAAACCAGTTTTTAAAGCTATGAGTCCAGCGTTCAAAGCTGTGAGTAGTAACTCAAAGAGACTACATAGCATGGAAGAACAACAACAGGACGAGGAGATGTTAGAATTACACATCATCAGGAGCACGAGGTTAACAGACAGCGATTCAGAAAGCATCAAAATCCACATAGATGTTGCGGGATTCAAGATACCAATAGAAATTGACACGGGTGCCTCTGTGAGTGTAGTACCAGAGTCACTGTACCGCGACAAATTACGTAATTTTCAATTGGAGAAATCCAAGATAGAACTGCGAGGCTACTCGGGAGAGAAAATTCCTGTACTAGCACCGTACCGGTGAAATATAAAGATCAATTTCAGAACTTCCCTCTAATAGTAGTGAAAGGAGACAAGACTGCTTTACTTGGAAGAAATTGGTTGAGCTCATTGAAGCTGGATTGGAGTAAGATTTTCCATGTGGAAGCGAGATTTTCATCAACGGATGAGGTTATCAAGAGTTATCTGAAGGTGCTCTGCGAAACAGGCAGTCCGACCCAAGGCTTCAAGGTGAGTGTCAGGGTACAGAAGGATGCTAGATCAGTTTAATGCAAGCCACGTTCCATACCATTTGCACTCAAGGAGAAAGTTGAGCAAGAACTCAAAAGACCAGAGACTGAGAACATTATTTGTAAGATAGATCAATGTAATTGGGCTACTCCCATTGTTGTTCTACCTAAGTCCGATGGTAAGGTAAGATTGTGTGGTGATTATAAAGTAACCATAAACCAGGTTCTAGAGGGTAATGTCCCCAATACATTGCCAAATATAGAAGATTTGTTCACAACACTGACAGGTGGTCAGATCTTCTCAAAACTGGATCTTACAAATGCCTACTTACAGCTTGAACTAGATGAGGAGTCCAAGTCATGCTTGACTATAAATACTCTTCTAGGTCTGTATTAATTTAATAGGCTACCGTTTGGAGTGTCTTCCGCCCCTGCCATATTCCAAGGGGTGATGAACCAGATTTTGCAAGGTATTGAAGGGGTAGCATATTATTTGGATGATATATTAATTTCAGCACCATATAGGCAAATTCATAACATATTGAATGAAGTACTCAAATGGCTAGAGAAGCACAGAGTACAAGTGTCTGCTCGTAAGTGTGAGTTATTTAAAAACTCAGTGGAGTACTTAGGGTACAGAGTAGACAAAGATGGTTTACATCCAACCATGGGAAAGCTGGTTGCAATCAGAAATGCACCCACTCCCAAGAATGTCACTGAACTTCGATCATTTTTGGGTCTTTTGAACTATTATGGGAAGTTCCTATCAAATTTGGCTGCAGTATTACATCCACTGAATGAACTATTGAAAAAACAGCTCCATTGGAAGTGGTCAAAAGAATGCGATACAGCATTCAAGGAGTGTAAAAGCAAATTGGTAGAGGGCACTATGTTAGTTCACGATGGCGTATCGAAGGAGATTAAGCTAGCATGTGATGCCTCTCCATATGGAGTTGGGGCAGTAAGCTCTCATGTATTAAGTAGTGGGGAGGAGAAACCAATTGCTTTTGCTTCATGCACTCTCAGTGCCAATGAGAGTAATTATGCGCAAATTGAAAGGGAAGCTTTGGCATTCATTTTTGGGGTCAAGAAGTTCCACAAATGCTTGTATGGTCATAAGTTTACCATCATTACAGACTATAAGCCCCGAACAGCAATCCTCCATCCAACATTAGCTGCAGCCCGAATGCAGAGATGAGCTTTGATTTTGTCAGCATACACATATGATATTGAATACAGATGATCAGCCAATCACAGTAGTGCTGATGCAATGTCTAGATTGTCTTCCCCATCACAAGTTACACCTGATAGGGAAGAAGTGTTCTATTTTTCATACATTGATGAACTGCCAGTCACAGCTGAAGAGATTGGTAGAGCAACCAAATGTGACCCAGTGATGTCAAAGGTGTATGATTATATTGCAAATGGATGGCCAAACCATGTAACAGACTAAGATATTCATCTATTCTTCATTCGAAGGAATTAATTATCAGTTGATAAAGATTTTATCATGTAGGATGCAAGAGTGGTTGTACCAAATAAATTTAGGTCCAAATTATTAGGCGACCTCCATGACCAGCACCTGGGAATGTGCTTGACCAAGAGTTTTGCGCATAGTTATTTATGGTGGCCAGGTCGTGATAAAGATATAGAGTACACCATGAGTCAGTGTACGACATGTCAATCGGTAAGCAAGCAATCACCATCAGCACCATTAGAGCCATGGAAATGGCCTCCCAGGGTGTGGCAAAGGCTACATATTGATTTTGCTGAGCTAGAAGGACAACAATTGTGCATTGTGATTGATAGCCATTGGAAGTGGGTTGAGGTGTACCCAATGTGGAAAATAACAAGTAAAACATCGGACATTTTGCGAAGATTATTTTCTTCATTTGGCCTCCCTGAAGAAATTGTTTCGTGTCATGGACCACAATTTTGTTCCGAAGAATTTGCACAGTTCATGAGCAAAAATGGTGTGAAACATACCAAGGTTCCACCATACCACACTGCTTCGAATGGTGCAGCAGAGCAACAAATTGTAAAACGTACCCTCATAAAACAAATGTAAGATCCAAATCGAAGGAAACAACAGTTGTCAATGGATCACAAATTGACTAATTTTTAAATTACATATCATAATACTCCTCACATAACTACTGGTAGAACAGCAGCAGAGTTGTTTCTCAAACGACAGCCACGAACCAGATTCTCGTTATTAAATCCAAATTTGGCACAGTCCGTAGAAGAGACATAATTAAGACTGAAAGAGAATCATGATAGAGGTAGAGCAAAAGAGAGAAGTGTGAAATTAAACCAGAAGGTGAGAGTGAAGAACCATCACCATAAATGGGTAAAGTGGTTACTCGGAAGAGTAGTGTAGAGATGTGGTCCTCGCACATATTTGGTCAAGATGTTTGATAATGGACAGGTTAGGTTTGTTCATATTGATCATATTTTACCGACAGACATGGAAGGAGTTGAAGGTGGGAAGTTCAATTATTTCTGACTCATCAGATAGTTTTGATATACCAGTAGCATATCCTACATCTAATGTACATGTAAACAAATCCAAGAGAAAATCAGCATGTAAGTCTGAGTCCGAGTCAGGAAAACAAAGAGCCTGAAGTTAGAGTGAGTTCAAATGAAAATCAAGGAAATTCCAAGGAGGAAAACGTTCCTCAGGATGAGTCTCGAATGAGTTTAAATTCGACACCATGTTTGGAAAGTTCTGTTCAAGAGCAAAAGTATTCTCTTCGAAACAGAAAACAAATGGTAAAGTTAAATTTGTAATTATGGGAAAAAAATAAGACTATATCCTGTTATGTATAAACATGCAAGTTCCGTATGCTGTTTGTTATAATAACTTCTTCATTAACGAGGGAGAAGTGTAATGTCTGTAAGCTTGTAATGTTTGTAGCTCTACACTGTGGATGTGGACGTATTGTGTACTGCAACTACAGAGTTAATAATTAAACAGAGCAGCAGGTTCCGGTGACTTCCGAGAGAGCTGCTTGCCATGTTAGAAAACTGTGTGTGCTCTGCTCTGTGAATATATCACACCACCCTTTTTCTTTAAGGGTATATGTTTGGCCTGAACCCTCCGGATCTCCTCCTTGAATGCCTCCCACTGCCAAATCAATTCTCAACTTAGCAAAGTTAGCTTTTCCCCAATTTTGGACTTTTACTCCTAGTCTATCCTTGTCCTTATCCATAACTACTTTGAATCTGACTGAATTATGGTCACTGGCACCCAAGTGCTCTCCCATTGATACCTCTTCCACCTGCCCAGCTTCATTCCCCAAAACTAAATCCAGAACCGCCCCCTCCTGTGTTGGACTTGTTACATAATGACTTTAGCAGAAAACGTTGGGTTACCTCTTGGGTTTAAGAGTAAGTACTTTGCTCAGCTCGGCACATTCTGATGAATTAAGCTCCAGCTGACTCTTCCATTTCTTCTTCTCGATGCTATAATAATAGAGTAAAAATGTAGTTTCATGAAAATAATTGAAATAAAGGCTTTGCAGATAGAACCACTATTTGCATAGAATACTAGATTATATTTCAAGGTATTTCCATTGACTCTAAACCTAACTGTAAAACAAAGGCTTCTATTTATTGAAATTCTATCGGTGGCATTGAGACAACTCACATCTAAATTTTGTCTTGTACTGATTATAAAAGAAGCACATTGCATCTTATTCTTCATATGTTCTTGAGCTTGTCATCTGTTTCGTAAGCCAATAATAATTTGCTGTTTTGAGATATTACCGTAAACTTCAGTTTTGGGCACTAAACCTCAGGCAGGATAGATTATCCTTCGAGGGTGCACAGCGCCGTTTCACTAGAATGATACCAGGGCTTAAACATAGAAACATAGAAACATAGAAAATTACAGCGCTGAAGGAGGCCATTTCAGCCCATTGTGTCTGCACCGGCCGACAAAGAGCCGCACGGCCCTTCGTCAGCAGCCCTAAAGGTTACATACAAACCCATGAACAATAACGGAAAGGCAAAGAGCACCCAGCCCAACCAGTCTGCCCCACTCCACTGCAACCCCCTTATACTAAAAACATCAACACTCCACCCCAACTGGAGCCTTGTGATCTCCTGGAAGAGGTAAAAACCAGATAAAAACCCAGGCCAATTTAGGGAGAAAAAATCTGGGAAAATTCCTCTCCGACCCATCCAGGTGATCGAAACTAGTCCAGGAGATCACCCTGACCGTATTCTATTCCCTGCAGTACTTACCGTTATATCTGCACCGACCAACAAAAGATCGTCTAGTCTAATCCCAATTACCAGCTCTAGGTCCGTAACCCTGCAGGTTACGGCACTTTAAGTGTCCATCCAACCATCTCTTAAAAGTGGTGAGGGTTTCTGCATCCACCACTCTTCCAGGCAGTGAGTTCCAGATTCCCACAACCCTCTGCGTAATGAAGCTCCCTCTCAAATCCCCTGTAAACCTTCTACCAACCACCTTAAAACTATGCCCCCTCGTAATAGCCTCCTCTACCAATGGAAATAGACCCTTACTATCCATTATATCCAGGCCCCTTAATATTTTGTACACCTCGATGAGGTCACCTCTCAACCTTCTCTGTTCCAATGAGAACAAACCCAGCCTATCCAATCTGTCCTCATAACTAAGATTCTCCATTCCAGGCAGCATCTGAGTAAATCTCCTCTACACACGTTCGAGTACAATCACGAAATTCCTATAATACGGTGACAGAACTGCACGCAGTACTCCAACTGTGGCCTAACAAAAGTATTATACAATTTAAGCATAACCTCCCTGCTCTTATGTTCTAGCCTCAGCCAATAAAGGCAAGCATTCTGTATGCCTTCTTATTCACCTTATCCACCTGGCCTGCTACTTTCAGGGATCTGTGAACAAGCACTCCAGGGTCCCTTTGTTCATCTACACTATTAAGTGGCCTACCACTTAATGTGTATACCCTTTCCTTATTAGCCCTCCCAAAGTGCATCATCTCACACTTCTCTGAATTCCATTTGCCATTGCTCTGCCCACCTGACCAGTAGATTGATACCCTCCTGCAGCTCATGACTTTCCTCTTCATTATCAACCACACAGCCAATTTTAGTGTCGTCTGCAAACTTCTCAATCATACTTCCTATATTCAAATCTAAATCACCGATATATACCACAAAAAGCAAGGGACCCAGTACTGAGCCCTGCGGAATCCAACTGGAAACATCCTTCCAGTCACAAAAACATCCATCAATCATTACCCTTTGCTTCCGACCTCCAAGCCAATTTTGGATCCAACTTGCCATTTTGACCTGGATCCCATGACCTTCATGACCACTCTACCATATGGGACCTTATCAAAAGCCTTGCTAAAGTCCATATATACTACTTCATACGCACTATCCTCATCGAACCTCTTGGTTACCTCCTCAAAAAATTCAATCAGTTTAGTCAAACACGATCTTCCCTTAATAAATCCATGCTGACTGTCACTAATTAATCCTTGCCTATCCAAATGCAAATTTATCCTGTTTTTCAGGATTTTTTCCAATAATTTTACCACCACTGACGTTAGGCTGACAGGCCTGTAATTACTCGGCCTATTCCTTTTCCCCTTCTTGACCAAGGGTACTACTACATTAGCAGTCCTCCAATCCTCCGGCACCATGCCCATATCCAAAGAGGACTGGAAAATGATGGTCAAGGCCTCTGCTATTTCCTCTTTTACTTCGCTCAACAACCTGGAATGCATTTCACCTGGGCCTGGGGACATCTACTTTCAAAGCTGATCAGCCCCTTAATACTTCCTCTCACTATATTTATTTCATCCAGAATATCACACTCTTCCTCCATAGCAGTATCTGCATTACCTCTTTCCTTTGTGAAAACAGATGCAAAGTATTCATTAAGAATCCTACCAACATCTTCCACCTCCTCACAAAGATTACCCTCATGGTCTCTAATAGGCCCGACCCTTTCCTTAGTTACCCTCTTACTCTTAACATATTTATAGAACATCTTAGGGTTTTCCTTAGTTTTACTGACCAAGAATTTGCTCTCTCTTAGTATTCCTAATATCTTTTTTAATTTTACCTCTTATCTTTCTATATTCCTCCAAAGATTCTAAAGTATTTAGCTGTTGATATGTGACATAAGCATCCCTTTTTTTCTTAACCCTCCCCTGTAAGTCCCTAGACATTCAGGGACCTCTAGAATTATTTTCCCCAGCTTCTTTCTTTAAGGGCACATGTTTGGCCTGATCCTTTCGGATCGCCTCCTTGAATGCCTCCCACTGTTCCAACGCCGATTTACCCACAAGTAGTTGTTAAAACAGGAAGGTCAAACATATGACCTGCGACCTTCAGTGTGTTATACCAATACTCTTAGGCACTGCTTCTTACAGCCTGGGACCTTGCACAGTTCATGCTCCACCAAGTTTTTCATGCATTTTGCAGAACAATTCTGAAACAGGAACATTCTTTGCATATTTAAAAATAAAATATTTTTTTTACATATTTAAATTAATCCAATGCTGATTTCAGGCAGTCACCAGGGATGCCAAAAAACAGTGAGGATCAATATGGCAGTGGCCAAGCTGCCGGCACATATTAGGTGCAGCACTTTGCACCCAGAAATTAGAATACATTCTGCCAGTTTTACATCTTGAAAACAGGTGAAACACATATCTGATGTTTACCACAGTTTGTCCAAATAACATGTGCTGTGTGTGAGCCACACCAAGTGAAAAGATATCTAATTAAATCAACCATGGAAATTGTGTTTCACACCCCGGGCTTAAAGGGTTACATTATGAAGGCAGGTTACATAAACTTGACTTGTGTTCCCTTGAGTTTAGGAGGTTGAGGGTAATCTAATCAAGACGTTTAAAATGATGAAGGGTTTCAATAGGGTAGATACAGGGCAACTGCTTCCTTTTGTGGGGGAACAAGAGGGCATAATTTTAAAATTAGAGCGAGGCCATTTAGGAGTACATTTTTGTTCACGCAAAGGGTTGTGGAATCTGGAACTCTCTCCCTCAGAAAGGCAATTGATAGATATGGATCAAAGGTGGGTAATTTTGTTGAGGTACAGATCAGCCATGATCTGATTGAATGGTGGAAGAGGCTCAAGGGGCTGAATGGCGGACTCCTATTCCTACGTTCCTATAACAAACAATTTGTCTGTGACGAACTATGCACCAATGCACAGCAGATCGACGAGTGCCTCCAGTGCCTGTCAAGAATGACTCTCCTTTTTTTATTGGGCATGGGCATCGCTGGCAAGGCCAGTATTTATTGCCCATTCCTAAACATAGAAACATAGAAAATAGGTGCAGGAGTAGGCCATTCAGCCCTTCTAGCCTGCACCACCATTCAATGAGTTCATGGCTGAACATGCATCTTCAGTACCCCATTCCTGCTTTCTCACCATACCCCTTGATCCCCCTAGTAGTAAGGACTACATCTAACTCCTTTTTGAATATATTTAGTGAATTGGCCTCAACAACTTTCTGTGGCAGAGAATTCCACAGGTTCACCACTCTCTGGGTGAAGAAGTTTCTCCTCATCTCGGTCCTAAATGGCTTACCCCTTATCCTTAGACTGTGACCCCTGGTTCTGGACTTCCCCAACATTGGGAACATTCTTTCTGCATCTAACCTGTTTAAACCCATCAGAATTTTAAACGTTTCTATGAGGTCCCCTCTCATTTTTCTGAACTCCAGGGAATACAAGCCCAGTTGATCCAGTCTGTCTTGATAGGTCAGTCCCGCCATCCCGGGAATCAGTCTGGTGAACCGTTGCTGCACTCCCTCAATAGCAAGAATGTCCTTCCTCAGGTTAGGAGACCAAAACTGTACACAATACTCCAGGTGTGGCCTCACCAAGGCACTGTACAACTGTAGTAACACCTCCCTGCCCCTGTACTCAAATCCTCTCGCTATGAAGGCCAACATGCCATTTGCTTTCTTAACCACCTGCTGTACCTGCATGCCAACCTTCAATGACTGATGTACCATGACACCCAGGTCTCGTTGCACCTCCCCTTTTCCTAATCTGTCACCATTCAGATAATAGTCTGTCTCTCTGTTTTTACCACCAAAGTGAATAACCTCATATTTATCCACATTATACTTCATCTGCCATGCATTTGCCCACTCACCTAACCTATCCAAGTCGCTCTGCAGCCTCATAGCATCCTCCTCACAGCTCACACTGCCACCCAACTTAGTGTCATCCGCAAATTTGGAGATACTACATTTAATCCCCTCGTCTAAATCATTAATGTACAATGTAAACAGCTGGGGCCCCAGCACAGAACCTTGCAGTACCCCACTAGTCACCGCCTGCCATTCTGAAAAGTACCCATTTACTCCTACTCTTTGCTTCCTGTCTGATAACCAGTTCTCAATCCATGTCAGCACACTACCCCCAATCCCATGTGCTTTAACTTTGCACATTAATCTCTTGTGTGGGACCTTGTCGAAAGCCTTCTGAAAGTCCAAATATACCACATCAACTGGTTCTCCCTTGTCCACTCTCCTGGAAACATCCTCAAAAAATTCCAGAAGATTTGTCAAGCATGATTTCCCTTTCACAAATCCATGCTGACTTGGACCTATCATGTCACCTCTTTCCAAATGCGCTGCTATGACATCCTTAATAACTGATTCCATCATTTTACCCACTACCGATGTCAGGCTGACCGGTCTATAATTCCCTGTTTTCTCTCTCCCTCCTTTTTTAAAAAGTGGGGTTACATTGACTACCCTCCACTCGATAGGAACTGATCCAGAGTCAATGGAATGTTGGAAAATGATTGTCAATGCACCCGCTATCTCCAAGGCCACCTCCTTAAGTACTCTGGGATGCAGTCCATCAGGCCCTGGGGATTTATCGGCCTTCAATCCCATCAATTTCCCCAACACAATTTCCCGACTAATAAGGATTTCCCTCAGTTCCTCCCCCTAACTGCTTAAAAAGGTAGTATGTTTATGAACTTTATTCACTAGAAGTACAATGCCTATTGTGGAACTGAAATATTTGTCGATTTGAAGCACAAGTGGCAGAACTCCTTATTTTGAATGCAATGTCTGCAAGGACTTTTGTAGGTCAACTAGAGGTAGGAGCACTCGAGCTTTCTATTCTTGCTTTGGGTAGTGAGAGGTGGATGCCAGGCACCTTCTGTGTTAACAGGCAAACCAGATTTCACTCCAATGTTCCTCCTCTTCTTCTCCAAGAGACACAGATGCAGGAGCATTTCAACAGGAAATTCATTGAAACAGAAGTTGGAGTGGGAAAGAATGGGCGGCCCACAGTACATGATAAAGCCGTTGTCAAAAATCAAAAACGGTTGAGAAATAAGCTTTCTGTGAATCCTTGTAAATTAGCTGGTGGAGCTTTTAAATCCACTTCCAGCTCTTGTGTAGCGCCTCGTAATGCTGCATGCCCATTTTGCATGGGCATGATTAGTGTTCAGCATAAATGAGGTGGTAATGAAATGGGACACATGGTCCCCAAATCATTATCACCTCATTCAAACATGCCTGCTGTAGAGTTTACCAATATTTCGCAAAGATTTCTTGTACCTTTCTCCTGCAGAGGAGAAGAATCCCTTTTTGGACTTTGAAAATGGAAGGAAAAACTTCGGGACACAAATGAGCTTAAAGGACAGATGAAGCCTGCAGGGAATAAACGGAGATACATTCATGGAGACCCGCCCCTCCCAGTGTTTGGACTCACAGGAAAGGGAATTTAATTTGGAACTCAATGAACATTTTGGTATCCGAGGAAAAACCCTGAAGAAGATACCTAAGAGCTTTACAAGTTTAAGATCTCTAAAGGAACATGTTGGAACAGACTGCCAGAACAGAGGGTGGGACTTCACTCAGGAATTGTTATTGGAGCTAATTCAATTTGTCTGGGAGAATGAGTCAATCGATAACTAACAAGAACTGTGAGGCATAAAAATTCGCTCCCTCGTGACAATAAACGCATCAAGAGCTATCAGGCTAATCACCGGAGACCATTATTGGCATGCATGTGCAAATAGGCCTATAGAAATCACGGGGCCAGCCAAACGGCTCAGGAGTTTACACACTGCCAACAATGCCAACTGGTGATTTCCACATTACTACATCATAATCAAATTACTGCTGAACGAGCCCGCCAAATTCTGACAAAGAAGAGAGTTCAAAACTAATGAGCAGCTCCCTTGAAACAAAGAGCTGGGCCAGATTTGGTGGGAGATAAGGAAGGCTTTTTGGGGTGAATCTATTCCCAGTTTTACAAGGAAAAAAAAGCAGCAGGAGATGGGGAGTGAAGAAATGGAGTAGTGGAGAAAACTACAAGAAACCATCAAGGATCGACCGAGCTCGCCGACAGCAAGAGGCCCATGAAACGGAAGGTTGTCAGCAACCAAATTGACAACCCGGGCCACCACAACCAGCGAAACGACCAACCGAAAGCAACTCAGCATAAACCAAAGAATCAACATTTATTTCCACTCCACAATCTACTTCTGAACGACCAATGGGTGAGAAGTTACCTAAAAGGACTAACTAAAACTATTCCTAACCAAAGAAAGTGGGTACTTACCCTATACATCCAAAACACGTCTTACCGCATCAGCCGAACTCACCCCAACCAAAGACTACACAGTCCAAAGTCCTCTCCTCCATCCGGGGTATGGCGCGCCCAGAAGGCAAAGTGCAGCGAACCCCGAAACCGCGATTCACTGGCAACTGTCAAAAGGGATTGGTGAGCATAGCCCCTGAACCCCCAGAGCTATAACTTAGTTAGTTAGGGGAATTGGGAGGGGGAGGCTGGGATAACTTGTGTAAATGTATCTGCATTCTCCTCTTTACCCCATTGAGAGTTTAAGTTGTATTATTTTCCCCACAGGCTGTATTTTGACAATTTATTCAATGTGTTGTACCCCTCAGTGTGTATTGGTATCACTATTCCATGTGTGTTACTAAAGGTGTGCCTTTTACTCCTTTTTAAACACAATAAAGCCATACCTGTTTCCTACCTTGAAATTGATTGTCCAAGTCTGTCACAGTCCCTTCATA
Organism: Pristiophorus japonicus; assembly: GCF_044704955.1. NCBI lineage: Eukaryota > Metazoa > Chordata > Chondrichthyes > Pristiophoridae > Pristiophorus > Pristiophorus japonicus. The sequence goes on from NC_091981.1 coordinate 227,720,291, forward strand.
ATTCCAGAGTCTAGAACCAAGGGTGTGGAAGCAATTCGAAACCGCTCATATAAGGTCTGAAGGGAAAGCTGACCCCCTGAAAACCACCCCTTACACTGCCCATTTTAGGATGGCAGCTTCATCTGCCCACTCGAAATAAAGGTAGATATAGGACGGGTGCAAAAATGGGTAAGATCCAGCCTCATGCATCCCCACTCCCTGTCCACCTCCTGCCCTGTCTGCCAGAAAACTGTCCGACTTTCAGAAATCTGGATTTTAATCTCTTCTCAAATTACAGTTGCAGATCTGCAATAATTGTTCCGTTTCCGGATCGTCAATTATCTGTGTTCGTGTGACCGGAAATCGCGTTTTATTTTAAAGCATCGGAGAGTATTTCAGCAAATAAGTCGAATTTGCGCTAATATTTTCCCCACCTGAGACAGCAGGTGGATTGGTTGTACAACCAGGCGCAAATCAGGCAAATGTAATCAGATATGTGGGCAGAGATCAGACACTGAGTACAGCAAGCACAATTCTGGTGCAGACAAACCATACACTGAAAGCACCGGCCAAAACCCTGAGGCACTTTATTTGAATCTTAGTTTGTGATGGAGACATTCTGCATTATATTTCGAAATGTTCTAACGTCGAGATGATTCATTGTGATTAATAAATTGGCTTCGCAGAAGCAAGTTCTGACGTAATAGATTTATTTTTACTTTATGAAATACCATCTTCGATCTGAATGCTGCCATTTTTCTGAACACACTCCCATCTGATTTGAATGTTGATGCAGGTCTTCCTACATTTGCCACATTTAAGTTAACCCTTTCTCTGCCGTTCTTGTTTTTGCATGCTCTCTCGGAGACTCAAATGGAAGAATTTTAAGTGCCCAACCAAATATATAAAAAGTAAACAAACAATGTAACATTTCACAAGTAACTTTATACTTGTCACACTGGCAGTAGCCATTTCCATCGGCCACCTTTGGCTTATTGTGAAATGTTTTCCAGCAAACGTTTTCAACCACCAGAAAGTGATACCAAATCGGTATAGTTCATTGTTCAGAAGACCAAAGGAAACTGCAACGGGATATTGGTGAGATGGGCAATGAGCTGAACAGTAGCAAATGGAGTTCAATGTCAGTAAGTGTGAGATAATGCATTTTGGTAAATGAATAACAGCAGTAATTATACTCCGAATGGAGTTCGGGTCGGTGCTGTGGAGGAGCAGAAGGACTTGGGTTGGGGCCGGGGGGTGGTTTACAAGTTCACGGAACATTAAAGGCAGCCCCTGAGGTTCAAAAGGCCATTTCAAGAAAAAATTCTAGGTTTTATCTCAAGATATAGAATATAAAATCCAAGAGGGAGTGATGAGGCAATATAAAACCTTAATAAGACCTCAAATTACTGTATGAAGTATTGGGTTCCACACTACAGGAAGCATATTGAAGCTTTCGAGAAGGTGAATTGAAAGGGTTGAAGGAACATGGGAACAGAGTGGGTAAAGATCATTAGAACAATTTGCACACATGTAGGGGAAATGCCGACACAGACTGGTTAAACTGAACAATTTATTTCTGTGTTATAACTTCTATAGATTTCTATGTAACCGTTTCATTGTTATATCTTAGTATTAGATTTTAGTTTCAAATTACTCCTCTTTCCCCACAGAAAATAAAACATACCTGAAATAATTTGGCTTAACTCTACTTATCCAGAAGATGAAACAGACACAAAATAATAAAACAAGTGTTCCAAGGAAGTACAATGTTTTCAATTTCATGCTGATCCTTCAAAAATCCACAGAAAGGAATCGTCACACATGGACTGTGTTTGTAATTTTTCAGTCACAAATATACACTCAACGTCACTCAATTCTATTCAATCGCCTCCTGAAACAGCGGCAGTTTGACAACTGAAAAGGACAAACGTTCAGCGCGTTCTTCACCCAGTTGTTTAAATGACCACAACTATCATCGTTTCTATTCAGGTTGATTTCTTGTTTAACAAGTTTACCTACCTCCCATATTAGGAAGCTAAGGGAAAGGTAATTTCGATGGTATGAGTCGTGAATTGACTGGTGAATGATACGTAAAGGGTTGATGGTGGATAGGCAATGGCAAACAGTTAAAGATCACATGGATGAACTTCAACAATTGTACATCCCGGTCTGGAGTAAAAATAAAAGGGGGAAGGTGGCTTAACAAGGGAAATTAAGGATAGTGTTAAATCCAAGGAAGAGGCATATACATTGGCCAGATAAAGCAGCACTGGGAGCACTGTGGACTGGGAGAAATTTAGAATTCAGCAGAGGAGGACAAAGGATTTAATTAGGAGGGGGAAAATAGAGTATGAGAGGAAGCTTGCTGGGAACATAAAAACTGACTGCAAAAGCTTGAAGAAAAAAAGATTAGTGAAGACAAACGTAGGTCACTTGCAGTCAGAATCGGGTGAATTTATAATGGGGAACAAAGAAATGGCAGACCAATTGAACAAATACTATGGTTCTGTCTTCATGAAGGAAGACCCAAATAACCTTACGGAAATACTCGGGGACCGAAGGTCTAGTGAGAAGGAGGAACTGAAGGAAATCCTTATTAGTCAGGAAATTGTGTTAGGGAGATTAATGGGATTGAAGGCCGATAAATCCCCGGGGCCTGATAGTCTGCATCCCAGAGTACTTAAGGAAGTGGCCCTAGAAATGGTGGATGCATTGGTGATCATTTTCCAACAGTCTATCGACTCTGCATCAGTTCCTATGAACTGGAGAGCAGCTAACGTAACACCACTTTTTAAGAAAGGAGGGAGAGAGAAACTGATAATAATAGACCGGTTAGCCTGGCATCAGTAGTGGGGAAAATGTTGGAATCAATTATTAAAGATGAAATAGCAGCGCATTTGGAAAGCAGTGACAGGATCGGTCCAAGTCAGCATGGATTTATGAAAGGGAAATCATGCTTGACAAATCTTCTGGAATTTTTTGAGGATGTAACTAGTAGGGTGGACAGGGGAGAACCAGTGGATGTGGTGTTTTTGGACTTTCAAAAGGCTTTTGACAAGGTCCCACATAAGAGATTGGTGTGCAAAATCAAAGCTCATGGTATCGGGGGTAATGTATTGTCATGGATAGAGAACTGGTTGGCAGACAAGAAGCAGAGAGTCAGGATAAACGGGTCCTTTTCAGAATGGCAGGCAGTGACTAGTGGGGTGCCGCAGGGCTCAGTGCTGGGACTCCAGCTATTTACAACATACATCAATGATTTTGATGAAGGAATTGAATTTTCAGATGACACTAAGCTGGGTGGTGGTGTGAGCTGTGAGGAGGATGCTAAGAGGCTGCAGGGTGAATTGGACAGGTTAAGTGAGTGGGCAAATGCATGGCAGATGCAATATAATGTGGATAAATGTGAGGTTATCCACTTTGGGGGCAAAAACACACAGGCAGATTATTATCTGAATGGCGCCAGCTTAGGAAAAGGGGAGGTGCACTGAGACCTGGGTGTCATGGTACATCAGTCATTGAAAGTTGGCATGCAGTACAGCAGGCGATGAAGAAGACAAATGGTCTGTTGGCCTTCATAGCAAGGGGATTTGAGTAGAGGAGCAGGGAGGTCTTACTCCAGTTGTACAGGGCCTTGGTGAGACCTCACCTGGAATATTGTGTTCAGTTTTGGTCTCCTAATCTGGGGAAGGACGTTCTTGCTATTGCGGGAGTGCAGCGAAAGTTCACCAGACTGATTCCAGGGATGGCTGGACTGACATATGAGGAGAGACTGGATCAACTGGGCCTTTATACATTGGAGTTTAGAAGGATGAGAGGGCATCTCATAGAAACGTATACGATTCTGACAGGACTGGACAGGTTAGATGCAGGAAGAATGTTCCCGATGTTGGGAAAGTCCAGAACCAGGGGACACAATCTTAGGATAAGGAGTAGGCCATTTAGGACCGAGATGAGGAGAAACTTCTTCACTCAGAGAACCTGTGGAATTTCCTGCCGCAGGAAGTTGTTGATGCCAGTTCATTGGATATATTCAAGAGGGAGTTAGATATGGCCCTTACGGCTAAAGGAATCAAGGGGTATGGAGAGAAAACAGGAAAGGGGTACAGAGGGAATGATCAGCCATGATCTTATTGAATGGTGGTGCAGGCTCGAAGGGCCGAATGGCCTACTCCTGCACCAATTTTTTATGTTTCTATGTTTCTATAGTTTTTATACCGGTAGAGACTGGAGCACATTGCAACTTCTAATCTGATACAAATTTATGCCTGGATGTCATTTTCTAAAGCATTTGGGCTATAGTAAGTCATAGGAGGAAAAGAACAAGCTTCAAGGAGAAAATGTCCATAAACTGATTGTGGAACAAGGTACACAGGAATGGTCAGAAAACACAAAGCAAGAGAGCAGACCAACATCATTCTCAGGTGGGTTACAATTAAAAGGTAAATCTAAATCAGCATGCTCTGTAATATTAAACGGTGTACCTGCAAGGCACCAAGGGATCTGAAAATGCAAAAATTAACTGAAGCAAAGAATATGGTTGAGCCACCTGTGAAATTCTCTACCGCAGATTTGTTGATGCCAGTTCATTGGATATATTCAAGAGGGAGTTAGATATGTTCCTTACGGCTAAAGGGATCAAGGGGTATGGAGAGAAAACAGGAAAGGGGTACTGAGGTGATGATCAGCCATGATCTTATTGAATGGTGCTGCAGGCTCAAAGGGCCGAATGACCTACTCCTGCACCTATTTTCTAAGTTACTATATGCGCAGAATCATTGTATTTTTCTTGGAGATAGTTCATGACATGTTCACAGCAAAGAAAAAACTAAAGGAGGCTCCAGGACTTTTGCCTAGAATATCGCTGAGGTTATCTACACGAACATTTTTGTGACTATCTGAGAGAGAGAGGAAATCAGATGTGGGACAGAGAGAGACTGGGGGGAGAGTGAGAGAGAGAAAGAGAGAGACTGGGAAAAGAGAGAGAGGCTTGAGGACAGGGAGAGAGAGACTGGAGGACAGGGAGAGAGAGACTGGGGCAGAGAGAGAGAGAGAGACTGTGGCAGAGAGAGGAACTTGGGTGGAGAGGGATCGGGGAGGAAAGAGAAGGACCGGGGAAGAGAGAGAGGGACTGGGGAAGATAGAGAGGGACTGGGGAAGAGAGAAAGGGACTGGGGAAGAGAGAGGGGGACTGGGCGGGAGGGGTGTGGGTGGGGGGGACGGGTGGAAGGTGCGGGGGGGGGAGAGAGCGACTGGAAAAGAGAGGGCGACTAGGGCAGAAAAAGAGCGAGACACTAGTGGGGGAGAGAGAGACTGAGGGAGAGAGAGAGGGACTGAGGGAGAGAGAGAGAGGGAATTTGAGATTGGGGCAGAGAGATATTGGGCGAAGAGAGAGAGAGAGATGGAGGAGAGAGACTGGGAGACTGGGGGAGAGAGAGACTGGGGGAGGGGAACTGAAAGAGGAAGAGAGAGACGAGGGAGAGAGAGAGAGACTGGGGGAGAGCGACTGGGCATGGGCGGGAGGGGGGCGGGAGAGAAAGACTGGGGGGTGGGAGAGAGAGAGACTTGGGGGGAGGGAGAGAGAGACTATGGCAGAGAGAGAGGAAACTGGGGGTGGGGGGGGAGATGGAGGGAGAAAGAGAGAGACTGGGGGGCGGGAAAGAGAGACTGGGGGGTGGGAAAGAGAGAGGAAACTGGGGGTGGGGGGGTGGGGAGATGGACTGGGGAGAAAGAGAGAGACTGGGGGAAGAGATGGGCCTTGGCGAGAGAATGGAATGACACCTAAACGCCGTGCAATTCCCGTACCAGTACCGAAACACATTGAGGTGGAAGTCAAAATAATGGCTTCCTCTGTTACTTATGCAAAAATGGGACAGCAACTTCAGGCAAGGACAGATGCGAGGTTAAATGCAAATATCCAAAAGTTGCTGTCCGAGTTGCGCAACTCTGCTGTTAGCTTCATGAAAGCCGCATCTCACCGTCTGCCTCTCCATTGAAATGCACTGAATGGTGCGAAGCTGCTGTATTTGCGTGGTAGATACGAACTAAACTTGCCACAAAAGATAAGTCTTGTCATTATAAGTGTAAGTACCCTTTTAATGACGTGATGTGTTCATTATTGCCAATGAATCTCTGGCACAGAAAATTAACTATTACAAGTGTGGAGTCTCATTCCTTCGGGTATTAATTATTGTTGGAGATTTTACTTTTGTCATTTTTTTCCTCAATCTGATCTTTCCTTTCTTTTATTTCTCTTTCTGTTCCTGATTTGACATTGAATTCACCTCTCTAATTCGCACATCCTTCTCAGTCCTTGTGCTGTTAATTTCACAATCCTTCAATCTGATTAGTTAAGGAGATACAAAGTTGATTGCTCTGTTCACTCAAGTCCCCGATACCCTTTTTACCTCATTGCGACGTTATCAGCTTGCATTTTCAGCAACTTACCATGCAAAAGATTTTTGAAAACCTCAACGTGCAAGGGCAAGTCTAACTAATGGCAGACATCATTAAATGACCTGCTGCAAAAAATTATGGCCCAATGTAGTTGCAGCACTGTTACAAAACAGGTTGACAGGATTGGACATCACCAAGGTCCAGGACTCCTGGGACGCCTGAAATTTCTGCGGTGTGGAAGAGTCTGTGTTTCATTTTTAATATAGAGTGCGATAGGTTGCAGCCCCTGTTCCAATATTTGAAGGGGCTGCTCCTCAATTTTTGGCTGCACTTTAGTCGTAAGCTCCTGATCTTTGGCCACACAGTGCAGAGAGGTGGTTAAATCGAAGGACCTCCTCGAAGGACTGCTCCTGGGCCTGACCAAGGTGGCCATAAACAGATCCAGGCAGCGGGCGGTTCAAGGGGGTCATTCAGACCGACTGCCGGCCTCTCTTCCGTGACTACGTTTGGGCACGGATATCCCTGGAGATGGAGCACATGGTGTCCACACGTACGCTTGATGCCTTCCGTGACTGGTGGGCACCTGAGAGTCTGCAGTACATCACCACACCCCGGCCCCAGAATCGTATTTTAATTTGATTTAAGTCTCATTTAAATTTTGTTTAATGTGCAGTTAATGGTTGTGCCCCTTTAAGAGGAGGGCGGGGCACTTGCTTCTCTTCTCCTCTCACAGGGTCCTGGTCTCACTCACAATGCAACAGCTGTACAAATATTTTAAAGTAATTTTCAATCAAGTGCCCCTTTTTTTTTGAAGGCACCAAAAACCATAAATTAACAATTGAACATTAAGGGAACCTTTGGCAAATCAACTCAAATCAAATTCAAATTCTGTTCCCTGTTGAAATGATGCACTCCAGTCCCTTCGGCGCCCACCTCTCGCGGAAGGCCGCGAGCGTACCGGTGGACACCGCGTGCTCCATCTCCAGGGACACCCTGGCTCAGATGTGACATGGAAGAGAGGCAGGCAGTCGGGCTGAATGACCCCCTCGACCACCTGCTGCATGCACCAGTTAATGGCCATGTAAGGGGAAGGCAATCAGCTTTCCCTTCTGACCTTATATGAGCGGTTTCGAATCGCTCCCACACCCTTGGTTCTAGACTCTGGAATTATGAAAGGACTGTGACAGACTTGGACAGACAATCAGTTTCAAGGTAGGAAGCAGGTATGGCTTTATTGTGTTTAAAAGGAAGTAAAAGGCGCACCTTTAATAACACACACAAAATAGTAATACCAATACACACTGAGGGGTACAACACATTGAATAAATTGTCAACATACAGCCTGTGGGGAAAGGAAAACAGCTTAAACTCTAAATGGGGTAAAGAGGAGAATGCAGATACATTTACACAAGTTATCCCAGCCTCCCCCTCCCAATTCCCCTAACTAACTAAGTTATAGCTCTGGGGGTTCAGGGGCTATGCTCACCAATCCCTTTTGACAGTTGCCGGTGAACCGCGGATTTGGGGTTCGCTGCACTTGGCCTTCTAGGCGAGCCATACCCCGGATGGAGGAGAGGACTTTGGACTGCGTAGTCTTCAGTTGTGGTGCGTCCGTCGATGCGGTAAGTTGCGTTTTGGATGTATGGGGTAAGTACCCACTTTCTTTGGTTAGGAATAGTTTTAGTTAGTCCTTTTAGGTAATTTCTCACCCATTGGTCGTTCAGAAGTAGATTGTGGAGTGGAAATAAATGTCAATTCTTTGGTTTTTGCTGAGTTGGTTTCGGTTGGTCGTTTCGCTGGTTGTGGTGGCCTGGGTTGTCAGTTTGGTTGCGGACAACCTTCCGTTCCGTGGGCCTCTTGCTGTCGGCGAGCTCGGTCGATCCTTGATGGTTTCTTGTAGTTTTCTCCACCACTCCATTTCTTCACTCCCCACCTCCTGCTGCTTGAGTGTCCTTTTCCTTGTAAAACTGGGAATATACCCCAAACAGGCTTCCTTATCTCCCACCAAATCTAGCCCAGCTCTTTGTTTCAAGGGAACTACTCATTAGTTTTGAGCTCTCTTAGTCAGAATTTGTCGGGCTCGTTCGGCAGTAATTTGATTATGATGTCAGGAAATTGTGTTGGGGAAATTGATGGGATTGAAGGCTGATAAATCCCCAGGGCCTGATGGACTGCATCCCAGAGTACTTAAGGAGGTGGCCTTGGAAATAGCGGATGCATTGACAGTCATTTTCCAACATTCCATTGACTCTGGATCAGTTCCTATCGAGTGGAGGGTAGCCAATGTAACCCCACTTTTTAAAAAAGGAGGGAGAGAGAAAGCAGGGAATTATAGACCAGTCAGCCTGACCTCAGTAGTGGGTAAAATGATGGAATCAATTATTAAGGATGTCATAGCAGTGCATTTGGAAAATGGTGACATGATAGGTCCAAGTCAGCATGGATTTGTGAAAGGGAAATCATGCTTGACAAATCTTCTGGAATTTTTTGAGGATGTTTCCAGTAAAGTGGACAAGGGAGAACCAGTTGATGTGGTATATTTGGACTTTCAGAAGGCTTTCGACAAGGTCCCACACAAGAGATTAATGTGCAAAGTTAAAGCACATGGGATTGGGGGTAGTGTGCTGACGTGGATTGAGAACTGGTTGTCAGACAGGAAGCAAAGAGTAGGAGTAAATGGGGACTTTTCAGAATGACTAGTGGGGTACCGCAAGGTTCTGTGCTGGGGCCCCAGCTGTTTACATTGTACATTAATGATTTAGACGAGGGGATTAAATGTAGTATCTCCAAATTTGCGGATGACACTAAGTTGGGTGGCAGTGTGAGCTGCGAGGAGGATGCTATGAGGCTGCAGAGTGACTTGGATAGGTTAAGTGAGTGGGCAAATGCATGGCAGATGAAGTATAATGTGGATAAATGTGAGGTTATCCACTTTAATGGTAAAAACAGAGAGACAGACTATTATCTGAATGGTGACAGATTAGGAAAAGGGGAGGTGCAACGAGACCTGGGTGTCATGGTACATCAGTCATTGAAGGTTAACATGCAGGTACAGCAGGCGGTTAAGAAAGCAAATGGCATGTTGGCCTTCATAGCGAGGGGATTTGAGTACAGGGGCAGGGAGGTGTTGCTACAGTTGTACAGGGACTTGGTGAGGCCACACCTGGAGTATTGTGTACAGTTTTGGTCTCCTAACCTGAGGAAGGACATTCTTGCTATTGAGCGAGTGCAGCGAAGGTTCACCAGACTGATTCCCGGGATGGCGGGACTGACCTATCAAGAAAGACTGGATCAACTGGGCTTGTATTCACTGGAGTTCAGAAGAATGAGAGGGGACCTCATAGAAACGTTTAAAATTCTGACGGGTTTAGACAGGTTAGATGCAGGAAGAATGTTCCCAATGTTGGGGAAGTCCAGAACCAGGGGTCACAGTCTAAGGATAAGGGGTAAGCCATTTAGGACCGAAATGAGGAGAAACTTCTTCACCCAGAGAGTGGTGAACCTGTGGAATTCTCTACCACAGAAAGTAGTTGAGGCCAATTCACTAAATATATTCAAAAGGGAGTTAGATGAAGTCCTTACTACTCAGGGGATCAAGGGGTATGGCGAGAAAGCAGGAATGGGGTACTGAAGTTGCATGTTCAGCCATGAACTCATTGAATGGTGGCGCAGGCTAGAAGGGCCGAATGGCCTACTCCTGCACCTATTTTCTATGTTTCTATGTTTCTATGTGTTAATGTGGAAAATCACCGATTGGCATTGTTTGAGCAGTGTTTAAACTCTTGGGCCGTTGGGCTGGGCCCGTGATTTCTATAGGTCTATTTGCACATGCATACCACTAATGGTCTCCGGTGATTAGCCTGATAGCTCTTGATGCATTTATTGTCATTAGGGAGCGAATTTTTATGTCTCACAGTTCTTGTTAGTTATCGATCAACTCATTCTCCCAGACAAATTAAATTAGCTACAATACCCAATTCCTGAATGAAGTCCCACCCTCTGTCCTGGCAGTCTGTTCCAAAATGTTCCTTTAGAGATCTTAAACTTGTCATGCTCTTAGGTACCTTCCTCAGAGTTTTTCCTAGGATACCAAAATGTTCATCAAGTTCCAAATTAAATTCCCTTTCCTATGAGTCCAAACACTGGGGGGAGATGGGGGGAGACGGGGGGCGGGGGGGGTGGGGTGGGTGGTCTCCATGAATGCATCCCCTTTTATACCCTGCAGGCCTTATCTGTCCCTTTAAACTCATTTGTGTCCCGAAGTTTTTCCTTCCATTTTAAAAGTCCAGAAAGGGATTCTTCTCTGCCGGGGAAAAAGTACAAGGAATCTTTGCGAAATATTAGTAAATTCTACAGCCACCTTGGCCATGCCCAGGAGCAGTCCTATGAGAAGGCCTTCCGACATGCCCACTCCCCTCCACACAGGGTGCCCAAAGATCAGGAGTGTGGGACTGAAATGCAACCAAAATTTAAGGAGCAGCCCTTTCAAAACAGGCTGCAATCTCGCACATTCAACATAAACATGGAACAGGGAGTCTTCCAGACTGCAGAAAATACAGGCAGCCTGGGAGTCTGTGAATCGACTTAAAAACATTTTGCACGGGATTGCTCCATGCAACACCCTCCAGGCCAAGTCCCCAATAAATAAAGTGAGGACTCCTGCATGGAGAGCACTCCATTGGGGACCTTCGCCTCCTCCGGATGGCAAGATGGTGCGCCATGGCGTGTCTGGACAGCAGACGAGGATGGCAAGGTGGAGGATGTGTAAGAGCAGCCCGTACAGGAATCCCCTCCGCACAGAACTGAAAGGAAAAACCGAATGGCTTACTCCTGCACTTATTTTCTATGTTTCTATAAGCAACCTGGGGCGGGACGTGGCTCTGAGCCATCACCTCCATAGTACAGTTGATCGCTTTAAATCCACATACCAGTTGGTCGAACACATTCAGGTGATGTGGACACAACATCATGTGCACCTCTTTCCTGACATCCCTTCAGATCAGTGCTGGTCATGGAGTTTCCCCACTTAACCACATATGGAGGTGCCCCATGATACCACACATATACCCCATTTCAGATAACCTCAAGATTTTCTACCCAATATATTGGCACTGGCCGCTGTGACTGACCCATCACTGGCATCCTGAGAACTATCCCCATCATAGTTTGGTTGTAATGATCACAATCGATCGGGACTGGGTATGCTTCGGAGGCCAACCATGACTGACAAGGGCTCATGAGATTGCCATAAGTGCTCATGGCTTTTAGGTGTCTGTTGTCAACCCATGATGGTACGCGACAATGTGAATGTTTAAAAATGTATAGAGACATTGAAGTTGAGAACGTGGGAATTGTATAGGGACAGTATAAGCTAACAAACAATTCATGGAGGAATAGCCATGACATCTCAGACTCGAGACTGCGAAATGTTACAACACTAACACATATTGAAAAAAAATCCACAGCTTGCAGAAAAACCTCAAGGTCTTATTAAATCATGTTATTAACCTGAAACATTGACAGAAGGTCTTTGTTTAAAATCGGACCATGCTTGGGTCGGCTTATGAGTGGACAAAGAGAAGGAGGGATCAAAAGAGATGGGCTGAGCTGGGATGTCACTCTGGCCCTATCTTGTTATCTTTTGCCGAAAATGTATAACCATCGTCCCTTTACAATGTAACGTCACTTTGTCCGTAGGAAGTGAGTGCGTTCGAACAGACATGCATTCCTTCTGTCTGATAAAGTCCCCGATCGGGATTTGCTTTTTAAATAAAAGCTTGCTTTGTTTAAAGCACAAACGGTATTCGTTTCAGTAATTTTGCTGAACCAGATTGAGGTAAAAGAATCCAGGAATCAACATTTGGTGTCAGAAGTGGGATCTCAACGGACGACTGCCGAAAACTTGCGAATTAAGAGCCAGACTAGCCTTGGACGAGACGAGGGGAAAGTGGCCACTGGAGTGAGTATGATTTCAATACTGCTCCAGTTTCCCCCGGTTTCAAAAGTCTGAGGAAAGTTTAGCCACTCGCTGGTTCTCAGGTAGTGTCTGAACTAGATCCAGGACAATCTGGTGAATACCTTTCAAACTTAGAATAGGGATAGAGATAGGGAAATTGCGCGATGATGCAAACCAAGCGGCGACTTGGAAAGATAGGTTATAGTTAGAGCTAGATAGGGATAGATGATCAATCATGGATCCAAAAATTAATAGGAAAGAAAAGAGACTCTTGTGAACGTCTGTTTAAATGAGAAATCCTTCTGTGATTTTTACTGTAAAAAAAAAGCCGGGGAGTTGTGGTTTGTTTTATCTCAAACAGAATGAAAGCTTTTTTTAAACCCTTCGTAGTGTTGTCCTGTATGTGGGAAGTTTAAGAGTGTGAACCTTATTGAATTACGTATATTCGGATGATAAGTTACGGAGCCAGGAAATGCACAAAAGACAGGTTTGTTAAAAAAAAAGAAAAAATTACATGGTCCCGGTGGTTAAAAAAAAAGGATTTAACATGCTCACTTACTTGTCGAAAGAAAACATTCAGAGAAGGCACAGCAAAACAACTGAGATGGATTCAAAAGGATTCAAAAAAATATATTATATTAAATAACACGACCTTGAGGCTGGAACAATTGAGATAACGAAAAGCAGTCCACAGCCTATGTGCCAGACTTCTCTCTAGTTATGGAAAAGAAAAAAAAAGTAACGTACTAAATAGGTGCTAAAAAAAAATGTTCTGAGATTTTAAATTATGAGAAAAATTCCACTGCAGTCTAAAAGAAAAAAAATCACTCCTGTCCAGTTGGCAGAAAAACTCCATTAAATTAGGGCTTTCATTGACTGATTGGATTTAAACTGCGCAGTGACGCGAAAGGATAGGGAAATTTGGAGACTAAAAGAAATTAAATTTAGAAAATTAGGCTCACAGGGAATTAAATAAGGCTTATGGGAAATTAAATAGAGGATAGGTGTTCAAGTCAGGTGTGACGTCGACCTCGTATATCACTTGGCCCGTCTAGGCACTGATTGAATTTAAATCACACAGCAACTCGAAAGGTAGGGCCAATGCGGATGCGCAACGACGCGAACGCGCAGCGACGCGAGACGTGCGGCGGCGCGAGCGTGCGGCCGAGTAGAGGAGGGATGACGCAGACGCGCAGCAGCGTGGAACGCGTAGCGATGCGAGACGTGCAGCGGCGCGAGCGTGCGGCCAAGTGAAGGAGGGCTGATGCAGATACGCAGCAGCGTGGAACGCGTAGCGACGCGAGACGTGCAGCGGCACGAGTGTGCGGCCAAGTGAAGGAGGGCTGACGCAGACGCACGGCAGCATGAACGTGTAGTGACGTGGGACGTGCGGCGGCGCAAGCGCGCGAACGAGTGAACGTGGGCCGACGCGAACGCGCAGCGACGCGAACCGTGAAGTAATATCAAAGTCAGTGCTGATTTTAGTAAGTCTGTTTATTGTAAGTCTATTGGTTTCAAGTATTTCGAATCGCGCGGCGACGTGAGCCATGGGGCGACGCGGCTTTGTGTTAGTTTAGTAAAGTCCGTTTATTTCAAGTGTTTCGAATTGCGCGACGACGCGAGCCACGGGGCGACGCTGCTTTGTGTTAGTTTAGTAAAGTCCGTTTATTTCAAGTGTTTCGAATCGCGCGGCAACACGAGCCGCGGGGCGACGCGGCTTTGTGTTAGTTTAGTAAAGTCCGTTTATTTCAAGTGTTTTGAATCGCGCGGCGACGCAAGCTGCGGGGCGACGCGGCTTTGTGTTAGTTTTAGTAAAGTCTGTTTGTTTTAAGTTTGTTCAAATCGCACGACGACGTGAATGCGTAACGACACGGTAATACGAGGGACAGCGTGAAAATGGGTAATCAGTTGGATAAAACAATGGATGCGGATAGTCTGCTACAAAAGTTATGTGAGGAATTCCCTGAAAGAGCTGAAGACTTTAGAAAATTATCAGGAGCCCTGAACAAATTATTAGGAGATGACCAGTGGCCTCTAGGTGGCACTAGAAGCGTAGAGGTAGCAAAAAAGCACAGGGATTGTCAAAAATTAAAAGATGCATCACTTCTGTCAAGTTGGCAAATAAATGCTATTAAATTGGGACTCTCATTGACAGAGGGAACACATGTTAAAACTGTAGACGTCTTAAAAAAAAAGAATGTGCGCATGAGAAACTTACTAAGAGATCCTCTGGGACCTCTGAGAAAGGTATTGACCGACTACGTAGTAAAATGGCTGGCTTTGTGTTAACCGAGGCTGATGATGAAATTGATGAGTGGTCACTGACTCAGCGCCCAACGGCGCCTCCTGCACCCCCTGGCCCCTTGCTCCAGTCCTCTTCCCAACACCTTCCACCTTACACTCCGGCGAAAGGAGTTAAAAATAACCCCATACCACCAAAGCAACAAACCCAAACTGACTCCTCATCCTCTGATAGCGATTCGGATCCCCAGTTCACAAGCAATATAGCCGAAAGGACCAGATCTCACACTTGAAAGGGCAGAACTATATCTCGATATCACAGACAGTCCCGTAAATCTTCTAGTCAATCTACCAGTCCAAGTTGTGAAAGACATAGCAAATCGAGACGCAGAACTGTCAAGCAGTCAGACAGCTCCGAAACATCCTCCGACCTAGGAATGATTTCCAAGATCCCAAAATCCTGACACCAATTCCCTGTCAGACCAATGCCAAACCCTGATGCACAACAAGCTGCAGACCACCCCACTATAGATGTCTGTGTGATCTTCGAACAACTATTCGATTGCTCACGCTATTGAAAGGGCAGTTAGATATTATTGGCAGGAAAAGAAAGGGGAGGGGGGAGGTGCGCCCCCAACCCGGGTCAAGACTGAATACGTGACTAGAAAGGAAGAGCCATCTCGGGAGGAAGGATCAATAGAACCGCAGTGTTGCATACAGGATTGGATGGATAAGCAAGGATACAGTTATACTAAACAACCAAACGGCCCGAGCCCTGCTAATAAACCTCCCTATTGTCCCCAGCATGGACTGGGTAAGAGGAATTGACTGTTTTAATTGTGGGCAGGAAGGACATTGGAATAAAAATTGCCCCTACCGTCAGCATGGAAAAGGAAGAGGAGGAAGAGGAGGGGGGCAAGGGGGGAGAGGAGGATCTTATATTAACTTCTCCCAGAACAACCCCTTTGGTCAATTGTCCCCCGATTGACTATGCAGCTTGATTGTGCAGGGATCCTCCCCGGACGACGAACCAATGATATTGTTAAAAATTCTGAATGAGTGGCAACCCTTTTTGATAGATACGGGAGCCTTCATGTCTTCTGTACAATCAAAGCTTAAACTCCCTGCCTCTACTGAAACACAGGAACTTTCAGGATTCCTGGGACAAATCTCGACATTCCCAGTGTCAGAACCGGTTAAAATGGGTTACCAGGAAGAATCGGTGGAACATCGAGTTGTTATCACAACCAATCTGGACTGTAACTTGATGGCTAGAGACCTCCACTGCAAATTATTCCAGTTGCATTTGGAGTGTGGAGATGATGGGATTATTGTAAAACAGGGAACCCTTAAGCGGCAGTATTATACCACTAGAACCCCTCAGTGGTGGTCTCTGGACCTGCCGCAGGCACCCTATCACGTGACCCTAGCATACGATCCCAGTGGAAAGAATCAGGACCTGCAGAACTTTTATCAGGATCACGAAGGGGAAATGAAGGAAATTCTATTAAGGGCTAGAGTGACTGGACCGGAAGGGAAGGCAGATTTTGTGGAAATGGACAGCCCCCAACGGTGGCACCACATATTACTCGTGAATTATTACCTCCCCACCACGCTAAAGATTTGGGAGTTATGGTGCGCCAGGCTATAGACGAGGCTGACCCTACCAGCCGGGATGTGCAAATTCCACGGGGACCCCGAGAAGGTCTTAACGTCTCTGCAGCATCATACTGGCTCTGACATACCTGACTATGTGGATCCTCATGTGTGGGCAGAGGACCCCTCCCAAGTGGGTTATCACAGGCAATAACGAGTATCCACCGAGCTTTGGAGGCTAGCCGAGTCGAACCAATTTGCCAGTTTCCAGTCCCTAGCACGGCTAAACAAATGCGACAGTGTTTGAGGATGATCAATTACTGCAGATCCTGGATCCCTAATGTTGCCCTGATGACTAAGCACCTCACCCCGTATACAAATAGAAACCGTAGATGTCCAAGCCTTTAAGGAACTAAAGACAGCCCTGCTGCAAGCTCCGGCTTTGGGTCGGCCCCTCTATGACCGGCCCTTTCAACTGTATTGTACAATTCTGAAAGACTGTGCTACCGTTGTCTTAACACATCTCACTCCGTAGCTGCCCTCCTGGGCCAACTGCAGACTCAACACCTTACCATGGCCAGGCAAAGCAGATATGAGATCTACTTACTAAACAATCCTAAGCTGACCTTTCGGCACTGTACTGCAATTAATCCGGCCTGTTTTCTTACTGAGCCACCCCAAGATGAGGAAGAACCCAGTCATGATTGTTTATCTTTAATTTAAGAGGCCACATCAGTCAGGGAAGATTTTATTGATGTACCAATTGAAGATCCAGACTGTATTATGTATGTTGACGGAATTAATCCAGAAGGTACACGAATCTCAGGATACGCCATAGTAAACCAGGAGAATCAGGTCTTGGAATCTCCCGCTTTTTGAAACTGCCTATTCTGCTCAACAAGCTGAACAATTCGCCCTCACCCGAGCCTGTATCTTGGCCAAAGATCTCAAAGTCAATATCTATACCGACTCTAGGTATGCCTTTGAGGTGGCCCATGATTTCGGACAATTATGGAAAAATAGGGGATTCCTAACCTCACAGGGGAATGAGATATCTCATAAACAGCTAGTATCTGATTTGTTGCAAGCCCTCATGTTCCCCAAACGCATTGCCATTGTCAAGATGGGCACGAGGAAGTTTTTAAATTCGACACTTTGTTTCGCAAGTCTGAGAGAAGTGTTGTTGGAGCGTTAAATGGACCCCACTGGAGGGCGCTGCAGGGGCAGTGGTGGAAATGTGTAGTCAATTTCATGTGAGTTTCATTCACTCATAACAAGTCACCTGGTCATTGGGCTTCTTTCTGCTAATTCTCGTCTTCTTCACAGTTGAGAAGCTGCTTTTTGAGGGCCATCATGGCAGCTGGGAGAGGCAGTACAAGGGCGATGCGGGGTTCTCAGATGCCAAGTTGGAGACAGTGGTGGGGGCAGTGGAGGACAGGTGGTGCATCCTTTTCTCTCCAGCTGGGAGGTCCACTCACAGATTCTCAGACCTCAGTGCACACTCACTCAGTGTCGCAAGAAGTTCTGCAATCTCACTCGTCTGGTCAAAGTGAGTACATGCTCCCCCAACCCGTACCTATGTACCTGTGAGCCTCTGTCTATTTCCATAACTCTTACAAGGCAGCCACTGTGCAGACACAGTAAACCAGCATTTAACTCAGGATGTGTGCCTACTCAGTTAATGCCTCATTTGATGCTTTGCTTAGAATCACTGCTGCTTAAGCTGCCCAGGCATTTCTTCCACATACATAACTGCAGTTACTCACTAAGCTTCCTTTCTTTTGCAGGCCAAGATGGCACATAACAGGCTGCAGCAGCATCAAACAGGAGGAGGGGAGCCTGAACTGCGCCAGCTCACAGACCTGGAGGAGCGAGTACTTTGCCTTACTGGCCCACAGGTGACCATCCCTGTGACAGTGGGGACCGTCGAGCCCGAACATTGTTAAGTGAAACCCTTTCATTTTAAGCAGAAGGCCTTATCATTTAGGCGCTCCACATTCTGACCATCTTTCTTCTTGCATGCCTGCCCCCCTTCCCTCACCTTAACGCCACTCTTATGCTATTTGTGCTTTCAGACAATGCCTGAGCCCCCGCAATCCAGTCTGCAGGGAGAAGAAATGGTGGAGGGGGAGGAGGAGGAGGAAGAGGACACTGAGTCACTGCTTCTCACACTCGCATGCACGAACTCAGATACTGAGAGTATGCAGTCATTGCAGTTGAGCTTAGGAAAGAGGTCTGCACTGGGTGATGCACTGGGGCCTAGCGGGCTGCAGCAGGGTCAAGAAGTAAGACAAGCTCGAGAGCCAGTTCCCCGGAGCAGGAGTTCTGCTCCACAGGACTCAGATGAGGACCTCATTAGTGAGGCGTTTGAAAAAGGGCAGTGGCCTTGCACTCCGGCAGGATAGGGGCAGTGGCAAATGTGCTCGGGAGCCTGTAACAAGTGGTAAGTAGCATGGAGGAGTCTGCCTCCTGCATTATAGACAGCTCTGTGCACACCATAGAGCCCATCATTGCCAGTGTGAAGGCAATGGTGGACTCCCAGACGGACATTGCGGATCCAGACCTCATGAGGTGTCTCATGGGTGATGTGGCAGCGACTATTGGGGCACAGGCGGAAGCAACGCAACATCTTGGTGCTGCAATAGTCAATGGTTGCTTGCATGGATGCTCAGACTGATCTCATGCAGTCTCAGCATGATGCCACGCAACATCTTGGTGATGTCATGCGGTCTCAGCGAGGGACTGCTATCATCACCGCTGTGTCCATCACAGTTCACTGGGGATCACACAGTGCCGCAGCAGCCCAGCAATCTGTGCTCTATCACATTGGTGCTGTGGCTGAGGTGCTGCCCCAGGGGAGTGGCACTGGGTCAGTGGAGCAGGAACCTGCTGTTCTCTGTCAGGACAACAGCATTTCTGATCCCACCACTGCTACTCTGCCATTGCAATTATCCACGGCTGTCACTCAGCCAGTCCAGACTGCCGCAGCCCAGCCTGAGGTACTTCAGTCTGCAACCCGGCCTTCCAGGCCCAGAGCTGGTCGAGGGCATCCTAGAAGACCATCTGTAGTCTCTGGCTTGGAAACACAGCAGCCTTCCACCAGCCATGCTGCAGCCATAGGAGAGATACTGCGGCTTAGTAGTAGAGTAGGTTTACATAAAAGGGGATGTAAGGAGATGCACAAGAGTGAATGATATATGTTATGTTGATGTTACACTTGTTACACATAAATGTTGATACTCATCTTTACTGTTTGGTCTTGTACCACATTTCAGTGTTGGGCATGTGGTATGGAAGGAAGGGGCCATTGATGTGTTTACAGGGAGGTACAAAGGAAGTGGTGAGTTGCGAGGGCCCTATTGGAACCGAGATCTTATGAGATGGTGTCAGACCTCCCTTGCAGTCTCGGGACAGTGTTGGCGCGTCCTGCCTGCTGGCTGTGCCTCCTCCTCCTGCTCCTCCTCATCCCGAGGTGCAACGGCTATGTCTTCGGGCAACGGCAGTGCCCTCATGATTACCAGGTTGTGAAGCATGCAGCAAACGATGATGAAGAGGGACACCTGGTCAGGTGAATACTGCAGGACTCCGCCTGAGTGGTCAAGGCAACAGAACCATTGCTTCAGCACTCCGATGGTCTGTTCAATGGTGCTCCTAGTGGCTGCATGACTGTCATTGTTAGAGTGCTGGGCAGGAGTGGTGGGATTGCAGAGGGGAGTCATGCACCAGGTGCACAGCGGGTAGCCTTTGTCTTCAAGGAATCAGCCAGGAGCTGCATTGTGTGGCTGGAACAGTGCTGGCATACAGGTCTGACGCAGGATGAAGGCATTGTGGCTGCTGCCTGGATAGTGGGCATGAATAACCAGTATTGTGCATCTATGGTTGCACACCAACTGGACATTGAGTGAGTGGTGTCCTTTTCGGTTTTGAAAGATCTCAGGATTGTGGTGTGGAGCCTTCAAGGCAAAGTGTGTGCAGTCTATGGCACCCTGCACCATGGGGAAGCGTGTCACTGTGACAAAGCCAGTTGACTGCTCCAGCTGCTTCTGTCTCATCGGAAATGAGATGTATTCCATCCTCCTCCTGTACAAAGCGTCTGTGATGTCACGCATGGAGTAATGGATGGAAAAGTGGGAGATGTTCGAGATGTCTGCTGTGGCTCCCTGAAACAATCCATTTGCATAGAAATTGAGGGCGATGGTGACCTTCACTGCCACTGAGAGAGCCGTCCTCAGCCTTGTTTGAGGCTCAAGGTTTGGCTGCAGTAGATGGCACAGCTCCGTCACCATGTCTTTTGTAAAGTGCAGTCTTCGCACACACTGCTCCTGAGAGAAGTGCACGTAGGAAAACTGTTGGCGAAACACGCTGGGTGCGTACGGCCTTCTGTTGGCACATCTGTGTAAGTGTCTGCCTCTGCCCACATCTTCATGGACCTCTTCATCCTGCTGCTGCTGTGCCTCTGCCTGCTGCTCTTGCTCCCTTTGCCTCTCACTGCTCCTTTCCATCAGCCTCTCCCTGTCCCTCTTCCTCTCCCTGTTCATCTCCCTGATCCTCGGAGAATGGGCCTCTCCCAGTGCAGGTCCCTCTCCCAGTGGGAACCCTTTTGTTTTCTCTCTCCCAATGCCTCTGCCTGGCTAAATGACGGCATCGTTATCTTCTGCGAAACGTCCTCCAATGGTAAAGTTGGAGGAGGTGGTCCACTGCCAACACTGAGCCCATGATTGGAAAAGAATGTTGTTCTCTCCAAATGGAGCTGACGAAAACAGGGAGACCGATGGAAGGCAAAGGAAACTGCGGGCCAGCAATCAATGATGGTGGTGGCAGAACCAAAAAACAAAATAGCTGCAACCTGGGGGAGAATTTGGCTGATCAAAAAATATTTCGAACAGCGTGCCTATCACTAGGTAGAAGAGTGCGGGGTGATTTAATCTTCCGGGCGGGCATGAGGCGAAGCGCACAGTGATTACCTCATCATCGTTGTGCGCAGAGGAGCGTCGCAAGGGACGCCGGAGCGGGGCGCAAAGCCGTAGCACCATCGGCGAAGAGGTGCACAATTCTGCACGAGTTGATGTGACCACCGCGCCAGCATGATAACTCATTACCGCTCCGTTTGTGCCAGGCATAGGCGTTAACTGGCCCTGCGCAAAGGGGCAATTTCGACCCCTTAATCTAATTGAGTTCCTATAATCCTGGATTCTATAGTGCAAAATTACCTTTGATTCAGCACTAATTATTATTACATTGTCAGTCTTACTTAGCTATCCCACAAGTATAGTTGGTTTAGGATGTTGGTGTAACTATCAGCTTGGTTTAGTGTGTTAGAAATTTATGGGTTCAGCTCCCATTCTGACCAAAGCTGACACTTCAGAGCAGTACTGAGGGAATGCTGATCTGTTAGAGGTGTTGCCCTTGTCCTTATAGGTAGTAGAGGGGTTTGAGAGTTACTGAAGTGCATCTTGTAGATGCTACACATTGCAGCCACGGTACACCTGTAATGGAGGGAGTGAATGTTTAAGATGGTGGATGGGGTGCCAGTCAAGCGGGCTGCTTTGTCCTGGATGGTGTCGGGCTTCTTGAGTGTTGTTGGAGCTGCACTCATCCAAGCAAGTGGAGAGTATTCCAGCACACTCCTGACTTGTGCCTAGTAGATATTTTAAATGAAATTCAGGGAACTAAGTGGGACTATAGGTCAGTACACTGCCCTTTTGCTTCTGTGTCCCAAGTTTGAATCCAGTTCAGACCGATGGGGTGAAGGTTTCCTCTCTCATCCAGGGAAGGATCACTATGTAACATGAGGTTGGACATGGGTGTGGGCCAAGGTACAAGGCCACAGCACAAAATTGCCTATAAATTGGCATAACATTGGTAATCTGAGAAAGGCCTTAAAAATTGCACTTGTCATCAGCTTCCTTTGTACCTTACGGCTAAAGGGATCAAGGGGTATGAAGAGAAAGCAGGAAAGGGATACTGAGGTGAAACAGAGAAACATAGAAAATAGGTGCAGGAGTAGGCCATTCGGCCCTTTGAGCCTGCACCACCATTCAATAAGATCATGGCTGATCATTCCTCAGTACACCTTTCCTGCTTTCTCTCCATACCCCTTGATCTCTTTAGCCGTAAGGGCCATATCTAACTCCCTCTTCAATATATCCAATAAACTGGTATCAACAACTCTCTGCGGCAGGGAATTCCACAGGTTAATAACTCTCTGAGTGAAGAAGTTTCTCCTCATCTCAGTCCTAAATGGCCGACCCCTTATCCGAATACTGTGTCCCCTGTTTCTGGACTTCCCCAACATTGGGAACGTTCTACCCGCATCTAACCTGTCCCGTCCCTCAGAATCTTATATGTTTCTATGAGATCCCCTCTCATTCTTCTAAACTCCAACGTATAGAGGCCCAGTTAATCCGGTCTCTCCTCATATGTCAGTCCAGCCATCCCGGGAATCAGTCTGATGAACCTTCGCTGCACTCCCTCAATAGCAAGAATGTCATTCCTCAGATTAGGAGACCAAAACTGAACACAATATTCCAGGTGAGGTCGCACAAGGCCCTGTACAACTGCAGTAAGACCTCCCTGCTCCTATATTCAAATCCCCTAGCTATGAAGGCCAACATACCATTTGCTTTCTTCACCGCCTGCTGTACCTGCATGCCAACTTTCAATGACTGATGAACCATGACACCCAGGTCTCATTGCACCTCCCCTTTTCCTAATCTGCCGCCTTTCAGATAATATTCTGTCTTCGAATTTTTGCCCCCAAAGTGGATAACCTCTCATTTATCCACATTATGCTGCATCTGCCATGCATTTGCCCACTCACCTAACCTGTCCAAGTCACCCTGCAGCCTCTTAGCGTCCCCTTCACAGCTCACACCACCACCCAGTTTAGTGTCATCTGCAAACTTGGAGATATCACACTCAATTCCTTCATCTAAATCATTGATGTATATTGTAAAGAGGTGGGGTCCATGTACTGAGCCCTGCGGCACTCCACAAGTCACTGCCTGCCATTCTGAAAAGGACTCGTTTATTCCGACTCGCTGCTTCCTGTCTGCCAACCAGTTCTCTATCTACGTCAGTATGTTACCCCAATACCATGTGCTTTGATTTTGCACACCAATCTCTTGTGTGGGACCTTGTCAAAAGCCTTTTGAAAGTCCAAATACACTACATCCACTGGTTCTCCCTTGTCCACTCTATTAGTTACATCCTCAAAAAATTTCAGAAGATTTGTCAAGCATGATTTCCCCTTCATAAATCCATACTGACTTGGATCGATCCCGTCACTGCTTTCCAAATGCGCTGCTATTTCATCCTTAATAATTGTTTCCAACATTTTCCCCACTACTGATGTCAGGCCAACCATTCTATAATTACCCGCTTTCTCTCTCCCTCCTTTTTTAAAAAGTGGTGTTACATTAACTACCCTCCAGTCCATAGGAATTGATCCAGAGTTGATAGACTGTTGGAAAATGATCACCAAATGCATCCACTATTTCTCGGGCCACTTCCTTAAATACTCTGGGATGCAGACTATCAGGCCCCGGGGATTTATCGGCCTTCAATCCCATCAATTTCCCAAACACAATTTCCCACCTAATAAGGACATCCTTCAGTTCCTCCTTTTCACGAGACCCTCAGTTCCCTAGTACTTCCGGAAGGTTATTTGTGTCTTCCTTCATGAAGACAGAACAAAAATATTTGTTCAATTGGTCTGCCATTTCTTTATTCCCCATTATAAATTCACCTGAATCCGACTGCAAGGGCCCTACGTTTGTCTTCACTAATCTTTTTCTCTTCACATATCTATAGAAGCTTTTGCAGTCAGGTTTTATGTTTCCGGCAAGCTTCTTCTCGTACTCTATTTTTCCCCACCTAATTAAACCCTTTGTCCTCCTCTGCTGAATTCTAAATTTCTCCCAGTCCTCAGGTTTGCTGCTTTTTCTGGCCAATTTATATGCCTCTTCCTTGGATTTCCTTAATTTCCCTTCTTGAGCCACCTTCCCCGTTTTATTTTTACTCCAGACAGGAATGTATAATTGCTGAAGTTCATCCATGTGATCTTTAAATGTTTGCCAATGCCTAGCCACCATCAACTCTTTAAGTATCATTTGCCGGTCTATTCTAGCCAAATCACGCCTCAAACCATCGACGTTACCGTTCCTTAAGTTCAGGATCTTAGTTTCTGAATTAACCGCTTCACTCTCCATCTTAATAAAGAATTCTACCATGTTATGGTCACTCTTCCCCAAGGGGCCTCGCACAACAGAATTGCTAATTAGTCCTTTCTCATTACACATCACCCAGTCTAGGATGGCCAGCTCTCTAGTTGGTTCCTCGACATATTGATCTAGAAAACCATCCCCAATACACTCCAGGAAATCCTCCTCCACCGCATTGCTACCAGTTTGGTTAGCCCAATCAATATGTAGATTAAAGTCACCCATGATAACTGCTGTACCTTTATTGCATGCATCCCTAATTTCTTGTTTGATGCTGTCCCCAAACTCACTACTACTGTTTGGTGGTCTGTACACAACTCCCACTAGCGTTTTCTGCCTTTGGCATTCCGTAGCTCCACCCATACCAATTGCACATCATCCAAGCTAATGTCCTTTCTTAATATTCCATTAATTTCCTCTTTAACCAGCAATGCCACCCCGCCTCCTTTTCCTTTCTGTCTATCCTTCCTAAATGTTGAATACCCTGGACGTTGAGTTCCCAGCCTTGGTCACCCTGGAGCCATGTCTCCGTGATGCCAATCACATCATACCTGTTAACTGCTATTTGCGCAGTTAATTCATCCACCTTATTATTCTGAATACTCCTCGCATTGAGGCACAGAGCCCTCAGGCTTGTCTTTCTAACACACTTTGCCCCCTTAGAATTTTGCTGTAATGTGGCCCTTTTTGCTTTTTGCCTTAGGTTTCTGTGCCCTCCACTTTTACTTTTCTTCTTTCTATCTTTTGCTTCTGCCCCCATTCTACTTCCCTCTGATTCCCTGCATAGGTTCCCCTGCCATATTCGTTTAACTCCTCCCCAACAGCACTAGCAAACACTACCCCGAGGACATTGGTTCTGGTCCTGCCCAGGTGCAGACCGTCCAGTTTGTACTGGTCCCACCTCCCCCAGAACCGGTTCCATTGTCCCAGGAATTTGAATCCCTCCCTTCTGCATCACTCCTCAAGGCACGTATTCATCTGAGCTATCCTGCGATTCTTACTCTGACTAGCATGTGGCACTGGTAGCAATCCTGAGATTACTACTTTTGAGGTCCTACTTTGTAATTTAGCTCCTATCTCCCTAAATTCACCTTGTAGGACCTCATCCCATTTTTTTACCTATATCGTTGGTACCTATATGCACCATGACAACTGGCTGTTCACCCTCCCTTTTCAGAATGCCCTGCAACCGCTCCAAGACATCCTTGACCCTTGCACCAGGGAGGCAACATACCATCCTGGAGTCTCGGTTGCGGCCGCAGAAATGTATATCTTTTCCCCTTAAAATTGAATCCTCTATCACTATAGCTCTCCCACTCTTTTTCTTACCCTCCTGTGCAGCAGAGCCACCCACGGTGCCATGAACTTGGCTGCTGCTGCTCCTTCCCTGATGTATCATCCCCCCCAACAGTACCCAAAGCAGTGTATCTGTTTTGTTGGGGGATGACCGCAGGGGACCCCTGCACTACCTTCCTTGCACTGCTCTTCCTGTTGGTCACCCATTCCCTATCTGGCTGAGTACCCTTTACCTGCGGTAAGATCAACTCACTAAATGTGCTATTCACGTAATTCTCAGCATTCTCAGCTCCAGTGCCACAATACGGTCTGTCAGGAGCTGCAGGTGGATGCACTTCCCGCACACATAGTGGTCAGGGACACCAGAAGCATCCCTGATTTCCCACATAGCACACGTGTCTAAGCTCTCCTGTCATGACTTAATCCCTAGATAAACTTAATTTGGCAACAACAATGCAAAATGTTAATTACTGATAAAGAAAAGAAAAAGAAAAACTACTTACCAATCTCCAGCCAATCACTTACCCCCTTGGCTGTGACGTTACCTTTCAATTTCTTTCTACTTCGTTTTTTGCCTTCTCACCCTGCTGCACCTGCACCAGCTGTGCCTTTTATAGGTGAATGATCAGCCATGATCTTATTGATTTGTGGTGCAAGCTCGAAGGGCCGAATGGCCTACTCCTGCACCTATTTTCTATGTTTCTATGTTGAAAAAAAGTTAATATTTTGGGGAAAAAAATGACGTTGATCATTTTTCTTTGGGTAGTTGAAGAGATTTTTTCTGCAAATGTTATAATATAGCTTAGTACTTAAATATTTAAAATAAATATATTTCTGTGGTATGTTTTTGATGTGCAGTAGAGGATGCTCTTCTCAACTTGGGTCTAAAGCACACCATTTTACCCTTGTTGTGAACAAAAAAGGACAGTTTTGCTCTGAACCTAACAGCAATAAATGACCTGGAACTTTCATGGTGACACTGATAAAATGGAAGAATGATCCTATTTAGTTGAGAGATGTGAGCCTTGGCACAGTAGTAGCATAGGCAACTCTCGATTATCCATACACAGATCCAATAGGAAACCATTGTAATGGGATTTAAAATTCTGTTGCTAACAAGTGAAAAGACAGCTCCAAATAATTTGGAAAAATTGCCTTCCAAACACAGTTCTCATTTGTATTTGCTCATTCTCTCTCTCTCTCACACTCTCTCACTGTCACCATAAAAATCACCCTCCTCTGCCCTTGCTTTGCTGGTGTGTGTGTGTGCGCGCTGTTGCAGCCGCGGTCTCTCAAGGCCGCTGCTGACTTTTGGAACGGGGGCAGTGCCGGCACCGGGTTCCAGGCACAGAACCTGTACATGCATGCTGGTAATGTCCATCTTTTGTTACTGTTTGTATTAATTCATTAAAGTTTTAACTTATAAATCTAAACTCGCCCTAACGATTGTATTTATTCATTAAAGTTTCAACTTTAAAATGTAGACTCACCCTAACGGAAAAATCGTTTACCCGGAATAACCCAATCCCCGAGGGACCTGGATAATCGAGAGTTGCCTGTACTCCATTATTCGAGACAGGAGGGAATGGTTTCAAATCCCACTCCATACATGTGGATGCATAATCTAGGCGGACACTTAAGGACAGTGCTGAGGGGTGCTGCAATGTGGGAAGTGCCATCTATTGGACAAGACATTAAACTGAGGCCCCATTTGCACTCTCAAGTGAATGTAAAAGATTCAATGGTACTATTCAAAGAGGAGTAGGGGAATGGTCTTGGTATCCTGGTCAAGACCACTGGAAAACATAGAAAATAAGTGCAGTAGTGGGCCATTTGGCCCTTCGAGCCTGCATTGCCATTCAATATGATCATGGCTCAGAGAGCTGTGAGCATGTGGAATTCTCTACCACAGAAGTTGTTGAGGCCAGTTCGTTAGATATATTCAAAAGGGAGTTAGATGTGGCCCTTATGGCCCTTGTGGCTCTGAGGTCTGGGAGAAATTTAGAAATGTAGAGGTAAGTAGGTACACTTACATGAACTTACCACTAACTAACTGTAAGATGTGCAACTAAATGTTAGTTAAAGTTATTCAATTTTACCACTTCAATATGTGACTTCAACACTTCAATTATATATATATAATTGAAGTGTTGAAGTATATTATATATATTTTATATTATATATATTTTTTATATATTATATATATATATAATATATATATTATATATATTATATATATCAAAACACAAAATAACATTCTTCTGAAGCTGATTTCTTTAATCTTGTCAATTTATCAAAAGTGTAAAGGTGCTTCAATTGGAACAAAAACAACCATAGAACGGCTATGACAGCAAATTCGATGAAGCTGTAAACATGCTGATGAACTGAAAAGAACATCAGAAATGTAAACCGAATACAATAGAGATGATTCTGCAATCCAGTGCTGTCAGCAATGCTCACAGGAAGTGCTTCTTGGAAAACACAAGCTAGTGTATCTTGCAAAGTGCCAGATTGTGGAATCATCACTAATAAACACATAAATACATCACACAATTTAGATAATGTAAATAAAAGCATTGTATTTAACTTGAACTGTGAATTCCAAGCTAGAAGGCATGTACAAAATGATTAACCCCTTTTATTAGATATTTTCCCCACAGAGTAATAGATATGTGGAACAGTAACCAATGACAGCAACTGCCCTCTGTTGCTAGCACCACCTTCTGTGATCCCAACTTCATGGCCAGTCTCTTGTATAGTGCTCGGCAGCCACAGGTGCCCTCTGTGCTACCCTCACTGATACTGACCATTCTTTGTGTTCTCTACACAAATCCTCTGTACTCTAGCTACCATATTGACAATTCCTAGGCTTCAACTCTTCCGAGTGTGCCCAGACCCCAGTCCCTCATGCAAGGACAGGTCAAAGGATTGGTAATTACCTCACAGCTGTCCTCCCCTCCCCACCCACTGGCTCCACCACTGCTCTCATGCTCTCTGATCACAGCTGCTTCCAGTTATCTTAATCCAGACCCACTGTGCTCCCAAACCTCAGCCACCCCTATTTCTTCCAGAGTAGAGTTTCTCTAGTTCCCCAGATTTCATCCCTTGCAGTGTGGCCAGAGTCTAGTGATAGAATCATAGAATGGTTATAGCATGGAAGAAGGCCATTTGGCCCGTCGAGCCCTGCCGGCTCTCTGTAAGAGCACCTCAGCTAGTCCTACTCCCCCACCCTTTCCCCGTAGCCCTGCAATTTTTTTTCCTTCAGGTACTTATCCAACTCCCTTTCGAAGGCAGTGATTGAGTCTGCCTCCACAACCCTTTCGGGCAGTGCATTCCAGATCATAACCACTTACTGCATAAAAAAGTTTTTTCTTATGTTGCCTTGGGTTCTTTTGTCAATCACCTTAAATCTGTGTCCTCTGGTTCTCTACCCTTCTGCCAATGGGAACAATGTCTTTCTATCTACTCTATCCAGACCCCTTATGATCTTGAACACCTAATTAAATCTCCTCTCAATCTTCTCTGCTCTAAGGAGAACAACCCCAGCTTCTCCAGTCTATCTGAGTAGCCCCAGATCTCAACAAGTGATCTCAGGCCCATTTCAGAGATTTACAGGAGAGAGGAGACAGAAGGAAGGAGACACTTTCAGTGAGAGAAAAAGAGCATGAGTCAGGGACAAAGAGAGATACAGACATAACTGTGTGAAAGCCATATAGAGAGTGAAAAAAAATAGAAAACAAACAGAAAAACAGCAATTTACAGAAAAAATTAAAAAGTAGGAAGATTTTCTTTTAATGTAGGGGTAATGCTACAAGTGATGAACTGATATCTGATTAAGAATGGAATTGTAGATTGAAAGGACAGAAATAAAAAATCAGAATCTTCACAGAATACAATGGGGTTGATTTTAACCCTGAGTGGACATCAGGAAGGCAGCTGGTGGTGTGATCAAGCCACCCACATGACTTCTCAGCATGAGGCCTGAGTCGTTTTGAGAGCTTGGCCCCATTTATGATTGATCCGTGAACTGAACCAGTGATCCCGGGCAGCTTGGTGATAGGGCTGGTTGGGAAATCCAGCGGTTTTTCAAGGGTTCCCATTTGCAAGGGATAGGGGAAATGGCATGTGTTAGTCAGTGGCTCAATTAGTAGCACCCTCACCTTTGTGTCAGAAGGTTGTGGGTTCAAGTCCCACTCCAGGATTTGAACACAAAAAACTAGGCTGACACTTTAGTGCAGTACTGAGGTCAGAGCTTCCATCATTTGGATGAGATGTTATTTGTCTGCCCGCGCAGGCGAACGTAACATAACACATGGCACTATTTCTAAGAAGAGCAGGGGAATTATCCCCGGTGTCCTGGCCAATATTTATTCCTCAACCAACATCACTAAAGCAGATTATCAGGTCATTACCTCATTGCCGTATGTGGGAGTTTGATGTGTGCAAATTGACGGTTACATTTCCTACATGACAACAGTGACTACACTTCAAAAAGTACTTCATTGGCTGTAAAGCGCTTTGGGGTGTCTGGTGGTTGTGAAAGGTGCTATATAAATGGAAGTCTTTCTTTTTTTCTTTACAGCACTCACTAAGAGGGGTTCAGACTGGCTGGCAGCAGGTGTCATGATTTGTGTGGGGGCTGGAGGAGATACCTGGATTTGGAGGGGTTTGAAGCAGTCCCTTTGAGGAAGATTAAGCTGTTCAACACCTGATACCAATACATGCACCATGAGTGGCACATGCTCCGCCTATTTTTACCGTAAAATTGTGTTGGGGTCCTATGTACATCATAAAATCCCGATTTGCATATTAGAATTCGGTGGGTACCAGGAAAATGGTGGCAGGTGGGAAGTAAAAACAGGGCGGGAAGTGTATGGCCATGATTTTTGATGCGCTGCAATCCCAATCCCATTGGATGGACGGAGTTCAAATTGTCCTAATGGTTTATTTCTTGCTGAATGCACCATTTGTGGAAAGCAACTGATTAATGAGTTGAATAATATTGGCAGTTCGATTGGATTAACATTTGGAGTCTCAGTTGTTGGCCTTTAGGTTTTGGAGAGAAATTTCATTGAGCTTCATCTTCTTGAAACTTTTTCTTGTAACTGACGGCCTTGCTTAGGAATAGGATGAGTGGTTTGAGTAGAGTATGTGATAAGGTATGTGGGTGATCTCTTGAGGAAATAAGCTCGATGGTATGTTTTCCTGTCTTAGTTTCTTAACAGTGGCCCATTAAGTGAACAGGTTAGAAAGAAAGAAATGAAGGAAACATACTAAAATCTTAAACAGAATTATCAGGACATGGAGGCAGTAAATAAAACAAACCAGAAGAAGGGAACCAAAAATCCAACACATACAACCAGAAATCAAAGACAAAGGTTAAGAAGCCAGCCCCAGGCCCTAAAGGAAACATGAGCTTTTATAGGAGAGTGCCTGAGAATGAGCCAAGACCAAAGAGAATGTTTGTGATTAGGGAAATAAAACAGAAAACAGGGAGCTAATAAATAACTTTAATGTTGTAACCAGGAACGTTGTTGCATGAGTAAAACTTCTAAATGGAAGATAAGAGAGAGTAAGGAAAAAGAAAGCAATAGTTAGTCTTTACTTAGATTAAAAAGGTGGTTATTTAATTTTTTTCATGAATAAATGATAACCTTTAATTAAGTAAAGATTGATCAAATTCTTTATAACTGAAGGTTTCGCTCAATATTTGACCACAGTACTTGCTGCTGTGTCGAAGGATTTTGCTTCTATGTATATTGCACAGTTTATGTGCTTTGAGAACAGTCAATACAGTTTTTTAATTTGTATCTGTACTTAAAGATTTGACTCTACTGCTACTCTGTTGCCTGACTAACTATATTCCTACTCCATAGTTTGACTAACCATATTCCTACCACATGATTTGACGAACTATATTCCTACCCCATAGTTTGACTAACTATATTCCTAGGCCGAGAAATTGGGCAGCTAACCATCACCCGTTTGTGCCACGGTACTGGCGAAAAATGGCAGATACCACTTTAGCACCCTTCTCTAGCACGGGACTCGGCAGCCATCATTTTGGTGAGAGCCTTAGTGCAACCGATAGCAGCGTTGGTCCTGGAGATACAAATGGGGAGAGCGTGACGTAAGGTTTGTAGCCCAGTCTGCGAACTTCGGTCGTAGTCTGGGTCCTAAGCTTGCTCTGAAAAGCGAACATTCAGCAGAGTGGCAGAGACATTTCTTAAAGGTAAGTTTGCATTTCAGATTTTGGACTGGATTTGTTTTTATTTGATTGAATTAGCAGCTTGGTGCAATACATGTTAAAAGCTTTTAAGTGTGCAGGGAGTGGAGGGACTGCTGCTGGACACTTGCAAGGCCTTGCATGGTCAAAAAAGGCCTCTGAGAAGACAGAAAATGCTGGAAATACTCAGCAGGTCAGGCACCATCCATGGAGAGAGAAACATACTTCATGTCTAAGGTCAATATGCTGCCTGACCTGCTGAGTATTTTCAGCATTTTCTGCTTTTATTTCAGATTTACAACATCCGCTTACAGAGGGAAGAGGAAAACATAGAAGAGAAAGCAGAAAAGGAGGAAGCAGAAGGGAGGATGTAACCCAGACAGCCTTTTTCTGGCTAGGATATCTTGGATGGAATCATCCACCTGCAGTACCAGTGACCACAACCCCAATTCCCCTTTCAGCATTTGTCCCACACCTTACCTTCTCTCTAACTGTCCATCTCAGTGTTCTCTTGGCCACAAAGCTGAAATAAAAGCCACCACAAAGCAAACTTTCCAATCCAACTTTATACATCTATCCATCCAACATAACATCAAGAAATCAGCTCATCACCCTTATGCATTCCCTTAGTGACTGTACTCTGTGACTTTGCCTATCCTACTGTTGTCATGCAGTGCTATACCAGTGGCTGCAGCATGGCTGGTGGAAGGCTACTGATTTTCAGATTTACAGCATCCGCTGACTGCAAATGGCTTTGCTACTCGACATTGAGGAGTTGGTGGCTGGGTGTGTGAAATCAAGTGACGGTGTTTCTTCTCCTTCACTCTCCTCTTCCTTTACTTGTCAACCATTGGCTGAGCAACTCCATTTCTTGGGTGTGTGAAATGAAGAAGACACAAGGGTGGAGTTGTGGTGAGGGGAGGGTGGGAAAGCAAGAGGTGCATGCAATGTTGTGTATCTGTAAAGCATGCACTCCCATGTTCCGCCACCAGGGAGCTCATCCTCTGAAGTCCCAAGGGATCCCAGCATCGCTTGGGAGGACTGTATCTAAGATGGCCCCGAAGGCCTGTTCCTCACTCTGGAGTGTCTTATTAAAAACTGAGGTCACTGTTACTTTAACCTTCCTGTGTGCAGCCTCATCTGTGTTAGGAACACAATATGCAATAAATAGGATAATGTACGAGGATACCAGTATCCTCTATCCTTTCAGCCCACCACTATCCAAGGGCTCTGCCATGCCCCTGCCAAGAATCGCCAGCTCTGTCCATGGAGGTGATACAAAGCTAGGAATGGGAAATGAGCCTCGTGTTTCGTACAGGTTGTTGGTAGGTGAGTGATTGGGGGGGGGGAGGCGGGGGGGGGGAGGGGGAGGTCGCAGCATGGTCATGCATGAGCAGTGTGTCAAACTAGTGGTGTGGTTCATAGGAGATGGTTCTTGAAGATGCATCCACCGGTCTGAGGTCATGAAGCTTCTTTGAGCACTGGAGCCAGGTCGTGAGGCTGACACAATTAGCAGTGGCGGCTTCAGTGATCTGGTTCCACATCCTTCTTTCTGGAGGGTCTTCTGGCCCCTGTGAGTAGACAATCTCTCTTGCAGTGTTGACCCTCTGCACAAAGCTGTGTATGAGACCGTGGGTAACCCTCCCCTGGCTTGTTGAGCCATTTGTGCTATTGCTGAAGTACTTTTCTGATTTTTTTTTTTAAAAGGTGCGTAAGGCAATTCAGCTTTAAGAGCTGAAGACTCCTATTTGTGAATTTTTTTCTGAAGGCAGTTGAGCTGTAAGGGGTAAAAACTGCCTATTTTTACATGATTTTAACTTTTTTCATTTCAGAAGACAGTTCCCCTTTACGAGGTCGAACTGCCTTCTGAAATGACTGCCTCACTTTCAAAGCAAACTGCAATGAGGCTATGGCGATGCTACTCTATATTGGGGCCTTGTGTCAGGATGAACACCACCAGGATGGCATTGCACAGTGAGTTTAGCGCTGGGGTAGTTAATTAGTTGCCAGCGCCAATTTTTCAATCATAGAATCATAGAAATTTACAGAACGGAAGGAGGCCATTTTGGCCCATCGTATCTGCACCGGCCGACAAAGAGCTATCCAGTCTAATCCCACTTTCCAGCTCTTGGTCCGTAGCCCTATAGGTTATGGCATTTCAAGTGCACATCCAAGTACTTTTTAAATGTGGTGAGAGTTTCTGCCTCTTTCACCCTTTCATGCAGTGAAATCCAGAACCCCACCACCCTCTGGATGAAGACATTTCCCCTTATATCTCCTCTAAACCTCCTACCAATTACTTTAAATCTATGCCCTCTGGTTGCTGACCCCTATGCTGAGGGAACTAGGTCCTTCCTTTCCACTCCAACTAGGCCCCTCATAATTTTATACACCTCAATAAGTTCTTCCCTCAGCCTCCTCTGTTCCAAAGAAAACAAACCCAGCCTATCCAATCTTTCCTCATAGCCAAAATTCTTCTGTCCAGGCAACATCCTCATAAATCTCCTCTGTACCCTCTCGAGTGTAATCACATATTTCCTATAAAGTGGTGACCAGAACAGCATGCAATACTCTAGCTGTGGTCTAACTAGTGTTTTATACAGTTCAAGCATAACCTCCCTGCTCTTGTATTCTATGCCTCGGCTAATAAAGGAAAGTTTTCCATATGCCTTCTTAACCACCTTATCTACCTGGCCTGCTACCTTCAGGAATCTGTGGACCTGCACTCCATTGTCCTTTTGTTCCTCTACACTCTGTGTCTTACCATTTAATGTGTATTCCCTTGCCTTGTTAGCCCTCCCCAATTGCATTACCTCACACTTCTCCAGATTAAATTCCATTTGCCACTGTTCTGCCCACCTGACCAGTACATTGATATCTTCCTGCAGACTACAGCTTTTTTCTTCATTATCAACCACACAGCCGACGTTAGTATCATCTGCAAACTTCTTAATCATACCCCCTACATTCAAATCTAAATCCTTGATATATAGCACAAAAAGCAAGTGAGCTATGACTGAGCCCTGTGGAACCCCACTGGAAACAGCTTTCCAGTCACAAAAACACCCATCAATCATTCCCCTTTGCTTCCTGGCTCTGAGACAATTTTGGATCCAACTTGCCACTTTGCCCTGGATCCCATGGACATTTGCTTTCGTGACCGGTCTGCCATGTGGGACCTTACCAAAAGTCTTGTTAAAATCCATATACACTACATCAAACACACTCCTCCTCAAAAAATTCAATACGTTAATCAGACACGACCTTCCCTTAACAAATCCATGCTGACTGTCCTTGAATAAACCGTGTCTTTCTAAATGTAGATTTATCCCGTGCCTCAGAATTTTTTTCCAATAATTTTCCACCACTGAGGTTAGGCTGACTGGCCTATAATTACTTGGTCTATCCATTTCGCCTTTGTTAAACAAAGGTACAACAATGGCAGTCATCCGGTCCTCTGGCTCAACACCTGCAGCCAGAGAAGATTGGAAAATGATGGTTTGAGCCTCTGCTATTTTCTCTTTTGTTTCACTTAACAGCATCGGATACATTTCATCCAGGCTTGGGGATTTATCCATTTTCAAAAGATTCTAAGCCCCTTAATACTTCATCTCTCACTATGTTTACTTAATTTAATATTTCACACTCCTCCTCCCTGATTACAATGTCTACATCGCCCTTCTCTTGTGAAAACAGATGCAAAGTATTCATTAAGAATCATACCCACGTCTTCTTCCTCTACACACAGATTACCTAATGGTTTCTAATAGCCCTCACTCTTTCTCTAGTTATCCTCTTACTCTTAATGTATTTATAAAACATCTTTGGATTTTCCTTGATTTTAATTGCAACATTTTTTCATGCTCTCTCTTTGCTTTCCTAATATCGTTTTTAATTGCACCCCTGCACTTTCTATACTCATCTAGAGTTTCTGCAGTATTGAGCCCTCGGTATCTGGCATAAGCCTCCCTTTTTTTCTTTATTCTACTCTGTATGTCCCTTGACATCCAAGGGGCTCCAGATTTGTTATCCCATCCTTTTCCTTTCAGAGAACATACTTGCCATGTACCCTCAGGATCTCCTCCTTGAATGCCTCTCACTATTCTGACACTGATTTACCATCAAGTAACCGTTTCCAGTCCACTTTGGCCAAATCCCATCCCAGCTTAGAAAAGTTGGCTTTTCCCCAATTGAGTACTTTTATTCCTGATCGATCTTTGCCTTTTTCCATAACTACCCTAAATCTAACTGTATTATAATCATGAGCACCAGAATGCTCTCCTACTGATACCCCTTCCACCTGCCCAGCTTCATTCCCTATAACTAAGTCCAGTACCGTCCCCTCCCTTGTTACATACTGGTTAAAAAAGTTCTCCTGAATCCAATTTAGAAATTCCGCTCCGTCTATAACATTCCCACTAATTTTATCCCAGTTATTATTAGTGTAGTTCAGAGGCTGAACTCCAGGATATATTCACTGAGGCACATGAAAGCATGGGCCTTATGCTTAACATCCGTAAGACAAAGGTCCTCCACCAGCCTGTCATCGCCGCACAGCACTGTCCTCCAATCGTCAAGATCCACGGCGCGGCCCTGGACAACGTGGACCACTTCCCACATCTCGGGAGTCTCTTATCAACAAAGACAGACATTGATGCGGAGATTCAGCATCGCCTCCAGTGCGCCAGCGCAGCCTTCGGCCATCTGAGGAAAAGTGTTTAAAGACCAGGCCCTCAAATCTACCACCAAACTCATGGTCTACAAGGCTGTAGTAATACCCGCCCTCCTGTATGGATCTGAGGCATGGACGATGTATAGAAGGCACCTCAAATCGCTGGAGATATATCACCAACGATGTCTCCGCAAGATCCTACAAATCTCTTGGGACGACAGGTGCACCAACATCAGTGTCCTCGACCAGGCTAACATCCCCAGTATTGAAGCACTAATCACACTCGATCAGCTTCGCTGGGCAGGCCACATAGTACGCATGCCAGATACGAGATTCCCTAAGCAAATGCTTTATGCGGAGCTCCTTCATGGTAAACGAGCCAAAGGAGGACAGCGGAAACGTTATAAGGACACCCTCAAAGCCTCGTGGTAAAGTGCGACATCACCACTGACACCTGGGAGACCCTGGCCGCAGACCGCCTGTGGTGGAGAAAGTCCATCCGGGAGGGCGCGAGTCTCAACGCAAAGAGCACGAAGAGGTCAAGCGCAGGCAGCGGAAGGAGCGCATGGCAAACCAGCCCCACCCACCCCATCCCTTGACGACTGTCTGTCCTACCTGTAACAAGGTCTGTGGCTCTCATATCGGACTGTTCAGCCATTAACGAACTCACTTTGGGAGTGGAAGCAAGTCCTCCTCGATTCCGAGGGTCTCACTATGATGATGAATTGAATTCCCCGACTATTACTGCCCTATTGTTTTTGCACATCTCAGAAATGTGCCTAAATATTTGCTCTTCTATCTCCTGCTGACTGTTTGGGGGTCTATAGTACAGTAGCAGTGATCGCTCCTTTTTTGTTCTTCAATTCAAGCCATATGGCCTTATTTGATGATCCTTCCAACATATCATCCCATCTCACAGCTCTAATTGTTTCTTTAATCAATATTGTGACCCCCTCCTCCTTTTTTACCTCGCTCTCTACACCGTCTGAACACCCTGTAACCAGGAATGTTGAGCTGCCATACCTGCCCTTCTTTCAGCCATGTCTCAGTATAGCTATAGGCCCCGAATCGGATCACCCTATGGCCGTCTGCCGCCGAGAAAAGGCGGTCTCCCCGTTTTTTCGCCGCTCTCCCCTCCGTGCGAGATTGGCGAGGCCCTCACGCTGGCGGTTTGAAAGGACCGCTTGGGAGCATGCGCTGACGTGTGCCGGCGTGCAACGCCGAAAAAAGTCCTCCCGCCTGCGATTCATCCGAGTGGTCCTCCACTCCTGCAGGAGAAAAGACCGCCGTGTGGAAGCAGATCTTACCTGGACGTTAGGTATGAAGACCTGCAAGAAAAGGTTAGCGAGATGTTTTTCTTTAATTCTTTTGCAGCGATTTTCATGTTTGGTTTTGTATTTGTTGAACATTTTTTTTTGCGTTACCCCCTCCCTGGGACTGACTCCAGCCTCGACGTTACTTTGTCGAGGATTGCATTTGCTGCCCAGAATCCGACCTACCGCCTGCTACCGCCCAGAATCACCGTGTAACGCCCATTTTTTCCACCAGCGTTTTTTTTTCCAGTTTTTCACCAATGACGGTAAACGGACGGAACTTGGCTTTGATCAAATTCGGGCCCATAATATCATACTCCCAAGTGTCTATCTGTGCTCTCAGCTCATCTGCCTTATTCCCTATACTCCTTGCATTGAAATATATACCATTAAGCACTGCCAAACTCCCTTGTTGTCTATTTTCTAGCCCTTGTTTCCTCTGACTTCCAAATTCACTTTCTACTTTGCTTTCCAATTGCAGCTTTGCTTCTCTCCCTTCTGAATCTATTCTCAGGTTCCCATTCCCCAATCCTGCCAATGCCACCATTTTCAGCAGCCGTTAACACTGCCTGTGGTGGCACCAGCAGCTCTTGTGACATTCACGAGTTTCTGACCCTATTCTGTGGCCTGACTGACTCCACTGTCACCATGCAATATGATTAACTATACTGCCATCCTGTGGCCATTCCACAATGGGCAGAGACCTGTAATTCCACAGTAGCATTTTGAGGTCGGGCTGCAGCATAACTTCCAGGGGCACCACAGAAACTCTTACACATATTTAATAATTTGTTAGAAAAAGGTGTAGTGCCAGAGGACTGGCGGATATTTAAGAAGGGAGATAGAACATGTCCAGGAATTTGTAGACTAGTCAGCTTAACATCGATAGTAGGATAAATAATAAAATCCCTAATAAAGGAGAAAATAGAAAAAATCTAGAAACCAAAAATATAATAAAATATAAACATAGATTTCAAAAGAGAAAGTCTTGCTTGACCAACCTCATTCATTGAAGAGGTAACAGTGAGATTAGACAATGGTAATGCAGTCGATGTAATTTATCTAGATTTCCAAAAGGCCTTCGATAAGGTAACATATAATAGACTAATGAATAAGGTCATAACATGCGGAGTCAGGGGACAAGCAGCAAAATGAATAGTGAGCTGGCTCTAAGACAGAATGCAAAGAGTAGGTGTAAAGAGTAGCTATCAGAGTGGCAGAAGGTAGAAATTGGGGTCCCACAAGGATCAGTGCTGGGATCAATGTTGTTCACAATTTATATCAACGATTTAGACTTTGGAATCAAATATACAATCTTTAAATTTGCGAACAACACCAAATTGGGGGAAAGGCGGGTATAGTCAATACTGAAAGAAGATACTAATAAGCTTGCGGAATGGGCGTATAATTGGTAAATGAATTTCAAAATATGCAAGTGTGAGGTATTACATTTTGGTAAGAAAAGTAAGCAGGCCACATATTACTTGGAAAATAAGAATCTAAATGGGGTAGAGGAACAAATGGATAAGGGAGTACAAATACAGAAATTACTAAAAGTTGCGACACAGGTCAATAAGGCCATAACTAAAGCAAACCAAGCACTATGGTTTATTTATAGAGGGTTAGAATTGGAAAGTAGCAAAGTTATGCTAAACTTGTAACAAACCTTGGTTAGACCACACTTGGAGTACTGTGTATAGTTATAGTCACCATATTATAAAAAGGATATAGAGGCACTGCAGAGGGTGTTAAAAAGATTTACAAGGACGACACCAGAACTGCAAGGTTATATGTACCAGGAAAGATTGAGCAAGCTGTGTCTCTTTTCTCTTAAAAAGAGAAAGCTGAGGGTTGGCCTAATAGCATTCTTTAAAATTATGAAAGATTTTGATAGAGAAGAGAGAGGGTTTCCACGTGGGGAAGAACAAAACTAAAGACTATCAACATAAGAACTAAGAAATCAAATAGGGAAATCAGAAGAAACATCTTTACCCAAAGAATGATGAGAATTTGGAACTCGCTACCACAGGGAATAGTTGAGGCAAATAGTACAGATGCATTTAAGGAAAAGCTAGATGGCCTGTATATTCTATGTAATTCTATGTAAACTCGAAGCATATTTAAATCACCAGGAAGTGCCATTTTAACATCACTGTAATGATTTTTGTCCTTGTGTGATAGGCATGAGATGGGTGCAACCAGTGCCCATATAAAGTTGTCATTTCAAAATAAAAAGCAGTGTTTCAGAAGTAAAGCTATTTGAAGGGCTAGGCATGGTTTGCTGGACATAATTAAAGAGCGTTCCAAAACAACTTTGATTTGAAGGTAAACTTGAGCACAGTTAAAACTACTGCCCATATCCGAACTCGCACCAAGTCCTGTTCACCCATCACTTCTGTGCTTGCTGACCTACATCGGCCCCCGGGCCGACAATGCCTTGATTTTACAATTTCCATCCTTGTTTTAAAATCCCTCCATGGCCTCGCCCCTCCCTATCTCTGTAACCTCCGCCAGCCCTATAATCCTCAAATCTCTGCACTCCTCCAATTCTGGACTTTTGCACATTGTTGATGCATCTTGGGACATTTTACTATGTTAAAGGTGCTATATAAATGAAAGTTATTGTTGTATAAGGTAGCAGTAGGTTTTCATTCAGCGGTTGGGAGGAGTAGTTGAAAGGTCCATTTCTCGCCTAACCACCATTGCTCTTGCATGCTGGGTTTCCCCTTTGGCGTTTCATTGTTCTTGTGCTACTTATAAGAAGAGGATGAGGAAGAGCAGATTTGGGCTGCTCGCTCTGTTCTTAGTCTGTTCCCCCTCAGCACGACAGTAGTGCCACACTATACGATGGAGGATGTCCCCAATGCAGAGATGAGATTTTGTCTGAAGGACTTGTGCAGTGGTCACTGCCATCACTCCTGTCATGGATAGCTGGGTTTATGAGGTAAGGTTGGTTGAGGCAAGGTTGGTTCTCTCATCACCAATTGTAGGGCCAGTCTGGTAGTGGTGTCCTTCAGGTCTTGTCAAGCTCAGTCTCTGGTAGTATCATGGGGCTACTCTTGGTGATGGACCATCGAAATGAAGGGTTGGAAAATCCACCAGGTTCTGTTGGAGGTATGAAAATGTCCCTCCCAGATTTTCCTTGCTGTGCTACACCCAGGCATTGCTTAATGCCCAGACGGCATTTTGTTTGACTAGCTGATGAATAATGCTACGGGATAGCCCCTAATAATTGTAAAAATTCTGAGATCAATGTTTAAGTCAGATCATTACTTGTGTCTTTTAGTCTTTTAGGGGGAGAAATTCACTAAGTTTGAAAAGTTAGCGCCAAGCGCTAATGATTTCAAATTTTTAAAAAATCGCCATTTGTACTTCAAGAAGGAAGTAGAGCGTTTGATTTAGCACTCCCCTTCCTTCTTGGAGCACAACTGGCAGCAGGTGGGGTGGAGACTTCAGCATCGTTGCACACTGGGTCGTGCAGTGCTGCTGCATTCAAAGGCTCCTTCCCTCCCTTAAAGGGAAGGGCCATCGCTGCAATATAAAAAAGATACTTACTTGGTGTAATATGTTCTTTACGGCATCATGAAAGTACACATACTGAAGACGGCTCTAATCTGGAACTTTCTTTTATTGTATAAACATCAGTGGCTGCATCACTACAGTAGTCCACTAGGTGAAGCAATATTGCACTTATCCCTCCTTAACAAAGAAGTAATCAGAATAAAATAATCATCATACATACGTTGCATGGTTATATATAACAAAAGATATGGACTTATTTTGCCATATGTACAAATCAAACGTAACCATTCGTTTTCTGCTTCAGAGGATACCGTCGCTCTTGAACAGAACTTCCCAAACTTCCCATTCTAGGCTGAGCCTAAGGAGAGGTTTCCACCAAGGGTAATCCTTGATCTACATTTGGACTCTCTACAACTTCAGACTGTTTGTCTGCCTGACTCGGACTCAGACTTAAATTCTGACTTTCTCTTGGACTTGTTTCTAATACATCGGATGTAGGATTTGCTACTGGTACTCTACTTGTAACACGACTATCTGACCCATCAGAAATAATCAAATCATTCCAACTTTCAACTCCTTCCACATCTGTAGGTAAAATATGATCAATGTGAATAAACCTAACCTTTCCATGATCAAACATCTTGACCAAATAAGTGCGAGGACCACATATCTTCACTACTCTTCCTGGTAACCACTGTAACCATTTATGGTGATGGTTCGTCACTCTCATCTTCTGATTCAATTTCACGCTTTACTTACCCT
This sequence comes from Pristiophorus japonicus, assembly GCF_044704955.1. NCBI lineage: Eukaryota > Metazoa > Chordata > Chondrichthyes > Pristiophoridae > Pristiophorus > Pristiophorus japonicus. The sequence goes on from NC_091981.1 coordinate 227,762,475, forward strand.
ACCTCTATCATGATTCTCGTTCTGTCTTAATTATTTCTCTTCTACTGACTGTGCCAGGTTTGGCTTTAACAATGAGAACCTGGTTCGTGGCTGTCATTTGAAAAACAACTCTGCTGGAGTTCTACCAGTTATATATGTAAACTTGTATTTACTCTGTATAGCCATCAGAGGGTTCATCCTCTGGAGTCACAAGGGATCCCATAATCCCTTGGGAGCGCAGGTATTTAAGGAGGCCTCACAGGTTGGAGAGGCACTCTGGAGACCTGCAATAAAAGACTAAGGTCAGTGTTCAGTCTGACTCTTTCTCCATACATAACAACTGGCGACGAGATACAGATAGCGACCCCAAAGATGCAGAGAACAGTGGGCAGCCTTGAGAAATTCTCGGAGGGAGATGATTGGGAAACTTTTGTGCAACGACTCGACCAATACATCGTGGCCAACGAGCTGGATGGGGAAGAGAACGCTGCCAAATGAAGGCCGATCCTCCTCACCGTCTGTGGGGCACCAACGTATAGCCTCATGAAGAATCTGCTCACTCCAGCGAAACCCACGGAGAAATCGTATGACGATTTATGCACACTGATCCGAGAGCATTTGAACCGGAAGGAAAGCGTTCTGATGGCGAGGTACCGGTTCTACACCTACAAAAGGTCTGAAGGCCAAGAAGTGTCGAGTTATGTCGCCGAGCTAAGACGCCTTGCAGGACATTGCGAATTTGAAGGACATTTGGAGCACATGCTCAGACTTTTTCATACTTGGCATTGGCCATAAAACCATACTTCGAAAACTTTTGACTGTAGAGACCACAACCTTGAGTAAGGCCATAGCGATAGCCCAGGCGTTCATTGCCACCAGTGACAATACGAAGCAAATCTCTCAGCACACAAGTGCTGCTACAAGTACTGTGAACAAAGTAATGTTGTTTTCGAATCATAACGTACAGGGCAGGTCACACATACCTGCAGCTGCATGTCTGCAGAGTCCACCATCAAGGTTGATGAATGCAAGGCCATTAACACCTTGCTGGCGCTGCGGGGGTGATCATCGTTTCCATTCATGCCGATTCAAAGGGTACGTTTGCTCGGGCTATGGAACAATGGGACACTTCCGAGTGTGCAGGCGAGCTGCAAAGCCTGTTAAACCTGCAAACCACCATGTTGCAGAGGAGGACAGATCCACGGAGGATCACAACGAACCTGAGCCTCAGACCCAGGAGACAGAGGTACATGGGGTGCACACATTCATCATGAATTGTCCCACAATAATGCTGAATGTTGAACTAAATGGACTCCTGGTGTCAATGGAGCTGGACACGGGCGTGAGCCAGTCTATCATGGGAAAAAAGACTTTCAAAAGATTGTGGTGCAATAAAGCCTCAAGGCCAGTCTTAACTCCAGTTCGCACGAAACTAAGAACTTACACAAAAGCACTGATTCCTGAAATTGACAGTGTTGCCATAAAGGTCTCCTGCGATGGAGTGGTGCACAAGCTACCACTCTGGGTGGTACTGGGCGATGGTCCCACGCTGCTCAGCAGGGCTAGCTGGGAAAGATACGCTGGAACTGGGATGGCGTCCGAGCGCTATCGCCCGCTGACGACACTTCATGTGCCCAGGTCTTAAACAAATTTCCTTCGCTGATCGAACCAGACATCGGGAAATTCCAAGGAGCAAAAGTGCAGAGCCACCTAATTCCGGGGACGCGACCCATCCATCACAAGGCAAGAGCAGTACCACACATGATGAGAGAAAGGGTAGAGATCGAGCTAGACCGGCTGCAAAGAGATGGCATCATTTCACCGATCGAGTTCAATGAGTGGGCCAGTCCTACTGTCCCAGTCCTCGAGGGAAACGGCACTGTCAGAATCTGTGGCGATTACATAGTCTACATAGTAACTATCAATCGTTTCTCCCTGCAGGACCAATACCCACCATCAAGGGCTGATGACCTCTTTGCAACGCTGGAAGGAGGAAAGACATTCACGAAGCTGGATCTGACTTCGTCCTTCATGATGCAGGAACTTAAGGAAGTAGCCCTAGAAATAGTGGATGCATTGGTGATCATTTTCCAACAGTCTATCGACTGTGGATCAGTTCCTATGGACTGGAGGGTAGCTAATGTGACGCCATTTTTTAAGAAAGGAGTGAGCGAGAAAACGGGTAATTATAGATCGGTTAGCCTGACATCAGTAGTGTGGAAAATGCTGGAATCAATTATTAAAGGTGAAATAGCAGCACATTTGGAAAGCAGTGACGGGATTGGTCCAAGTCAGCATGGATTTATGAAATGGAAATCTGCTTGACAAATCTTCTAGAATTTTTTGAGGATGTAACTGGTAGAGTGGACAAGGGAGAACCAGTGGATGTGGTGTATTTGGACTATCAAAAGGCTTTTGAAAAGGACCCACACAAGAGATTGGTGTGCAAATTAAAGCACAAGGTATTGGGGGTAATGTATTGACATGGATAGAGAACTGGTTGGCAGACAGGAAGCAGAGAGCCGGGATAAATGGGTCCTTTTCAGAATGGCAGAAAGTGACCAGTGGGATGCTGCAGGGCTCAGTGCTGGGACCCCAGCTATTTACAATATACATTAATGATTAGTGGCCTGGTATTGACGCGGACTTGGAGCTCTGCGTCCGTAGGTGCACCATTTGTGCCCAACTCAGCAATGCCCCCAGGGAGGCTCCATTGAGCCCCTGGCCCACCAAACCGTGGTCGTGAGTGCACGTAGACAATGCGGGCCCATTCATGGGCAAAATGTTCCTCATAGTTGTAGATGCATTTTTAAAGTGGATCGAATGCACCATTTTAGACTCGAGCACAACCTCCACCACTGTGGAGAGCCTCGCAACCATGTTTGCAACGCACGGAATCCCTGACATATTGGTCAGTGACAATGGTCCGTGCTTCATCAGCGCAAATTTCCAAGACTTTCTAATTGACCACGGCATAAATCACGTCAAGACGGCACCATTCAAGCCGGCCTCCAATGGCCAGGCAGAGAGAGCAGTGCAAATCATTAAACAAGGCATGCTTAAAATCCAAGGTCCCATGCTGCAGGGTCGCCTGTCGCGACTGCTGCTGGCATTCAGATCTCGTCCACACTCACTGACTGGGATCCCCCCCGCGCAACTGTTGATGAAAAGGACTTTAAAAACAAGGCTCTCATTAATCCTCCCAGACATGCACGAAATCGTTGAGGCAAAGCGCCATAAGCCTACTGAGTACCATGACAGAAATTCGAGGGGGAGATGGAATGAGATAGGGGACAAAGTGTTTGTACTAAACTATGGCAGGGGTCCCAAATGGCTTGCAGGGACAGTAACGGGCAAGGAAGGAAACAGGCTACTGGTAGTACAAATGGACAATGGCAAAACCTGCCAGAGGCATGTAGACCAAGTCAAAAGCAGATTTACCAACAACACTGCGGAACCAGAGGCAGACGACAATGTGGAACTCGCACCACACCTGGTGGACAGACAGAGGGAACAACCTGAGGAAAGGGCAATCCCAACAGACAGCCCAGGCGAGTCAACAACAATCACACCAATCGAAGCAGACAGCCCAGACGAGATACCAGCTACCACACCCAAAGAAAAACAGACACCAAGGCAAACAACTGAACCATAACTCAGACGCTCCACGTGAGAGCGTAGACCACCTGAGAGACTGAACCAATAAAGACAATAAGACCTTGGGGGAGGGTGATGTCATGTATCTTACATTATTATATATAACTGTATCCTAACATGCTATACATGACTGTAATAAGATATGACCTGTAACCACCAGCATACCTTACCATCAGGGGTGCACTTGCAAGAGACAGGTATATAAGGACAGGTCTCAGGCAAGTGCAGCATTCCAGAGCTGTGAAATAAAGGTGCAGGTCCAGAGTGACCTTGACTTCACTACATGCCTTGTGTGAATCTGTACTGAGGGGACAGGACTTTACAGTGCGGGCAGGGGAGAGAGCCATTGATGAGGCTAAGAGGAGGGCAGTTCAGGAGTTACTGGCTCCGACTACAGTTACAGGGGTGAGGTCGTTCCTGGGTCTGACTGGTTACTGCAAGGACTTCATTGATGATTACGCAGCCATTGCAGCCCCCCTAATCTGGCTCCTGCGCAAAGGCGTGGAGTGGGAGTGGGATGAGGACTGTGATGCAGCGTTTACCCTCCTCAAGGGAGACCTGCAGAAAGTTCTGGCCCTGAGAGCGGTAGATAAGGGCGAGGAATTTCTCCTGGAGGAAGCAGCCAGCGGGGATAGCTTAAGTGCTGTGCTGATGCAACAGCGGCACGGCCAGCTGAGGCCGGTGGTCTACTCCTCCAGGGTCCTCACTGAGGTTGAGAGGGATTACTCAAACTGTGAAAGGCATTTGCTGGCCACCCACTGGGCTGTGAAGCAGTCGCAGGTGTTTACAGGGGTGTCCCCATTCACCCTCCTCACTCATCAAACCCCCACTCAGATGCTGCTGGCTGGGAGAATTAAGGATGGAACAGTGAGCAGCGTACGCATTGCTCGCTGGACCCTCCTGCTCTCACAGATTGATTTGAGAGTAAAAGGGATGTGTGAGCCCCAACTGGCAGCCAACATGCTGTACCCCGGGAAAGCCCACCGTTGCTCCGTTGAGAGGGTCTGGGACATGAACATAGGGCCCTGGGCGGGGATCCATCCCCACACCCGGGAGATCTATGTTGACGGGTCCAGCATGGTGGTGGCAGGGGAAAGGCTCACAGGGTGCAGGATTTATGATCCCCGGGCAGGCATTGCCAGGGCCATAAAGCTCCCAACCACCATGCGCGCCCAGCATGCTGAACTGTCGGCAGTCATGTTTGTAGTCACCCACCCCGACGAATTCCCACGGCCCTATACTATCTGTTCAGATAGTATGTTCACCTGCAATGCCTGCATGGAGTACCTAGCCATCTGGTCCCGTCGCGGGTATACATCTGCAGACGGTAAGCCCCGGCCATAAAACCCCTACTGCAGCACATCATGCAGGCAGTAGGGGCCGGGGCAGACATTTGCATTCACAAAGTAAAGGCCCATTACAAACATGAGCTCAGGGCTGCAGGGAACCAAAAGGCAGATCAACTGGCCAAAGAGGGAGCCCGAACGGGAACCAAGTGGAACCCGCTCATAGCAGCTATCCGGGGCAGACAGGGGACACAAGGGAGCACAGGGGCGGCTTTGGCCCTGGACCTCCAGCAGGTACAGGCGCGAGATCCCGTCCTCAAGTCCGTCATGGACAAGCTGACTGCGGGAAAAAAGATCGAAGGACCGTACGGAGGCACAGGCATCCATGTTAGGGAGAAGACGTTGTTTAAAGGAGAGCAGTGGATAGTGTCCCAGTAGCACCAGAGGGAGTTCCTTCAGCTGGCCCACGCAGGCCCTGGAGCTGGACACCCCGGACCGCAGGTCACCTGGCAACGGGTGGAACAGATTGGGTGGTGGCCCCAGCTCCGGGAAGACACTCGTGAATTTTGCGCGAACTGTCCTGTCTGTGCAACCAATAATCCAGATCCCCAAAAAAGAAAGGTGTCTCTAGGACACGCAAGGAGGTTAGAGGAACCATGGCAATCGATACAAATCGATTACATCGGGCCCCTACCTGTGGCTAAGGGAGGGTACCAGTACTGCCTGGTTTTGGTGGACACTTTCACAAAGTGGGTTGAAACCTTTATTTGCCGAACAGCCACAGCAGCGAGGCCTGCCAGGATATTGGTTAGGGAGGTGTTCTCCAGGTGGGGACTTCCACAGTACGTGGAGTCCGACCTGGGGAGCTACTTCACGGGACAGGTCATGCAGGCAACCCTTAAGGTGCTGGGGATTGAGGGGAAGTGTCACGACGCCTACAATCCCAAGTCCTCAGGGCTAGTGGAGCGTATGAATAGGACCTTGAAAGAAAAATTTAGGAAGGAGACTGGGGATTCCCCGCAGAGGTGGGTGGAGAGGTTGCCTCTGGTTTTGATGGGGATCCGGGCCAGCCAGTTGAAAAGCACGGGGTGTTCCCCATACGAGCTCATGACTGGAAGAGCCATGCGAACCCCCACCCATGTACTTGCCCCGGTCCTGACGGAAACTCAGGAAATCGAGGTGAATAGGAACTGCTTTACCAAGAGTCTGTTGGAGCAACTCAACCAGATTAATTGGCAGGCGGCCACTAACATGGGGAAGCAGCATCAGACCAACCGATTGCTGCTGGAACCGAGCAAACACCACGAGTGGCAGGTGGGGAACCAGGTCATGGTCCGCAACTTTGCCAGGGTGGGAGTCTTTGAGCTACTATACATGGGGCCTTACAGCATTGTCAACAAGGCAAACCCCATGGTATATGCGGTCAAGATGCCCCGCCGGGTTAAATGGTTTCACATTAACCAATGTAAACTGTTTAACCCCAACAAGGCAAAACCTCGTGGGAAAGGGCTGCCCGGCAGGATAATCCTGATGGAAAACCCAGGCTCCCAGCCCACCACTGCAGCCCCACCAATCCCACCACAAGGAGCAGTGAGTTGCTTCACAGGTACAAACTACCCACAGATTTGGGACCCACAGGAAGAGGGATTCCCACCTTACATATGGGACGAGGACTCACTTCCACCCGTTAGGAGATCCGCTCTGAGTCCTCAGCCAAGGGTGCCACCGTCCCAAGCAGCCTGTTTTACTTTCCTGAGAGGTACTAGGGGAAAAGGGCCGCGCAGGGCAGGCAGCCAGTCACTGGACGTGACCCCGTAGCCAAGGTCTCCTGACGGGGAAGGGGTTGTACCGGAGACAGGGGCCGCCGACAGTGAGGAGCCTGTCGGGGATAGCCTAGCTTCTGGTGCAGACAGCCCAGAGCCTGCAGGAGAGAGGGTAGTGGCGGGTCCCAGCAGTGAGTGGTCCCTAGAAAAACAGAGGAAACGCTGTGAGAGTATCAGCTGCGAGTGGTTTCAGGTGGAACCCTTGTACAACCCAAAGCCCCCAGAGGGGAATTCTGCCGGGGGAATTTTCGTTGCTCCCGAGGGCAGTGAGCCATCCCTGGAGGGGGTGAGGAGCTGTACCAGTAAGCACCACCCGAAGCTTGGAGAATACCTTGGCAGGGGAGACAGAAGGGCCGCGGTGGCCAAAGGAGAAGTGGTCTCCCCCCTACATTCCCCCGCATAAAAGGAAAACCAAGGAGCGTCCCAGGGATTAGCAGAGCCACCGGGAAGGGTGGCAAGCAGGTTTAAAAGGAGAGCAGTAGGTGTGTATATATATATATATATATAAAGATTTCTCTAGTGTAGTAGGGCTCAGGTGGCCTCTGCAATAAAGCGAGTATAACAGTGAGGCTTTTGAGCCAATAGGGTAGGGGAGCCTGAAACCTCTTGACTCTTTCTCACTTCCTCTTTTGTGTAAGGTTGTTTTTTTAAGGGTTTGTTGCGGTTTGCGGTTAGACCAATTAGTTGAAATGCCTTGACTTCCACAGCAAAAATAAGCACACACAGTTTAAACCGTGCAGGGAACTGTGAGGTGAAGACAGAGGGGAAAATGGGGGAGGGATGAGCCAGGGGGCTCAGGGTCTTTAAACCAAATGAGATTTTGCCTTTCAGAAGAGGAACAGTAGATGAGGAAAATCCGGCTCATGTGCACCTACATCAGAATATGCATCGGCTACCGGGGAGAGACTGAAGAAGCCATTATTTTTGGATGCTCAGCGGGGCAGGCACCGACCATCACCCATAGGGGAAGGTGGCCAGGGTGGGTGGGGTCCAATTCCACTAGATACTCCAGCCACCCCGGGGTCACGTATGGGGAAGCATCAGTCTCCTGCCCCAGCATTGAGGTGACCGCATCCCGGGTTAGGGTAGTGGTTGGGAAGAGGGTTCGCCTGACCTGTAAGGGGCACATCCCGGTGGGAAGGTGGTGGTGGCTCAGGAAGCTGAGCAAGGACATGGGAAACCCGACAGCAGATTGGGAAAGACTGGACAACAGCACCCACCGGACCATCACGGGCACCCAGTGGGGAGTGAGTGTGTGTTGGGATAAATGGTGGGAGGCGGAGTTGGGAGTGTGTGTGCATGTGGGGATCAGAGAAGATATGCCCGGCAGGCATCTCCATAGCATTCTCCTGACAGTGGCGGGATGAAGGGGAGGGGATGGAATGGGACCGGAGCATGGTCGCCTCCATAGTAAGCCACCCCAGCTCCATCCATGCCACCAAGTTAAGCGCACACCCCAGACAGCCCCTGCCCACAGCCTCGACCGAACCAACTGACACGGACAGATACCCTACCACCACCCAGGGACCAGAGAACGGTTTGGTTTTGGTTCCCACGGACAAGCTGCTATACTGGGGGGTCCACTACGCCGTGGCCTCCGTCATACTAAACCTTACAGAGGTGCACCTACCTGAGTGGTGCCCAAAAGAGACAGAACGCCTCTACCAGGCTCTCCTTCGAGAAATGTTCAGGACATTCTACGAGCTCGATTTTAGCTATTTGAATAAAACTTTGCTGTAAGTCTACAACCCAGAGACAACGTCAAACCATAAAGACACAGAAGAGGGATCTGGAATGATGTTTTACCGGTTTCAACACAGGGGCATCAATGATTAATAGCATGGACAATTATGTAGCACATTTCGGATACCACATTCCATTTTTTTTTACCAGAGCTCCTGACAGATCTGTTCAAAGCAGTACAAAATCCCAGAAGCATTACTTCACCCTACAACAACAAAAAACCAGTGTAAAACAATGATGTGTGATATTATGTGCTATTATGATTTTGGTGAAGGGTATTGGTTGAGATTTTACATTTTCAGTATTGTATTGATTCCAAATGTATGAATACCATTGGTGTATTTTAATGTTTATCGTGGGTTTAGGTAAGATTTGGGGAAGATTGGCTCTGTGAGAGGGAAAAGGTTTTACTCCACATTCTGAAAACACCCTGAGACAGAGTGTTCCAATGGGGGAGTGTAAGGGTCAAAAATCCATGGGCGCATTTTATTGAAACACCCTAAGGACAAGAAAACTAACATGGGATCGTTCCATACACTAAATGAACATTTTTGGCCAAGTAAAAGCAGGCTGCGAAAATGTGTGGGCAGATACAGACATTGTGGAGTCTGGCTCACAAGCGAGACAGAGGCACTGGCCAATGGGGGAAAAGTGCATTCTGGCAGGTCAATCAGGGGTCGAGTCGGGCCTGAAGCGGGGAAATCCTCAACCAATGGGGACTACCCGGCCCAGTTTGAAAATGACTTCCCCCCCAAATCAAACTCTGAATGTGGGCCGTCATTTACCTAATTATATGGACAATGGACAATGGTCCTGGGATCATTGCAGGAATGGCCCACTGACTCCCAGGACTATAACAAAGGACCTACAGACTTTCAGGCACCAATGTGCCCCGTAACAATACCCTTGTCCTAACACCTGCGTGTACCTGTGACATCTTCTGATTAAATATTCAAAGCTATCTCCCCGCCCAAACTTACACAATGGACCACCCACTGGGTTTGAGCACGAAAAGGCCAGAACAGAATTGAATACAAATATAGGACACAGAACCACCAGTTGTGGGCAGAGTTCACAGTGGAGGAAAGGTGTGGAGAGGAAAACTTGCAGAAAGGTGGAGAAAAACAGTTGTGTGAAAAGACTTGCAGAAGTGGGTGGAGAAGAACTAGGAGAACAGAGGTTGGAAAAAGTGTGGAGAAAAGGCTGCTGGCTGCTGGAGGGGGAATGCAGCTGGAGCAGTATGAAAAACAGTTTGGCGTCAGTTCTTGAAAGGTCTGCTGGCTGCTGGCGGAAAGGAGCTGAGAGAGTTTTGCAAACTTTGATTTTGGTTGCGACTAAAAACCCACGAGCTAACCTGGTTAGTAAGTGGCAGCAGATGCTGCTGTTAGCCCTGAACACACTGGACAGGGTGAGAATAGCCGAAGCATCAGGCCGGGGCACGCAGAGCTGTGCAGACCTGGACACCTGGTTCAATAACCTGGATTCACAGCTGTAGTCTGACGATAACCGAGAGGCAGATAGAAGAAACCGACGCAACATCGAGGAGGAAAACCGAACAACAACGTAAAACCCACCCCAGAGGGACCCCGAGCTGAAATAAGTGCCCCTAGAACCCCGGAGTTGATAGGATTGTAAGTATAGCCCAAACCCCCTCACAGACTCAATTTAGGATAGGAATTGGTAGGAAGGGTGGAAGTGGGAGGTGTGGTTGTGTGTGAGTGGAATGTTTTAACCTCTTGTTTTGCCCCTTCCCCGTTGCGAGATTTTTCGGGTTGTTGAATGAGATTTTGCCATTACTGCTATTTTATGACCTCTTCCTATGCCCTCTACCTTTGTGTTTTCTATTCTAAATAAACAATATTAGCAATTTTGTACTCTTACCCACTGTGTCTGGTGCCTCATTACTCACCCACCCTCATAAATCACACGTACAGAACCCAAGGGGAGTGTAGATTCGAACCCACACGAGAGGTCTTACTGTAGGGCCTTGGTGAGACCACACCTTGAGTATTGTGCGCAGTTTTGGTCTCCTAATCTGAGGAAGGACATTCTTGCTATTGAGGGAGTGCAGTGAAGGTTCACCAGACTGATTCCTGGGATGGCAGGACTGACATATGACGAAAGACTGGATCGACTAGGCTTATATTCACTGGAATTTAGAAGAATGAGCGGGGATCTCATAAAAGCATATAAAATTCTGACGGGATTGGACAGGTTAGATGCAGGAATAATGGTCCCAATGTTGGGAAAGTCCAGAACCAGGGGTCACAGTATAAGGATGAGGGGTAAGACATCAAGGACCGAGATGAGGAGAAACTTTTTCACCCAGAGATTTGTGAAACTATGGAAGTCTCTACCACAGAAAGTTGTTGAGTCCAGTTCGTTGATTATATTCAAAAGGGAGTTAGATGTGGCCTTTACGGCTAAAGGGATCAGGGGGTATGGAGAGAAGGCAGGAGTGGGGTACTGAAGTTGCATTATCAGCCATGATCAAATCGAATGGTGATGCAGGCTCGAAGGGTCAAATGGCCTGCTCGTGCACCTATTTTCTATGTTTCTATTTACAATCTATATTAACGACTTGGAAGAAGGGACTGAGTGTAACGTAGACAAGTTTGCTGACGATACAAAGATGGGAGGAGAAGCAATGAGTGAGGAGGACAAAAAAATCTGCAAAAGGACATAGACAGGCTAAATGAGTGGGCAAAAATTTGGCAGATGGAATATAATGTTGGAAAGTGTGAGGTCATGGCACTTTGGCAGAAAAAAATCAAAGAGCAAGTTATTATTTGAATGGAGAAAGTTTCCAAAGTGCCACAGTACAGCGGGACCTGGGGGTACTTGTGCATGAAACACAAAAGGATAGTATGCAGGTACATCAAGTAATCAGGAAGGCCAATGGTATCTTGGCCTTTATTGCAAAGGGGATGGAGTATAAAAGCATGGAAGTCTTACTACAGCTATATAAGGTATTGGTGAGGCCACATCTGGAATACTTCGTGCAGTTTTGGTTTCCATATTTACGAAAGGATATACTTGCTTTGGAAGCCGTTCAGAGAAGGTTCGCTAGGTTGATTCCGGGGATGAGGGGGTTGACTTATGAGGACAGGTTGAGTAGGTTGGGCCTCTACTCATTGGAATTCAGAAGAATGAGAGGTGATCTTATTGAGACATATAAGATTATGAGGGGGCTTGACAAGGTGGATGCAGAGAGGATGTTTCCACTGATGGGGGATGTTTCCACTAGAGGGCACAATCTTAGAGTAAGGGGCCGCCCATTTAACGCAGAGATGAGGATAATTTTCTTCTCTCAGAGGGTTGTGAATCTGTGGAATTTGCTGTCTCAGAGAGCTATGGAAGCTGGAACATGGAATACATTTAAGACAGAAATGGTTTCTGAATCGATAAGGGGATAAGGGGTTATGGGGAGTGGATAGGGAAATGGAGCTGAGTCCATGATCAGGTCAGCCAAGATCTTATTGAATGGCTGAGCAGGCTCGAGGGGTCGTACGGCCTAGTCCTGGTCCGATTTCTTATGTTCTTATTGTTGTTTATGGAGAAAGAGTCAGACTGAACACTGTGAGCTCAAAGTGAAGTGTGACCTTAGTCTTTTATTGCAGGTCTCCAGAGTGCCTCTCCAACCTGTGAAGCTTCCTTAAATACCTGTGCTCCCAAGGGATTATGGGATCCTTTGGGACTCCAGGGGAAGAGCCCTCTGGTGGCTGTACAGAGTAAATACAAGGCCACATATATAACACTCCCTCCCAAAGTCAATAGTGTAACTATTTACAATGTGAGTCAATCAGAGGAACTTCTTGCCCTGGTTGAATGTCTCAGTGTGAAAGCTGCTGTTGTTGAATCATTTGTTGGGCCCTCGCTGGGCTGCTGTACAGCTGGCCTTGCTGGGCTGCCTTGTGTGTTGGGCCCTGCTTAACTGCTGTGGATGATGGGTTCTGCTTCGTGGTCAATCGTGGTGTTGGTTGCCACTGGTGTGTATGTTGGGGGATCAAAAAAGGTAGGGTCCAAGGTGGGTTGCTCAGGATAGTCCATGAATCTGAGTTTGATTTGGTCCAAGTGTTTCCGGTGAATGAGTCCATTTGAAAGATTGACCCAAAACACCCTGCTCCCCTCTTTGACCACGACAGTGCCGGGAAGCCACTTGGGACCTTGTCCATAATTTAATACAAATATAGGATCACTGATTTCAATCTCGCGTGACACATTTGCGCTATCATGGTAAGCATTTTGTTGAAGTCGCCTGCTCTACCTGTTCATGTAGATCAGGGTGAACTAACGAGAGCGTTATCTTAAGTGCTCTTTTCATGAGCAGTTCAGCAGGTGGGATCCCAGTGAGTGAGTGGGTCTCGTGCAGTGGCTAAGCAAGACTCAGGATAGGCGAGTCTCCAGTGAGCCTTCAGTTACCCTCTTCAAGCCTTGCTTGATGGTTTGCATTGCTCACTCTGCCTGACCATTGGACGCTGGATTAAATGGGGCAGATGTGACATATTTGATCCCATTATGGGTCATGAATTCTTTGAACTCAGCACTGGTAAAACATGGCCCGTTGTCGCTCACCAGGACATCGGGTAAGCCGTGAGTGGCAAACATGGCCCGCAGGCTTTCAGTAGTGGCAGCGGACGTGCTAGCCGACATTATCTCACATTCAATCCACTTGGAGTACGCGTCTACAACCACAAGGAACATTTACCCAAGGACGGTCCTGCATAATCGACGTGTACCCTAGACCACGGTTTGGAGGGCCGAGACCATAAACTTAGTGGCGCCTCCCTGGGTACATTGCTTAACTGCAAGCATATATTACATCTGTGAACGCAGGACTCTAAATCTGCATCGATACCGGGCCACCACACACGGGATCTGGCTATCGCATTCATCATTACGATGCTTGGGTGGGTACTGTGGAGGTCATTGATGAAGGTGTCTCTGCTCTTCTTGGGGACCACTACTCGATTGCCCCACAGAAGGCAGTCTGCCTGTATAGATGTTTCATATTTGCGCTGCTGGAATGGCTTTATCTCTTCCTGCATTTCCACTGGAACACTGGACCAGCTCCCGTGAAGCACACAGCTTTTGACTCGAGATAATAAGGGGTCCTAGCTTGTCCAGGTTTTGATCTGCCGGGCAGTGATGGGTGATTGCTCACTCTCAAATGCTTCCATAACCATGGCTAGATCTGCAGGCTGCGCCATTTCCACCCCCGTGGTGGGCAATGGCAGCCTACTGAGAGCATCGGCACAGTTTTCTGTGCCTGGCCTATGGCGGATGGTGTAGTTGTATGCGGACAACGTGAGCGCCATCTCTGGATGCGGGCCGATGCGTTGGTATTTATCCCTTTACTCTTGGAAAACAGGGATATAAGTGGTTTATGGTCAGTTTCCAATTTGAATTTTATCCCAAACAGGTATTGATGCATTTACTTTACCCCATAGAGACACGCTAACGCTTCTTTCTCAATCATGCTGTAGGCTCTCTCAGCCTTAGACAGACTCCTGGATGCATAAGCAACCGGTTGCAGTTTCTCGAAATCATTAGCTTGTTGCAATACATACCCGCACCAAACGTTTACATGGAACATACAACACAAGCAATTTGTTTGAGCATAACAATTTTCTCGCTTTTACAAAGGCATTTTCTTGGCTTTTGCCCCAAACCCATTCGCCCCCTTTTTGTAGTAAGACATGTAGTGGTTCTAACAATGTGCTGAGACCCGGTAAGAAGTTACCAAAGTAGTTCAGGAGTCCCAGAAACGACCGCAGCTCCGTCATGTTCTGTGGCCTCGGTGCATTCTCGGTTGCCTCCGTCTTCGCTTTGGTCGGCCTGATGCCGTCCGTCACAATCGTCCTTCCCAAGAACTCCACTTCAGGCACTAGGAAAACGCACTTCGAGCGTTTTAACTGAGCTCCACACGGTTGAGTCAACTAAGAACCTCCTCCAGGTTCTGCAGGTGCTCGACTGTGTTCCGACCTGTGACCAAGATGTCGTCCTGGAAGACCATGGTGTGCGGGACCGACTTCAGTAAACGATCCTTGCTTCTCTGGAATATCGCCGCCGCTGATCGGATTCCAAACGGGCATCTGTTATAAACAAAAAGACCTTTGTGCGTGTTGATGCAGGTGAGGGCCTTGGATGATTCCTCCAGTTCCTGCGTCATGTAGGCTGAAGTCAGATCCAGCTTCCTGAATGTCTTTCCTCTGGCCAGCGTTGCAAAGAGGTCTTTGGCCTTTGGTAGTGGGTAATGGTCCTGCAGGGAGAAACGATTGATAGTTACTTTGTAATCGCCACAGATTCTGACAGTACCGTCTCCCTTGAGGACTGGGACAATAAGACTGGCCCATTCGCTGAACTCGATCGGTGAAATGATGCCCTCTCTTTGCAGCCAGTCTAGCTCGATCTCTACCCTTTCTCTCATCATGTGCAGTACTGCTCTCGCCTTGTGACAGATAGGTCACGCCCCCGGAATTAGGTGGATCTGCACTTTTGCTCCTTAGAATTTCCCGATGCCTGGTTCGAACAGAGAAGGAAATTTGTTTAAGACCTGGGCACACGAAGTGTCGTCAGCGGGCAATAACGCTCAGAAGTTGTCCCAGTTCCAGCGTATTTTTCCCAACCAGTTCCTGCCGAGCAGAGTGGGACCATCGCCCGGTACCACCCAGAGTGGTAGCTTGTGCACTGCTCCATTATAGGAGACCTCTACAGTAGCACTGCCGATTAGAGGAATCAGTTCTTTTGTGTAAGTTCTGGAGTTAAGACTGGCCTTGAAGCCTTGTTGCACCACAACCTTTGAAAGTCTTTTTGTCCAGGATGGACTGGCTCGCGCCCGTGTCCAGCTCCATTGACACTGGGAGTCCATTTAGTTTAACATTCAACATTATCGGGGAACAATTCGTGGTGAATGTGTGCACCCCATGTACCTCTGCCTCCTCGATCCGAGGTTCTGATTCATCGTGATCCTCCATGGATCTGTCCTCCTCTGCAACATGGTGGTTTGCATGTTTAACAGGCTTTGCAGCTCTCCTGCGCACTCGTTGGAGGTGTCCCATTGTCCCACAGCTTTTGCAAACGTACTCTTTGAATCCAAATGAATGGAAACGATGATCACCCCCACAGCGCCAACAAGGTATTAATGGCCTTGCATTCATCACCCTTGATGGTGGACTCTGAGTCATCTCCACTTTGTTCACAGCACTTGTAGCAGCACTTGTGTGCTGAGAGATTTGCTTTGTATTGTCACTGGTGGCATTTAACGCCTGGGCTATCACTAAGGCCTTACTCAAGGTTGGGGTCTCTTCAGTCAAAAGTTTGCGAAGTATGGTTCGTGGCTAATGCTAAGTACGAAAAAGTCTCTGAGCATGTGCTCCAAATGTCCTTCAAATTGGCAATGTCCTGCAAGGCGTTTTAGCTCGGTGACATAATTCACCACTTCCTGGCCTTCAGAACTTTTGTAGGTGTAGAACCGGTATCTCACCATCAGAACGCTTTCCTTCGGGTTCAAATGCTCTCGGACCAGTATGCACAAATCATCGTACAATTTCTCCATGGGTTTCGCTGGAGTGAGCAGATTCTTCATGAGGCCATCCATTGGTGCCCCACAGACGGTGAGGAGGATCGCCCTTCGTTTGGCAGCACTCTCTTCCCCATCTAGCTCGTTGGCTATGAAGTATTGGTCGAGTCGCTCCACAAAAGTTTCCCAATCATCTCCCTCTGAAAATTTCTCCAGGATGCCCACTGTTCTCTGCATCTTTGGGTTCACTATTTGTATCTCGTCGCCAGTTGTTGTGTATGGAGAAAGAGTCAGACTGAACACTGAGCTCAAAGTAAAGTGTGACCTTAGTCTTTTATTGCAGGCCTCTCCAACCTCCTTAAATACCTGTGCTCCCAAGGGATTATGGGATCCCTTGGGATTCCAGGGGAAGAGCCCTCTGCTGGCTGTACAGAGTAAATACAAGTCCACATATATAAGACTTATGTTGTTCTTATAATCCGCCATGTCCTTGCCCCTGGAGTGGTGGTGCATGTAAAATCGATATCTGGCCATGAGGATACTCTCCTTTGGCTTGAGATGGTCCCAAACCAGCGTGCACAACTCTGTATATTCCTTCTCCGTTGGTTTTGTCGGTGCGAGTAGATTCTTGATGAGGCCATATATTTTGGACATACAGATGGTGAGGAGAACCGCCCTGTGCTTGGCCGCGTTAGTGTCTCCTTCCAGCTCGTTGGCCATGAAGAACTGGTCGAAACACTTGATGAAGGCTTCCCAATCATCACCCTTTACGAATCTCTCTAATATTCCAATGGCAGCCATTGTTGCATGAAGGTTCGTATTCTGTTACTCGTCGCCAATTGTTGTGTATAGAAGAACTCCACAAGGCTGAGTACTGTGAGCTATATTTAGTGTGAACTTAGTCTTCTTTATTACCACTCCAGAGTGCCTAAACAACATGGTAGCCAACCTTTTATACTGGCCCTGCATGTGTGTGCAGGTGACCATTAGGGTTCCAATAGTCGCACCTGCTGGTGGCAAGTTTTACATAGTTACATACATAACATCACCCACATATCAAGAGCGAGAGAGCGATACAGTAACTGAGAGAGAGAGCTATACACCGACAGAGAGAGCTACACACCGAGAGAGAGAGAGACTGAGAGAGAGAGCTACACACCGAGAGAGAGAGAGAGAGCTACACAGAGAGAGAGAGAGAGAGAGAGAGAGAGCGACTGAGAGAGAGAGCTACACACCGAGAAAGAGAGAGAGAGAGAGCTACACACCGAGAGAGAGACTGAGAGAGAGAGCTACACACCGAGAGAGAGAGAGCTTCACACCGAGAGAGGGAGAGAGAGAGAGAGAAAGAGCTACACACCGAGAGAGAGAGAGAGAGACCTACGCACCGAAAGAGAGAGCTACACACTGAGAGAGAGAGAGAGAGAGAGAGAGCTACACACCGAGAGAGAGAGAGAGAGAGAGAGCTTCACACTGAGAGAGAGCTACAGATTGAGAGAGAGAGAGAGAGAGAGAGAGAGAGAGCTACACACAGAGGGAAAGAGAGAGAGAGAGAGCTACACACCGAGAGAGAGCTACAGACAGAGAGAGAGAGAGAGAGCTACACACTGAGAGAGAGAGAGAGAGCTACACACCAAGAGAGAGAGAGAGAGAGAGCTACACACCGAGCGAGAGAGAGAGAGCTACACACCGAGAGGGAGTGAGAGAGAGAGAGAGCTACACACCGAGAGAGAGAGAGAGAGAGAGAGAGAGAGAGCTACACTCCGAGGAGGAGAGAGAGAGAGAGCTACACACAGAGAGGGAGAGAGCTACATACCGAGAGAGAGAGGGAGAGAAAGATAGCTACACACCGAGAGAGAGAGAGAGAGAGCTACACACTGAGAGAGAAAGAAAGAGAGAGAGAGAGAGAGCTACACACCGAGAGAGGGAGAAAGAGAGAGAGAGTGATATATCCTTACTATACAGTATAAATGAACACGAGGCCCATACTTGAGAGAAGGTATTTATTACCAAGACCTCAAGAGATGAAGGTGGGTGGAGCTTCCCCTTTTATACCTGAAAGTCTCATCTGGCTTTCAGATGAGACGATAAACCAAGGCTGCTCTCTCAGGTGGATGCAATGGACCCTATGGCATTATTTCAAAGAATAGTAGGGAGTTATCCATGGTGTCCTCATCCATCACAGGTAATATGTCCTTACTATACAGTATGAATGCACACAAGGCCCATACTTGACAGAAGGTCACTCTGTGACCAATTACCTTTATTACCAAGACCCTTTTATACCTGAGAGTCCAGGTTGGGAGTGTCTCCCACAAGTTCACCCCCTTGTGGTCAATGTTCTCAAGGTGTACAAATTAATTCAGCTTATACATGGGTTACAATGATAGTTGAATACATGACATCAACTCCCCCCCAAAATCTTATTTGGATTACAGGTTAAGTCTCTCTGGTGGTTTACGCTCCCTTCTGGAGCACCTGAGTTGGGGCTCCGGTTGTTGGGTGTTAGCCTGAGTGTCTGCTGTTTGTGGTGCCTCAGGCCTATCCGGACTGCCCACAGTGACTGGGCTCTCCTCCACTTGGTTCTGATGTTCGGTCACTTGTGGTGGAGTAAACTCTACCTCCGCTTCTTTTATGGGGTTGCTGAAACTCCTTTTAGCTTGATCCACGTGTTTACGGCAGATTTGTCCATTGGTAAGTTTAACTATCAAAACCCTATTCCCCTCTTTGGCAATCACAGTGCCTGCAAGCCATTTGGACCCTACAGCGTAATTAAGGACAACAACAGGGTCATTGGCATCAATACATCGCACCCTTGCATTCCTGTTGTAGGGGGTGGTGTTTTGGTCAGGTTTCTCTGACTTCTTGGCATTTTCGAGGCACCCCACACCCTGGATTCTAGGCTGTGGACTGATTTGGTGGTTGTGAGAAACTAGGACAGGGTCAGTTGGGTAGGATGCAAAACTGGTTTTATTGTGTTCAAACAGAGTAAAAAGACACGTTTTTAATAATGACAGTAACCAGGTACAAATAGGGAGAAATGGCAACTCAAATGCTCTATATTTGGGAAAAACACATAACACATATAACAGATTAAAAGAAGACCGTCTTCCCACCTCCCAAAATACTTATACACTAAACCCGGAAGGGGAAAACACACAAGAACATCAACAGGTAGGAACAGTAAGAAAAACCCAACCTCCCAGATCCACTATCTAGCTAGGTTAGAACTCTGGGGTTTCAGGGACCATGCTCACCAATTCCCTTTTGACAGTTCCAACTCCAGGGTTCATCTGAGTTGTCCTGGTCCTGTTCCAAACTCTGGGGTTTGCCTTAGTTGTTTGCGTTCTGTTGTCTGTACCCCGGACCTCGTTGGGAACTTCAACCTGCGTCACTTCTTCAGTTGGGCTGAGTCCGCTGATGTGGTAAGTTGCGTATTGGACTTGTGGGGTGAGTATTCACTTTTCCTTGGTCAGGGTAGTCTTAAAAGTTCCGTTAGGTAACGTTTTACCCCTTGGTAGCATAGGACTAGATTGTAGAGTGGAAAAATCTTCGATTTTTCTTCAGTTTTGTCGGGTTGGTTCCGGTTAACTGTTTGATTGGTCGCGATGGTCTGAAACATTCTGATAGTCATTTTGAAAGCCTGTTTGCTGTCATGGTGCTGTTGTTCTGGGTTTTAGAGATTCCTTTCGCCGATGTTTCGGGGTCCCACTTTTCGAGGCTGGTGTTACACCTTATGCAACGAGACTGCTACCTCAATAGTGTCTCTAGAAGCATCCAACTGCCAGAACAGGCCTTCAATTATACTAAAACAGGCTTCCTTATCTTCGCGCCAAGTCAGTTCTTGGACTTTGTTTAAACTGTTCTGTCCATTGATTTTCAAATGTCTCCTTTGTCAGTGTTTTTGGCGGGCTAGTCAGCAGTAACTCGATTAGGGTGTAATAATGTGCTATCGTTTTGCATTGTTTTAGGATTGTCCAGTTTCCTGGCCATCTAGTTGGGCCCATGAATTCCATAGTGGTTGATTGGGTAATTGGCTTCTTGCATATTTTGGATGAGTTCTGTAGTTTAGCTATTGGCTGGTAATTTGATTATCTCTTAGGGGGTGAATTGGTGCTGCATAGTTCCCCCAGACAGTCTGGGATGCTTAATACACGAATTTGCTTTATGAGGTTAGCCCCATCTTCTGTATTCAGTAACTCTTTTTCGCAGCCAAAATGTTGTAGAATCTTAAAATTTGATAAGCTCCTTCCCATAGATGTTTAGGGGATCTCAGGCTTCTGTAATTTAGGTCCATTTTGAATTCTCTTTTCAAAAAGTCCAAACACTGGAGGGGGGGGTTTCCATGAGGTTGGCCCCCGTTTGCCTTTTTCCTTTTAAAAC
This sequence comes from Pristiophorus japonicus, assembly GCF_044704955.1. Taxonomy (NCBI): domain Eukaryota; kingdom Metazoa; phylum Chordata; class Chondrichthyes; family Pristiophoridae; genus Pristiophorus; species Pristiophorus japonicus. Next base: position 227,782,865 of record NC_091981.1, read on the forward strand.
TTAGATCTCCACTTGAAAAGTCCAAAGCTCATCTTAACAGTCCAAGAGGAGCTTTTCTTTAATTTTCAGGGAGAGGGACTCATGGGAATTTTTGGGAACCCTTCAGTCCCCCCTGTGACACTATCCAACCAGAGTGTCACTTTACAGGTGAGCAAAAATTCCTGACTTCCAAGAGCCAACCTTCCTGCAAATTACCTGAACTAAACACCTATAGCATGCATTCCCCTTTACGTGATACAGCATTCAGTTATATCCTCTTCCCTTTACAGGCACATAGGCAAGTTACACTTCACTTCACAAGAATAATACATATTTCAAATACATCACAAAAAATTACAAACTTAAATTGCTAATAGGGTTCCTGAGATTTGTCCACCACCCTGTAATATTGGGATTGGTGCCTTCGGTTCTTCCCTTTGCACTTGGAACACCACAGACACAGCACTATCCTGAACTGACATACTACCAAAAGATGGGAGGCTATCCTGATCCAAGAAGGGACTGCTATATTTTCAAAAATGTCCCACCAGGGTGGAACTATGATAGCCAAGATCTCACTCCCTATCTTAATTATCTTTTGTTCTCGAGTGTAGAAATGTTTTTGCGATATTTCCACAGATTTCAACAAAGAGGTAAGATGTTCAGATAGAGGAGGAATTGCATAAAGACATCGTTCCAGGTTCCCCTCTTTTGTCTCCGAGTAACCATAGTGTTTCTGGCGTTTAAATTGTATAATTCTGTTTTGTCTGCATTGCCTAAGTCAACTCGTAAAATTTTCTAAACATTTCTTTCATTAGTGCCTGGTACAGTTGTTCCGTTCCTTTGGGGCACCATGCAGGTAAGTGTACTTCGGTAAGGTTTAAAATAACTGAGGCTACTGCATAGTGTATCCCCTGGTAGAGTACCTTTTCGATCGGTACTAGAACTAATCCATTCCCTGGTCCCTTGGTGGTGGTAGGACACCTTTGTATTACTGTCCGTACTGTCAGGGTAGTAGGCAGGGGCTTTTTGGGGCATGCTACCAGTTCAGTGGTGTTAATTGGGACTGGAGGATATGGGACCTCACACGCCAACAGGCTAGAATCCCACACCATCCCCTCTCCTGTGTCTTGCCATTGTCTGACAAAGGCAATTGACATGCCTACGGGACAGACCCTCTCTGATCCCCATATGCAGACATAAATCCCCTGTTCAGACTCCCACCACTTATCCCAACACACACTCACTCCCCCCTCGGTCCCAGTGATCATCCAGTAGTTATCGTTCCCTGTCGGTTCTGTGGTCTACCGCGTCCTTGCTCAGCTTCCTGAGCCACCACCACCTATCCAGAGGAATCTGTTCCTTACAGGTAAGGGACACACGTTTTCCTTCGGTAACACTGACCCACGCCGCAACCATTTGTACCCTGGGGCATGGGCTGGAGACTTCCCCGTAGGTGAATCCGTCCTGGCTGGAGTACCGAGTAGAGTTAGACCCCAGCCACCCTGGCCACCTCCCCTCGCGGAAGTAGATCGCGATCGGCTCCACACCCGGTGTGCCACCCCCGGCAGTCACCGTTGGTGCCCTCGCTCCCGAGCACCCATAAATGCGGGATTCCTCCACGTCGCCTCGGTCACTGGTGCTCACCCCCATTAGGGCGAGCAGGAGTAGCATCTTTTCCATTTTAAATTCCTTCCCAGTTCCTGTTGGGATACATAAAAGACAGCCATGCCCTGAGACAATTCTCCGGGTTGGCACGGGTGAATGAATCCTCACATGGTCACTTACAACTAAAACTAAACTATCTAAACTTCCCTTCCCCACACTTAAATTCCTATACCATTAAGAACTTGCTGTATGTACTTCTGCCAGGGTGGCCAGGCTAATTCCTGTTTAGCCTCCACTTGGGACAGCTTCTGGGCAGCTTGTAAGGCTGAAGGTAAGGCGGCCTGAGCCGCAACATCCGGAGGGCTCTCCCTAATGTTACTGGGGTTTGCCCTGTGTCCCAGGCGATTGGGGAACTGTTCCCTTTGTAAGGGTTGGTTTTCGGGGGGATCAGCTTTCCCTTCTGACCTTATATGAGCAGTTTCGAATCACTCCCACGCCCTTGGTTCTAGACTCTGGAATTATGAAGGGACTGTGACAGACTTGGACAGACAATCGGTTTCAAGGTAGGAAGCAGGTATGGCTTTATTGTGTTTAAAAGGAAGTAAAAGGCACATCTTTAATAACACACACAGAATAGTAATACCAATACACACTGAGGGGTATAACACATTGAATAAATTGTCAACATACAGCCTGTGGGGAAAAGAATACAGCTTAAACTCGAAATGGGGTAAAGAGGAGAATGCAGATACATTTACACAAGATAGCTCAGCCTCCCCTTCCCAATTCCCCTAACCAACTAAGTTATAGCTCTGGGGGTTCAGGGGCTATGCTCACCAATCCCTTTTGACAGTTGCCAGTGAATCGCGGTTTCGGGGTTCGCTGCACTTGGCCTTCGAGGCGAGCTGTACCCCGGACTGAGGAGAGGACTTTGGACTGCGTAGTCTTCAGTTGGGGTGAGTCCGTTGATGCGGTAAGTTGCGTTTTGGATGTATGGGGTAAGTACCTACTTTCTTTGGATAGGAATAGTTTTAGTTAGTCCTTTTTGGTAATTTCTCACCCGTTGGTCATTCAGAAGTAGATTGTAGAGTGGAAATAAATGTCGATTCTTCGGTTTTTGCTGAGTTGGTTTCGGTTGGTCGTTTCGCTGGTTGTGGTGTCCCAGGTTGTCAATTTGGTTGCTGATAACCTTCCATTTCGTGGGCCTCGTGCTCGGTCAGTCCTTGATGATTTCTTGTAGTTTTCTCCACTACTCCATTTCTTCACTCCCCACCTCCGGCTGCTTGTGTTTTTCCTTGTAAAACTGGGAATAGATATACCCCAAAAAGGCTTCCTTATCTCCCACCAAATATGGCCCAGCTCTTTGTTTCAAGGGAGCCGCTCATTAGTTTTGAGCTCTCTTCTTTGTCAGAATTTGTCGGGCTCATTCAGCAGTAATTTGATTATGATGTGTTAATGTGGAAAATCACCGGTTGGCATTGCTGGCAGTGTTTAAACTCTTGGGCCGTTGGGCTGGGCCCGTGATTTCTATAGGTCTATTTGCACATGCATACCACTAATAGTCTCCGGTGATTAGCCTGATAGCTATTGATGCGTTTATTGTCACTATGGAGCGAATTTTTATGCCTCACAGTTCTTGTTAGTTATCGATCGACTCATTCTCCCAGACAAATTAAATTAGCTCCAATGCCCAATTCCTGAGTGAAGTCCCACCCTCTGTCCTGGCAGTCTGTTCCAAAATGTTCCTTTAGAGATCTTAAACTTGTAAAGCTCTTCGGTATCTTCCTCAGAGTTTTTCCTAGGATACCAAAATGTTCATCGAGTTCCAAATTAAATTCCCTTTCCTATGATTCCAAACACTGGTGGGGGGTGGGGGGGTGTCTCCATGAATGCATCCCCTTTTATCCCTTGCAGGCCTCGTCTGCCCCTTTAAACTCATTTGTGTTCCGAAGTTTTTCCTTCCATTTTAAAAGTCTAGAAAGGGATTCTTCTCTGCAGGGGAAAAAGGTACAAGGAATCTTTGCGAAATATTGGTAAATTCTACGCCTTCGATGATGCAGCACACTGCCCCTTTTGGTGTGGCCGCAGAGTCCTGCTCTGTCGGTTTTGCGCAGCCTGAGGATGCAGGCTGGGTCCCTTATCTTTAGAATGCTCCCTGACCTTGGGTATCCCCTTTCTGGTGGCGACCTTACCTGGACCGTACCACTGGAACTGGGGCGCTGGTGACCACGGGGCTTTTGGCTGTGGTGTGCGGGTAGTCCTTCTTGGGGCTACTGTTACTGGGGGTGCATCCGAGTCCCAAGTGATTGGTGGGATTGTCCCTCCAGTAACGCAGTTCACCACCTGCCCTGTTTGTCTGGCTGCCCCGCCCCCTTTGGGACTTTCACAGCCAGCGGCTGCTGGCTGCTTCTTACGTCTTTCGGACTCCCCTGGTTTAAACAGCTTACACTGGTTGATATGGAACCACTTTGTGCGGCGGGGCATCTTTATGGCATAAACCATGGGGCTTGCCTTGTCCACAATGTGGTATGGTCCCATATATAGGGCTTCAAATGTTCACACCCAGGCAAAATTCCTAACCATCACCTGATCCCCTATCTCCCATTCGTGGTGCTTGCGGGGTTCTAGCAGCAATCGGTTCCCCATGTTATCAGCAGCTTGCCAGTGAATCTGCTTGAGGTATTCAAACAGATTCTTGACAAAATGGTCCCGGTTCACCTCTCTGAGCTGACCTTCCGTAAGCACCGGGGCTAGGACATGGGTGGGGGTTCGCATGGCCCTACCAGTAATGAGCTCGTGTGGGGAATAGAAACATAGAAAATAGGTGCAGGAGTAGGCCATTCGGCCCTTCGAGCCTGCACCGCCATTCAATGAGTTAATGGCTGAACATGCAACTTCAGTACCCCATTCCTGCTTTCTCGCCATACCCCTTGATTCCCCCTAGTAGTAAGGACTACATCTGACTCCTTTTTGAATATATTTAGTGAATTGGCCTCAACAACTTTCTGTGGTAGAGAATTCCACAGGTTCACCACTCTCTGGGTGAAGAAATTTCTTCTCATCTCAGTCCTAAATGGCTTACCCCTTATCCTTAGACTGTGACTTCGACTGGACTTCCCCAAAACTGGGAACATTCTTCCTGCATCTAACCTGTCTAAACCCATCAGAATTTTAAACGTTTCTATTAGATCCCCTCTCATTCTTCTGAACTCCAGTGAATACAAGCCCAGTTGATCCAGTCGTTCTTGATATGTCAGTCCCGCCATCCCGGGAATCAGTCTGGTGAACCTTTGCTGCACTCCCTCAATAGCAAGAATATCTTTCCTCAAGTTAGGAGACCAAAACTGTACACAATACTCCAGGTGTGGCCTCACCAAGGCCCCGTACAACTGTAGTAACACCTCCCTGCCCCTGTACTCAAATCCCCTCGCTATGAAGGCTAACATACCATTTGCTTTTTTAACCGCCTGCTGTACCTGCAACCTTCAATGACTGATGTATCATGACACCCAGGTCTCGTTGCACCTCCCCTTTTCCTAATCTGTCACCATTCAGTTAATAGTCTGTCTCTCTGTTTTTACCATCAAAGGGGATAACCTCACATTTATCCACATTATATTTCATCTGCCATGCATTTGCCCACTCACCTAACCTATCCAAGTCACTCTGCAGCCTCATAGCATCCTCCTCGCAGCTTACACTGCCACCCAACTTAGTGTCATCCGCAAATACCCCGTGCTCTTTGACTGGCTACCCCGGATCCCCATTAGGACCAGCGGTAAGACCTCTACCCATTTTTGGGGTGAGTCTCCCGTCTCCTTGCGCAGCCTTTCTTTAATGGTGCGGTTTAAACGCTCCACAATACCTGATGCCTGTGGGTTGTGGGCAACATGCCATTTCCCTTGAATGCCGAGCACATTAAGGGTTGCCTGCATTATCTGACCTGTGAAGTGGCTCCCCTGGTCAGACTCCACATACTGTGGTAGTCCCCACCGGGAGAATACCTTTTTCACAAGGATCCTAGCCGGTCCTAAAGCGGTGGCTGTTCGGCATGGGAAGCCTTCAACCCACTTGGAGAACACATCCATCAGGACTAGGCAGTACTTATAGCCTCCCTGGGTGGTGGGTAGGGGCCCGATGTCGTCGATCTGAATCGACTGCCATGGTCCCTCTACCCTCCTGATGTGTCCCATAGACACCTTCGTTTTCTGGGGGTCAGGGTTGTTAGCAGCACACACTAGGCAGTCGGCGCAGAACTTGCCGACATCCTCCCTGACTCTCGGCCACCACCCTGCTTGTTCCACCCGCTGCCAGGTGGTCTCAGGTCCAGGGTTCCCCACTCCTGGACCCTCATGGGCCAGTTGGAGAAATTTCCTCCTGTGTTGCTGTGGCACTACCCATTGCTCTCCCCTGAACAGCATGCCTTCTTTAATGGTCATGGCTGCTGTGCCGTATGGTCCTTCTACCTTTTCTCCCTTGGTTAGTGTGTTTAAAACAGTTCTTAGGACTGGGTCCTGGGTTTGAACTGTTTTCAGGTCCGGGGCTAATACTACCCCTGCCCTGCCTGCCGTTCCTACTTTTGTGTATGCATGCCTGTTTACTGTGTGATGTCTGTAACACTGTATGCAACATTTAATGTACCCTTGTATTGTACACACATTACCGGTACACTAGAGGGTGCTATTGCTGGAGACCCAGGGGTTGCCTGCACATGGCAGGTAACCCAGTATATAAATGAACACACAGCTTGTTGTCAGCACTCAGGAGCTGCTAATAAAAGACTGCAAGGCTGCAGAATTTAAGCACTATACCCTGCCTCGTGGAGTCATGACTAAAGGTGCCTACATACACTACAACTGGCGACGGGAATATGGGATCACGAACTACATGCTCAACAACTTTCAGCATTTTACAGAGTGGGAGGATTGGGATGCTTTTGTGGAAAGATTGGAACACTTCTTTATAACCAACGACCTGGACGGGGATGCACCGGCCACACTACCAAAGAAACGCAGGGCCATCCTGCTTAGCAGTTGTGGGCCCACCATCTACGGTCTCGTCAGGGACTTACTAGCCCCGGAGAAGACAACCATCAAGAGCTATGAGCAACTTGTAACAATCATACAGGAACAACTAAAACAGAAAGAAAACATCCTCACAGCCAGGCACCGGTTCTACACTTACCGGCGACCTGAGGGCCAAGAAATTGTCAAGAATGCTGCACACTAAAGAAGACTAGCTGCACCGTGTGCGTTTGGCGACCACCTTAATGAAGCACTAAGGGACATATTTGTCATTGGAATCGGCCACGAAGGCCTCCTACACAAATTGCTCTCAACTGACATTACGGTCATCCTGCAGAAAGCAATTCAAGTGAGCCAGGCCTACATGGTTTCAGCCAGCGACTCCAGGCGAATACTGACCCAGGACTCTAAACCGGCGAGCGCAGTGCACCGCATGGCCACTTCTAAAGGCAGAAATGCTGCCCCGAGTCCCGCAACCCTGAGTCCGCCACATGGGCCAAACCGGATGGCCCCTGCTGGCGCTGTGGAGGAAACCACAGGGCCCACCAGTGCCACTACAAAGACTATGCATGCAAAGGCTGCAAAGAAAAAGGGCACCTTCAAAGAATGTGCAGAAAGGGCTGTACTCACCGTGTCTCTGATGAGTTGGCTAATCACCGGGGCTCCGACACAGATGAAGATGAAGCTGCTCTAACCCGGGGAGAGGAGTATGGAATCTTTACCTGCTCCACCGGAAGTTCTCCGTGGATGATGGAAGTGGACATCGACGGGGTCCCAGTCTCCATGGAGATCAACACAGGAGCGAGCCAGTCTGTGATGAGCCAAAAGACCTTTGAAAAAATTTGGAGGAATCCTGCCACTCGACCAAAACTATCTCCTGTCCAGGCAAAGCCTTTACCTACATTAAAGGTAAAATCCAAATGGTTGGCAGTGTAGACATCCAGGTCTCCCAGGGCGGCGTGTTGCACAAACTCCCCCTGTGGATTGTAGCCGGCGACGGTCCCACGCTGCTGGGCAGGAATTGGATGAACCGGGTTCACATCAGGCGAAGTAGTGCTGTGGAAGAAAAGATCATCACAGCCTGCCTGCAGCAAGACCACAGAATGACTGCAGCACCACAAGCAAGTGGAAGAAAAGACCACCACTGCCACAGCCTACCTGCAACAAGACCACAAAATGGCTGCAGCACCACAAGAACGTGGAAGAAAGGAGCACCACAAAATGGCTGCTGCTTGGTGAGCAGCAGACCTGCATTCAAAATGCGAGTCAACATGGAGGAGCATCATGTAACATCGAGCGGCCAAACGGATTTGAAAGTTCCCTTAAAGGAGCTCGGTAACCAAAAAAATTTAAGGGGAAGTTCCAACTATTTGAGTACACAGACTTTAAAGCTAAAGGTGCAATTAAAGGGTGCAAGTGTTAAAATGTATGCAATGTAACCATGAATTGTGATGCTGGTTTAACTAATGTGACTAATGAGATGAACATCACATGAACATTAGTCAGAGAGTTGTTAACCTGTGGAATTCCCTGCCGCAGAGTTGTTGATGCCAGTTCACTGGATATATTCAAGAGGGAGTTAGATATGGCTCTTACGGTTAAGGGGATCAAGGGATATGGAGAGAAAGCAGGAAAGGGGTACTCAAGAAATGATCAGCCATGATCTTATTGAATGGCGGTGCAGGCTCGAAGGGCCGAATGGCCTACTCCTGCACCTATTTTTCTATGTTTCTATGAATGCAGGTGTCAGTAGGGTTAAGAACAAGTTTATTATGCTTAACAATAATGATAGAGATTGTGAAATGCCTAATGTAACCATGTCTGTTGAAACCAGGACACCCAAAAGTGATGCAAGTGCTAGAATGTATAATGCAGGCTCGACTATGTGTGATCAGAGCCAAGGTGTCATGTATGCTGGTAGGACATTGCCAAAGGACATTGGGTCCTACAGGGACCATGCTAATGCCAATGGAATCCCCCTGTGGGAGACCCCCAGGTCCAGCAGGCTACCTGACCATGTAGCCTGGACCTCTGGAACGAATGTGATGCTCCTTGCAGAACACACACACATGCAGTGGGAGCAAACCCACTACAAGGACAGTGATCAATGGGCAGCCCAGCTACCACCAATGGCAACCGGCACCAGATCAGCCCTGTAGCCCCTGGCCAGCAGGGCCAACACCAGGAGCATGAGGCTAATACCCTCCAGCTTCCCTGGCAAACCCTGGGATGACCTGACCCTCATCCCCATTGGTGGATAAGGAGCCCACCTAGTCTTGTGGCCCTGCCCACCACTCCACAACTACCCACATCACAGTGTATACACACCACCCACTGCTGCTGTGGCTACCTTCCCAAGGGATCCCACAACAGTGACACCCATTTGGTTTGTGTGTGAGGGAGGGGAAACGTACGAGGCCAGCCTCAAGCACAGGGGTCACACCTGGCAACCACACAACCCTCACCACAACCCCTCATAACCCACCACTGATCACCTCCCCTGGTCATGACAACTAGAATATGAAAAATGCTCAGGGGGGAGTATTGTTGTTTATGCATGTCTGTTTACTGTGTGATGTCTGTAACACTGTATGCAACATTGAATGTACCTTTGTAGTGTACACACCTTACCAGTACACTAGAGAGTGCTGTTGCTGGAGACCCAGAGGTTGTCGGCACACGTCAGGTAACCCAGTATAAAAAGGGACACACAGCTTGACGTCAGCACTCAGGAGCTGCTAATAAAAGACTGCAGGGCTGCAGAGTTTAAGCACCATACCCTGCCTCGTGGAGTCATTACTAAAGGTGCCTACATATGCTACACCTACTCTGCCCCTAACTGCTGCTATGGGGTCTAGGGCGTATGGATCCCAAAACTTCCCTGTGCGAGCACCCTCCTTAGCCAATACATCTGCCTGCTGGTTTCCCTGACCTCGAGGTTCAGTGGTCGAGTGGGCTTTCACCTTGTGAATGCAAATCTCCCTTTCCTCCCCTATGGCCGTCATGATCTTTTCCAGCAGGGGCTTGATTGCCAAAGGTCTCCCATCGGCTGAGGTATACCCCCGACGGGACCAGATGGCCAGGTACTCCGTACACGAGTTGCATGTAAACATACTGTCCGAGCAAATCGTGTATGGGGTAGGGAATTTCTCGGGGTGTGTGACCACATATACCACCGCGGACAGTTTGGCATGCTGGGCGCTCATGGTGCTGGGGAGTTTGATAGCCAGGGCAATATTCGCCTCTGGGTCATAGACTCCGCACCCTGTGAGTCGTTCACCAGCAGTTACTGTGCTCGAACCGTCCACCAGCAGTTACTGTGCTCGAACCGTCCACATAGATTTCGCGGCCCGTCGGATGTATCCCCGCCCGAAAACCTACGTTGACTTCCCATACCCCTTCTACAGAGCACCGGTGGGCTGTCCCCAGGTAGATCATGTTAGCTGCGAGCCTTGCCTCGCAGAGGCCTTTTACCCTTCGGTCCATCTGGGAGAGTAGTAGGGTCCAGCGAGCGATGCGAGCACTGCTCACTGTCCCATCCTTAATCCTCCCATTCAGGAGCATCTGGGTAGGCGTATGGTGGGTGAGGAGTGTGATAGGGGACCCTCCTGTGAAGATTAAAGATCTCTTCCCAGCCCAGTGAGTGGCTAGTAAGTGCCTCTCACAGTTGGAGTACCCTTTTTCCACATCGGTGAGTATCCTGGAGGAGTAAACCACCGGTCTCAGCTGGCCGTGCTGTTCCTGCAATAGCACTGCGCTCAGGTTGTCTCCGCTGGCTGCCACCTCCAGGAAAAACTCTCTCCCCTGATCAATCGCTCCGAGGGCCGGTGCGGTCTGCAGCCTTTCCTTGAGTTGTTTAAATGCTGCCTTGCAACCCTCATCCCAATCCCACTCCACTGTGGCAGCATAATCCTCAATGTAGTCTCTGCAGTACCCTGTTAGCCCCAGAAAAGATCTCACTCCCATTACTGTGTTGGGGGCTGGTAATTCCGGTACTGCCTCCCTTCTGGCCTTGTCAATGGCTCTTTCCCCAGCGTGCACCTTTTTGCCGATCTGCGCCTTCTTAACTTTAAAACCTTCCGCCCTAAGTTGCTCCAGCAGCTCGGCCAACAGTGGGCCATGCTCCTCACCCTCATCGGTGAATAGGAGCAGGTCACCCACATACTGGACCAGCTGCCGGGGTCTGCTAAAACCCTTCCAGCAGTTAGCCATGCACTGATGAAAAATGCTGGGGCTGTTGTGAAAACCCTGGGGCAGGCTGTTCAAAGTGTACTGTTGGCTTTTAAATGTAAAAGCAAACTTATACTGGTCCTCCCTTCGCAAGGGAATGGACCAAAACCCGTTGGAAATATCATGAAGGTGGTTGCGGATGCTGGGATACTTCCAATGAGGTCGGCGACAGCTGCGACTGTGGGTGCACAGGCGGGGATGTTACGGTTCAGTACCCGGTAGTCCACCATGGCTCTCCAGGAATTGTCCGGTTTCTTAACCGGCCACAGTGGAGAGTTCACATGGGTGGCTATCGGTCTCAATAGCCCCTGTTTAACCAAAGAACTCATGGCCGTTTCCATGTCTGCCTCTGCTTCCCTGGGGAATTTGTACTGCTTTTGTGGTCGAGTCATGGAGTCCCCACTCACACTGACCTCGACCCCGTTTACTCTCCCACAATCATGTTTGTGAGTGGCAAGCGCGGCGAGGTGTGGTCGCACAACAGCCTGGTACTCCACCGGAGTGTTACTGACCAGTAGTTCAAGGTCGTAACCCTCCTTTTGCTACATTGTACACAGGGTCTCCTTTCCTTGTTTCTCTGGGATGACTGCTACCTCATTTTCTTTACTGGTACAGGCTGCCACCCACAGACAATGGTTTCTTTAATCCACTAGAATCCGGTGACCTATACTAAAGTCGGCCCCCAGGATTCCTTTTTCCTCCTGCTTCCACTTCATCAGGACACATGTCCACTTAGTGTGCAGTGTTCCTAATTGAATGGACAGCAGGATGGAGAATGAGCCAGCCTGTTCATTGCCCGTGAATCCCACTAGGCTGTACGGGGTCCCGTTTGATAGAGGTGAGGCTGCATAGACTTTGGTGCATGATGCTCCAGTGTCCAGCAAATAAGTCCCCTTTACTCTCTTCACCTCCATCTCGACATACGGTCGCTTCCAGGTTTCATACACTAGGGGACACAGGTAGACAGGCTGCGCTGGTTTTAGTCATAAATCTGGGTGAGATGGGGCAGATGGTATCACTGTACCAGTGGCCGTGGCTACCTTCCCTGACCCATTAGTGCGGTTCGGAGTGCAGCCACCACGGTCTCAAATGTTTGGGGAGAGACCGACGGCTCGGTCTTTTGGGCTGGGACTGTGGGATTCTTTCCTACCCTGTCCTTCCAGGGATTCCTACAGTCCTTCCTCCAATGCCCATTCTTTCCACACCCAAAGCAGTTACACTTGGTTTCGGAAGGGTTACCCCCTTCCTGGTGCCACTCTTTCTTTCCCTGACTAGGTTTTAACTCATGTACCTTTCCCTTGGGTGGGTGCTCTTCCCCCCTGCAGTTCCGATATACCATGGTCAGTTGCCTGATCACTGTTTCCTCGGTGGCTTGGGGGTCCCTCGGGTCAAACCAAAGCTCTGCTCTGGCTTTGATCCGGGGCAGGCTGTTCGCCACTATGCTTCGGAGCCATTGTGCCCGTTCGCCCGGTGTAAGGTTTGCCTGGTCGAGAGCCATACTGCAGGCTTGCTGATACACAGGCCACAGCCTGTCAGCAAAAGCCTGAGGGGTTTCTCCCACGAGCTGCACTGTCCTCTCCACTTGGGAGAAGGGGCTTCCCTCATTTAGACCCATGGCCTCCAGAACTTCATCCCGGACATCATCATACGTACACCTGCCCTTTCTGCACTCCGCCGAAAGGGACTGGTACAGCTTGCTGTCCAGGGAGAAAAGGAGCAGTTTTACCTGCTCTGAGTCATCACATCCGCTAATCTCGGCTGCCTGTTCCACTTCCATGAAGTGGTTGGAGGGGTCTCCCTTATGTGTAAGCTTACTCAGGTGGCTTACCATAGCACTCAACTGTTGGGTAGTGTGAGGAACCATGAATTGGCTCTCAAGGACCCCCGGTGCTGCACCCACAGGCGCGCTGAACTTTTGCTGCCGGACCCGGCACATTGGTCCCGGCTCCGACCTTTTCCGTTCTGGTTCACCCTTCTCTCCCTGCTGCCAAAGGAAGTTAAACCCTGGCGCCACAGGTGGTGGTGGTCCGTACTCCCTGCCTGCCTGAGCGATTGTCTCTCCCTCCTGCTGCCCAACCGGGTTGTTCCCCGGCGCCACAGGGGGTGACTGAACAGTTTTCTCCTGCTCATCCAAGTCTGCCCGGGTCGTACCCGGACTTATGAGGCACACCATGCCTCTTGCCCTGGACAGAGCGCGGTTTAAACTTTCAATTTGCTCCTGGCAGGGGCCGTGATCTCCCGACTCAAACCCCTTCGTGCTGGTTACTCTGTAGGCTGCCTGGATGTCTTTGACTCTCTCCTCCTGCTCTTTAATTTGTCCATTAAGGCGAACGTTCTCTTCTTGCAGTACCAATTCATTTTTCTTAGCCTCGGTGACCTGACACTGGATATAATCCAAACTATTCCTTAACTTCTTCCCTGTGTAAAGCCTTTCCTCGTTGTGCTCATATAACTCTCTCATTAATCTTTCCTCTATGATTGTTTGTGCACTAGACTGTTCCTCTGCCTCTCTCAGTTCAGCCCTTAGTTTCTCTGCTGTCGAATCTAAGAGTTGGACCTGTTTATGCAGACATACGAGCCAAATTGCCTTTTCCACTGACTTTTTGTGAGTTTTATCCTCTGTCCACTGGGCTGCAGCGTCCCCTGGACGCTCAGCGTGCAACAAATCGCTTACCCACTTCTTTGTTACATTCACTCTTTTGACCACATAGGAGGCAATCCTCTCTTCCATCTTACTTCTTTTCTCACAACCAAAGTCTGTCTCCTCACATCCCTTAGAAATATAGAAACATAGAAAATAGGTGCAGGAGTAGGCCATTCGGCCCTTCTAGCCTGCACCGCCATTCAATGAGTTCATGGCTGAACATGCAACTTCAGTACCCCATTCCTGCTTTCTCGCCATACCCCTTGATCCCCCTAGTAGTAAGGACTTCATCTAACTCCTTTTTGAATATATTTAGTGAAGTGGCCTCAACAACTTTCTGTGGTAGAGAATTCCACAGGTTCACCACTCTCTGGGTGAAGAAGTTTCTCCTCATCTCGGTCCTAAATGGCTTACCCCTTATCCTTAGACTGTGACCCCTGGTTCTGGACTTCCCCAACATTGGGAACATTCTTCCTGCATCTAACCTGTCGAAACCCATCAGAATTTTAAACATTTCTATGAGGTCCCCTCTCATTCTTCTGAACTCCAGTGAATACAAGCCCAGTTGATCCAGTCTTTCTTGATAGGTCAGTCCCACCATCCCGGGAATCAGTCTGGTGAACCTTCGCTGCACTCGCTCAATAACAAGAATGTCCTTCCTCAGGTTAGGAGACCAAAACTGTACACAATACTCCAGGTGTGGCCTCACCAAGGCCCTTTACAACTGTAGCAACACCTCCCTGCCCCTGTACTCAAATCCCCTCGCTATGAAGGTCAACATGCCATTTGCTTTCTTAACCGCCTGCTGTACCTACATGCCAATCTTCAATGACTGATGTACCATGACACCCAGGTCTCGTGCACCTCCCCTTTTCCTAATCTGTCACCATTCAGATAATAGTCTGTCTCTCTGTTTTTACCACCAAAGTGGATAACCTCACATTTATCCACATTATACTTCATCTGCCATGCATTTGCCCACTCACCTAACCTATCCAAGTCGCTCTGCAGCCTCGTAGCATCCTCCTCGCAGCTCACACTGCCACCCAACTTAGTGTCATCCGCAAATTTGGAGATACTACATTTAATCCCCTCATCTAAAGCATTAATGTACAGTGTAAACAGCTGGGGCCCCAGCACAGAACCTTGCGGTACCCCACTAGTCACTGCCTGCCATTCTGAAAAGTCCCCATTTACTCCTACTCTTTGCTTCCTGTCTGACAACCAGTTCTCAATCCATGTCAGCACACTACCCCCAATCCCATGTGCTTTAACTTTGCACATTAATCTCTTTTGTGGGACCTTGTCAAAAGCCTTCTGAAAGTCAAAATATACCACATCAACTGGTTCTCCCTTGTCCACTCTACTGGAAAGATCCTCAAAAATTCCAGAAGATTTGTCAAGCATGATTTCCCTTTCACAAATCCATGCTGACTTGGACCTAACATGTCACCTCTTTCCAAATGCGCTGCTATGACATCCTTAATAATTGATTCCATCATTTTACCCACTACCGATGTCAGGCTGACTGGTCTATAATTCCCTGTTTTCTCTCTCCCTCCTTTTTTAAAAAGTGGGGTTACATTGGCTATCACTAGGAACTGATCCAGAGCCCTTTTGCCACAGTCCTTCGTGGTCGCCATTATGTAAGGGCTGGTGTTTTGGTCAGGTTTCTCTGACTCCTTGGTATTTTCGAGGCACCCCACATCCTGGATTCTAGACTGTGGACTGATTTGGGGGTTGTGAGAAACTGAGACAGAGTCAGTTGGGTAGGATGCAAAACTGGTTTTCTTGTGTTCAACTAGAGTAAAAAGGCACGTTTTTAATAATCACAGTAATTAGGTACAAATAGGGAGAAATGGCAACTCAAATGCTCTATATTTGGGAAGAACACATAACACATATAACAGATTAAAAGAACACAGTCCTCCCACCTCCCAAA
This sequence comes from Pristiophorus japonicus, assembly GCF_044704955.1. NCBI lineage: Eukaryota > Metazoa > Chordata > Chondrichthyes > Pristiophoridae > Pristiophorus > Pristiophorus japonicus. The sequence goes on from NC_091981.1 coordinate 227,798,292, forward strand.
ATACTTATGCACTAAACCTGGAAGGGGAAAACACACAAGAACATCAACAGGTAGGAACAGTAAGAAAAACCCAACCTCGCAGACCCACTATCTAGCTAGGTTAGAATTCTGGGGTTTCAGGGACCATGCTCACCAATTTCCTTTTGACAGTTCCAACTCCAGGGTTCGCCTTAGTTGTCCTGGTCCTGTTCCAAACTCTGGGATTCACCTTAGTTGTCCAGGTTCTGTAGTCTGTACCCCGGACCTCATTGAGGACTTCAACCTGCGTCACTTCTTCAGTTGGGCTGAGTCCGCTGATGCGGTAAGGTGCGTATTGGACTTGTGGGATGAGTATTCACTTTTCCTTGATCAGGTTAGTCTTAAAAGTTCCGTTCGTATTGTTTTACCCCTTGGTAGGTAGGACTAGCTTGTAGAGTGGAAAAATCTTCGGTTTTTCTTCGGTTTTGTCAGGTTGGTTCCGGTTGACTGTTTGATTGGTCGCGATGGCCCGAAACTTTCTGATAGTCATTTTGAAAGCCTGTTTGCTGTCATGGTGCTGTCCTTCTGGGTTTTAGAGATTCCTTTCGCCAATGTTTCGGGGTCCCACTTTTCGAGGCTGGTGTTAACCTTATGCAACGAGACTACTACCTCAATAGTGTCTCTAGAAGCACCCCTAACTGCCAGAACAGGCCTTCAATTATACTAAAACAGGCTTCCTTATCTTCGCGCCAAATCAGTTCTTGGGTTTCGTTTAAACTGTTCTGTCCATTGATTTTCAAATGTCTCCTTTGTCAGTGTTTTTGGTGGGCTAGTCGGCAGTAACTCAATTAGGGTGTAATAATGTGCTATCACTGGTTTTGCATTGTTTTAGGATTGTCCAGTTTCCTGGCCATCTAGTTGGGCCCATGATTTCCATAGTGGTTGATTGGGTAATTGGCTTCTTGCATATTTTGGATGAGTTCTGTAGTTTAGATAATGGCTAGTAATTTGATTATCTCTTAGGGGCTGAATTGGTGCTGCATAGTTCCCCCAGACAGTCTGGGATGCTTAATACACGAATTTGCTTTACGAGGTTAGCCCCGCCTTCTGTATTCAGTAACTCTTTTTCGCAGCCAAAATGTTGTAGAATCTTAAAATTGATAAGCTCCTTCCCATAGATGTTTAGGGGATCTCAGGCTTCTGTAATTTAGGTCCATTTTGAATTCTCTTTTCAAAAAGTCCAAACACTGGGGGGGGGGGGGGGCGTTTCCATGAGGTTGGCCCCCTTTTGCCTTTTTCCTTTTAAAACTTAGATCTCCACTTGAAAAGTCCAAAGCTCATCTTAACAGTCCAAGAGGAGCTTTTCTTTAATTTTCAGGGAGAGGGACTCATGGGAATTTTTGGGAACCCTTCACATGAGAATCATTGCAATGCAAAATTTGGTGATGGTTCTGAAATGTGATGTCTGTGATTATCTTGATAGCGGTGGTACATTTGTTGTGCATATGCTGTGTGTAGCGCTGGAATCACTTTGTGACCCTAACACCCCCTTCTCTTCTAATAGCCTCATTTATGTTTTGCAGCTCAGCCAGCAGTGCGGTCCCATGCAAGAACAACAAGCCCAGAAGGTGGGGGCGTGTGGAAGGACTCGCCGGACGATCCTCCATCGGGTGCTGAGGAGCCCCTATTCTCGCTCGTGGTTTTGCTGGGTCCCTTCTCAACCGATGACAGTGCCAACTTTGAAGAGCCTTCATCGCCAAGCTTACGAATCCATTCGACACAGATGACATCTAGTGCTCCTGCGGCTATTCCCATCTCCACCGTGGAGGTACCGAGCCCAAGCACCTTGCCACAAGGCACCCCAAGACGGCGCCGACCAAGCGGATGTTGGTTCGACATGGCAGGTCTGCTCCACGACCCACAGATCAGAGCGGGAACATGATACAGTTGTCCAGGAGGAATGTTGATATAGGTCAGCAGATCCTCCAGACAATGGGGGGCATATCCCACCAGTTGTCCAGCATGTCCGCCACCATGACGGAATAAGTGCTGCGGATGATGGAGGCCCTGGAGCTGATAGCCAGGAACACTGGTGGCAGAGGCTGGTGGCATCCCAAGGTGCTGCAGCCACATTGCCAACCACATATGAGAGCCAGGAGCAGCATCTTGCTTCTGGCTTGGAGCACGTTCCCACTTCGGGACCGTCCTCTCACGTATCCGTCCAAGCAGCGGTTCTGCCGTCATTCCCCCCAATGAAGCAACGTCTGAGGAGCTCCTCGGCCAGGCGGCTTGAAGTCAGAAGGGGAAGGGGTTGAAGTGGGGAGGAGAAGCAGGGGGAGGAGTGGGGTTGGGGCGGCGGAAGGAAAGTGAGGTGCAGGGCCGCAGGTGTTGTCTTGGCCATATTTTAATGTTGTTAGTGCTATTTTGTTGGGAGGGTTGGGGGAAGGGGCGAGGGGACTACCTTGTTGGTTTGCATTTGTGTTCTGTGTTGCTGGAAATGTTGACCATTTGAATGATATAAATGTGATAAATTTATTGTGAGGTGGGGTGGGGGTGGGGTGGAGTGGGGTGTTTTTTACAGTTATAATTACGATTTCACACAAATGTTCGGATTAAATGTTTTTTATTTAACATTATCTTATTGCGCATTGTCTCAGATAGCTGCACCATTACACACTGGTGATTCCTTAACATGAAAGGGGATAATTTAACGTCTCTTGAATCAACTTAAATTTTAACTGTCACCAAGGTGATGCACACCATTGGCATATGAGCTGCACACCCAGCAGTGTTGCAGCTTTGTAAATAATAACAACGTTTAAGAGCTGCTGACGTAAGAGTCTTGCAGCTATGGAGCCACCATGGACCCTTTCCTGCAGTCTAGAGGGAGGGCGGGGGCATGGTTTCAGCGTCAGCCTGATTGTCTGGCCCGAGGTCAGCGTCTACCTCCTCGCCTTCCTCTTCCTCTCTTTCCTGAGGTGGACCAGCAGTCCCTTCAGGCAATTCTTGCCCCCTCCTGATAGCCAAGTTGTGCAGCATGGAGCACACCACCATGAATTGAGCTACCCTGCTCAGGGTGGTACAGGAGCTCGCCTCCTGAGTGGTCCAGGCATCTAAAGCACTGCTTAAGCACTCCAATGGTTTTCTCAACGCTATTGCGTGTGACTCTGTGGCTCTCGTTGTATCGCTTCTCGGCTTTGGTGTGGGTGTCATGCAGGGGAGTCATCAGCCAGGTGACGAGGCCATATCCTTTGTCACCAAGCATCCAGCATTGACCTTGTGGCTGACTGGTAAACATGTCAGATACAGCGCTCTCATGCAGGATGTGAGCATCATGGATGCTGCCCGGAAATTTGGCATTCACTGCCATAATTATTGGCTGGTGGTCGACAACGAGTTGCACATTCAGGGAGTGGAATCCCTTGTGCACCTTGGGGAAGTTAGCTATTCGGTAGAATCCTAAAGCCCTCTCAGTCTGAGCCTCCCTGGTCGTAGGGAAGCTAATAAAGTCCATCCTGCATGCATAAAGAGCTTCAGTGACCTGTCGAATGCAGCAATTTGTGGCATGCTGATATATAACACAAATGTCGCCAGCTGAGGCCTGGAAGGAACCTGACACGTGGAACAAAAGTGCTGCGGTCTCCTTGACCTCGACGGACAGTGCGGTCCTGATGGTGCTGGCAGGCTCTCCTGATGAACTGGCATATCTCACTGATAATCTCCTGGTGGAAGCGCAGTCTCCTAAGGCAGGTGTTATCGGACAAGTTGAGGTAAGACTGATTCTGCCTGTAAGTGCGGAAGGTGTAAGGTCTCGTCCTCCTCATCAGTCTGGCACATCTTAGATTGGACACAAAATGCTGTCGAATATACCTTCTGCCATCTCTTGTCTGCAATATGTGCATACTCATCAAGACAGGCTGAGAAATGACAGGCCCCATTCCAATAAATATCTGTATTACACCTATTGTTCGCAAACAATAAATGTTCCCACTAAGACACCTAAACTAAATTCCGGTCGTCCATAGTATGATAAGGTGTTTGTTCAGATGTTCACATCACCTTAAAAGAACTCCAGAGTACATCCAAACTCCCCCGAAGTTGAAGCAGCCTTTTAAATGAAGCGACCTGCAATTTAGAAAATGGTGTCCATATCGCTGTGATTAGTTCAGGTGAGAACAACTTTTTCACAGCGGTTTTTTTGGCGATCGATATTGTCGACGATATGTGTGCGAGGTGCCGAGAGTAATGCTGGGCGATATTATGGGCATTGGTTTTGCCCATTCTGATCTTTCCGCCCCCAAAAAGTGGCCGGGCTGTATAATTTTTTATCGGCGTTAAGTTCATGCCAAAGTAGCGTTCGGTGATAAGTGACCGAGAAATGGGTGTTAGTTTCCATTTTGTGGCTAAATGGGCGATATATGGGCGTTATACCTCATTTCAGCGTTAAAATGGACGTTAAGAGGGCGGTATGCATGCAAAAATAATGGAAAGTCTAGCCCCATATATGGTCTAACAAAATCACATTGGTTCTAATGGTCAAAATACCATTGTTACTCAAAGCATGTTGTCACTCCTGTCTCCAGTAATTTTCCATCAATTCCTGGTTGTCTATGTTATCTTGTTTACAAATTCTTTCATCTCCTTGAAACCTCTTATTTATGCTACTGTATTCTAACTGTTAGTTTTGATTAAGCTGACTCCAATTTCTACTTTGTTATTATAATAACGTGACCTTGGCTCGCAGCTGATGTTAGTTTGTTATTTGAGGAGCTTCTAACATTTCTAATGTCCACAGAGAATCATGGGTAAGATTAGTTGGTCAATGACTACAAATTAAATATATATATGAATCTTTAATACCAGTTTTTCTTGCAATCCCCACCTCAAGGATGAAATGTTTTAAACTACTTTCTGACAAGCATTGTTAGCAGAGAAACTCAGAAATGAAGATTTCCCTCTTTCTTATAGTCCATTTCTTTGAGGGTGAGGAGCAACCTCTGACCCCTTACTCAAATTCAATTCACTGTTCCGATGTTTGAATTCTGCCCCACCTGGGGTATACTCTGTTTCTTGAGTTCCCTCCTGATTCTACACCACCCGGGGTCTCCTCTACATTGCTTACTTGAGGCAGAGGAATTCTTTCCAACTCCTCATCATGATATTGGCTAGCCCTCTTAATCTGAATTGGCAGTACACACAGATCAATTCACCAAGTCCAATATCCATATGCTTCATGACACTAACTTGGTCCTTTCTGAATTTTGTTATGGTTCTGGCTTATGCCTCTAAGTCTTGCTACATATATATATATACTATCATTACAAGTTGGCGAACCACCAGAGTGTGTGAAATAATACGAACGTAAGGGTGTGCTAAAATATTGTGCCACATAATTGTGCAGCTTATTTACTGTTGGTTTCACTTGAACATCGGTTTTGAGACAGGTCTTTTTAGACCCATTAAACATGATACAGGAGGCACCATTAAAACCACCTCATGCTGGATTCGTACTGTCTTTTCCCATGCTCTGTTAACTACAAAACACAATTACAGTTAAAGTTATCATTCAGTCTCACAATCATGAGTACATCGATGAAGTACATACATTTGAGTGACAACGATGCAGAAAAGAAAACAGAAATTGTAAAGAAAGATGAAGTTTACCATCTAATCAACAAGTCAGAAGAATAAAAGGTGATCTTATCGAAACTTATAAGATTATGAGGGGGCTTGACAAGGTGGATGCAGAGAGGATGTGTCCACTGATAGGGGAGACTTGAACTATGCAGCATAATTGTCCTCTTCCTGAGTTGGTCCCGTAAACCCTGCTGGCAAGGCTGCATCCTCATGATGGCCACGTTGTGAAGCATGCAGCAGGCCACCACAAAATGGGATACTCGCTCCACCGAGCACTGGATGGCTCCTCCCATGCGGTCAATGCAGTAGAATCATTGCTTCAGCAGCCCGAAGGTCTGCTCGATGATGTTCCTGTTGGCAGCATGGCTCCCATTATATGAATGCTGGGCACAAGTGTTGGGATTGGAGAGCAGAGTCATCAACCAGGTGCAGAGTGTCTAGCCCTTGTCTCTGAGCTGCCACCCTCAGGTTTAATGTGGTAGCTGGAAGATTGCTGGCACACCGGACTGACGCAGGATGAAAACATCATGACTGTTGCCAGGATAGTGGACATTGATGATCAGGACGTGCTGAGCATGGTTGCACAACAACTGCATGTTAAGTGAGTGGTAGTCTTTGCAGTTACGGAAGATCTCAGGATTGTTATGCGGTGCCCGCAAAGCCACATGGGTGCAGTCGGTGGCATCCTGCATCATGTGGAGGCCCGCTATCCAGCAAAGCCACTTACGCGCTCTTCCTGCTTCTCCCTGTTCAGAGAGAAGACAACATAGGCCCGTCTCCTGATGTAGAGAGCCTCCATGACCTCCCAGATGCAGAGATGTTAGCTATGTCTCCTGCTGCAGATTGGAAGGATTCATTGCTTGTGAACGTAATGTCAATTGGTTGTAATTAGCACAGGCTGGTAAGTGTAGCGGTGAACTCCAAAATAGCAGATCGGGTATCAGGTGAGCATTGCATAATGTGCTATCCCTAACAAACGTAGACATCGGCAGCGCTGTCACCCAGCTGAAAACCCTCCGACAGAAATGAAGCGGCCGCCACTTTTATTGCCAAAATGGGCCTTAAAGGCCAGCGCCACCAGTTTCTAAGCCCACAGGTTTAATAACCTGCAATCTGGGAAGCTTTCAATTTTTTAATGTGACTTAGATGTATGCCTTTAAAGTGCAATGAAAGAAACATGAGATACAGTGCGAGTCTCAGTGGTGTATCTGCGCTGTACCCCCTCCAAGGTTAAATATCTTTCCTGACATGTGATGCCCAAAGCTGAATGTACTACCCCAGTTGAAAGATTATTTTACCTGTGCATAAATGGGGAACAAAGGGACAGAGACCGAGGCTAGGAATAGGGGTTCAGTGGTGTAAGAGTGGTGTAGAGAAGGAACGTGATCAGGGGAGAGGGTAGCCGGGATGAGTGCTGTGTGACTGAGGGCACTGGGCTGGGGAGAGAGGAGATGGTGACTTGGGGGAAGAAAGGGAGACTAGGTAATGGGGGTCTGGAGGTTGGGGCTCAGGTGGAGGAGGGAAACTGGGGTTGGAATGGAATTGGGTGACTTGGGATGGGAGTGGATGGGCACACGGCCCAGCATTCCTGTAGTGCTGGAAGCAGCAGCAACATGGTGAGTGGGAGCTGTGCTGACAGTGAAACAGTCAGTAAAGTGGTGAATGAAACCTTGGGATCTTACTGTGGTAAATAGTGAAAGATTGTTTGCACTGGTGGGTAAATAGGGAACAAGCTTACAAAGACGGAACTACAAAAGGAACATGCAGAAGTTCATGACGCAGTAGTTGTAAATGTACCAAACACAATTAATAGACACACTAATGAACTCAAATAAAATACAACTGAAATTTGTAATATATCTTGCAAGCTGTCATTTTTTTACTGTACAGAAACACTTCAGTTGTTCAAACAAAAAGCAAACAGACACACAAATCCAGGCATAACTGCTTGGTTCAACCAATCGAAACCAATACTTATAAAATGATCTGTTGTAACGTTGGCCATCTGTACCTCGAGTCTTAAGGAGAGCAGGCAATCAATCAGACCACCATCCTACACCTGCTAGCTCTTTATCAACCCCCACCTCCACCAGCCCTGCATCACGTGCTGCATCATTGATTTCCAATCCACTTTATTACTTGTCGTCTCCAAGCAAACACTAAACAGCTAACAGTCCTGTGACTGCAGCTACGGTGAAAAAATAACAATAGCAAGCAAGTACAGAGCTGATTATAGAACTCACTGGAAGTATACAATACAACCTTCATGAACTTGTCTCTATGGTTGCAATGGCTGGCGTGTACCACTGTCCACCAAATATTCCATGGTTTGCTGTTGTTCCTCATTCAACTGTCGCCCTGTCCATGGCAATATTGTGTGGCATGCAGCATACTATTAGTGATTTTGCTGAGGCATAGTTAGGCTCGCCCTCCTGCATTCCACAAGTCAAACCATCTAAAGTGTTGCTTTAGGAGCCCAGAAACATGGTCCATCCTCGCATTTATTCATGGTCGTATATCCATGGTTGCTTCTCTTAGTCCATGGGCCAGAATTTTCCCAGATCCGAGCGTGAGGGTTTGAGGGCAGGTCAGCAGTTAAAGTCGCGAAAATTGACAAAGTGTTGGGAACCCGCTGTCATCCCGCCAACCACTGCATTTAACTCGGGCGCATCTCGATGCACGCCACTGGGGCACTGGGACACTGAGATACAGGAACACAGAGACACTAGGACACAGAGACACTAGGACACAGAGACACAGAGACACTGGGACACAGAGACACTGAGATACGGGGACACGGGGACACGGGGACACTGAGATACTGTGACACTGAAACACTGGGACAATGAGACACTGGGACAATGAGACACTGGGACAATGAGATACTGGGACAATGAGACACTGGGACACTGGGACAATGAGGCACTGGGACAATGAGACACTGGGACACTGAGATACTGGGACACTGAGATACTGTGACACTGTGACACTGAGACATGGGGACACTGGGACACTGAGACACGGGAACACAGAGACACAGGAACACTGGGACACTGAGATACTGATACACTGGGACACTGAGATACTGATACACTGGGACACTGGGACAATGAGACACTGGGACACTGAGATACTGTGACACTGAGACACTGGGACAATGAGACAATGGGACAGTGAGACACTGGAACACTGGGACACTGAGATACTGTGACACTGAGACACTGGGACAATGAGGCACTGGGACAATGAGACACTGGGACACTGGGACACTGAGATACTGTGACGCTGAGACACTGAGACATGGGGATACTGGGACACTGAGACACTGAGACACGGGAACACAGAGACACAGGAACACTGGGACAATAAGACACTGGGACACTGAGACACTGGGCCACTGGGACAATGAGACACTGAGACACTGAGACACTGAGACACTGGGCCACTGGGACAATGAGACACTGGGACACTGGGACACTGTGACACTGAGACACTGAGACATGGGGGCACTGGGACACTGAGACACTGAGAAATAGGAACACAGAGACAATGGAACACTGGGACACTGAGATACTGATACACTGGGATACTGGGACAATGAGACACTGGGACACTGAGACACTGGGACACTGAGACACTGAGACACTGAGATACTGTGACACTGAGACACAGGAACACAGAGACACAGGAACACTGGGACACTGAGATACTGATACACTGAGACACTGGTACACTGAGACACTGGGACACTGAGATACTGAGATACTGTGACACTGAGACACAGGAACACAGAGACACTGGGACACTGGGACACAGGGACACAAGGACACAGGGACACAGGGACACTGGGACAGAGAGAGAGAGGATCGACCCCATTGATGTAATTCATCAACTTCTGTGGTTGGGAAAATGTTGGAGTCCATTATTAAAGAAGCAGGAGCAGGACATTTGGATAAGCAAAATTCGGTCAGGCAGAGTCAGCATGAATTTATGAAAGGGAAGTCATGTTTAACAAATTTGCTGCAGTTCTTTGAGGATGTAATGAACAGGATGGATAAAGGGGAAGCAGTGGATGTGGTGTATTTGGACTTCCAGAAGACATTTGACAAGGTGCCACATAAAAGGTTACTGCACAAGATAAAAGTTCACCGGGTTGGGGGTAATATATTAGCATGAATAGAGGATTGGTTAACTAACAGAGAACAGAGAGTCGGGATAAATGGTTCATTCTCTGGTTGGCAACCAGTAACTAGTGGGGTGACGCAGGGATCAGTGTTGGGACCCCAACTATTTACAATCTATATTAACGACTTTGAAGAAGGGAATGTGTGTAATGTAGCCAAGTTTGCTGACGATACAAAGATGGGAGGAAAAACAATATGTGAGAAGGACACAAAAAATCTGCAGAAGGGCATAGACTGGCTAAGTGAGTGGGCAAAAATTTGGCAGATGGAGTATAATGAGGTCATGCACTTTGGCAGAAAAAAATCAAAGAGCAAGTTATTATTTAAATGGAGAAAGATTGCAAAGTGCCGCTGTACAGCGGAACCTGGGGGTACTTGCACATGAAACACAAAAGGATAGTATGCAGGTACAGCAAATGATCAGGAAGGCCAATGGAATCTTGACCTTTATGGCAAAGAGGATGGAGTATAAAAGCAGGGAAGTCTTGCTATAGCTATATAAGGTAATGGTGAGGCCACACCTGGAATACTGCGTGCAGTTTTGATTTCCATATTTACGAAACGATATACTTGTTTTGGAGGCAGTTCAGAGAAGGTTCACTGTTGATTCTGGGGATGAGGGAGTTGACTTATGAGGAAAGGTTGAGTAGGTTGGGCCTCTACTCATTGGAGTTCAGAAAAATTAGAAGGGATCTTATCGAAACATATAAGATTATGAGGGGGCTTGACAAGGTGGATGCAGAGAGTATGTTTCCACTGAAGGGGGAGACCAGAACTAGAGGGCATGATCTTAAAATAAGGGGCCGCCCATTTAAACAGAGATGAGGAAAAATTACTTCTCTCAGAGGGTGGTAAATCTGTGGAATTCGCTGCCTCAGAGAGCTGTGGAAGCTGGGACATTGAATAAATTTAAAACAGAAATCGACAGTTTCTTAAACGATAAGGAGATAAGGGGTTATGGGGAGTGGGCGGGGAAGTGGAACTGAGTCCATGATCAGATCAGCCATGATCTGATTGAAACGCGGAGCAGGTTCGAGGGGACGTATGGCCTACTCCTGTTCCTATTTCTTATGTTCTTATAGTCAGTCCCTTGGAATCGAGGAAGACTTGCTTCTACTCCTGAAGTGAGCTCTTTGGTGGCTGAACAGTCCAATGCGAGAGCCACAGACTCTGTCACAGAGGGGACAGATAGTCATTGAGGGAAGGGTTGGGTGGGACTGGTTTGCCGCACGCTCTTTCCGCTGCCTGCGCTTGATTTCTGCACACTCTCGATGTTGACTCGAGGTGCTCAGCGCCCACTCGGATGCACTTCCTCCACCTGGGCCAGGGACTCCCAGGTGTTGGTGGTGTGTCGCACTTTATCAGGGAGGCTTTGAGGGTGTCCTTGTAGCGTTTCCACTGCCCACCTTTGGCTCGTTTGCCGTGAAGGAGCTCCGAGTAGAGCACTTGCTTTAGGAGTCTCGTGTCTAGCATGCGAACTATGTGGCCTGCCCAGCGGAGCAAATCGAGTGTGGTCAGTGCTTCAGTGCTGGGGATGTTAGCCTGGACGAGGACATAATTAACTGCTTGTTGAGAGACCTTTAATTGCCTTTTTAATACCAAGTTTTGGCTTTAACTTGTTGCGCATGGGATTCACGCACCTCGGGAACCTCGCCTGTGACGGGGAGGTGGAAGCTCAATGGCAATTGTGTGAGTCCATTAAGTGACAGCTGGAAAAAACACATAAATACTCACACATTAAACCTTGAATAATGGAAAGGCTCTTACTGACTCCATTTTGGTCATTGAGCATGTTGTCTCCCCAATCTATGCACATCTTTCCCACAATTCCATGATTGAATCTCTCCAATCCGGTTTCCGCGTCTGCCACAGTCCCGAAATGTCTCTCATCAAAGTCACAAATGACTTTCCTTGTAACCGTAACAAAGGCAAACTATCCCTCCTCATCCTTCTTAACTTGTCTGCAGGTTTGATATGGTTGACCACTCTATCCTTCTCCAACGCCACTCCACCGTTGTCCAGCTGGGTGGGACTGCACTCACCTGGTTCCATTCTTATCTATCTAATTGTAGCCAGAGAATCACCTGCAATGGCTTCTCTTCCCACTCCCGCATCCTTACCTCTGCTGTCCCACAAAGATCTATCCTTGGCCCCCTCCTATTTCTCATCTACATGTTGCCACTTAGCGACATCATCTGGAAACATAACATCAGTTTTCACATGTGTGCTGATGATACCCAGCTCTACCTCACAACTTCTCTCAACCCCGCCGTGGTATCTAAATTGTCAGACTGCTTGTCCGACATCCCATTCTAGATGTGCAGAAATTTTCTCCAATTGAATATTGGGAAACCCAAAGTCATTGCTTGCAGTCCCCATCACAAACCCCGTTCCCTAGCCATTGACTCCATCTCTCTCCCGAACCAGACTGTTCGCAACCTTGGTGTCATCTTTGACCCTGAAATGAACTTTCGACCACATGTCCGCAGCATAACAAAGACCGCCTAATTCTACCTTCGTAACATGGCTTCCCTCTGCCTCGCCTCAGCTCATCTGCTGCTGAAGCCCTCATCCATACTTTAATTACCTCTAGACTTGACTATTTCAACACACTCCTGGCTGGCCTCCCACATTCGAACCTATGTAAACTGGAGGTGATCCAAGACTCGGCTGCCCGTGTCCTAACTCACACCAAGTCCCACTCACCCATCACCCCTCTGCTCACTGACCTACTTTGGATTCAACAACGCCTCGATTTCAAAATTCTCACCCTTATTTTCAAATCCCTCCATGGCCACGCCCCTCCCTATCTCTGTAATGTCTTCCAGCCCCACAACCAACCCCCCCCGAGATGTTTGCGCTCCTCTAATTCTGCCCTCTTGAGCATTCCTGATAATAATTGCTTAACCATTGGTGGCCATGTCTTCTGTTGCCTAGGCTCCAAGCTCTGGAACTCCCTGCCTAAACCTCTCCACCTCTCTTTCCTCCTTCAAAACGCTCCTTAAAACCTGCCTCTTCGACCAAGCTTTTAGAATATTGAGGGATTGTGTCTCTGAGCTCCACTTAACTTGCCATCTATTAGATAAGCATGGGTGCTGTCTCACCTTGGATCTCAGAATCAGACAAAGATGAGCCCCAGCAACAACACCAGCAGCAGCAGCTGCATCACCAACAAATACAACAATGGCCTTCTCTTCAACGACCTGATGCACCACAGGAGAGAGTGGCATCAGCGCAGGACTTCACCATGCAGCAGTTGATACCCCAACACAGGTTATACAGGCAGATGATGAGCTTTCTGGACATGACTGATCAGCAGTAGTTCAGGAGGCTCAGGCTATCACACCAAATCGTTGCAAACATTTGTAGGTTGCTGGAACAAGATCTGCTGCCTAGAGAATCTGGTGTATTTGCCTTGCAAGTGGCTGTCAAAGTCACCAATGCCCTCAATTTGTTTGCCTCAGACTCCTTCCAGAAATCTGAAGCAGATATTTGCAGGACCTCGGAGTCGGCTGCCCACAGATGCATCGCCCAGTTGACCGATGCCATGTTTGACAACTCAGCCACTTATGTAAACTTTGCTACTGATGAAGCCAGTATTACTGAGCAGGGGCTCAGCTTTGTAGCTCTGGCTGGCATCCCACAGGTGCAGGGCATCATCAACTGCACACATGTGGCCATCTAGGTACCCCCACATCACCCAGGAGTGATTGTGAACCACAACAGCTTCCACTCCATCAATGTGCAGCTCACCTGCAACCATAAAAAAATCATCATACATGTGCACGCCAGATTCCTTGGTGGCTGTCATGACTCTTTTGTGCTGTGCCAGTCCATGCTCCTTCCAAATAATGAGGCCAAGGAGCGCTACAGTGACAGCCACACTTCCACTAGATGTGTCATAGCATGCTGAAGATGTGACTCAGATTCCTTGACAGATCTTGAGGAGTCCTTCAATATGCACCAGCCAGAATCTTCAGAATCATCATTGTTGTAAAGTCCTGTCCCCTCAGTACAGATTCACACGAGGCATGTAGTGAAGTCAAGGTCACTCTGGACCTGCACCTTTATTTCACAGCTCTGGAATGCTGCACTTGCCTGAGACCTGTCCTTATATACATGTCTCTTGCAAGTGCACCCCTGGTGGTAAGTTATGCTGGTGGTTACAGGTCATATCTTATTACAGTCATGTATAGCATGTTAGGATACAGTTATATATAGTAATGTAAGATACATGACATCACCCTCCCCCAAGGTCTTATTGTCTTTATAGGTTAAGTCTCTCAGGTGGTCTACACTCTCGCGTGGAGCGTCTGATTGTGGTTCAGTTGTTTGCCTTGGTGTCTGTTTTTCTTTGGGTGTGGTTGCTGGTATCTCACCTGGGCTGTTTGTTTCGATTCGTGTGATTGTTGTTGACTCGCCTGGGCTGTCTGTTGGGATTGCCCTTTCCTCAGGTTGTTCCCTCCTACTGTCCACCAGGTGTGGTGTGAGTTCCACATTGTAGTCTAGTTCCGCAGTGTTGTTGATAAATCTGCTTTTGACTTGGTCTACATGCCTCCGGCAGGTTTTGCCATTGTCCATTTGTACTACCAGTAGCCTGTTTCCTTCCTTGCCCGTTACTGTCCCTGCAAGCCATTTGGGACCCCTGCCATAGTTTAGTACAAACACTTTGTCCCCTATCTCATTCCATCTCCCCCTCGAATTTCTGTCATGGTACTCAGTCAGCTTACAGCGCTTTGCCTCAACGATTTCGTGCATGTCTGGGAGGATTAATGAGAGCCTTGTTTTTAAAGTCCTTTTCATCAACAGTTGCGCGGGAGGGATCCCAGTCAGTGAGTGCGGACGAGATCTGAATGCCAGCAGCAGTCGCGACAGGCGACCCTGCAGCGTGGGACCTTGGATATTAAGCATGCCTTGTTTAATGATTTGTACTGCTCTCTCCGCCTGGACGTTGGAGACCGGCTTGAACTGTGCTGTCTTGACGTGATTTATGCCGTGGTCAATTAAAGAATCTTGGAATTCTGCACTGGTGAAGCACGGACCATTGTCACTGACCAATACGTCAGGGATTCCGTGCGTTGCAAACATGGTTGCGAGGCTCTCCACAGTGGTGGAGGTTGTGCTCGAGTCTAAAATGGTGCATTCGATCCACTTTAAAAATGCATCTACAACTATGAGGAACATTTTGCCCATGAATGGGCCCGCATAGTCTACGTGCACCCACGACCACGGTTTGGTAGGCCAGGGCCAGGGGCTCAGTGGAGCCTCCCTGGGGGCATTGCTGAGTTGGGCACAAATGGTGCACCTACGGACACAGAGCTCCAAGTCCACGTCAATACCAGGCCACGAGACGTGGGATCTGGCTATGGCCTTCATGAGAACGATCCCCGGGTGCTCGCGGTGGAGTTCCCGGACAAATGCCTCTCTGCCTCGCAGAGGCATGACTACTCGGCTGCCCCACATCAGGCAGTCTGCTTGTAGGGACAGCTCATGCATGCGCCTGTGAAAGGGTTTTAATTCCTCGGGGCAGGCATCGTGAGTCTCTGCCCAGTCACTGGTTAGGACACATCTTTTTACTAAGGATAATGTGGGGTCACTGGCCGTCCAGGCTCTGATTTGGTGAGCCGTCATGGGCAAACCTGTGGACTCAAAGGCATTGAATGCCATGAATATCTCACAGTCCTGTTCGTCAGACCCTTCCGTGGTCGCCAGGGGCAGCCTGCTGAGCACGTCGGCACAGTTGTCTGTGCCTGGTCTGTGCCTTATGGTATAGTCCCACCGTTGAATTCGCGCTAAGGCGTTGGCGTTTATTGTCTTGCTCTCAGATAGGAGGGATGTGAGGGGCTTGTGGTTGGTTTCTAACGCAAACTTGGCCCCGAAAAGTTATTGGTGCATCTTTTTGACACCGTACACGCACGCGAGCGCCTCCTTCTCCACCATTCCGTACCCGCGCTCTGCCCGCGAAAGTGACCTGGAGGCATAAGCTATGGGTTGTAATTTGGCGGCATTATTGATATGTTGTAAAACGCACCCGACCCTATACGCTGGCACATCGCATGTGAGAACTAGCTTTTTACCTGGATCATAGAAAGTCAAAACACTGTTGGAACACAGAAGGTTGCGTGCCTTATTGAAGGCGCGTTCCTGGGCGTCCTCCCAAAACCAATCGCACCCCTTTCTGAGTAGCATGTGGAGAGGCTCCAGCAGTGTGCTTAAGTTCTGCATAAAGTTCCTAAAGTAATTGAGTAGCCCGAGAAAGGCGCGCAGTTCTGAGACATTCCGGGGCCTGGGTGCCAGGCGAATTGCTTCTGTTTTGGACTCTGTTGGGCGGATTCCATCAGCGGCGATCCTGCTGCCCAAAAATTCAACCTCGGGTGCAAGAAACAGGCACTTTGAGTTCTTGACTCTTAGGCCTACCCGATCCAGCCGCTTTAGTACTTCCTCCAAATTATGGAGATGGGAGTCGGTGTCCCTGCCCGTGATAAGTACGTCGTCTTGAAATACAACCGTCCCTGGGATGGACTTGAGCAGACTCTCTATGTTGCGCTGGAATGTGGCAGCTGCCGACCTGATGCCGAATTGGCATCGATTGTACATGAAAAGGCCTCGATGTGTGTTGATGGTGGTGAGTAGCTTGGATTCTTCGGTCAATTCTTGCATCATATACGCAGATGTGAGGTCTAGTTTTGAGAAAAGTTTACCTCCATCCAATGTGGCAAATAAGTCCTCCGCTCTGGACAGCGGGTACTGGTCCTGTAGGGAGACTCTGTTTATGGTAGATTTGTAGTCCCCACAGATTCGTACGGATCCATCAGGCTTCATGACTGGGATGATGGGACTTGCCCAGTCGCTAAATTCCACAGGTGATATAATGCCTTCCCGCAGAAGCCTGTCTAGTTCGTGTTCAATCTTTTCCCTCATCATATAGGGTACAGCTCTGGCCTTGTGATGGACCGGTCTAGCATCCTGTGTGATGTAGATTTTGACTTTGGCCCCTTTGAAAGTGCCCACACCTGGCTGAAAGAGATGTTCAAATTGCTTTATAACTGTTGAGCAGGAGGTCCGTTCCTCTAATGACATGGCATGGACATCATCCCATTTCCAGTTTAGTTTTGCCAGCCAGCTTCTCCCCAGCAGTGCTGGGGGGTCTCCGGGGACAATCCACAGGGGAAGTCGGTTCACTGTCTCTTTGTGTGTGACAGAGAGCATGGCACTGCCGAGGACTGGTACGATTTCTTTGGTATTGGTCCTTAGTTTCAAGTCGACCCTTGTGAGTTTTGGTCTGTCTCTTTTATGCGGCCACAGTTGTTCAAATTGTTGAGCGCCCATGAGAGATTGACTCGCTCGTATCCAGCTCCATGTTGACAGATATCCCGTTGAGTAGGACCCTCATCATTATAGGAGGCATCCTGTTGTAGGAGCAGTAGCCATTGATCATGTTGACCCGATGTACATCGGTGTCCCGGGTACTGTCCCCACCGTCCTCTGGTCCTCTTTCCAACCCATCCGATTCATATACCAGCCGAGCTGCCATTTTTTTGCACATGCGGGCCAAATGCCCTGTATATTCACAGTTCCTGCAAACAGCCTGCTGAAATCGACATCCCCTTGATGAGTGCCCACCCCCACACCTCCAGCACAGACTGCTTCATTTGTTCCCAAAGAATGAGCTGCGTCTGGCTGATCTCTCTTGAGCTTCTCTCAGTTTGTCGTTGATTGCTCGCATTGTGGGTTGATGAGGTGTGAACGGCCGTTCCTGTGGCCCTTGATGGCTTCTGGCTCCACTGCCTGCTGTCGAGAGCCTGTTTTCCCGGTTTTGTCTGTGTGTGGGGGTAGCAGCTTGTTTGATGCTGTGAACTTCTTGTTCCAATATTTCATTAGTTGTCATACCTGCATTGTAAATCAACCTCGTTTCTTCTTCCCCTACCAAGAATGTCTGCGCAACCGGTGCTGCTGCCTCTAAGGTCAGGTTCTTGGTCTCTATGAGCTTTCAGAATATGCCTGCGTGGCCTATTCCTTCAATGATAAAGTCTCTCAGCATTTCTCTCCTCAGTTCATCGGAGAACTCACATAAACTAGCCAACCCCGAAGTTGCGCCACGAAGTCGGGTATGCTCTGGCCCACACAGTGTCTGTAGTTGTAGAACCTGTGTCTGGCCATGTGTAGGCTGCTCGCTGGCTTCAGGTGGTCTCTTACCAGTGTGCTCAATTCTTCAAACGACTTGCTTGCTGGTTTCTCGGGTGCCAACAGATCCTTCATTAAAGCGTATGTTTTCGAGCCACAGTTGGTCAAGAGATGGGCTCTTCTCTTGTCTGCTTTGTCATCTCCTAACCAGTCTTTGGTTACAAAGCTTTGCTGGAGCCTTTCTATAAAGTCCTCCCAATTGTCTCCAGCATTGTACTTTTCAACTGATCCGTTGTTCGCCATTCTGTGGATTCTGTAATCCCGTAACTCATCGCCACTGTAAAGTCCTGTCCCCTCAGTACAGATTCACACGAGGCATGTAGTGAAGTCAAGGTCACTTTGGACCTGCACCTTTATTTCACAGCTCTGGAATGCTGCACTTGCCTGAGACCTGTCCTTATATACCTGTCTCTTGCAAGTGCACCCCAGGTGGTTAGGTATGCTGGTGGTTACAGGTCATATCTTATTAGTCATGTGTAGCATGTTAGGATACAGTTATATATAGTAATGTAAGATACATGACAATTGTATGCTGCGCGCTGCACAACATAGTGCAGATGCGAGGTTGGGAGCTGCAGGTGGAGCAAGGCACAGAGCACACAGCCTCTTATGAGGAAGAGGGAGAGGAACAGGTGGAACAGGCGGAGGAGAAGAACGAACAGGTGGAACATGAAGAGGAGGAGGAACCTGAGGTGGAGATGGGACCAGCAGTGGTGCAGATTGCTGCCTGGGAGGCCCGACATGGCCTCATAATCGCCAGATTTACTTAACTTCCACCAGTGCAGCCATATGGCTGCCAGATGCTGTACTAACTCCACCTCCCCCCCACCACCACAACACCACAAAGCAGTCTGACAATGACCAAGCCATTCCTATCACCCAAACCTCCATTGTTCGAGTTTATGTAATTACTCACCATTCACTCCAAGTGGCAAAGCCACTTCCCACGTAGCAGGCAAAAATGGACAACACAGGAAAGCTATGCAATAAAATACATTTATGTGCATTACAATTGTACCGGAAACTTAACATTAACATTTTTTCATGTGCATACCCTTGTACATCTAGGGTTATGGAATTGAAATTCGGTATCGCCCTTTTAGAGGCAGTGACACCGGCTGAGTGCCGATTTTAACACCTGACGGTATGTGCCACCTCAAACTGCAAAATTCAGTTTTCCCAGCCAAAGATAAGAGAGCAGCGCTAAAAGTGGCATTGCACACTCATCCTTGGACACCAATGGAGCGGTATCTCAGGAGGCCGACTGAATTTCCCGACGGTAAGCTGCTGGCAAGCGAGATGAAATAAATGGAAAACAAATTCCGCCAATTTCCCTCACCCTCACCCAGACTTCCCCATTGGTCCCATTAATATATAAATGCAATAAAAAAAATAACTGTTTATGTATTTAACCCTTTACAACCTGTATCACACCACCACCAGAGGAGTCCAGAGGGATCCCAGCATTCCTTGGGAGCACTGTATATAAGCAGGCCACCCACGAGGTACCTGCACTCTGGAGTCTTATTAAGGAGCTAAGGTCACACTTGCTCATTGTTCACAGTACTCAGTTTCATCCTTTATTATGGGTGCATCAATTGGCGATGAGGTAACGAACAACCGCGCAAAAATGGAGAAGTTCCCAGAAGGGGATGATTGGGAGGCTTTCGTCGAGAGACTCGACCAATACTTTGTGGCCAACGAGCTGGAAGAGCTCGAGAATGCTGCCAAACGAAGGGCGATCCTCCTTACTGTCTGTGGGGCAACAACCTATGGCCTCATGAAGAATCTTCTAGCTCCAGTAAAACCAACAACTAAATCCTATGAAGAATTGTGTTCGCTGGTCCGGGAGCATCTAAATCCTAAGGAAAGTGTTTTGATGGCGAGGCATTGGTTCTATACGTGTCAACGATCGGAGGGCCAGGAAGTGGCGAGCTATGTTGCTGAACTAAGGCGCCTTGCAGGACATTGCAAATTTGAGGGATTTCTATAACAAATGGTGAGAGACTTTTTTGTACTGAGCATTGGCCTTGAGGTAATCCTTCGCAAACTGTTGACTGTTGAAACTCCGAATCTAAGCAAAGCCATAACCATAGCCCAGGCATTTATGTCCACCAGCGACAACACCAAACAGATTTCGCAGAGTAAAGAGGTTTCGGCCAGTGCACAAAGTAACATCATTTTCGAGCAGGAACATACATGGCAGAAAGTACACGCCGGCTGCTGCTGCACGACCTCAGATGACTCAAGAGTCCAGCATTAATCGTTAATTCGAGGCAGTTAACACCTTGTTGGTGTTGTGGAGGTGATCATCGGCCCCATCAATGCCGCTTCAAGCACTATGCGTGCAACGGCTGCAGAACAATGGGACACCTCCAGTGAATGTGCAGGCGAGCTGCAAACCCTGCAAACCACCACGTTGCAGAGGAAGATCACGCTGAATTGGCGACTCGTACCGAGGAGGCAGAAGTGTACGGGGTACACACATTCACCACAAAATGTCCACCAATAATGTTGAAAGTTAAACTGAACGGAATTCCAGTATCGATGGAACTGGACACGGGTGCGAGTCAGTCCATAATCAATAAAAAGGCCTTCGGCAGGCTGTGGTGCAACAAGGCACACAGGCCCAAGCTCAGCCCCATTCACACCATCTAAGGACCTACACCAAAGAACTAATCCCTGTAATTGGCAGTGCAGAAGTCTCCTATGATGGAGCAGTACACGAACTCCCGCTGTGAATTGTGCCAGGGAATGGCCCCACACTGTTTGGCAGAAGCTGGCTGGGAAAAATCCGCTGGAACTGGGACGACATCCAAGCGCTTTTGTCCATGGACAACACCTCTTGTGCCCAGGTTTTGATCAGATTTCCATCGTTGTTTGAGCCAGACATTGGAAGCTTCTTGGGGGTGAAAGTGCAGATCCATTTGGTTCCCGTTACGCGACCCATCCACCACAAGGCACGGCCAGTACCATATATGATGCCTGTGAAAGTGGAAATTGAGCTGGACAGGCTGCAGTGAGAAGGCATCATTGCGCTAGTGGAATTCAATGAGTGGGCCAGCCCGATTGTCCCGGTACTTAAAGAGGACGGCACAGTAAGAATTTGTGGGGATTATAAATAACGATTAACCGTTTTTCGCTACAGGACCAGTACCCGCTACCCAAGGCAGACGACCTATTTGTGACCCTGGCTGGAGGGAAGACGTTCACCAAGTTGGACCTGACCTCGGCCTCCATGACGCAGGAGCTGGCGGAGTCTTCGAAAGGCCTCACCTGCATCAACACACACAAAGGTCTGTTCATCTATAACAGATGCCCGTTCGGGATTTGGTCAGCCGCGGCAATCTTCCAACGGAACATGGAGAGTCTGCTAAAGCCGGTTCCTCGCACCGTGGTTTTCCAGGATGACATACTGGTTACAGGTCGAGCACCACTGAGCACTTGAAGAATCTGGAAGAAGTTCTGAGTCGGTTGGATCGCTTAGGACTCAGGTTGAAACGCTCGAAGTGTGTTTTCCTGGCGCCGGAGGTCGAGTTCTTGGGAAGAACAATCGCAGCAGACGGCATCAGACCCATCGACGCCAAGACGGAGGCCAGCAAGAATGCGCTGAGACCACAGAATGTGACGGAGTTGCGGTCATTCCTGGGACTTCTTAACTATTTTGGTAATTTCCTACCTGGGTTAATCACCCTGCTGGAACCGCTACATGTGCTACTGCGCAAGGGAGACGACTGGGTCTGGGGTAATTCACAAGAGGCTGCTTTTGAGAAAGCCAGAAATCTGCTGCGTTCAAACAAACTGCTTGTCCTGTATAACCCGTGTCAACGATTAGTGCTAGCTTGCGATGCGTCATCATACGGGGTCAGGTGTGTGTTACAACAGGCTAACGAATCGGAGATTTTGCAACCGGTCGCTTATGCGTCCAGGAGTTTGTCCAAGGCCGAAGGGCCTACAGCATGATTGAAAAAGAGGCTCTCGTGTGCATTTATGGGGTAAAAAAATGCACCAGTACTTATTTGGCCTCAAGTTTGAGCTTGAAACTGACCACAAGCCGCTCATATCGCTGTTCTCTGAGAGCAAAGGGATTAACACCAATGTCTCTGCCCGCATCCAAAGATGGGCACTCACGCTGTTGGCATACAACTATGTAATCCGCCACAGACCGGGCACAGAGAACTGCGCAGATGCTCTCAGTCGGCTACCATTGCCCACCACCGGGGTGGAAATGGCACAGCCTGCGGACTAGCTCATGGTAATGGAGGCATTCGAAAATGAAAAGTCACCCGTTACGGCTCGCCCAATCAGGACCTGGACCAGCCAGAATCCTTTGCTGTCCTTGGTAAAAAACTGTGTCCTCCATGGGAGCTGGTTCAGCGTCCCAGCGGAGATGCAGGAGGCGATTAAGCCGTTCCACAGGTGCAAAGATGAAATGTCCTTGCAGGCGGACTCCCTGTTGTGGGGTAATCACATGGTCTTGCCAGAGAAAGGCAGAGATACGCTCATTTGTGAGTTGCACAGCACCCACCCAGGCATTGTAATGATGAAAGCCATAGCCAGATCCCATGTATGGTGACCCGGCATCGACTCAGATTTAGTCATTCATGCGCCAGTGCAATACTTGCTCTCAGCTGAGTAATGCACCCAGAGAGGCACCGCTAAGTTTGTGGTCGTGGTCGAGGCAAAATGTTCTTGGTTGTCATGGATGCTTATTCAAAATGGATTGAATGTGCAATAATGTCTGTAAGCACGTCCACGGCCACCATCGAAAGCCTATGGGCCATGTTTGCCATGCACGGCCTGCCAGATGTTCTAGTCAGTGACAATGGGCCGTGCTTCACCAGTGCTAACTTGAAGGAATTCATGACCCGCAATGGGATCAAGCACGTCACATCTGCCCCGTTCAGGCCCGCATCCAATGGCCAGGCAGAACGGGCAGTTCAGACCATCAAGCAAAGCTTGAAATGCATACGGAAGGCTCCTTGTAGACCCAACTGTCCCGAGTGCTGCTCAGCTACCGCACCAGACCCCACTCACTCACCGGGGTTCCCCAAACCGAGCTGCTCATGAAAAGGGTGCTCAAAACAAGGCTCTCTCTTGTTCACCCTGATCTCCATGATCACGTGGAGGGCATGCGGCATCAACAATGTATGTACCATGACCGTGCAAATTTGTCACGCGATATTGAGGTCAATGACCCTGTGTTTGTACTCAATTATGGACATGGTCCCTAATGGCTCGCTGGCACGGTCATAGCCAAAGAGGGGAGTAGGGTGTTTCAGGTCAAATTGGCCAATTTGGACTAACGTGCAGAAAACATTTGGACCAAATCAAATTGCGGTTCACCAACAGCTATGAACAACCCGAAGAAGACACCACCAACTTTGACCCTCCAACACACACACAACTGACATCATGGCTGACCACAAAGACGAACTCACCATCCCCAGCAGCCTGGCAAGGCCGGCTGCCCAGCAGCCCACATTTGTACCGAGACGATCGACAAGGGAGTGAAAAGCCCCAGATTGTCTCACCCTGTAAATAAGTGTACGATTAACTTTACGAGGGAGTGATGTTATGTATTTAACCCTTTGCAACCTGTATCACACCACCACCAGAGGGCCCACCTGTTGGAGTCCCAAGGGATCTCAGCATCCCTTGGGAGCATGATATATAAGCAGGCCACCCACGAGGTACCTGCACTCTGGAGTCTTATTAAAGGAGCTAAGGTCACACTTGCTCATTGTTCATAGTACTCAGTTTCATCCTTTATTATGAGTGTATCAATAACCACTTAACTTGATCTCTGGATGTTACCGCCCCGGGATCCCCGATGTCCCGACAGCTTTTCCAAGTACTTACCTACTTTCGCAGCCATGGTGGCAAGGGGGCATTGCATGCTCAATGATATCACCACGTGGGTGGTGGCAGAGCGTGCAGCGGTACCTCTTGCTTCCGCCCCCACAACTAAATTTCCCGGGAGCCAAGGAACCCGATCCCCGCCGATGGTAAGCACTTAGTCGCCCATTAGCCGCCCCTCTCCAGCATTAACGGATAGCATTAGAACCACAATTTACCACCCTTATGTCTTTTTTCATTCACGCGTGCTTCTACAAGGTGCAACCACTGTGGTTTCAGCAGAGGTAGAGGAGGCTGCTCACATTCCTGTGGCGACTGCTTAGACGCCTTTGGCAGATGTCCTTTGGGTTTTGGAGCTTGTGAGGGCACCAAAGACTACTCCTCCTACAACTGAGCAAGGGCAGACTCATCCATTGGGATCCGAGGAAGCACATGGGGCTCTGACTAAGTGGGAGGCAATGGGGGAGAAGCGGGGGTGCTTTGAAAAGAGCCCCCACTTCCATGTTCCCTCTCACCCTCATCCCTCTCAAGGGCCACCTGCACTTCCCTGCTAGCATGGAGCTGGAGAGCACCTTGGTGAACATCAGTATGGCGATGAACGCCCAAGTGTACATTGATATCCCTCCTCAAGATGAGGTCAATGAATGTCTTCAATCTGTTGTTCACAGCAAGCATGTTCTCATGTGACTGGCACATTTGCTGCTCCATGCAGATGGCCATCCTTTCCATGGAGCAGCACATTGTCACCATCGTCTGCGAGATGGTGGTGCTCATGTTGGAGATGGACTTCTCCATTTGCTGTACAGTTGCACACATCGCAGCTGCAACAGCTGTCAGAGCCTCATGCAATTGTTGCCGCCCCTCCAAGATTACTCTTTTTTTACTACGCAGCCCGTATTCAAACAACCTAACTCCAAGGTAAAGATTCCGGCCCATAACCCTCAGAATTAAGCCTTCTGTCTTACATTCTCCATGAAAGAGAATTGCTTCAGACCTTCTCAGGAAGTGTGCATTGTCGCGCATTATCTTTAGGTTAGGCTCATAAATTTTAGTGATCGAACAATATCTCTCCTTATTTACATTTACCTTAGGGTTGTTGACAGGTGCACGAATGCCAGGCAATGTTCGAGAGGCCCTGTACCTTGTGGAAGTTATCAAGTGGTAAAACTGTCCAACCTTGTCTTATGTCTCAGCAGCTGCGATGCTGCTACATGTTCCTTTTAGGTGCCTAGAAAGTCCTTGCAACAGAATTGTTGAGGGCAATGGTGATGTTCATTACCTCTGATAGTCATCGTAGGCGGTCCTTCAAATGAGGATGACTTGCTTCCACACAAATAGGGATGAGTTCGCAGATGTTTCAATAAAGGACCAGATATTCTAGTCCTGAACTCCAGGGGTGGAAGATGCCTGCGCGTGGATTTTTTTTAACATGTGGTGACCGTAGCACATCAGCCACCACACGGGCTTGACAGAGCTAGGCCTTTATCCAGTGTGTAAGGTTCTAAAATCCACGGCCGCATTTTATTGAAACACCCTAAGGACAAGAAAACTAACATGGGATCGTTCTATTCATTTTAAATGAACATTTTTGGCCACCAAACCCTCAGACCAGGCAGGCTGGGAAACGTGTGGGCAGATACAGATATTGTGGAGTCTGGCACTGGCCAATGGAGGAAAAGTGCATTCTGGCAGGTCAATCAGGGGTCGAGTTGGGCCTGAAGCGGGGAAATCCTCAACCAATAGGGACTACCCGGCCCAGTTTGAAAATATGACTCACCCCTAATGAATGTGGACCATCATCTACCTAATTAATATGGACAGTGGACAATCACTGCAGTAATGGCCCATTAAAGGGGAGGCCCAAACCAATTGACTCCCAGGACTGTAACAAAGGACCAGCAGACTTTTAGGCACCAATGTGCACTGAAACAATACCCCTGTCCTCACACCTATCTGTACCTGTGACATCTTCTGATTAAATATTCAAAGCTATCTCCCTGCCCAAACTTACACAATGGACCACCAACTGAGTTTTTGCGCGAAAAGGCCAGAACTAAATTGGTTATAGGACCTACAGAACCACCGGGGGTGTAGAAGCAGCAGGGTGTGGAAGCAGTTGGAGAGCTTGGAGCTTGCAGCTGGTAGCTTGCAGCTTGTATCCAGAAAGAGCTCTCTCTCCCTCTCGCTCTCACTCCACCAGAGGAAGAAGCAGCAGTTCCACAGATGAAGCCACCGAGACTGAAAACCAGCAGGCAGTGGCAGTGACTTCCCACAGCTGAGCTGAGCAAGGAAACCAACCAGAGGTTAGAGGTTGGAGTCAGCTTTTGGGAGTGGAGTCAGCTTTTCACAGGGCCCTCGCTCTGGGGAAGCTGTGCTTAACTCCAGCAGCTTTTTGCTTAGGAGCCAACCGAAATGCAAAGAGAAGAAACCAACGCAACATCGAGGAGGAACCGACCAACAACGTAAAACCCACCTCAGAGGGACCCCGAGCTGAAATAAGTGCCCCCAGAACTCCGGAGATGATAGGATTGTGCGTATAGCCCAAACCCCCTCACAGACTCAATTTAGGATAGGAATTGGTAAGAAGGGTGAAAGTGGGAGGTGTGGTTGTGTGTGAGTGAAATGTTTTAACCTCTTATTTTCCCCTTCCCTGTTGCGAGATTTTTCGTGCCTTGAGTGAGATTGTGCCATTACTGCTATTTATGACCTCTTCCTATTTACTATTCTAAATAAACAACATTAGCAATTTTATACACTTACCCACTGTGTCTGGTGCCTCATCACTCACCCATCCTCATAAGTCGCATGTACAGAACCCCAGGGGAGTGTGGATTCGAACCCATACCCCAAGCTCCCCTTACAAGTGTCAAGAGTTAACCAGGACGACTGGAGACCTGCTCTGCTGCACGAACCTAGTGCGCACACATTTCGCAGTGTGGGCTGGCCCATGCTGCCCCTGGGCCCTCGGCTCTTCTGGGCCCCCTGTGCTCGCTGACCTGCATTGGCTCCTGGTTAAGCAGTGCCTTGATTTCAAAATTCTCATCCTGGTTTTCAAAGTCCTTTCCTATCTCTAATCTCCTCCAGCCCCACAATCCTCCCCGCCGCACCCCAACCCCACCCCATGGAGTTGTCTGCGCTCCTCTAATTCGGCCCTCTTGAGCATCCCTGATTTTAAATCGCTCAACCGTTGGTGGCCATGTCTTCTGTTACCTAGGCCTTGAGCTCTGGAATTCCCTGCCTAAACCTTTCTGCCTCTTTGCCTCCCTTTCCTTCTTCAAGACACTCCTTAAAACTTACCTCTTCGACCAAGCTTTTAGTCACATGCCTTAATTTCTCATAATACTCCTGTGAAGTGCCTTGGGATGCTTCACTACATTAAAGGCGCTATATAAATACAAGTTGTTGTTGGTTTAATAATGGTGTCCAGTCCTCCACCTGTGAGTAACCAGAGATGAAAATGACTTAAAAACTATACTGAACCATTTAATAATTTCATTAGTGTACACTAGTTGGTTTTAGTAAAATTAAATATATTTTGATATGAAACGAAATGTTTACATCTTGCCTACTAGTGTCTGTACACCCAAGAAAATGAATGCAATTTGAAAAGCCTTCCTGAACTAGTGCAATCGGTGGAAACTCACAAATTGACTTGAAGGTGTGGCATGTTTTATGCGCGGTGCCTGAACTGTTTAAAAGATTGCAGACAACACAAACTTTTAAAATTCCTTTTAAAATTCCTCGATGTTTTGCACTGGTACTTTCGATTCCGCCAAATTGCGCAGATACAACTCGTGGAAACTCTACTGATCGTGCAAAGAGGTGTTGCTTCCACTTTAGTTGTGTTTATCTTCAGAATTCTTTTTTATTTTCAGATGTACACCATATATAAACGCCACGCTCAGTATTTGTTCAATGAAGGAAGACATGCTGTTCACCTGCAGCGCCATCTGCTATTCTGATAGGTTCAGATCGGTTCGGTTCTATAAAACATTGCAGAAGCCCGTTCTATAAAACAGACTGTAGGGGGCACAATTCGACAAAAGTAGCCAACAGATCAATACTGTACTTGCTCCCCAGAGAGGCATGTCAAATATCAAACTTAAGTACAATGTTACCATAAAACATTTGAATCTATTATTACCCTACATATGGTGATTCCATTAAAGTTGTAAGCACTTTATGCAAACGGAAAGAGGAACTTCGGTCAAAAGGATAAGGGAGTTCCTGTAACTGAAGACTGTTTCCTTCATTTCTTTAGACAGGAGATCATCAAGCCAGTAAAACCAAAGCAAGTAGATCCTGACATCTACTACTTTACCTTATTGAAAGATAATGTGCTGGATTTTGCTGTAGAAACAACAGTTCTCACCGTTATTTTCGTGGAAATCGGGCAGCAACTTAATAACTGCACATGCGCAGTTAAATGCAGAAATCAGGAAGTTGCTGTCCGAGATGCCCTGCTCCTCCAAAAGCTTTCCAAAAATGGCATCTTGCTGTCTGACTCACTATTGAAATACATTGAACTGAGTGAAGTTGCTGTACTTGCCTCAGATACGGACTAAACGCGCCAGAAAGTTAGGGCTTGTCCATTCCAGTCTAAGTACCCTTTTAACGGTCTTAATTACTGCCAACCAACTTTTCTGGCACTGAAAATTAACTTTTACAACTGTGCAGACTCAATCCTTCAGATTTTAATTATTGGGAGATTTAAAAGAGAGCAAATAATTTTTTATATTGTCTTTTATCTCATCTTTTCCTCTTTTTATTTTGCTTGGTGTATGTGATTTGACATTAAATTCCATATTCCAACTTACACGTCCCAGTTCTGATTCTTTAATCTGATTGGTTGAGATACACAGTTGCTTGCCCTGTTTACACTCTGTAGAATGGGCTGCAATTTTTGGCTCTCAAGTTCCTGTGCAAAACCCCATAGATATGTCTTCACTTTGACAATCAGAGCACTGGGCAGAAATCACATTGAGTCAACACCCGCCTCGATGCTTTGTTTTAATTAAACTGTCGAATTCCTGTGGATATGTGCAAGTATAATGAACAGCTGGCACCATTCATTCACCCCTGACCTCAAAATCCACTTCCATCATTACCTATGTAATCTCAGTTGATGGGGTGGGTGCGTCTCATGCATGCAGTCACAACCATATTTGTACCTATCTCAGTCAGGTAGGAAGTTATGTCATCTGTCCAATCTGCATTAGAAAGCACTCTCCAGTGACCTTTCAGGAACAGTCTCATGAATACTGCTTCAGTCAGTAAAAGAACCAACCACAGCTCCAAGAATCCACTAAAAATAGTGTCACCTTCAGTACAGCCAGAAGATATTCTAACAGATTTTCTGTGGGAACCACTGCCATTGCAGGTTTTGGCTGGGAGACTCTCATTTACGACCATTTTAAAGAAACAATTTAACTTATGTAATCAGAGCTGGGAGATAAAGTCTCATCAAAAGTATCCCCTTCTGCATGATCATGCCTATAGACTAGTTCTATTCATTCAGCAGCTTACACTAAATTAATGTTCAAATTCTTCAATCTACAACAGCTTGTTGTCAATCAGATTTTATGGTTAAGTAATGATACTCATGGAAATGATCTGAGCAAAAGCTATCATGAGTTGTCACTGTTCTGCAATTTTTGTTATCATCGATTAAAGAATTCTACTAGTTTTAATCAGACTATTGGATTAGGATGTTAATTATTACAATTGAAATAGCTGGCATGATTCTCACCAGTTTTCTTTTACACTGATATCTCGATTTCAATTTGTTTTTAAGCACATTTCTGATAAACCACACCCAGTCACTCCCATTGTGTGAAATTTCAGATATCAAAGCTAAGCAATGTTCCCCAATTCGTTTTTTTTTAAATACCTTTAACATAATAACTGCAGTCAACTCTCTATCCAGTTTGCATATCTGAAGTGCAGATCATTGATTCTTCTTGCAGATCTTCATAGATCATGTGACAAAGCCTCCGTGCTAAGTCTGATCAGAAACTCGTCCTCCATCATGCTAATGTAGCAGACTCAGTTCTGGTTGATCCAAAATCTAAGGTTAACTTTTTCTGCATGTCATGCTCTCTCCTGAGCCATCTACTGCCAAATTACTAAATGCCTGACAATGACTGCTGCTCACAGCCTGCGGAGCTGAAAACTCCTCTGTACCAGCTAGTTCTGTAGTGATACTTTAAAATCTTTGTGAACTAACAGCAGTTATGAACGAGTGTTTAGGACTCACTTTTAGATTTTATTCTCTCCCTCTTGTAATTCTGCACGAGTTTCTAATGCTTGGCCTTTAACATGGCATGAATTGGCAGCTTGGCACAGTTGAAAACACTCTTGCCCATGAATCAGAAGGTTCTGGATTCAAGTCCACCGACACCAAAGGAGTGCTACATTGTCAGAGATGCTGTCTTTCAGACAAAATGTTAAATCAATGTCTGTCTGCTTAGGTGGAGTACAAAATCCGAAAAGAAGGGAATTCTGGAATATTCTGGAAATAGTGGTGAACCAAGGGCCTTGTGAGAATAGAAACATAAAGAAATTAATATTAGTAAATAAATAGTACTGGAGAAATTAATGAGACTAAAAGCCAACAAATCCCCTGGACCTGATGGCCTACATCCTAGGGTTTTAAAAGAGGTGGCTATAGAGATTGGCTTTGATCTCCAAGAATTTCCCAGATTCTAAAATGGTCCCTGCGGACTGGAAGCTAGCAATTGTACCCCTGCTATTCAACAAAAGAGGGTGAGAGAAACAGAGAACTATCGACCAGTTTGTCGGAGATCAGTAGTAGGGAAAATTCCAGAATCTGTTAACAAGTCACTTAGAATATCAACTGGGAATGGTGGCATGGAGGTTATCTTACTGGACTAGTAAGCCAGAGGTCCGGACTAATGGCCTGCAGACACAAGTTGAAATGCCACTATATCAGCTGAATTTAAATTCAGTTAATTAAATAAATCTGGATTAAAAAAACTAGTATCAGCAATGTTTACTATGGGCTCAATTTTGGCCAGGCGTTGCTCCATTTTTTTTGGAGCAACTTGATTTTTCTGGAGTATCTTAAAAATCCCCATTTTGCATATTCAATTTGCACCGGTTAGTTACGATTTTTTTTAGTTTAGTTTTTTTTCTCAAGCGAGGGCATGACCAGCCACCTATGCCAGTTTTGGCCATTTAGGCCACTTTGGCCAGCTAATAGTTACTCCAAATCTACTTCGGCCAGCGTATGTGGCCACTTCAGAAAACCCTTGCAGAAAGTTAAAAAATCAGCACAGGTAGGTACATCGGAGGCCATTCGGCCTGGGATAGGGGCGGGAAGGGAAGTGGAGAGGACCTGCACCTAAAGCACCAAGACTTACAAAGCACTAAACAAAATATAAAAAGTAATAAGCATTCAATAACAAATAAAAAATAGAACTTATTCCTACCTCCATCTGAAAACTTGGCCAGGGAAGGCAGCGGGCCAGCCGGTGCAGGAGGCCACTCGGCCTGGGATAGGTGCAGGATGAAAATGAACCGGGAGACCATTCGGCCAGGGATAGGGATAGGAACGATTGAATTACCGACAGCAGAGCACACACAGCGGCTGCAGGAAGCAAAATCACCAGACAGTCTACAACAGGCTGCAGCAAGCAAACAAAGAGGTTGGGGGGAGGACGGGGCAGCGGGGAGGGAGAGAGAGGGCGAGAGGTCACAAGACTCAAGGGGGGTGAGGAGAGAGTAGAGGGAGGTCACAAGACTCAAGGGGGGGGAGGAGGAGAAAATACCTTTGGGTGCGGTCCATATACATACCTTGGGGGGGGAGAGAGAGAGAGAGAACTGCGAACCTGTGCTGTGCTGCCTGCTTTCCTGCCATTTTGACCTTCTTTGAAAGTTTAACTTTAACTATGGGGGCAATAATATCAATGCTATATTTTTTGCGAGCGTTCTGCATCATTGTGCTACATAGGAGACAATTGATTAGAGCTCGTCACATCAGGAACATCAGAGCCCATAGGCTGCTGGGCAGGAGGCCTTACCCACCTCGGCAATTTTGAGTCAGGCATTCGTACCTGGACATGAGTGATGCAGAGTGTGTCAGAAGGTGGCGTTTCCGCAGAGAAGTTGTGAGTTGCTGAGACCAGACTTACAGCTGAGAAGCGGCAGGTGGAATGCTTTGTCAGTTGAAGTGAAGGTTAGAGCTGCACGTTCCTTCTATGCCTCGGGATTGTTTCAAGCTACAACTGGGGATATGTGCGCCATCTCTCAACATGCAATACATGTCTCCATTCATCAGGTCATGGCTGCACTGTATGCACGGAGGAATGACGTCATCAAGTTCCCAATGACCACCCAAGAAATCTATGACAGGGCTGTGGGATTCTCAAGGATTGCTGGCTTCCCAAAGGTACAGGGCTGCATTGATTGTACCCACATCGCATTGCGAGCACCTTTGAAGGATGCTGAGCTGTTCAGGAATAGAAAAGGCTTCCACTCTTTGAATGTGTGTGACAACATGCATTGCATCATGTCAGTCGATGCAAGATACCCTGGCAGCACCCATGATGCGTTCATCCTATGCGAGAGCGTTATATCTGCCATGTTTGAGCAGCAGCCAGAAGGGCAGAGCTGGCTACTGGGAGACAAAGGGTACGGCCTCACCACCTGGCTCATGACACTCATACGCGTAACCTGGATGGAAGCTGATCATCAGTACAACCTGTCGCACATTGCGACGCGCAGCATCATAGAGAGGACCATTGCCATCTTGAGACAGCATTTCCAATGCCTGGACCATTCTGGAGACTACTTGCAATACTCCCCTGAGATTGTCGGTCAGTTCACTGTTGTGTGCTACATGCTGCATAACGTAGCCATCATGAGGCAGCAGCAGCTGATAGTGGAAGAAGAAGACCCAGCTGTGGTGAGAGTGACTGATGATAATGATTTGGAAGATGCAGGTGACGAGCAGGAGGAGGAGGAGAATGATGAGGATGAGGAAGCCATGCAAGTGCCTGAGGCCAGAGCACGACGTCAGAGGAGGGCGGGCCATCGTGCTCCTTTAATGATTGCTCAAGCCTTGCGCCAGCAGCTCATCTGTGAACGCTTTACTGATGCCTGACGGCTCAGCGACAAATATTCCACAGGGACATATTTATTTTTTGGAGCTGTTCCTAAATGTTGTGTTGTATTATTTTCTTTACCACCTCTGGGGTGCATGGCCAGGACTCCACAGATAGGGTCCACATAAACCCTGTTGCAGCCATTATGCCTCCAATCACACGACATATTCCCTGCCATGACTATACTGAGTCCTGACTGAGGCTCAGGAGCAGGAGTCCCAGCCTCTCGCGCTTCCATTAGCTTTGTAAGGGGCTCCACTGCTTACAAAGCAGTTAGGAAGCTCCTGGAATCTATAGAGACTCAGCACAAGCTATTATTCACCGTTTTCCTGGGGGGGTTCCGCTGGGATTCCTTCCAGAGATATGGCAGGAGATTGGTGGGATACTGGGGGAATTTTGGGGCCAATGTCATTGAGGAGTGACACTAAAGGAGAAAACCAACAATGGAACATTGAAGTAACAACGCAAGGTGGGGGAAATGCAATTTCTAGGAATATGTTGGCTACCCTGTGTCAGCTCGGAATAGGACCAGGCGAGAGTGATCCCATGGATCTGGACCACGGAAAATTCTCCAATTTGCACAGTCCAGAGTTGTATTGATGCACTGGGATTATTATGCACATTGTCCTGATGCAATTACATTAAATTTTGTCTTTTCACACTTTTAGTGAGAATATTAGGTCCATATACAAGATAATATAAAACATAGGCTTCAAATAACTTGGAATTTAATGTTTACATATACCTCACCAAGGTCTGCTAAAACCAACAATAAATTAGCACCTTCTTAATTACCATTTTATAATATTTACAATTCTTTTCATTTTAACATTAAACACCAAGATCAAATTGTTCAGTAACCAAATATATGATCACCTTTTCATTTCATTTGTTTGGGCATCACAATCCAATGTCCCTCACTCCATCCAGTTGGTTCTGCTCACTCCATAAAACCATAGTAGCAGAAGGTTACATTGCAGAAACATAGAAACATAGAAAATAGGTGCATGAGTAGGCCATTCGGCCCTTCGAGCCTGCACCGCCATTCAATAAGATCATGGCTGATCATTCCCTCAGTACCCCATTCCTGCTTTCTCTCCATACCCCTTTAGCAGTAAGGGCCATATCTAACTCCCTCTTGAATATATCCAATGAACTGTCATCATCAACTCTCTGCGGCAGGGAATTCCACAGGTTAACAACTCTCTGAGTGAAGAAGTTTCTCTTCATCTCAGTCTTAAATGGCCTACCCCTTATCCTAAGACTATATCCCCTGGTTCTGGACTTCCCCAACATCGGAAACATTCTTCCCGCATCTAACTTTTCCAGTCCCTGAGACAAGTTAGCCATTCGGCACATTTCATTTGCTAGAACAATCCGAAACGAATCCCATGCTTGGGTTCTCTCCATAGCTGTACCAGAATGTTACCAGGGCACCAACAGTTAAATTATGAGGAGAGATTACATAAACTAGGCTTGTTTTCCCTGGAATATAGAAGATGACTTGATTGAAATTTTTAGGATTTGAGAGGAATTGTTGCGGTAGATAAAAAACCTTTTCTGCTGGTGGGGAAGCCTGGGACAAGGGAACATAACCTTAAAATCAGAGTCAGGCCAGCCAGAAGAGGTTAGGAAATACTCCGTCACACAAAGGGTGCTAGAAGTGTGGAACTCTCTCACACAAAAAGCAGTAGATGTTAGCTCAAATAATAATTATAAATCTGAGATCAATAGATTTTGCTAGACAAAGGTATTAAGGGATATGGAGCCAAGGTGGATGGATGTAGCTGGGAAGTATCAGGCTGGGGGAGGTGTCAAGAGTCTCCACCTCGGAAACAGAAGGCTCTCAGTGGTCCCATTTATAAGGGGCTGCATTTAATTAAAAAATAAAATTTGGTTTCTCTTCAGGAACTCAGAACACGATAACAGCCTTGAACCCCCAGATGTGCCCCACATTCAAAGGTATTGGCAAGATATGTCTCACTAGGCGTATCTCTGGTTACCCAATGCCAGGTCCCTTAACATAGTGAGTCCATGCCCCCAGCCGTGACCCTGTTTAATCCTTGTTTATGTCTCCAAAAGACTATTGTGGAATTCAGCCGTAAGGCAGAGACTCAGCATATCTGGGTCCTGGCCTCATTTGTGGCCTTTCTCACATCCTTCCCGACATCAGTGAAAACTGAATCAGCATCTCAAGCCTCGTC
This sequence comes from Pristiophorus japonicus, assembly GCF_044704955.1. Lineage (NCBI taxonomy): Eukaryota > Metazoa > Chordata > Chondrichthyes > Pristiophoridae > Pristiophorus > Pristiophorus japonicus. The sequence goes on from NC_091981.1 coordinate 227,833,443, forward strand.
TCACCGGAATCATCCAAAAACACTCTCCACAATTATCACCACAATAACACAATTTATAACATGCATCAATTAATAAAAATACATTTTGTACTATGATTCACAAACTAATAAAGTTTGTCTCCTGCAGTATATCAATCGTATATTTATTCACATTTATCGGTGTGCAGTTTCACAATGCCTTTCATGTGAAGCTGCAGAAGTTTGTAGAATTCATTCGGCATTGAGTGAATTTTACCTGGCATCATATTGTCATAGTAATGATGGTGGAACTGGTTTCCATGCACATCTTTAGAGAAGGGCCAGAATCCATACACCCATACTTCCTCACACAGCTCCATTGCTGCGCTTAATATAATGAAACCGCTAGAAAGACGTTTCTCTTTAACACCTTTACCTTTCCAGAATGGACTGACAGTTTTCATGTATGATGGATTTAAAAATATTGCCTTCTGTTTCATTCCAAAATCTTGCAGAGTGTAAGAAACTTTAAATGAAGGTGACGTGTTAATTGAATAAGAAAATGCAGGCAGCAGAATAAATGCATTTTTATAGGCAGATATATAGTCCACAAAAGGTTTTCTCCTTAAATTCAGACTTTGGTACCTGTAAAATAAACAATATTCTTTACATTTAGACCCTGAAATTCAGGGATTCTATCAGGGCCGGTTTGGATTGTGGTTGGGGTCGGGCAGCACCAGGCGAGGGCCGTGGGCAGCTGGGCCAGGATCGTGGGCAGGTGGGGTGGGCTCATGGCTGGGCGGGGCCGATGTCACAGGTGAGGTAGGACTGGGATTCTGGTCGGTAGGGGGTGGCAACATTCCCAACTTTATACTCCTCACACAGAGAAGGCCGTGGAGCTCATTGGGAGACACTTTGCTCTTGACATAGGAGAAGGCGAGGCTGGCTGCATATGGCCAGTACCAGACTGAAAACAAGCACTGTCACTTTGGCATCTCTGTAAAGGACCATATAGACACAGCGTTCCACTCTGTTCCCTATCTCCATAATCCCAACAAGTAATACTTTTAGTTTCTATTTTCCTTTCCTCCAGATCCACCACAACATCGGAGGCATTATTTTCAAGGGTATCGATACTGATGCAGTAGCTGGCAGGTGAGGTTGAGATGACAGCAGCGATCTGTCAATGGTGAGAGAGGTTATTCCAAGGATGTGACAGTGTATAGAAAGTTTACTCCAAACACTTCCAACCTGCATAAAGCTCAAATGTGTCTTCCAAGGCTACAGATTCGAAGATTAGAAAGTGAACATCTATGAAATGGTAGCGTTTATACCATATTTGCAGCAGTCAACTGTTCAGAAGAATGGAATCTGATGGAACACCCGACCTACTTATCTGACGTGATCCCTCAGCGCTGTGAACTTCGTGAAAGGGATGAAAAAATGGTAAGTGTTGGGCAAATGGTGTTTAATTGGCTTTTAACTATAATCTAAATTACCTCCCCCACTGCTTGGTGTCGGGTCTGTTGAGCACTGACAGACCTGACACATGGGAAACACGAGTGCAGGTGGTGTTGACAGTGGGCTCCCAACTCACTGTCAATATTTCTATTTTAACACCTGTCCAGTCTTCGATCCCCCCCTCTCAGCGCTGGTAAAATTCCGGCCTACATGCCAAACAAGCCACAAACCAAATAAGTAGATCAGGGTCAAAGAGAGGTCAGAAGGGTAGGTAGAAGACCTGCACCATTGTTACTCGACCCCAAAGTGGAAAATCCCACCCAATACCTTCAGGAGGCAAAGGCTGAAGAGAAAATTGGAAAAGGAAAATTGCTGAAAATGAAGCGATATCTCAGCGGCAAAGCATACCTTATGCTCACTTCTTCTCACACAGACCTTCTTTTCTCCTATCCTATCTTCTTCCCATTTTCTGTCTCTGCAGTGTCAGCTGTGGCTCAGTGGGTAGCCCTCTCCCCTCTGAGTCAGACAATTTGTGGGCTTAAGTCCCACTCCAGGGATTTGAGCTCAAAAATCTAGGCTGACACTCCAGTGCAGTACTGAGGGAGCACTGTGCTGTCGGAGGTGACATCTTTCAGATGAGTCATAAAACCGAGGCCCTGCCTGTTATCTCAGGTGAACATAAAAGATCCCATGGCACTATTTTGAAGAAGAGCAGGGGAGTTTTCCCCGGTGTCCTTACCAATATTTATCCATGAATCAACATAACAAAAATAGATTATCTGGTCATTATCATATTGCTGTGTGTGGGAGCTTGCTGTGCGCAAATTCCTACATTACAACAGTAACAACACTCCAAAAAGTACTTCATTGGCAATAAAGCGCTTTGAGACACCCGGTTGTCATGAAAGGCACTATATAAATGCAAGTTTTTCTTTTACTCTCTCCTATTTCTGGTTTGTTATTAAATACAAATAGACCTGGGGGCACTTGTGCATGAAACACAAAAGGTTAGTATGTAGGTACAGCAAGTGATCAGGCAGGCCAATGGAATCTTGGCCTTTATTCCAAAGGGGATGGAGTATAAAAGCAGGAAAGTCTTGCTACAGTTACACAGAGTATTGGGAAGACCACACCTGGAATACTGCGTGCAGTTTTGGTTTCCATATTTACAAAAGGATATACTTGCTTTGGAGGCAGTTCAGAGAAGGTTCACGAGGTTGATTCCAGAGATGAGGGGGTTGACTTATGAGGAAAGGTTGAGTAGTTTGGGCCTCTACTCATTGGAATTCAGAAGAATGAGAGGTAACCTTATCGAAACATATAAGATTATGAGGGGGCTTGAAGAGATGGATGCAGAGAGGATGTTTCCACTGATAGAGGAGACTGGAGCTCGGGGGCATAATCTTAGAATAAGGGGCCGCCCATGTAAAATTGAGATGAGGAGAAATTTATTCTCTCAGAGGGTTGTAAATCTGTGGAATTCGCAGACTCAGAGAGCTGTGGAAGTTGGGACATTGAATAAATTTAAGACAGAAATAGACAGTTTCTTAAACGATAAGGCAATAAGGGGTTATGGGGAGCAGGCAGGGAAATGGACCTGAGTCCATGATCAGATCAGCCGTGATCTTATTAAATGGCGGATCAGGCTCGAGGGGCCATATGGCCTACTCCTGTTCCTATTTCTTATATTCTTATGTTCTTATAATTACCTCCTTGAAATGATACTTGGATTGGCTGTCACAATATCTGTTTTCATTCCCACATCATCCATATAATCCATGATAGGGGGAAGATTACACCTGTAATAATTAAGTAAACAATTATATTGTCTTTTTAAACTAATAATGTATAACATGAATATATCACTACTGTGACAGACATCAGTGCAAGGCAGTAAATGACCAGAACAAATTCGAAAGCACACCTTGTTCATCAGATCAGTAAAGATAACTCATGTAGATCACTATTACAATTATTCTACAATAAACTAACATTGTTGGATATTAAAATCATCATCATCATTCGCATCACCCCACCACTTTAATCCTTAGATTGCAACACGTGGAGGCAGTTTCCAACCTGTAGTGTCATTTCAATGCCTGCCTCTCTTCCGCGGCTACGTATGCGCCCGGGTGTCCCTGGAGATGGAGCAC